>NW_020185328.1:3776014-3939544 GCF_003031525.2 Neophocaena asiaeorientalis asiaeorientalis
TCTGTTGACCAAAGTATATTTTTCATATATATTTGATCTTCATCCACATTTCTTGGCTCACAGCTCCCCAAACCCTTGGAACCTGCTGAGAGATAAGAGCAGTGGGAGCATCTTTTGTTATAATATTTGTTCTCTTATCCTCAGTTCCTGAAAATACTTCAGAACCAGAAAGCTGAAATGGGTATCTTGTTATTTATAACAAACCCCTTTCAACCACAGCTGGGTTGATGTTAATGAGGTGACTTTTGGAAAGTACCTAAGAGTGGGGGCTGTGTGTCAGGGAAACCAACCAGAATTGTGGAGTGGAGCTTTCAGTCACACTCCCTGACTTCTGAGGAGGGGAGAGGGTCTGGAGTCTGAACCAATCACCAACGGTCAATGATTTAATCAACCATGTCTATGTAATGGTGCCTTCATAAAAACCCAAAAGGAGAGGGCTCAGAGAGCTTCCAGGCTGGGAAACCAGAATGCTTCCACATGCTGGGCCCCAATCTCCATGAAGACAGAAGCTCCTTTGTTGAGACCTCACCCTATGTATCTCTTCATCTGGCTGTTGATTCATACTCTTTAATATCCTTTGTAATAAACTGGTAATCTGGTGAGTAAATGGGTTTCCTGAGTTCTATAAGTCACTCTAGCAAATTAATCAAACCCAAAGATGGGGTCATAGGAACCTCTAATTCATAGCTGGTCGGTCAAAAGCACAGATAACAACCTGGGCTTGTAATGGGTGTCTGAAGTGGAGGGTGATCTTGTGGGAGTGAGTGTTTTACCTGTGGAATCAGATATTATCTCTGGGTAGGTAGTGTCAGAATTGAGTTAAATTGTAGGACAACTAGAAGGTTTTGGAGAATTGCTTGTTGGTATGGAACCCATGACCCCCCAATCCCCACATTATAATTGGGTGATCAAGGCCCAAGTACATACTAACTGAAGATATTAATAACAGGGGGAAATGAATAAGAGGTCTACGGAAAGTGTACTCTCTTCACAATTTTTCGGTAAATCTAAAACTGTTCTAAAAAATAAAATTTATTAAAATATAAAAACGTCTATGTCATTTGTTCACTCTTGGAGTAAGCAAGAATTGATTGACAACTCAATACACCACAAGAACAAATTGAAGAATAAAAATCATATGATCATCTCAATAGATGCAGAAAAAACTGACAAAATTCAACATCCGATTTTGATAAAGGAAAACTTCTCAACAAAGTGTGTATAGAGGAAACATACCTCAACATAGTAAAATACATTTATGACAAACTCATATTCAACATCACACTCAATGGTGAAAAGCTGCCAGCATTTCCTCTAGGATCAGGAACAAGACAAGGATGCCCACTCTTGCCACTTTTACTCAATATAGTATTGGAAGACCTAGCCACAACAATCAGAAAGGGAAAAGAAACAAAAGGAAGCCAAATTGGAAAGGAAGAAGTTAAATTGTCACTATTTACAGATGGCATGATACTATATGTAGAAAATCCTAAATATGCCACCAAAAAACTATTAGAACTAATAAATGAATTCACTAAAGTTGCAGGATACCAAATTAATGCACAAAAATCTGTTGTGCTTCTATACACTGGTAATAAGCTATTAGAAAGAGAAATTAAGAAAAACAAGCCCATTTATAATCATATCAAAAAGAATAAAATACCTAGGAATAAATTTAACCAAGGAGGTAAAAGACTTGTACAGAAAACTATTAGACATTGATGAAAGAAATTGAAGATCAGATTGGTTCAAGATGATGGAGTAGAAGAATGTGTGCACTCACTCCTTCTTGCGAGAGCACTGGAATCATAACTAACTGCTGAACAATCATCAACAGGAAGACACTGGAACTCACCAAAAAAGATAGCCCACTACCAAAGACAAAGGAGAAGCTGCAATGAGATGGTAAGAAGGGTGCAATCACAATAAAATCAAATCCAATAACCACTGGGTGGGTGACTCACAAACTGGAGAACACTTCAACCACAGAAGTTCACTCACTGGCGTGAAGGTTCTGAGCCCCACGTCAGGCTTGCCAACCTGGGGGTCCAGCAACATGAGGAGGAATTCCTAGAGAATCAGACTTTGAAGCCTAGTGGGATTTGATTGCAGGACTTCAACAAGAAAGAGACTCCACACTTGGAGGGCACACACAAAGTAGTGTGTGCATTGGGACCCAGGAGAAGGAGCAGTGACCCCATAGGAGACTGAACCAGACCTACCTGCTACTGTTGGAGGGTCTCCTGCAGAGGCGGGGTGTGTCTCTGGCTCACCGCAGGGACAGGGACACTGGCAGCAGAAGTTCTGGGAAGTACTACTTGGCATGAACCCTCCAAGAGTCCACCAGTAGCCACACCACAGAGCTGGGTAGGCTCCAGTGCTGGGTCGTCTCAGGCCAAACAACTAACAGGGAGGGAACCAGCCCAATCCATCAGCAGACAAGCAGATTAAAGTTTTACTGAGCTATGCCTACCAGAGCAACACACTACATAATGATCAAGGGATTAATCCAAGAAGAAGATATAGCAATTATAAATATATATGCACTCAACATAGGAGCACCTCAGTACATAAGGCAAATACTAAGAGCTATAAAAGAGGAAATCTACAGTAACACAATAATAGTGGGAGGCTTTAGCACCTCACTTACAGCAATGAACAGATCATCCAGACAGAAAATTAATAAGGAAACACAAGCTTTAAATGACACAATAGACCAGATAGATTTAATTGATATTTATAGGACATGCCATCTGAAAACAGCAGATTACACTTTCTTCTCAAGGGCACACAGAACATTCTCCAGGATATATCACATCTTAGGTCACAGATCAAGCCTCTAGAATTTAAGAAAACTGAAATCATATCAAGTATCTTTTCTGACCACAGCACTATGAAATTAGAAATCAACTACAGCAAAAAAACCCACAAAAGACACAAACACATGGGGGCTAAACAATACGTTACTAAATAACCAAGAAATCACTGAAGAAATCAAAGAGGAAATCAAAATATACCTAGAGACAAAATACAATGAAAACACGATGATTGAAAACCTATGGAATGCAGCAAAAGCAGTTCTAAGAAGGAAGTTTATAGCTATACAAGCCTGCCTCAAGAAACAAGAAAAATATCAACAGTCTAACCTTACACATAAAGCGTTTAGAGAAAGAGGAACAAAAAAAGCCCAAAGTTAACAGAAGGAAAGAATAATAAAGATCAGGTCAGAAACAAATGAAAAAGAAATGAAGGAAACAATAGCAAAGATCAATAAAACTAAAAGCTGGTTCTTTGAGAAGATAAACAAAATTGAAAAACCAATAGCCAGACTCATCAGGAAAAAGAGGGAGAGGACTCAAATCAGTAAAATTAGAAATGGAAAAGGAGAAGTTACAACAAACACCACAGAAATACAAAGCATCGTAAGAGACTACAAGAAACTCTGTGCCAATAAAATGGACAACCTGGAAGAAGTGTACGAATTCTTAGAAAGGAATAACCTTCCAAGACTGAACCAGGAAGAAGTAGAAAATGTTAACAAGGCTTCCCTGGTGGTGCAGTGGTTGAGAGTCTGCCTGCAGATGCAAGGGACATGGGTTCGTGCCCCGGTCCGGGAAGTTCCCTCATGCCGTGGAGCAGCTAGGCTCCTGAGCCATGTCCACTGAGCCTGCGCGTCTGGAGCATGTGCTCCGCAACGGGAGAGGCCACAGCAGTGAGAGGCCTGCGTACCGCCAAAAAAAAAAAAAAAAAAAAAAAAAAGTTAACAGACCAATTACAAGTAATGAAATTGAAACTGTGATTAAGAATCTTTCAACAAACAAAGTCCAGGACCAGATGGCTTCACAGGCGAATTCTATCAAACATTTAGAGAAGAGCTAACACCAAAACTTCTGAAAATCTTCTAAAAAATTGCAGAGGAAGCAACACTCACAAACTCATTTTACGAGGCCACCATCACCCTGATACCAAAACCAGACAAAGGTACTTAAAAAAAGAAAATTACAGACCAATATCACTGATGAACATAGATGCAAAAATCCTCAACAAAATACTAGCAAACAGAATCCAACAGCACATTAAAAGGATCATAACACCATGATCAAGTGGGATTTATCCCAAGGACACAAGGCTTCTTCAATATATGAAAATCAATCAGTGTGATACACCATATTAACAAACTGCAGAATAAAAACCATATGATCATCTCAATAGATGCAGAAACAGTTTTTCACAAACTTCAACACCCATTTATGATAAAAACTCTCCCAAAAGTGGACATAGAGTGAACCTACCTCACCATAATAAAGGGCATATACAACAAAACCACAGCAAACATAATTCTCATAGCGAAAAACTGAAAGCATTTCCTCTAAGATCAGGAACAAGAAAAGGATGTCCACTCTCGCCATTATTATTCAACATAGTTTTGGAAGCCCTAGCCCCAGCAATCAGAGAAGCAAAAGAAATAAAAGGAAAATAAATTGGAAAAGAAGAAGTAAAACTGTCACTGCTTGCAGATGACATAAAACTATACGTAGAGAATCCTAAAGATGCCACCAGAAAACTACTAGAGAGAATCAATGAATTTGGTAAATTTGCAGGATACAAAATGAATGCACAGAAATCTCATGCATTCCTAGACACTAACAATGAAAGACCAGAAAGAGAAATTAAGGAAACAATCCCATTCACCATTGCAACAAAAAGAATAAAATACCTAGGAATAAACCTACCTAAGGAGGTAAAAGACCTGTACTCAGAAAGCTATAAGACACTGACAAAAGAAATCAAAGATGACACAAACAGATGGAGAGATATACCATGTTCTCGGGTTGGAAGAATCAATATTGTGAAAATGACTATACTACCAAAAACAACCTACAGATTCAATGCACTCCCTGGCAAATTACCAATGGCATTTTTTTACAGACCTAGAACAAAAAAATCTTAAAATTTGTATGCAGACACAAAAGACACTGAATAGCTAAAGCAATCTGGAGGGAAAAAAACAGAGCTGGAGGAATCACACTCCCTGACTTGAGACTATACTACAAAGTTACAGTAATCAAGACAATATGGTATTGGCACAAAAACAGAAATATAGATCAATGAAACAGGATAGAAAGCCCAGAGATAAACCCACACACCTATGGTCAACTAATCTATGACAAAGGAGGCAAGGATATACAATGGGAAAAGGCAGTCTCTTCAATAGTGATGCTGGGAAAATGGGACAGCTACATGTAAAAGAATAAAATGAGAACACTCCCTAACACCATACACAAAAATAAACTCAAAATGGATTAAGGACCTAAATGTAAGACCGGACACTATAAAAATCTTAGAGGAAAACATAGGAAGCACACTCTTTGACATAAATCACAGCAAGATCCTTTTAGTCCCACCTCCTAGAGAAATGGAAATAAAAACAAAAATAAATAAATGGGAACTAATGAAATGTAAAAGCTTTTGCACAGCAAAGGAAACTATAAACAAAACAAAAAGACAACCCTCAGAATGGGAGAAAATATTTACAAATGAATCAACTGACAAAGGATTAATCTCCAAAATATATAAACAGCTCATGCAGTCCAATATTAAAAAAAACATACAACCCAATCAAAAAATGGGCAGAAGACTTAAATGGACATCTCTCCAAAGATGGCCAAGAAGCACATGAAAATCTGCTCAACATCACTAATCATTAGAGAAATGCTAATCAAACTACAAGGAGGTATCACCTCACACTGGTTAGAATGGGCATCATCAGAAAATCTACAAAGAACAAATGCTGGAGAGGGTGTGGAGGAAAGGGAACCCTCTTGCACTGTTTGTGGGAATGTAAATTGATACAGCCACTATGGAGAACAGTATGCAGGTTCCTTAAGAAACCAAAACTAGAACTACCATATGACCCAGCAATCCCACTATTGGACATATACCCTGAGAAAATCATACTTCAAAAAGAGTCATGTACTGCAATGTTCATTGCAGCTGTATTTACAATAGCCAGGACATGGAAGCAACCTAAGTGTCCATCAACAGATGAATACATAAAGAAGATGTGGCACATGTATACAATGGAATATTACTCAGCCATAAAAGGAAACGAAATTGAGTTATTTGTAGTAAGGTGGATGGACCTCGAGTCTGTTATACAGAGTGAAGTAAGTCAGAAATAGAAAAACAAATATCATATGCTAAAGCGTATATATGGAATCTAAAATAATAAAAGGTTCTTAAGGACCTAGGGGCAGGACAGGAATAAAGACGCAGATGTCGAGAATGGACTTGAGGACACGGGGAGGGGGAAGGTAAGGTGGGGCGAAGTAAGAGAGTGACATGGACATATATACACTACCAAATGTAAAACAGATAGCTAGCGGGAAGCAGCTGCATAGCACAGGGAGATCAGCTCGGTGCTTTGTGACCACCTAGAAGGGTGGAATAAGGCGGGTGGGAGGGAGATGCAAGAGGGAGTAGATATGGGGATATACATATATGTATAGCTGATTCCCTTTGCTATAAAGCAGAAACTAACACAGCATTGTGAAGCAATTATACTCCAATAAAGATGTTAAAACATGTACCCCAATGTTCATTGCAGCACTATTTACAATAGCCAAGTCATGGAAGCAACCTAAATGCCCATTGACAGTTGAATGAAGAGGATGTGGTACATATATGCAGTGGAATATTACTCAGCATATAAATAAAATTGGGTCATTTGTAGAGATGTGGATGGACCTAGAGACTGTCATACAGAGTGAAATAAGTCAGAAAGAGAAAAACAAATATCGTATATTAATGCATATATGCGGAATCTAGAAAAATGGTACAGATCAACTGGTTTGCAAGGCTGAAATAGAGACACAGATGTAGAGAACAAATGTATGGACACCAAGGGGGGAAAGTGGTGGGGAGGGGGGTGGTGCTGGAATGATTTGGGAGATTAGGATTTACATATGTACACTAATATATATAAAATACATAACTAATAAGAACCTGCTATATAAAAAATAAATAAATAAAGCAAAATTCAGAAAAAAAAAAGAAATTTAAGATGATACAAACAAATGGAAAGATATATCATGCTCATGGATTGGAAGAATTAACATTGTTAAAATGACCATACTCCCCAAGACAATCTACAGATTCAATGCAATCCCTATCAAAATACCATGACGTCTTTCACAGAAGTAGAACAAATAATTCTAAAATTTGTGTGGAAGTACAAAAGATCCTGAATAGCCCAACCAATCTTGAGAAAGTAGAATAAAACTGTAGGTATCATGCTCCCTGATTTCAAACTATACTACAAAGTATAGTAATCAAAACAGTATGGTACTGGCACAAAAACAGACCCATGGATCTATGGAACAGAATAGAGAGCCCATAAATAAACCCACACCTTTATGGTTAATTAACCTATGACAAAGGAAGCAAGAATATACAATGAGGAAAAAAACATTCTCTTCAATAAATGGTGTTGAAATACTGGACAACTACATGCAAAAGAATCAAAATGGACTACTTTCTCATATGCACAAAAATAAACTCAAAATGGGTTAAAGTCTTGAATATAAGACCTGAAACCATTAAACTCCTAGAAGAAAACACAGGCAGTGTGCTCTTTGACTTTGGTCTATCAATATTTTTTTTTGATCTGTCTCCTCAGGCAAGGAGAACAAAAACAAAAATAAAAAAATGGGACTATCTAAAACTAAAAAGTATTTACATAGAAAAGGAAGCTATCAACAAAATAAAAAGGCTTCCTAATGAATGGGAGAAGATATTTGCAAATGATATGGGGGTTAACATCCCAACTATACTAAAGAACTCATACAGATAGCTAGTGGGAAGCAGCCGCATGGCACAGGGATATCGGCTCGGTGCTTTGTGACTACCTGGAGGGATGGGATAGGGAGGGTGGGAAAAAGATGTTAAAAAAAAAAAAAAAGAACTCATACAAATCAATATCAAAAAACCAAACAACTTGATTTAAAAAATGTGCAGAGGACCATAATAGAGACTTTTTCAAAGAAGGCATATAGACGGCCAACAGACACATAAAAAAATGCTCAACATCACTAGTTATCAGGGAAATGCAAATCAAAACCACAATGAAATACCACCTCACACCTGTCAGAATGGCTATCATCAAAAAGATAACAAATAACAAGTGATGGCGAGGATGTGGAGAATAGAGAACTTTCAAACATTGTTGGTGGGATTGTCAATTGGTGCAGTCACTATGGAAAACAGTGTGGAGGTTCCTCAAAAAATTAACAGTAGAAGTACCATGTAACCTAGCAATTTCACTTCTATGTATTGTATTCACCTGAAAAAATCAAAAACATTAATTTGGAAAGATATATGCACTCAATGTTCATTGCAGCATTATTTACAATAGCAAAGATATGGAAGCAACCCAAGCATTCAATGATAGATGAATGGATAAAGAAGGTGTGGTGTATATGTATAATGAAATACTTTAGTCATAAAAAAAGTATCAAGAGGAGCTTCAAGATGGCAGACGAGTAAGATGAGGAGATCACCTTCCTCCCCACAAATACATCAGAAATACATCTACACGTGGAACAACTCCTACAGAACATATACTGAACACTGACAGAAGACCTCAGACCTCCCAAAAGGCAAGAAACTCCCCACGTACCTGGGTAGGGCAAAAGAAAAAACAGAGACAAAAGAATAGGGACGGGACCTGCACCAGTGGGAGGGAGCTGTGAAGGAGGAAACGTTTCCACACTAGGAAGCCCCTTCGCGGGCGGAGACTGCGGGAGGCGGAGGGGGGAAGCTTCGGACCCATGGAGCAGAGCACAGCAACCGGGATGCGGAGGGAAAAGCGGAGAGATTCCCACACAGAGGATTGGTGCCGACCGGCACTCACCAGCCCGAGAGGCTTGTCTGTTCACCCGCCGGGGCGGGCGGGGGCCGGGAGCTGAGGCTCGGGCTTCAGAGGTCATATCCCAGGGAGAGGACTGGGGTTGGCTGCATGAACACAGCCTGAAGGGGGCTAGTGCACAACAGCTAGCTGGGAGGGAGACCAGGAAAAAGTCTGGAGCTGCCGAAGAGACAAGAGACTTTTTCCTACCTCTTTGTTTCCTCGTGCGCGAGGAGAGGGGATTAAGAGCGCTGCTTAAAGGAGCTCCAGAGACGGGCGCCAGCCGCGGCTAAAAGCGCGGACCCCAGAGACGGACATGACACACTAAGGCTGCTGCTACTGCAGCCACCAAGAAGCCTGTGTGCAAACACAGGTCACTATCCACACCTCCCCTCCTGGGAGTCTGTGCAGCCCGCCACTGCCAGGGTCCTGTGATCCAGGGACAACTTCCCCAGGAGAACAAACGGCGCGCCTCAGGCTGGTGCAACTTCACGCTGGCCTCTGCAGCTGCAGGCTCGCCCCGCATTCCGTACCCCTCCCTCCCCACGGCCTGAGGGAGCCAGAGCCCCCGAATCAGCTGCTTATTTAACTCCGTCCTATCTGAGCGAAGAAAAGACGCCCTCAGGTGACCTACACACAGAGGCAGGGCCAAATCCAAAGCTGAATCCAAGGAGCTGCGTGAATAAAGAGAAAGGGAAATCTCTCCCAGCAGCCTCAGGAGCAGTGGATTAAATCTCCAGTCAACTTGATGTACCCTGCATCTGTGGGTACCTGGATAGACAATGAATCATCCCAAATTGAGGAGGTGGACTTCGGGAGAAACTATGTATATATATATATATATATTTTTTTTTCCCCCCCTTTTTCTCCTTTTGTGAGTATGTATGAGTATGCTTCTGTGTGTGATTTTCTCTGAGGCTGTTCTCTTCTTTCCTTCTTTCTTTTTTTAAAACTACTTAAAAAAATATTTTTTAATAATTATTTTTTGTTTTTTATTTTAATAACTTATTTTATTTTATCTTTTCCTTCTTTTTTTCTCCCTTTTATTCTGAGCTGTCTGGATGACAGGCTCTTGGTGCTCTAGCTAGGCATCAGGGCTGTGCCTCTGAATGGGAGACCCAAGTTCAGGACATTTGTCTACCAGAGACCTCCCAGCTCCACATAATATCAAATGGTGAAAATCTCCTAGAGATCTCCATCTCAAGGCCAAGACCCAGCTCCACTCAACAACCAGCAAGTTAGAGTGCTGGACACCCTATGCCAAACAACTAGCAAGACAGGAATACAACCCCACCCATTAGAAGAGAGGCGGCCTAAAATCATAATAAGGTCCAGACACCCCAAAACACACAACCAGATGTGGATCTGCCCACCAGAAAGACAAGATCCAGCCTCATCCACCAGAACACAGGCACTAGTCCCTTCCACCAGGAAGCCTACACAACCCACTGAAACAACCATAGCAACCGGGGGCAGACACCAAACACATTGGGAAATATGAACCTGCAGCCTGCAAAAGGAGACCCAAAACACAGTAAGTTAAGCAAAATGAGAAGACAAAGAAACACACAGCAGAAGAAGGAGCAAGGAAAAAACCTACCAGACCTAACAAATAAAGAGGAAATAGGCAGTCTACCTGAAAAAGAATCCAGAATAATGATAGTAAAGATGATCCAAAATCTTGGAAATAGAATGGAGAAAATACAAGAAACGTTTAACAAGGAGCTAGAAGAACTAAAGAGTAAACAAACAATCATGAACAACACAATAAATGAAATTAAAAATTCTCTAGAAGGGATCAATAGCAGAATAACCTAGGCAGAAGAACAGATAAGTGACCTCGAAGATAAAATAGTGGAAATAGCTACTGCAGAGCAGAATAAGGAAGAAAGAATGAAAAGAATTGAGGACAGTCTCAGATACTTTTGGGACAATAATAAATGCACCAATATTCGAATTATAGGGGTTCCAGAAGAAAAGGAGAAAAAGAAAGGGACTGAGAAAATATTTGAAGAGATTATAGTTGAAAACTTCCCTAATATGGGAAAGGAACTAGTGAATCAAGTCCAGGAAGCACAGAGAGTCCCATACAGGATAAAGCCAAGGAAAAACATGCCAAGACACATATTAATCAAACTAACGAAAATTAAATACAAAGAAAAAATATTAAAAGCAGAAAGGGAAAAACAACAAATAACAGACAAGGGAATCCCCATAAGGTTACCAGCTGATGTTTCAGCAGAAACTCTGCAAGCCAGAAGGGACTGGCAGGACATATTTTAAGTAGTGAAAGGGAAAAACCTACAACCAAGAGTACTCTAGCCAGCCAGGATCTCATTCAGATTTCACGGAGAAATTAAAACCTTTACAGACAAGCAAAAGTTAAGAGAATTCAGCACAACAAAATCACCTTTACAACAAATGCTAAAGGAACTTCTCTAGGCAGGAAACACAAGAGAAGGAAAAGACCTACAATTACAAACACAAAACAATTAAGAGAATGGTAATAGGGACATACATATTGATAACTACCTTAAATGTAAATGGAATAAATGCTCCAACCAAAATACATAGACTGGTTGAATGGATACAAAAACAAGACCCGTATATATGTTGTCTACAAGAGATGCACTTCAGACCTAGGGACACACACAGACTGAAAGTGAGGGGATGGAAAAAGATATTTCATGCAAATGGAAATGAAAAGAAAGCTGGAGTAGCAATTCTCATATCAGACAAAATAGACTTTAAAACAAAGGCTATTACAAGAGACAAAGAAGGACACTACATAATGATCAAGGGATCAATCCAAAAAGAAAATATTACAATTGTAAATATTTATGCACCCAACATAGGAGCACTGCAATACATAAGACAAATGCTAACAGCCATAAAGGGGGAAATTGACAGTAACACAATCATAGTAGAGGACTTTAACACCCCACATCCACCAATGAACAGATCATCCAAAATGAAAATAAATATGGAAACACAAGCTTTAAATGATACATTAAGCAAGATGGACTTAATTGATATTTATAGGACATTCCATCTAAAAACAACAGAATACACTTTCTTCTCAAGTGCTCAGGGAACATTCTCCAGGATAGATCATATCTTGGGTCACAAATCAAGCCTTGGTAAATTTAAGAAAATTGAAAACATATCAAGTATCTTATCCGACTACAACACTATGAGACTAGATGTCAACTACAGGAAAAAAATCTGTAAACAATAAAAACACATGGAGGCTGAACAATACACTACCTAATAACCAAGAGATCTGTGAAGAAATCAAAGAGGAAATCAAAAAATACCTAGAAACAAATGACAATGAAAACACGATGGCCCAAAACCTATGGGATGCAGCAAAAGCAGTTCTAAGAGGGAAATTTATAGCAATAAAATGCTACCTTAAGAAACACGAAACATCTCAAATAAACAACCTAACCCTACACCTAAAACAATTAGAGAAAGAAGAACAAGAAAAACCCCAAAGTTAGCAGAAGGAAAGAAATCATAAATATCTGATCAGAAATTAATGAAAAAGAAATGAAGAAAACGATAGCAAAGATAAGTAAAACTAAAAGCTGGTTCTTTGATAAGATAAACAAAATTGATAAACCATTAGTCAGACTCATCAAGAAAAAAAGGAAGAAAACTCAAGTCAGTAGAATTAGATATGAAAAAGGGGAAGTAACAATTGACACTGCAGGAATACAAAGGATCATGAGAGATTACTACAAGCAACCATATGCCAATGAAATAGACAACCTGGAAGAAATGGACAAATTCTTAGAAAAGCACAACCTTCTGAGACTGAACCAGGAAGAAATAGAAAATATAAACAGACCAATCACAAGCACTGACATTGAGACTGTGATTAAAAATATCCTAACAAACAGAAGTCCAGGACCAGATGGCTTCACACGCGAATTCTATCAAACCTTTAGAGAAGAACTATCACCTATCCTTCTCAAACTCTTCCAAAATAGAGCAGAAGGAGGAACACTCCTAAACTCATTGTATGAGGCCACCATCACCCTGATACCAAAACCAGACAAAGATGTCAAAAAAAAGAAAACTACAGAGCAATATCACTGATGAACAAAGATGCAAGAATCCTCAACAAAATACTAGCAAACAGAATCCAGCAGTCTATGACATAAATCGCAAGATCCTTTTTGAACCACCTCCTAGAGAAATGGAAAAAAACAAAAATAAACAAATGGGACCTAATGAAACTTAAAAGCCTTTGTACAGCAGAGGAAACCATAAACAAGACAAAAAGACAACCCTCAAAATAGGAGAAAATATTTGCAAATGAGGCAACTGACAAAGGATTAATCTCCAAAATTTATAAGCAGCTCATGCAACTCAATACCAAAAAAACAAACAACCCAATCCAAATACTCAAAACTACAATGCAGGGCTTCCCTGGTGGCACAGTAGTTAAGAACCTGCCTGCCAATGTAGGGGACACAGGTTCAAGCCCTGCTCTGGGAAGATCCCACATGTGCAGAGCAACTAAGCCCGTGCACCACAACTACTGAATCTGTGCTCTAGAGCCCATGAGCCACAACTACTGAGCTCACATGCCACAACTACTGAAGCCTGCATGCCTAGAGCCCATGCTCTGCAACAGGAGAGGCCATCACAATGAGAAGCCCACGCACCACAATGAAGAGTAACCCCTGCTCGCTGCAACTAGAGAAAGCCTGTGCACAGCAAGGACCAAACACAGCCAATAAATAGATGAATAAATTTATTTTAAAAAAAACTACAATGTGATATCATCTCACACCAGTCAGAATGGCCATCATCAAAAAATCTACAAACAATAAATGCTGGAGAAGTTGTGGAGAAAATGCAACCCTCATACACTGTTGGTGGGAATGTAAATTGATACAGCCACTATGGAGAACAGTATGGAGGTTCCTTATAAAACTAAAAATAGAGCTACCATACAACCCAGCAATGCCAGTACTGGGCATATACCCTGAGAAAACCATAATTCAAAAAGAGTCATGTACCACAATGTTCATTGCAGCTTTTTTTACAATAGCCAGGACATGGAAGCAACCTAAATGTCCATCGACAGATGAATGGATAAAGAAGATGTGGCACATATATACAATGGAATATTAGTCAGCCATAAAAAGAAACGAAATTGAGTTATTTGTATTGAGGTGGATGGACCTAGAGTCTGTCATATAGAGTGAAGTAAGTGAGAAAGAGAAAAACAAATATCACATGCTAACACATATATATGGAATCTTAAAAAAAATAATAAGTTTCTAAAGAACCTAGGGGCAGGAGAGGTATAAAAACGCAGACGTAGAGAATGGACTTGAGGACATGAGGAGGGGGGAGTGTAAGCTGGGATGAAGTGAGGGAGTGTCATGGACATATATACACTACCAAATGTAAAATAGATAGCTAGTGGGAAGCAGCCGCATAACACAGGGAGATCAGCTCGGTGCTTTGTGTCCACCTAGAGGGGTGGGATAGGGAGGGTGGGAGGGAGACACAAGAGGGAGGGGATATTGGTATATATGTATGCATATAGCCGATTCCCTTTGTTATAAAACAGAAACTAACACACCATTTTAAAACAATTATACTCCAATAAAAATGTTAAAAAAATAGTATCAATAATTTTTCCATTTGTGACAATATAGATTGGCCTAGAGAGTGTTATGCTAAGTGAAAGAATTCAGATAGAGGAAGACAAGTACTATATGATCTCACTTATATATGGAATCTAGAAAACAAAACAAACAAAACAAAATGAAAACAGAGTCATAGATACAGAGAACAAAATGGTGGTTGCCAGAAGGAAAGGGATGGGATGTGGGTGAAATAGTGAAGAGGATTAAGAGGTACAAGCCTCCAGTTCTATAATAAATAAGTCATGGGGATGTAATACACAGCATAAGAAATGTGATTACTTATATTGTAATAACTTTGTAGGGGGACAGATGGTTACTAGACTTATCATGGTGGTCATTTCGTAATATATGCAAATGTCAAATAATTACGTAGTACACATGAAACTAACATAATGTATGTCAACTATATTTCAGTAAAAAAGAACTGATTAAGCACTTACTATATACCAGGTACCTTGATAGTTATTGAGGTTAGAAAAAATATATAAGATAGAAAGGAAGAAGAGGGGAAGGAAGAGAGGGAACCATCATTAATTTAATGCTTTCTATGTACTGGAAATGTGCTTTTCAGGTTGTTAAAGACTAGCAAGAGAGATCAGAACATAAATAATTAAAATACAACAATTAAAATAAGTAGAGAAAACCAGAGGAGAGTTGTTTTTATAATTTTAGTAATAGGGATATCTTTATAAGCAAGAAGCATTAAAGAAAAGATTAAAACACATAGCTATATAAAAAGATTTTCAGGAAAACAACAAATATTATAAACAACAAAAGAAGACAAATATGAGTGGGAAAGAATTTATTGGACATTTGACAAAAGGCTAATTTCCTTAGTATAGAAAGAATTTTGACAAATCATTAGAAAAAAAGGCCAACAACCAGATAGACAAAATGGCAAAGCATGTAAAAAGGGATTGCCAGTGGATTTTTTCATAGTGAAAGACATATCAGTGGTTTTCATATGTGTGAAAATAGATGTAACTTCATAATAAAGAAATGCACATAAAAGAATGAAGTACTATTTTTAAAAGCTTATCAGATTAGGCTTTGCTATTTGATAATATATTGAGATGGTAAGGATGCATAAAAACAGCCATCTTGCATTTTGTTAGTGGAAATGTAAAATGAATGCCTTCTCTGGAAGATAATTTAGTAATATCGTAGCAGAAGCTGTTGGCTCCCTGCCTGTATCCCCATGCCCCTAAGTTTCAGCATTTGCAGGCCTGATTTCCAAATTCCATCATCACCTGCTGAAATAGGTTGGGATATGGGATGAAGGGTATACACCGGCTTGTGCAATATTTCTAGAGTATAAGAGATAAGGGGATAACGGGAATTGTAAGGACAGTGGAGTTGGCTGGCTGCTGTTAGTGTCATAGGTATGCTGAGGAAAAAAAGTGAGAGACTCATCTATCAATCAGGATACAATATGAAAGCCAGAAGTCTTCAAAAGAACTGTTTAACATTCAGAAAACAGCTCTTCGTTTGCTACTGGACCTAGTAGAAACTGGGCCTCATTATAGGATATCAAGTGATTGACTGGAGCCGGTTATTGTCAGACTCTCCAACTCATTAGGTTGGGCAGGCACAGCAGTAACCCATCATACAAGAGTACATTTACGATCAGATGTGAGCATGTCCGGCAGAAACAACTAAATCACATGAGCTGGCAGTCCAGCCCCCATATTTCTTAACTTGTTAAATGAATTTCTCTCCCTCAGGTCACACCTATGACTTCACAGAGAGATCCTATAACCAGTTGTCAGAGGACAATAAAACCCAGGTCTGATTCATAGTGGCGTTGGCTCAGTATATCATGTGAGCTGAAAATAGACTCTTATACAACACAGTTCTACTCAGGGGTGGTCATGAAAGACAGTAGTGAGGAAAAATTATCACTACTGTGGGCAAAACTTCAAGCAGTACAGATGGTAATGAATTTGTGTAGATGGTCAGTGTGGGACAGGTTCACCTGTGGTGGATGTTATTGGTATTCTGACCTTATCGTCTATCCCTTCCCCTTCAGTTCATGCTGGTCAGGCTTCCAACTGCCAGCGCCTGCATTTCTTTCCTTCTCTGGCCAATAAAACCCACTTTACCTGCCTGTGAAATAGGCCAAAATTGTTGGGGAATTAATATCTTACAGGCAGTGGACTACAGGGAATCAAGGTGGGGAGTGCCCCTGAGGGGAGGAGTAATTTATAATTAAGGTTATAGAGCATTCCCAGCATAACATGATGATAAAAATCAGAATAATTTTTAGTCAATTTTGTTACTCTTTCAAGATTATCTCCAGGGCTTCCCTGGTGGCGCAGTGGTTGAGAGTCCGCCTGCCGATGTAGGGGACACGGGTTTGTGCCCCGGTCCGGGAAGATCCCACATGCCGCGGAGCGGCTGGGCCCGTGAGCCATGGCCGCTGAGCCTGCGCGTTCGGAGCCTGTGCTCCACAATGGGAGAGGCCACAGCAGTGAGAGGCCCGCGTACTGTAAAAAAAAAAAAAAAAAAAAAAAATTCTCTCCAGATGAACCCATTATTGCCAGAATCACGGCAGAGCTTTCCCATTACTCTGCTTTTGGAAGCCACTGCTCCATGGATCATGCAATGGCCTTCGGACAATGACTGACCTGACAGGACAAGATTTAGTGTGCCAAGAAGCCAGCTCCCTCAAGATAATTCTGAGGCTTGTGTCAATACTGGTTCTGAGTTTCCTCAGCAGGACTGAGCTCCAAGTACCCAAAGTGGTGATTGGCTTGATAGTACACCCTTTATTAGCTACATTTTCTTCCTGTTTCACTTCCCCACTCTTCTTAGATTTTCCTTCAGCATCAAAATAAACTATATTTGTATTTAGATCCTTGTCTTAGGGTCTGCTTCTAAAGAAACCCAATTAAGATGGGTAGCTATAAAAATTATAAATGTCTGTACCCAAGAATTCCACTCCCAGGAATTTATCCTAAAGACATACTCACACAAGTGCCCAAAGACGTATGACCTTTGTATTAATAGCAGTAAACATCATCAAGTGCTTACTGTATATTGGACATTAAAGCTCTTTCCATGTAGTAACTCACTTAATCCTCAGAAAAATCCTATGAAATTACTATTAAATCCCTATTTATATAAGTGGAAATTGGAGCATACAGAGGTTAAATAACTTAATTAAGAGAGCTACTAGTACAGATCCAGGGTTCAAACCCTGGAAATCTGACTTCAAGTCCCATTCTTGTATACATTTGGTTTCTTTATAAACATACAAGCAAGGGTACTTATTGCAGCATTGTTTGTAAGAGCTAGAAACAGTACAAATGTCCATCATAAAAAGATGGGTAAGTAAAGTACGGTATGCCATATTAAAATATTTAGAGCTATTAAAAATAATAAAGCTTATATACTAATATAGAAAGAAGTCTAAGATATTGTCAAGAGAAGAAAGCAATATTCAGAACACTGTGTTTCTTAGACAGGCTTCCAATCTTTTACAACCCAGAGCTATGTGTGCATATGTGTTTCTGTGTGTAGCTATCATGGGAATAATTGCTGCCTTAAGAGAGGCCTGCCTGTATGTCAAGCATGAGAGGGAGACATACTTTACATTGTAAACCATTTTTTACTGTTTTAATTATTTAACGTAAGTATATATTATTCTTTCAAAAAGCTATACTGAAAATATTGTATAATCAAGATTTATATGAATTGACTTGGGATCAGAGGAAGGAGCAAGTGATTCTGCCTGGAGGAGTCTCAGAAGACCCCATGAAAGAGTCTCATGGATGGTTAAATGCAGAAGAAGGTCACTCCTGGCAGAAGCATATTTGAAGGTCCAGAAGTATGAGAGCTCACAGGATGTGGGGTAACTGCACACAGTTTGACGTATGGAGTTGGCAGGAAATGAAGCTAGGAAGAGATTGAGATCAGATGATCTGTAGAAACATTAACCCACAAGTGAAGTAAAATATTCAGGTCTATCAAGAGCTACTTGACAAGGATGTTTTTATTGTAGCTTTTAAAAAATATCCTTGAATGTGTGTCATATAGGGTATTACAAGGAAGGAAAAGGAATATATCTCAAGTTAATGATGGGTGCCTATAAGGAGCATTAGTTTTCTTCATTCTCTCTTATTGCAGGGAGTTTGATGAGGAAATGTATCCATTAAGAATCAGAAGACTGAACTGCTGTGTGCACTTCACCACTTAGCAACTGTGGGCTCAATGTCCCCATCTGTAAACACACATTACAGTAGTACAAGCTTCATAGAATGAATGTGAGGATCATTTGAGATATTTCATGCAAAGAAATTAGTATATTGCCTGGCACTTTAGCAGGCACTCAATAATTGTTACCTATTATTGTTATCAATAAGTGTTAATAAATAACAATTTCAACATGATCACAACTTTATTGAAATTGCAAGGAACTGAAAACAGTGAAAGGAAAGCACTTCTCTAGAAAACTGCTGGTCTGCAGTTTTAGTCCAAAAGAATATCCCCATGCTCAAAATGAACTCATTTGCCTTTTCTGCTGCCAAACCCTAAATGACACTTGTGTTCTACATAAAGCCACATGCTGGTTGACAGGGTCACAGCTGTGGGATCTGTCAGCTCATCCCCAATACATGTCCTCCTGTCTAACCAGTTATACCCAAGAGGCTTACTGACTTTAAACAAATACCTTAAAAACTCAGAATGTTTGTTTTGTCCAGGGAAAAACAATGATCTAAAAACCAGGAGACCTAATTTTTTGTTTAAAAAAATATTTCAATCTTCCCTTCTGCTGAGAATGCCCACAAAGGGGTGACATTTACAAAATAGAAGAAACAAATCAAACAAGCACTGGTTTTAAAAAATGTCATAAACAGTGTACTGGCAGTAGGATCCTAATTCGCTATCACAAAAGCCACGAAAACAAGGATGTCAAAGGTGTAAACTTTATCATTCTAGATTGAAACTCAAACGTGCTTAACCTGAACAAAATATCAGACTGGTAGAACTATAGAGAGACAATCAAACAAGCTAGATTAGAGACACTTGTATCTAACTTTTCCTAACTCAATATACTCCCTTTTTAACATCTGTTTTCTGGCATTTATGCTCAGTCATATTCATCTATAAATTTCCCTCCCCATAATTACAGTGATGATTCTTGTTTTCCAAATCAAAAATTAGAGCACATGTTTTGATAACATCAAATACTCTCACAGGACCAAGGGAGAGGGTTATCTTCAAAGAATGTTTTTTCCCTAAGTTCTGGAAATCTGGTAGTACCCATGTGACACTTATAGATACATCTTTCTTCTCTTCATTCTAATCTTCTTTCCTTTAAAATGGTTAGTATTAAGCTTTGAATTCAAAATACTTTGAAAGTGTGAGTTCTATGAAAGGAGAAGAAAAAATAAACTGGGGGAAGACAAAAAATATAGAATGGCAGAAACAGACCGTACTGTAAATAGGAGGGAAAAGAGGGAGATAGAATCCCGTTATCATGGAGTTTTTAAGACCATTTTATCCAAAGTTTAAAATGAGGTTAGATTAAATAAAATTCTCTGAAATTCAGAGGGTAAATAGTATTGTAGCTTAAGTGGAAATAAAAATTTGTTTGTTTTTGATTCCACAATGAATAAAAGGGCTCCAGATGAATAACGTTTATAGCTATTATTACTCACTTTCAGCAGATAGCCTTCATCTTCTACTAATGAATCTTCAGGAAGAAAAAGAGACCCCTGCTTTTTGTAGCAGAGCTATAACATTTCTTAGTACTTTCATAATCTTAAATATTCACAATCATGTTGGGAAAAAATCATTTCTTAGAAAATAGATGATAATAACATCAAATATTTCTCTAATGTTTCATTGAGATCTAAACACATTATGCAGACTCAAAGAAATATTGGTGGACCTGGCTGGCCATAGATCAAAGAATTCAAAGTTTTAATGACTTTGGGTGTTTTTGAGAAGATAACATAATTACAAGATGCTGCAAAATCATAGGCAATTGTCACATCTTCTCAACATCCAACACAGCTTTGAACTCTGATTATAGAATCCAGGAGACCATTCTTTTCTTCCTCAATGTAGTACCTAGCTCTTTCCACCTTAGAAAAAGAGAATATTTCTGATCTGTGAACTTTAAAAACTGTAACATAATCAATAGCCTATTTATTGCTTTGGTTCAAGTGAAATTTCATATAAGATGTTTATATTTGCAGGGGTGGGTGGGTAGAGATTTCTCTTACCTCTTAGTAATGGTAACTGAGTTTTAGCTAGGTACATGATAGCTCAGTTTAAAGACTAGATCTCCTGGCCTCCCTTGGTAAGTTGTGGTCATGTAGCACAGTTCAATGGGATGTTGGCATAAGTGATGTGTTCAAAGTCCAGTTTATGCCCTTAAAAGAAAGGATTTGTCTTCCACTACTTTCCACTCTTTTCCACTGGCTATCATATGAATATAATGGAATGAGCTGGAACGGCTTTTTTTTTTTTTTTTTTTTTTTTTTTTTTTTTTGCGGTACACGGGCCTCTCACTGTTGTGGCCTCTTCCATTTTGGAGCACAGGCTCCAGACGCGCAGGCTCAGCGGCCATGGCTCACGGGCTTAGCCGCTCCGCGGCACATGGGATCTTCCCAGACCGGTGTATGAACCTGTGTCCACTGCATTGGCAGGCATACTCTCAACCACTGTGCCACCAGGGAAGCCCTGGAACAGCTATTTTAAACCACAAGATGAAAGTTGCATGTAGAGAATTTCAGAGCACAAAGACTGTAGGAGGCTGAGTACCAGATACCACAGAACTACCATATCAGCCGTGTCATAGTTACACTCACTCTGAAACATGAGAGAGAAGAAGCCTTCTATTTTATCTTCTTTTTGTCTTTATGTTTATAGTTACATTGAGGTATAATCAACATAAAACAAATTGCACATATTTATGTATACAATTTGATAACTAGGGGCATATGTATACACACATGAAACCATACAATCAGAAAACAGAACACACACTTCCATCACAAAAGTTTTTTTGTGCCCCTTTGTAACATATCCCTCCATGACTACCACCAAGCCCAATCAACCAGCAATCTTCTTTTTGTCACTGTAGATTGCATTTTCTAGAATTTTGTACAAATATTATTATGAAGTATGCATTTTTTGCCTGGCTGTTTCATTTGTAATTATTTTGAGACTTATCTATGCTTTTCCATATATCAATAGTTTGTTTCTTTTTACTAGTAGTATTCTATTGTATGTATATGCCACAGTTTGCTTTGCTTATCCATTATGGACTTGTGAATTGTTTCCAGTTTAGCTTTGAGCTATTACAAACAAAGCTGCTATGAATATTTGTGTACAAGTCTTGGGTCAAGACATGCTTTTATTTCTCTTGGGTAAATAACTAGAAATAGAATAGCTGGTCATATGGTATGTGTTATGTTTAACATTTTAAGACACTGCCAAACTGTTTTCCAAAGTGGTTGTCCTAATTTCCATTTCCATCAATAGTGAAAGAGAGAGTTCTAGTTGCTTCACATCCTCAGCAACAGATAGTATGATCAGTCTTCATTTCAGCTGTTCTAGTGGGTGTGTAGTTAATTTTCATTTCCCTAATGACTAATAAGGTTGTACATCTTTTCAGGTGCTTATTTTCCATTCATAGAACTTCTTAGGTGAAGTGTTTTTTCAAAATTTTTGCCATTGTTTATTAGAATGTTAGTCTTCTTACTGAGTTGTAAGAGTTTTTTGTATATTATAGACCCAAACACTTTGTCAGTTATATGTTCACATATCTTTTCTCACATGCTGTGACTTACCTTTTTATTTATCAGAGTCTTTGGAAAAGTGAAAGATATTAATTTTGGTAAGGTGCAATTTTTAAAATTTAATAGCATGAACTTTTTGGGTGCTATTTTTAAAAAACCTTTGCCAAACCCAGAGTGACCAAGATGTTATGCTATGTTTTCTCCTAGAGTTTTATAGTTTTAACTCTTAAATATTTAAGTCTATGACCCATTTTGAGTTAATTTTTATAAATGGTATGAGGTAAGAGTGGAGAGTTTTCATTTATTTTTGTTTTATTTTATTTTACATATGGGTATTTAATTGTTCCAGCATCATTGTTGAAAAGATTATTTTCACCATTGAATTACTTTGGCACCTTTGTAAAAATCAATCAACTGATTATATATGTGTAGGACCATTTCTGAATTCTTATTCTGTTCCACTGATCTATGTTTTTCCTTATGTCAATATCATACTCTGATTACTTTAGCTTTATAATAAGTTTTGAAATTAGGTAGTTTAAATTCTCCAATTTTGCTTCTTTTTCAAAGTTTTTCTGGCTATTCTTGGCATTTTCTTACAAATTTTATGATCAGTTTATCATTTTATAGAAACTACCTGCTGAAATTTTGATTGGAATTGCCTTGAATATATAGGTAAATTTGGAAAGGATTGCCATCTAAACAATATTGAGTCTTCTGTGAACACAATATATCTCTCCATTTGTTTAGGTCTTTTAAAATTTCTCTCAACAATGTTTTAGAGTTTTCAGCGTACAAATTTGTGCATATTTTATCAACTTTATCCCTATTTCATATTTTTGATGATATTGTAAGTTGTATTGTCTTTTAATTTGATTGTTCATCGCTAGTGTACAGAAATGTTATTTATTTTCAAAATTTAACATTGTATCCCATAATCTTGCTAAACTCACTGGTTAGTTTCAATAGCTTATTAAAAATTCTTTAGGATTTTCTACATAGACAATGAAGTCATCTATGAATAAAGAAAGTTTTATTTCTTTTTTTTTTAATTTTTAAAAAAAAAGTTTTTTGGGGGGGAAGAGAATTTGATTTATTCAACTCGAAAGTTTTATTTCTTTATTTCTGATCCATATTTCTTTTATTTCTTGTTCTTGCCTTATTTCCCTGGCTGGGTCTCCAGTACAATGTGAAATACAGAGCAGACGTCTTTGTCTCATTCTCTATCTTGGGAGGAAAGCGTTCAGTTTTTAAATACTAAGTATGATATTAAGCTACAGAATTTCATTGATGCCATTTATCAGATTAAGAAAGTTACATTTAACCTCAGGTTTGCTGAGAGATTTAATCAGGATTGAATGTTAGATTTTTTTCAAATGCTTTTTCTGCATGAATTGAGATAATCATATGGTTATTCTTCTTTAGTCCTTTGATATGAACTATATTGATCTTTGAATGTTAAGCCACCTGGTTTTTCTAGGACAACTGTACTTAGTCATGATGTGTTATGATTTTTTATGTCATTGGATTTGATTAACACTTGTAAAATAATTTTTGTGTCTGTGTTCCTTAGAGATATTGGACTACAGTTTATTTTCTTGTAATGTCTTTTTCTGGTTTTAGTGTCAGAATAATGCCAGCTTCATAGAATGAATTGGGAAGTATTCCATGGTGTTCACTATTTTGTTTAACCAGCTGCTGGTTTGCCCTTTGTTACAGGTGATACACATGTACTTTATCTAATATTATGTGTGTGTGGAAAGAGAAATAGATGAATGTGGCTGTAAGTAAAAGAGAGAAAAACACAATCTTTTAAGAATAAATTGTACTTATTGAATATTTGGATTTAATTAAAGACAATGTACCTCCATTACCTGCAAACTGGAATTGATATTATCAATGTCATGGAATTGTTAGGATTTGTTTAAGATAACATGTACAAATCATTTGGCACATTGCTGGAACGTAATTGGGTCTAAATAAGTGGTACCCATTTTTCTTTTTATTATTCACTTCATTATTGTCATAATTGACATCATCATAGCCCTAGTTTTATAATGTCCATCATTTAATGATGAAAAATATGGGCATTTCAGAAACAAATATAGTCATTTGTCATTAGAAAATGTCACATCTCTGGCTCTGCACTATTCTCATAAACTTGCCACATAATTCCCAAGGCTGGCATTCTGCAAGGGAGCAGTATGATCACCTCTCTGATGTGATCTGATGGACCCTCTGATAAAAATTAGCTACTCAACTGAGGTGCAATGCCTAGAGAAACAGTCATCTTCTGCCTTATCTGATACCATTGTTAAGTTTGTTAATATATGGGCAGCAGCTTCAGAAGCATTAATTAATTGGAATGCTTTATCTCAAGTAGATGGGACTCAAGGTAGATGAGAACCATTGTTCTGAAGAGCAAAGAGAGGGAATGGTCACAGCTGACACTGAATGTGGATCCAACAGAATAAACGCTGGTCTCAAGATTTGGACACTTGAGTTTAAAGCTCAGTTTCATATTAACTGGCTATGTTCAGTCTTTCAGTCAAAAAGTATTTATTGAGCTCCCTGTGTATGCCAGGAGCTTGTGCACAAGTCACAGGGAGAACAGGACAGATATGGTCTCTGAGATTTACTGATAACATTTTAACGTCTTTGGGACCTCTGTTTATTCTGCCTACCTCACAAGCTTAGTGTAAGAAGCATTTACATAAAAGCACATTGTAATCTACCTTACTAGAGAAAATCACAGAACTGTGCAGGTGATTTTCATGTGTATATCAACTTCAATCTCAGATCTTTGAATTGCCATTTTCTGTTACAATCTATGTTCCCCTTCCCGGGCTACGAACTCTGAGAAGAGAAACTGTCTTATACATCTTTGTGTCCTGGCATGTGATAATGTCTATGTGCATGTTGAATAAATGATTTAATGAGCAAATGGATGAATGGAGAGTTTGGAAAGGAAGTATACTGGTTAAGAATTACAAAAACCTTAAAAGAGATGATTATTCCTATAAAATAACCAAGAAGGAAGTGATGAGGATACAAATCTAGTATACTGGTTAAAAACAGAGAATATGAGGTCAAATTGTATCCATTTAGATAGTTTGGAGAGCCTGATTATCTTCTGCCAACTTGTTAACAATCTCTGAAAGTCAGAACAAACTTAACAGTTGTTGAGTCCTCAAATGTGTTAGCAATTATTAAGAGCTTCTAATATAATTGTTCATCTCACCAATTTCTGTCAGAATTCAAATTTGGAAGCTGTTCACTTTGTTCCCAAACAAAAATTTACCTTTTCTCTAGAGCATCTCGAGTACTTTGATTAAGCAATGATCACTCTGTATCTGAGCCATAGGAACTAGGCATCAGAAGTCTCAACCCCAGAGCTGGTTGTACTTAAAGTCTAGGTATAGTTTTGGGCAAGTCCCTTCAAAACCCTGGGCCTCTCTCTTCTCATCAAGAACAGGAAACCATTAGAATAAACTATCCCGTGGCTTCTGACAGCACTAGCATGCTGATTCTATGGTTGGGTTTTGAACATGAACAAATAGGCTTCCAATTTGTGTTATACTTCATGTTGAAGTTCCCACAGCAAATGATGATAGCTAATATGTAGGTAGAACTCCCTACATACCACATACATGAGATACAAATGCCCAAGCAAAATGAAGCAAAGAATTAAAACAATTTGCAATTACATTTAAGCCTAAAATATCCATATTGGTGAAATAGGCATATTTTCTTAGACACTTATTCAGAGGTACAAACTGAAGCTCTGGTTTTCAGTAAGAAGTAGAATCACAAACAGCACAGAGCCAGAGACAGTGCCCTGGGCTCATTTGGAATGACACTGCATTCTGTTCAAGCAGGCCATCTGTAAAGCCTGGGTTCTACATCCTTCTTCCCATTCCCCTACTCCTGCTAGAGTCATAGAAATTTATTCCTCTGATAGTCTGACCCAGAGACTCAACTCTGCCCTGCAGTTTGTCTGCAGGGAACTAACCCAAACCAAAGAGGTCCTGAATTCTGAAATGGCGACAAAGAAGTAATTTTGCCACATGATTCTTCCCTTTACTTAAAGGAAATTTTACTAGTCAGTACATTTAGGTGATGGTGTGTACAGTACCTTTTGGCTGGTGTGATCAAGAGTCCATTCCTTGATTTTTTTTCTAATTCTCAGAACCCATCACAAAATACCTTTTGTTTCCAGTAACCTGAGAGGAGCTGAGAAATCTGGGAACACAGCTGGTCAGTAAACAAAGAGAGTGGAAAACATATCTTCCAGAGCATATTTACCCAGGTAGAATGCATTTAGATTTCAAACACCTCTCTGGTATGTCTGATTGTACGTATTTAAATGGCTAGATATCATTTTAATTAAGGCAGCAAACCATTCGGCCAGCATATCATTCACGGGGACTAAAATTCAGGCTGTTAAATAGGCATTTTAAATTTCTGCTTCTATTGAAAAATGCCTTTATTTATTTATTTATTTTTCATTTCGAGTTTTATTATATCTGGGGTACAAAAGAAGATGAACATTGACTATGGCTATTGCCTACTGAACCTGCTTTTATTGGAAATACTATTTTATACTCTGTACAGTAGAGAGGAAAATAATTAGAAGCCAGGGAAAGTTCCATCTATAGTGTCCAAGAAAAAGAGTCATAGAGGATTAGGGTGAACTCCATTGATCACAGGCACAGAGCCATCATTAAACATCTTACCAAGTTTTATGTCCCACCAGCCTAAGGTGATAAGTGTCTTCACGAAAGAGGAAGGAGCCATAGGTCTTACTGGGGCAGGACTGGCTCACAGCGACTTCCTTGCCCTCTACAGAGGCTCTATCGATTGTGGCAAATTCTGGGGCTAAGAGTTGGGAGCCTGATTAATCTTGACAACTGTTTCAATTTCTTTGTTGTCTGTAGAAACTACTGTGAGTTTTTCAAAAGAATATGAGTGACAATACAAAGTGAATGTTCAGGAAACAGATTAAGAGTCTCTGGAGAAATTTTAGAGGTTGAGGATCCATTTTTCTACTCCACACCAAGCTCATCATCCATGTCTTTCCAGCCTTTTGGTTAATTTCATGTTTTGAGTGACAGTCTTCTCAGTGGGCTTAAGAAAATGGGGGACTGGCAGATTCCTACCCTTTCTGTAATTTAGCTGCTCAGACTGCATTTCAAAGTCTCACTGTGACTGGGCAGGGCTTCAAAATAATTTTGACCAGGCTTTCACTTTCTTAGGGTCTACATGCTAAAAGAAATCTCATAGAAACAAAATTGAACCAAGGTGTTAATGATTAATTATGGTTTACTTTGTTTCTCCCCCAGATTATGTTTGCACGTGGACATATAATATCGATGTCCATAGCCCAAAGTATAAGTAATATGGGAATTTTAGATATAGATACAAAGCCAAGGATTGTTCTTGGTTAAAAAAACATTTTTCAACAACCCTAGTCAAGAGGGGAAGACACATATATGAAATAATAATTATATAGGAAAAGAGAAAAAATGCTGCTTCTGTGTCTAAATAGAAGCATGAATTTAGTTTCTTCATAGATATAAAATAGGGATAATAGCACCATTTCAGGTAGTTATTTTAAGAATTAAATGAAATAGGGCTTCCCTGGTGGCGCAGTGGTTGAGAGTCCGCCTGCCGATGCAGGGGACACTGGTTCGTGCCCCGGTCTGAGAAGATCCCACATGCCACGGAGCGGCTGGGCCCGTGAGCCATGGCCGCTGAGCCTGTGCGTCCGGAGCCTGTGCTCCACAATGGGAGAGGCCACAACAGTGAGAGGCCCGCATATGGCAAAAAAAAAAAAAAAAAAAGAATTAAATGAAATAACTTGTGAAAGAATGTAGCACATCCTAGTAACAAAGTAAATGTTAGCTTCTGTTCTCCCTTTTGAAGCGGGAATACTGACTTTGGCAGCTGTTGGTCGTATTTTATTACTGACCGTCAAATGTGGCCAGATGTCGAAGGACAAGAAGCACTAAAGGAAAAATCAAGAATCCTGACAACTTTTGTATATTGTTGATGCTACACATATTCTGTATAAGCTGACTCTTATGAATAAACTGGCTATAGATAAGACTCTTCACGAAGCTGGTAAAATTTAGTTACATACATTGCTATGATTATTAAAGTCCTCCATTTATTTTTTTATTCATACACTCATTCACTTTTTCATTTAAATTGTAAATAAACATGATAAATGCTCAATATTTCTTTGAATAATGAGCGAAAGAGACTTACTAGGAACATATTATGTCCTAAGTACTATTCTAAGTACCAGCAATTAACAAAATAGAAAGTCTTTGCCCTCAGGGAGCTTCAGGTCTTGTAGCAGATAGGAATATACCCAGAAAAACATGGAAGCATCTCTGAATGTACAAAGGAGGAGGTGTCATGAGTATGTGTCTACACAGGCACTCAGTGTGCTGCCCACCCACAGAGCATCATTTCCTTGCTAACAACTCTGGGTCATCATTTATTCCAACTAGTATCTTACTAACAACCAGTATCTGTGCAGACCAAGTAATAGAATCAGCCTAGTTTTGAAGTTCAAGTTATTGTCCAAATGTCTAGATTCTTCCCCAGCCAAGTAAATCTTTGGACATAGAAGGGTTTTCCTTGAGGTAGTTTCTGGGTCTCTGATGAACAACCCATGCCTTTCAAAAAGCACATTCATTAACTAGAGGGCCCAGTACAGCTTGTACCCCAATGTGAAGAAAGAAGGGGGGCTGTAAGGCTAGAAATTCCAACGGAACAAACTCACACCCAGCATCCCTGTAGTGCATATGTAATGCATAGTTTCTCACTGGCAGAATATTTTTCTACCTAAAACAAGGGCTGATTTGCCCATAACGTGTAGTTTGCTTTGGCATAGCAGTAAAATGTCAGGAGTTAAAACTACCTGCTGACTCCTTGTGCATGTGAGAAAGGCATGACTAATTTCATCCTGTTTCTGTTCTCCTGCAAAGCTGTAGTCAGCAGTGATTTCACGACATGAGGGCACACAGATAAATAAGCTTGTCCATGCTTAAAAGTTTGCTGTGTTAGGGCCAACCATGTTATTGTTACTACTTCATTGTCTTTGGTGTCCTCCATCAGCTTTGTTGAGCTGCTGCAGGTACTAACAATTGGTAACGATGCCCTGTAAATCTACCCTCTTCTTCCAAATTGCTCTCCAGTGCTGACACCTTGAGAAAGCTTTGGAAAGGAAGGCTGTAACCTCCTTATCTCTACCAGAGTCCTCTCAAGCCATCCCAAATAAATTAAGAAGTAATAATGTGTTTGCTATGTAAATACAAATTCAGAAAACAAAACAAAGAAAAAAAAAAACAAAAACCCAGCTGATCTCCTAGCCTCTCATCCCTATGGGTAGGATTGTCTCACCTCATTTCTTACTGTGCTGGCATTCTGGAGTCACCACTATTTGGCAGTATGGGAATGAGGCTAAGAGCATAGTGTATGGAGTGAAAAACAATGCATATCTCATGGGGTAACTGTGAAGATTAAGTTAATCAGTCATGTATTAATGTAGTTATTGGCACATATTAAGTGTTCAGTAAATATTATCTATTATTATTGTTATAAAAGTTATTATTGATATTCTTATTGTCAACATCATAGTACTTGCCTAGTTAAATGTTTCTGTGATACCCATTAGCTCAATATAATAAGTCAAACCCCAAGTCCTTTATATTCCGGCTCTAACTTACCCTTCTTTCTGGCTTTATCTCCTGCTACGTGCTGCCCCACATTCTGTATTTCTTCCACGATGACTAACTTATTATTTGCCAGATAGCATGTGTTTTACCTCCTTTGTCTTTGGTCTTGCTCTTTCCTTCTTTGTATGTCCTTTAACACAGCATCTACCTAGAAATCTCAATCATCTTTTAACATATTAGACTTCAATGGTATCTCTTTTGTGAGGTTTTCTCTGATCTTCATCCCAGGGAAAAAGTAGTCACTACTGTGTTACTGTCATTTATAGATTTTTGTATCTCCTGTACAAGATTTCAAGACCCTCCAACTGCTGACTATATAATTCATATTCTTTGTGTGTGTGCGTGTGTGTGTGTGTGTGTGTGTGTGTATACAGAACAATGTACGTGCTAAGTAGTAAATAAATATATGTTGAATGGAAAAAGTGTTAAAAACTATAAAATGTTCTCACATAGATTACCTCATTTGATTCTTTTAAAACCCTGGGAAAGAAACTAGATAAGTGACTTGTAACTTGTGTCTTAGGACCTGGAGGAAGTTGTATAAGCTCTCTGATCCTCATTTACTCCTTCTGTAAAATGGGGTAACATTTATGCTTATTATTGAGATGATTCATGGAAAGTGCATATAACTCTGCCTGACACATGCTAATAAGCAATAGCTCTTTTAAATTATTATACGGATTGTCAAAGAAATTGAGCGATTTGTGTAAAATCACAAATAACAGAACCAAGACAAATATTGGTCTGATTCCTAGCCCAGTTATCTTTCTGTTCTAACATAACCTTCTTCTTCTAGGAATATTGATATAGAGAACATAAGATAAAGAGCAAATAAAGTGTTGGCTTTCTTGGTTAATTCTAAACTAAAACACACATTTTGATATTCAGGCTACAGAACACCATAGATCAAATTCTATCATAAAGCACTAGTGCTTAAATTTATATAATGCTTTTTTCCCAGAGTATACAGGATTTTCCTGTGATACTTCATTTCTCAGCTATATAAAATGGTATTCCTACCATTTGCCTTAGTTCATTCATTCAATAAATATTTAAATTTGTGCTTACCATATGCTACCACTGCCAGGTACCAGAGATACAAAAATGAGTGAGACTAGAATTCTGACTAGAAGTCTGCCCTTGACCACTAAGTCTAGGTGAGGAGATGGACAAGAAATAAACAACAACTACTCAACCTGATAAATACTATTATAGTGATACGTGCAATGGAAGCTTGTAGCAGCAAGAGCCTAACAGGCTTATTTTGGAAAAATGGAAATGAAAGAGGGAATTTGGAGCTAGGTGTGAGAGTTTTTATTCTATAAACCAGTGCATTTTTGATCACATACTCTTATTCAGAAAAAAAAAATGTTTTGGACACTCACTCTTAATATATCTTTAATACATTTAAAAATAAAGTATATGCCTGTATAACTGCTAATATATTAGGTTTTAGACATTTGCCTATTCTATAATACAACAATTCCACTGCCAAGTATATCCCTGAAAGTTTTACATGTGCACCCAGAGAATATACAATATTATCCATAGTGGGCTTGTCCATATTAGCTAAACTTGGAAAGAATCCAAATATCCATCAATATATATATGAACGAATGAATATAAAGAGAAGTCCCAATATTTTCTTCCTGAACCTAACTGTACCCCCTGGGGTTACACAGAGACTACAAAATTAGGCAATGGAAGTCACTGATATTTTTCAAGTAGAGGAATTAAATGTTCATATTCCTGATTTTTTTAAAGCTTCTTTTTAATGGGTGGATTGTATTTATTTATTTATTTTTAATGTGTATTTATTTAATAATTTTTTGGCCATGCCATGCAGCATGTGGGATCATAGTTCCCCCCACAGGGATCAAACCCTCACTCCCTGCATTGGAAGCACAGAGTCCCAACCACTGGACCTCCAGGGAAGACCCCTGATTGTTTTAAAAAAGATATTTTATCAGCATTGCAGAGGATGGACAATTCATGTGAGAGATCTTGAGGTTCTGACTCAACACAGTGGCTTTGGAAACAAATTTTATGAGGCTGATTTGAGAGCTATTTAACAGGTAGAACTAACAAGAATTGGTGATACGTAAAGGATATGACAATCATTTAAAATGAGTCATTTTCCTAGATTCAACAACCAATGTCATAAACCAAGATAGAGAAAAGAGAAAAAAAAACCCACATGATTATGACAGAAAATATAGCATTATATACCTGAGAGTTTGAAACATCTAAATAACATAAAAATGGGGTTCTCTGGCAACAGTTAGAAATCCTTTCTGGAACTCAGGTGGATGGTGAGCTTTGGAAATAAGGATCCAGAAGCTACCAACACACCAGCAACTAAGACCACAAAAGTAGGTAAGATCATATAAAAAAGAGCATGTCAAATAAAAAGGTGAAGAGAGCTATACTGGATTCCTAGAGATCATCCCCCACAAAGGACACTGAGGAGAAATTTTCTAGGGTGTAGAGGAGAACCAGGAAAGAATGGGAAAGCCAAGTGGCCGATGATGCCAAGTGCCTCCAGATAAGTCAAGTGAAATAGAAATTGCTGCTGAAACACAGAGAGGCTATGCAAAACTCAAACTTGTAAAGCAGATATCTTACTACTTTGTGGGAGCCCTATCCACTAAGCTAATTATTTTCAAATTGTGCACCAGAGAATGCTATAGCCACTTGAAATGTTTAGAGAAATATTATTCTTCATTCCACAAATACTGGGAAACTTTATATCTCCCAGGCACTATATAAGGTTCTGCTGTTACAGTGCTTAAGAATATTTTCTGTTGATAGTAAAGAAACTCATTCATCTATATCTGTACCTTTATCTGTATATATATTACATAATACGGACTACAAATAGTCCCTATTATGTCACAAGACTGCTAATAATAGAATGATAGTTAACTCACTCTGCCTCAAGGAACCTACAGCATTAAACCCCCCAAAAAATCCCTCAAGAATTTGTTATGAATCTAGTTTATGGGATAAAAATGACTTCCCAGGGGAAGTGACATTTAAGCTGAGATCAACCTTTAAGCATGGAAGTACCCTAATTTTCACGAAAGATTTAATTTGGAAAAAAAGAACTGTTTGCTGTAAAAATGATTGAAAACCACTGCATTATATAGAAATTCCAAATTGTAGATCATGTTGGCCATGTTAAAAGTACCTAACTTTGATTCCTAATGTATAAGATGTGTCTTAAAAGATATGGAGGAACATATACAAGACACTTGTGGTTTTAAGGAAGGAAGGAAGGGAAGCAGGAGAAACTATAATATTTATCTTCATATGCTTCTGTATTGCTTGGCTTGCTAATATTAGAATGAACTTGTATTAATTATCATGAAAAAACAGCTACTCAGTAGAAAAGTTCAGAAATTCATATTACTTCATTGGCCTGTTGTTTTATCTTAGGAATTTACAGATACTGTATTTTTTTTTAACACACACAGTGACAACCTAGAAACTGGGGAGTTCAATTCTAAGATTTGATTTAAGCAAAATTCCTGCTAGTTGCTTTGAACTGAGAAAGTCCCCAGAACACAGATTTTTCAGAACTCCATTCCTCAGTAAAGCTGCAGACTGGAGCTTTGTAAATTGGCCTTGTGTATAATGTTCTGTTCTGTTGTAGAAAACATATGACTCCTTTGACATTTTTAATGACTAACCCGAATTTATGAAATAAAGTGAAATAAAGTAGCAGTAAAGGCTAACAGACACAGTAGTGCTTTGATCCCATACTTTTCATGAAATCCACTCTCAGAGGCATTTTTCCCATTTATCTCCAAACTGTAAAAGCTGTGTAGTTCTTGTCTATCATCCTGCTGTCACATCCTGATGTGGGTTTTTTAAAAAGCATGGTGCTTTTTCTGAAGATTTTCTTTCTTATGGCAAACAACATGATTTTATAAAATGAGGTCAGCTGTAGGTTTCTGATAAAATATGATATTATGTGTAGATATATAGATGTTTTACATAACGTCAGATGGAGAATAGTGGGAAAAGTAATTAAAATGGGTAATAACTGAAAAACCTAGTAAAATATTGACCAAATAATTAACTTTGTCTTTGGCTACCCTAGTTAATCAACTACTTTGTGACACACATCACTCTGTACAAAATGACATTGCTTTCACCCTAAACCAAGTTTCTCTGAGTGGTGTTTATATCAGAGTGGTGGACTGGGAAATAAGTGGAAAGATAATCCTTTACTAAATTCCCAGAAGTTCACAAGGAAAGGCTCTTATCTCTGCTGCTCAAGTTACTGTTAACTAGATGGAGAAATAAAAATACTTTCAACTTGCAGTTGCCTCCAAGGCTTTATTTGATCTTCAAAAACTCCAGTAGAAAAAGAATTAAAAGTGCTTGCAATAGGGCTTCCCTGGTGGCGCAGTGGTTGAGAGTCCGCCTGCCGATTCAGGGGACACGGGTTCGTGCCCCGGTCCGGGAAGATCCCACATGCCGCGGAGCGGCGGGGCCCGTGAGCCATGGCCGCTGAGCCTGTGCGTCCGGAGCCTGTGCTCCGCAATGGGAGAGGCCACAGCAGTGAAAGGCCCACGTACCGAAAAAAAAAAAAAGTGCTTGCAATACTTCTACCAGTAGGGGAGATTAGTGAACTGAATGAGTAAATGAAATATGGAGATGTTAATGTTCCAAGAACAAAGGAAGTAAAGATTCTAAGTGATTCAAGGTGGAAGAAACCACTCCTGAACTATTACTCGAAAAATAAAAAATCTCTTATCAGTTTAAAAAAATGTATGCACCTATACAAGACTGTTTTATGTCTCTTGATTTTCAGACCTAAATTGCAACATCTGTATCCAAAGATGAAGCTAAGAATTCCAAACTAAGTAAAGTGTTATTTCATGTTCCCAAGTTTTTCAAATAATACCAATAGGTTCTGATTTCCTGGCTCCTGAATTTGAGGGTATATATTTCAACGTAGCTGACTGGGAGTGGGTGAGGGGTGGCAGAGGTGAACTAGATGCATCGGGTTGACCCAGACTCCTCCATGGCAGGCTCAGACTCCCAGCAGCCATCTCAGTGACTCCCTGTGCTTAGAACAAAGGTTTCTATGATCTGGCCCTTACCCGATCTTTAGCTTCTTCTCCGTCATGTCTACATCATAATTCACACGCTCATTCCTACTCCCAGATCTCATTCCCCATCTCCTTACACTATACTCCTGACACTCCATTTTTTGCAGTTTCCTAAGAATATTCAGTTTCCTTCCTTCTTCACTTGGAATGCTCCTGTGTCTCCAACCCACTGGGCAGCTTTCTGAAGTTCTCTTCTTCAAGACTTAGCTCAAATGTCTTCTCTAGGAAGATTTTCCTGATTCCCCTTCCATACACAAAAACACACAGACACACACACACATACACATGATTGAAGACCCAAGTTAGAATCAGGAATTCCTTCAGAAATTACATTACATTATTTTATATTATATTATATCAGTATGACATAATATATTAATTGTATTTTAATATTATAAATCTGTTATAGTCTAATCACTTTTTACATATCTGTCTCTTCCATGACTAGACTGTTAGCTCCTGAAGGGCAAAGCTATAGCTTCTCTGTATCTCAGATACTTGCCATAGTGCCTGATGCTTAGAAATGGTTTGATAAATAAACTGAATGGTTTGACAAATGCTTGATAGATGAGTGAATAAATTTATTCTCATCTCTCAAGACCCACATCAGTTTGGAAGAAACTGTGAAGCCGTGCAGATTCATCTAAGATAGGAATAAATTCAGTCTTCTCTGAGTTCACATCACACTTTATTAATTCTTTGCTTGTGGCTGTTATCACTAACTTTCCTGGATTTTAATTGCATCTACCCTGTCATCTAGCCTGTCAGAAAAAAATCATGCCTTCTTCAATTATCTTTTTCCCCACATAGTACTGTGTTTTGGAAAACAGTTTCTCCTTGATGTTTGCCAATATAAATTTACATATTTGCAGTTTTTCCCCAAATATACATTATCAAACAATGCAATGTGTTTTGTTTTTTTTGCAGGGCAAAGATGATCTCAGACTCATTTTTATTTGCCAGGACCCAGCACATAGCAGGTGCCAAATAAACAGGTGCTGGGAAAGAAGAGAATGATAACTGGAGAAGCAAAGACCCTTTACTTGGTTCATCTGTGGGCAATGATCTGGTCCTTTGAGCAAACAATGGGAGTGAGAACAGTTACAATCATACAGTTTTAATAGCTAAATTCACTGTACTCTTTTACTTTCAGTGTTTAGGTATCACTGGAAATAATGACTTTGGAAAGGGTAATGGTAGTTTTTTAACTCAGAAGTTAGGGAAGCATTTGCTTTTTGATTTACTGCCATATCCCCACAGATTGTGACCACACTGCAAGCAGTCTTGAGATAGTCTCTTTCATGGTAGTTGACTGAGAAGTTAAAGGATGCTCTAAGCACTGAAATCAATAACCACATGGAAGAAGAGAATGGGTCTAGTTACTGAGAATAAAATCTTCAAAGATCCCATTGTTCTTACAATGATAATAATAGCTCAATTTATTGAAAACTTTGGCATGCCATCTTGTTTTTAATCTCTTCACCTATATTCTCATGTAATTCTCTTGACATCCTACAGACCAAGTAGCATTACCAACTTACTACCGAGGAGAAAACTGAGGCTCATAAATATTTATAAATTTACTCAACATTATGTAGCTATACTACTTTATCACAGGATATAATTCACTTCAGACTGAAAATTAGGGTGGAAAAAAATCTTTATTGGCTCTCTTTCAGGGTCTTATTATGTTTAGCAAGTGACCCATACTTGTCTCTGTGACTTAAGAACAGAATTTTATTACACTAGTTCATCAGAAGGACAGATAAAAATTAGAAACTTTAATTCTTAATTATCTGGAAAGGGGGACACATTAAACCACACACAAACCTATCCACAAGACAAAATCATCTCAACCAACAACTTCAGCTGAGACTTTTACGGAAGTTAACCAATAAATTGACCTATTAAATTCTATTCCTTTTATTTCACAGTCATGTGTCTTTGAGCATACACAAGAGTAATATACATCACTGTGAAGATGTTGTACCATAAATATAACACTTATCTCAAAGTGAATGGTTCCACTTCAGGAATTCAGCTACCTCTGCTGAGTAAATTTAGTTTGCCAAAGCTGAACTTCTTTTAACCTTCTACATCCTTTAACTCTGTAGCTTCACATTAACTGTATTTATGTTTGGGAAAGTCAGTCTCTCCCTGTTTGGTTTTCATATCAGCAAAAGTGGCCTGCCCACACCAGCATAGCTTTAGGGATACTGAACTTCAAAAAAGCTCATGAATCGACGGTAAGGAAAATTAGAGGTCTCCACTGATATGTTAGTAAAGGCAATACACGCAATATTACAAATTCCAGAGAATTTGCCTACATCAATGTGAAGATATAAATATCATAGTTATATAAGATACTTTATCATTTGAATTATCACAAGCATGCTTTCCAAAACACTCTCCAGATCTCTTTTCCTGACAGAAGCAGCTATAACAGCAGAAACAAAACTTCCACAAGAAACAGTTGGTCAATTTTATTAGAAGCTGTAATGTCAGCTGTCAAAATGATTCCTTCCTCAAATGGACCTCCTCTAACCTAGCAGCTCTAAACTTTCTCTTCTTGACTCTTTAAGGTACATTTTGATCACCAGATCTAAACGTAACCATCCTGTACAAAATATCATTGAGGTTACAGGTGGTTTATATTTTAAACCAAAAATAAAGGGAGAAGTTCATGTCCAAAGTGAGTCCACCAAGATGGCTTGATCCTGAAGTCATGTGTAATAAAGCATCCAAGAGATTTGAGGAAAAGAATCAAATCTTTGGGAGGGAGCACATTAAAGGCGGAAATGGTTAATAAGAGGTCATGGTAACGAATTTCAGAAATTTCTCAGTTTGGATGATGTTAGAGATGGTTTTTTTTTTTTGCACACAGTTATAATATACCAGCAAATCTAAATATTTCCTCACTTCCTCCTCTAATTTTCATCTAGGTAGTTTAATTTAGACTAAGTGGAGATATTTCTCATTTCTTCTTACCTAGTCTTTCTGCTCAGTACTTAGAAACAAAAATAAATATATCATTCTGTTATTTGGCATGCTTTTAGTCTAAACTGTTTCCTTTTTACTGACATATAGCTGATTTACAATATTGTGTTAGTTTCAGGTGTACAGCAAAGTGACCCAGTTTTATATATATATATATATACATTTTTTTCAGATTATTTTCCATTATAGGCTATTACAGGATATTGAATATAGCTTCCTGTGTTATATAGTAAGTCCTTGTTGCTTTTCTGTTTTATGTATAGTACTTTGTATCTGTTAATCCCATGCTCCTAATTTATCCCTTTCTCCCTCTCTTTCTCCACTGGTAACCATAAGGTTGTTTTCTGTCTGTGGGTCTGTTTCTGTTTTGTATACAGGTTCATTTGTTTTATTTTTTTAGATTCCACATACAAGTGATATCATATAACATTTGCTTTCTCTGTCTGACTTACTTCACTTAGTATGATAATCTCTATGTCCATCCATGTTGCTGCAAATGGCAATATTTCATTCATTTTTATGGCTGAGTAACATTCCATTACATATATATATATATATATATATATATATACCACATCTTAAACCAATCATCTGTTGATGAGCACTCAGGATGTTCCCATGTCTTCAGCCTACATTATTAATAGAATCTGGAATTTTGCCTTAATAAGAGGGTCCACCTAAATTACTGATTTTTCAATATTGGACATGGCAATTCAATGGGGAAGTTATATCTATAGCACATTCCTTTTTGCTGTTGTTGTTTGGTTGTTTTGTTGTTATTTTATTGATTGTGTTTGCTTTTATATCACACAGTATTTTACCAAAAATTGGTATTCTTTCAAAAAAATGCCTTTAGTGAGGTATTGTGCTTGGTACTAGGGATTACACTATAAATATGATCTGCTTCCAGTCTCTTAGGAGTTCAGAATAAACATATACAGATACTTTCAATGGTATTGATTAAGTTCAGTGATCCATGAGAGCAAAGAATTGGGGTACAAGTGGTAATTACCAAGAAATTCAAAGAAGACTTTACAAAAGAGGGGACACTAGAACTAGGTCTCAGAGTTTACCAAGTTGAAAAGGATTAAAGGTAAGCTAGGGAAAGGAAATAACATGAAGTCACAATGATTCATGGTCTTTTCAAGGAGAAGTGAGAAGTTCACCATGGTTGGGGTTAGGATGTGAAAGCATCAAGTTATTGGATAACAGACTCATGTGTGATAAGTTTCTAAAAGTATAAAAAACTGAAGAAAAGGACTTATAAGTGGTAGAGAACAATACAGATTCAAATCATAGGAGAGAACATCACCCCCGCACCCCCAAAAATGTGAGATACAAGGTATGTCTCAGAAGTTACCTGAGCTCTAGGTAAGTGTTCTCAAAGTGTGGTCCCCAGACCAGTGTCATTCATATCTCTGGAGAACTTGTTCGACATGCAGGTTCTTGGGTCCCACCTTGGAACTCTAGGGTGAAGACAAGAAATCTTTGTTTTGACAAGCTCTCAGGTGATTCTAGTGCACACAACAACCACTGATGTAGAAGAAGAAAGTGTGCATGCTAGGTGCAAGATTAGCACAGGCAAAGGTGTAGAGGTTGAAGTGAGAACAGTGGAATCTAGAGAACAGGCACAGCAATGTTTCATTCAGTAATGGGTTCATTTATTGATTCATTATTTAATCAGAAAATTTAACAAATATAGCATACCAAAGTTAGATGGTACTCCTACACTAGGAATTTTATTTTGTAATATAATACCAGAATTCAAGACATCTAAAGTCTGGAAGAAAAATTGACTGTGAAGGTAAAATCAGATTGAGGATCTGACAGAGGAATATTTAATTTTAATAGCCTGCAAAATGGAAGAGCATTCGTAGGTTCTTTGGATGGCAGCGTAAATAAACCAAGATTTAAGGAACTTGGAGCTCTTTTGTTGAAGTAATGAAAGAGAACAGAGGTTGTTTAGATTCTTTTTAAGTGTTCTTTACTGGAAAGGCATGCTTGTTTGTGACGAGACCTGCATTATTTAAAAGTGTCAGGAAAGACCTCACCTCCCAAGTATATTTACTTTATACTTGGTTTTCTCTCATCCATCCTCTGGGAGAATAAATACTTTATCAATTAAAATCTAGGAAAAGAGGAAATGGACAGCTGGCTGAAAGCAATGTTTCAGTCAGAGGGGAAGGAGCAGTAGCAACAAAAATACTCAAAAGGGGGAGGAGTTCCTGCCCAAGACACATTTTTCCCCATTTTGCACATTTAAGAGAGCTCCTTTGGCCCAAAACAAGATGGATGCTATTTAAAAACAAAAGAAAATTAGTATTAGAGACTGCAGCTGGTCTCAGAGTAAGATAGGAATGTTATGAACATAAACATGGTGAGTTTGGGGTGAGGAAATCCAGCAGATAAAAATCACTTGTGGCCATTGGAAATTCAGAACAGGACTTGATGCAAGCTGATGTAGTTTTTATTTAGTGCCACCAAACATGCCTATAACTCTGTGTTTTTGATTGACCATGTAACATTTCTCAATAAACTATTAAAAGAACATCACTTATTTGGTGTGAACTATATTGTAAGGTACCTGACTCCAGTAACTTAAGTTAGTGCTTGTAGCGCAACATGTATCTTCTCTCAGCGTAATAGATTTTTTAAGCAATAGAGCACAGCTAATAAATGTTCTGTGTGTAATGGCCATACCCTGAGTCCTTTACTGCTCGTGGGTTTAGGACAGTATGATTTGTGCCATTATATTTCAGACAAGCTCAGACTAGGTCATCAGAGTATAGAAAGCACAGGCCATGCTTTACTTCCAGACACTCCTAAATGCGCATTGAAAACCCAAAGAAAAACCAACAACTCGTTCTGATGTGAGAGCTGGCTTCTATGCATCATTGCACATTTCTTCTACTCTGGGTACTCAGGAGAACACTGCTGTTGTTTTTCCAGACACTGGCACTGAAAAGAACCAGAGGAAGCCTTTCCTTTTTTCCTCTATTTTCTCAAACTTCCTAGGTGTCAGATTCTCCAGTTGCTTCCTCCCTCCAGCAATTTTCTAATAGTCACACTATTTGCTACAATGTAAAAAACTAAATGTATTGATCCCTATCTTAGTTTGTCCCAGTTATTGTTTCTATTTAAAGTCCACTTATTCCTAATTTATTTAAAGGTGATAACTTGAATTGGAAGAAAGTGGGACTGGAAGAAACTGAGTTTTTAAGGAATCCACGTGTTTATTCCTTCATATCAATATTAAACAAAAGGTTTTAAGAATTAAACCAGTTTCCTCACCTCCTTTCAGAGGTAGGTATTTCCACACCTCCTACTAAAAGTGTATATATTTATTTGTTTCTTCATTTACCTATACATTTATTTATTTTTACCAAAATGAATGCTCCCCTTATGTAAAAAATTTAGGTACTAATTACAAACTGATAAGAGAATCCTTTCTGAGATAAGATGATGTTTTCATGTAATAATCAAATTTAAACACCTGTCACATCTATGTAAGGAGGATCTAATAGGTATCCATTGATTTAATCAACCAATATTAACTGAGTGCCTACTTTATTTCAGGGTCTGTGCTAGACACTGAGGAGACATGGGTTAAAAAATAAAATAGTCCCTCACATCAAGGAGGACTTCAAGAAATTTGCAATCTATGAAGAAAGAGAGGAAATTTGATATGATGAGTGGAATGCTGGAGTTAGAACAGGGTGCTGAAGAAATACACAAGAAGAACATAAAACCAACCTTGGCTGGTCAGAAAAAATTTCACCAGGGGAGTAAAATCAAAGCTAAGTCTTGAAAAAGAGTACGAAATAAAGCAACCAGGTTGGGGGGGGTGAAGGTGGGAAGTTAGAATTTGAGGTGAGGAAAAACTTCATCCAAGTTCAAGATGCTGTAGACAAGCCTGGTACATTTAAGGAACTAAACAAAGAATAGAAGTTTAAAGGGCCCCAATTATTAAGGACCATATATGTGGTGCTAATAAGTTTGGAATTTATTCTGGGAGAAATGAGAAACTCTTAAAACTTCTGATCAACAAAGTGCCAAGGTTATATTTATGCTTTAGAAATATCTCTCTGGCTGCCGCACAGAGAATTGATGTGGAAGAGAGGTCCTTTGGCTACACAGTAAATAGATTTTGGTGAGGGAAACTGAGGATTGGGTGAGGGCAACAAGAAAGCATTTGTGTAAGCAGTAACACAGGCAGCTTGAACCAATTTAGCTGCAGTGGGGAAAGAGACAAATGGACAGATTCAGGTATGAAAGAGACAGAATTGGCACATATATGGATATAACAACAGGAGGGAATAGAGGTCATTCAGGTTGATTCTAGGGATGGTGGCCAGGGCACGGGAGTCCTGAGGAAGGAGCAGGCTTTGGGAAGCAGGTTTTGAGTGGCGTTAAGTTGAATGTGATGTCCAGCCAGCCATTAGTTATAGAGGTGGGAGATCCGAATAGGAGAGAGATGGGAGCCATTAGCATGTGGATGTGAATTTAAGCTACACAATCCACGAAGAGTATGCTATCCAAAGGGAATCAGTTAAATCTCTGGGGAACATCAAAAGGAATATTTAGGTGAAGAGCACCCTGCAAATGTAGATATGCCTGAGACTGCTTTTTAGGTATCTTCAATCCAATTTGAAGTTGGTCTCCCCCCAAAAAACCCATTTAGATAGCCTCAGACTGTCTATGCCCATTAAAGAAATCCACGATGCTTCTTTTATCATTTACATGGTGAATTAAATATAAAACATGAAAATGAAGGTTACTTTTAAGAACATAAAAATTAATCATATTTCGTTATATTTATGCATTATTTAAATCAATTGTTTAGTTTTGCTTTCAAGTATATTTCACTTTTATATCCCAGAGAATAGGAAGTTTGTTCTATAATTTCATACTCATCAAATTGGGTAAGAGTTAACTCTTATTCAACCTTTAACTTTGAAATAAAAGATGGCACTTAGGAGGCAAACTCAAATCCTATAGCTAAACGACTGCAGTATGGATTAGAGATGTCTATTTAAAAATACTATTTATATCCTTTTTTTAAAAAAAGAAGGGGAAGATCATACTGCATTTTAGCAGAAGACTTCTTTAAAATACTTTGTGACATAGAAATAAAAATCGGAACTCAAAAGAGGATGAAAATCTAAGAAATCAAATATACGTCAGAGCCCAAACATCACACTTAGCCTGAGCACCACGTTAGACAGGCAAAAATCAGATCACTATAGAGTTTTTCAGTGGAATTAACTCAAATATATTTTGTAAGTGACCCTTATTAAAATTATAATGATGATTTATAAAATTTATCATAATTTCCTAGTTGAAAGGAAATAGTATTTGGGGAAGTATTCCATGATGGTGTCATATTTTTAAAACATTTTACATTTTTATTTTCTGAATTTAGTAGCATCATCTGAAGAAATTTCAAGCATTTTTCTAACATCTGGATATTATTTAGTTGTTTATTTGGCATTTTTTATCACCGAATAGGAACTTTCATTGGCGTCTTTGATTCATGTTTCTAATTCAGTGGTCACATGATCATCTTTAATCTAGTAGTAATTACACTGGGCCTATCCTTAAATGAACAGGTTAATGAAAATATAAATGTAAGTGACTCAGGGTTTCCATAAAGGGGCTGGTTATTTGCCAGGAAGATGGATGGAAAAATAAACTGGCCACCTCTTGCTTTATGAACATACTTGACGGATATTTGCAAGAGCATAGGGTTATGGATTAAATATATATAATGGCAATACTCAGGCGTAAAGACTTGTCAAGTTCAGAAAATCTCTCTTAATTGAAACAATTTTCTGTTTCATGATAATTATCTTCTTTAAGTATTTGAATCTCTGATATTTGGTGAGAATTTTTTGTTTTCTTTTCGCCGTTAAATACTTATGAAACAGCTAATCACTGCTTTCATAATCTGGCATTATTTAAACTTTCCCCTTTTACTTAAATCTTTCTTGGGGGTTTAAAAAGGAAATTGGAAATCAACATTTTTCTGTCATTACGTAAATCTATGATTACTGTGGATGACCTCATCCACATGTGATTTCAATTACCTCTTACCATTATTGTAATAATTATAAAATCAATTTTTAAGCTTCATCTTCTCTCTTGAAAATATAATTCACATATACAACAACCCATTGGATACTGTCATTTGGATAGCCCACAAAAGTCTCAAACTCAGTACATTTCAAAGTGAGACTTTCTCTCAACCTGTTCCCCCTCATTTAATGTTACCAAAATCTCATCATTCACCCAAGCCAGAAATCACTACACATCTAGAACTTTCCTCTTCCTCTTTCTTCATACAAAATCAGTCAGGAGTCATGATGAGTATATTTCTGAAATATCACTGGAATCTGTTTCATCTTCTCCTCACCTACCAGCACTGCTTTAATTCAGAACCACCTGCCAGAATTTCCAAAACAACCTCAATGTTATATCTTTGCTTCTAGTATTGCCCCACAAATTCTTTCTTTTATTTTAAAATTAAAATTTAATTATGTCATTCTTGCTTTAAAATCCCCAGAGTTATGCTCTCTTTCTCAGTATAAAAGTCTAAATTCTTTTGTATGACTTACAAGACTGATGGAGACAGCTCCTATGTACAAAATGCTTTCCATAATAGAATTACATCCATGAAAGGCTTATTCAGCTAACCCCTCTTATGATATTACAACATCCATAACCAGGCAATCAGGGGATATCATATGACTAGTTCTCACCAAGGACACATAGCAGGAATGAGGTGTGCCACTTGCTGGTTCAGACCTTAAAGAGAAAGTGCTGGACATAGCAACCCAAACTTAACCACAGAGATGAGAGCCTTAACATGAAGGAAATCTGGTCCCTAAATCACTGTGTGGAAGAGAGCTCCTGGTGAATCAGTAACACTCACCCTGGACTGTTATTTGAGGGAGGAAAAAAAACTGTTGTGTTTTATCTACTACATTTTGAAGCATATTTGTTAACATGGTTTAGCCCACCCCAATACCAAACCTTTTATAATTCAATCCTTAATTACCTCTCCAATTCGTCTTTTACCAAATTCCAACCTCTCATATGTATCTTATGTTTCAGCCATACCAAACTACTTGAGATTCCATAGATAAGTCATGCTGTTCACTCTTGCTTTTACGCCTTTGTTACTGCAAGGTTAGACCCTCTCCTGCCTTATCATGTAAGGCTGAGTCAGGTATCACCCTTCTGGAAAATTTCTCTTTCTCTTTGTTAAGGGCTGAACTGTGTCCCCTCTCCCCCAAATTAACACATTGAAGCCCTACCCCCCAGTACCTTAGAATGTGACTGTATTTGGAGATATGGACTTTAAAGAAATGATTAAGGATAAATGAGGTCTTTAGGGTGGGCCTTAATCCAATCCAACTAGTGTCATTATAGGAAGAGGAAATTTGGGCACCTAGAGAGCATCAGGGTTGCCCTCACACAGAGAAAAGACCATGTGAGGACAAAGCAAGAAGACAGCCATCTGCAAGCCAAAGAGAGAGGCCACAGAAGAAACCAAACTTGCCAACACCTTGATCTTAGACTTCTGGCCTCAAGAACTGTGAAAAAATAAATTTCTGTTAAGTCACCCAGTCTGTGGTATTTTGTTATGGCAGACCTAGCAAACTGATACGCTCCTTGAGACAGGATGTTTGCTCCTCTGAAATCCAGTAGCATTCTGAGCACGTGCCATTTTAGCACATATCATAGCTACTTTCCAATCATCAGTTTAGTTGTCTGTCTCCCTAACTAGTCCCTAAACCTTTGAGGCAAATCATTCTGTCTTATTCATCTGTTTCATTAACCTCTGACAATTCGTTTGAAAATTTGTAAGAAATGAATAAATGTTCTTTAGAATGAATTAATTTCTTGTTCACAACTTGCCAATAGGTAAGTAAGCAAGTGGTGTGAGTTTTCCCTTGTTGTCTAGCCTCCTGACATATCTGACCAGGGTGCTAGACATGCAGTATTGATTTTGATATTGGATTTCATTGTTAAGAGGCTCTGCCTTGAATTTTTTATATTGTTGTATGGGCATTACTTAAAAATGAAGTTTCTGTATCTTTGTGTATTTACTAAGGTCCAGAAGATGATGATGGGGTTTCATAGCAAGGACAAGGTCTTCTCTCACAGTTGGTGTGGTTGTCATAAGTGGACTATTTTTGGTATTTTATCCACATTATAATAGCCTCCTTCTTCCAAGAGCTACCCCCTTACGCAGGAGTGGGTTTAACATAGTCTGCATGCCACATTTGTTTGGAACAAAGTGGTCCCTAGATCCATGTTTGACTAATAAGATGCTATCTCCTAAATTTTGTATTGAGAGTGAGAGAAGGTAATCTTGGTCTCTTTCAAGTGGTTGAGATATAAACTCCAGAATTGTGGGACAGTCTTGTGCCTTGAGAAACAGAGACAGGACATATTCAAAATACAGAAGATTTGCAGAGAAAAAGACTTCACATAGCTATAAAGATAAAGAGAGAGAGAGGCAGCGGTAATACCAATAATTTTCATTTCCTCATATCAGTTCCTTGTAAGGTCCTCTTGCACTTCCTGTTCTTGGATTCCATGAGATTCTTATAACAAATTCCATTTTGGTTTAAGCTAGTTTGAATTAATTTCTGCTATTTGTAGCAAAAAGTGTCCTTGCTTGAATCAATTTGATAGTATAGTTGACATCTGTAATTTTTGATCACTCAGTACATTCTCCCTTGGAGATCAGCTTGGGGTTTTGTGACCACCTAGAGGGGTGAGATAGGGAGGATGGGAGGGAGATGCAAGAGGGAGGAGATATGGGGATATATGTATATGTAAAGCTGATTCACTTTGTTATAAAGCAGAAACTAACACACCATTGTAAAGCAATTATACTCTAATAAAGATGTTTAAAAAAAATACATTCTCCCTTGATTCTTGAAATAACACTTTGATCAACCTTTTTGGAGCCATTTTCCTTTATTCTAGTTCATGAGGTTCATTAGGGCCAACCCCAGGCCATAGTAACTAGTTCAAGAAGGGAAATATGATCCACATTAGGCTAATATCTCCATCAGCATTATTTGCTGGAACTATTAAGTTATGAGAAGTTGAAGCATTTTTTCCTACTGAGGTTGCTTAGCTAGTAGGATGACAGCCTGGAGCTGCTGCTGGTCATCTTGCCATCATGAAAATAGAACCTTTCTGAGAATGAAGCCAATGCAGAGTGATGCTGGACAAAAGACATAAAAATCCAGGTTTTTCATACATCATTTGAGTACCAAGATTCATCTGTTTCTAAAGCACTATACTCTTCAGTTATTTCATCAATAAAAGTCCTTTTTGAATGCAATTTGGGGTGGGTTTTTTGTTGTTATTGTTATTTACAACCAAAAAGCCGAGATAAGCACCAATATCATTCCTCTGTACATCTTTCAGTTGGTAAAGTTTTATTATGTATATCTACATAATGCCTAGCATTGACTCTGAAACAGTAGATACTTGAGGAATATCTGCTAGTACTGAGTGAAGTCAAATGCTGCCTAGTATGTCATTTTGGGGTATGTCTTTTTACAACCTTACCTCTTCATTAGAATATTCTGCCAAATCAGTGCTTTATCATGAGTGGTTTTTAGTCAGAGGGATTAGATGAAAAGAGTTATTATTTAAGTCCTTACTACTCCTCGCCACCATAGCCAATCAGTTACAACATCTGTCCTCCAAATGCCAAATCCTAAGTAGTTTTTCCTTCTCCATCTCACTACTACCGTCTTAAAGAGAACTCCCCATCTGAACGTGTGATAGCCTCTTGATGGATTCCCATGACTCTAGACCTTTTCTTCTCCAACCAATTTAACACAATGTAATGAGAGACTTCTATCTAACCATGGTTTCTGGCTGTGGTTGTCATACAAATTACAGATGATGTATGTAAGGGAACTAACACTATGCACGGCATGTCAATTAATATTAAAATCTCCACAACTATGAAGATAGCACAGGAATGTTAATGGGGAATTTTTTTAAAAGTACTGACTATATATTTGGTGCTTTACTCTAGCTAATTTACCTTTACATTAACTGTTTGAGGAACTATTACAGGTGAAGAACCCAAAGCTCTGAGAGTTTAAATAACTTGACTATAGTCATGTAATTAGCTAGTTGCTGCGTTTATATTCAAAACCAGGGTTCCTGACTTCAAAATCTTTGCTTAATTTCCCTGCTATTATCTATTGCATCTGTCTATAATTCTTTTTTTAATTAAAAATACTTTATTGCTGAAAAATGCTAACCGTCATCTGAGGCTTCAGTGCATCGTAGTAGTAACACTAAAGATTGCTGATCACAGATCACCATACAAATATAATAATGATGAAAATGTTTGAAATACTGTAAGAATTACCAAAAGATGACACAGAGAAAGGAAATGAGGAAATGCTGTTGGAAAAATGGTGCTGATAGACTTGCTAAAAACAGGGTTGCCACAAAATTTTTATTTGTAAAAACATATAGTATCCGTGAAGCACAATAAAGCTAATAAGCACAATAAAACTAGAAATGCCTGTATTAAGTTACATGATTTAAAAAATTACTTTAATTTACTTATTAAATAAATCAGATGGAGATGAGCATTCTATTGCTTGACATGAAAAATTATTAACTAATGGAGGAAGGCTATTATTTGTAATTCCTCGCAGTCATTCTTCCGAACTATTCTTTCTGGTGATAGAATATCTGTTTTCATTTTGGAAACTCTTCCTTCTCCCTGTGGCCTTGTGAATTTTGCCCCACCTCTTCACAATCAGAGCCCTTTTAGAAGTCCTAGATGAACACTGAAGGTGAGAGGGTCATCCTGGAACTAACTAACAGTGAAGACAATGGAAGCCTGAAACTTCTCTATGGTCATCTTACTACAAAAAGAGAATCTAATAATCATTTAGTTGACAAGATGAAAACAGCATCGAGTGTAGAAGAACAAGGTCTTGATGGCATTACTTAGAAACCTATACCCAATTATTGCTGAAGCTGGATCCACCCCCTTGCAATTCCCAGCTATGAGAACCAATAAATTTCATTTATTGGCTCAAACTGGCTTGAATTGGATTCCCAACATTTGTAACTTGAACGGTGCTAATGGGGCATTGAATCTCTCATAGACCCTTGAAGCTCTCTTGATGATTCTTGCCTCAGTGCCCTTGCATATGTTATTTCTACCCTCTAGAAGATGATGTTTTATTATTAAGTTTTTGCTGCATAACAACACCTTCCAAAAATTTTCAGCTTGAAACAGCACTCATTTATTTGCTTCATGATTCTATGTGGTAGAAATTTGGAATGAGCTAACCTGGATGGCTCTCTGGTCTCGGCTGGGATCATTGATGCAGTTCTGCAGCTAGGCTCTCTGCTTCTGGAGGTGGATGGCTATTATCTGGAGTGGTTGAGCTACATGTCTTTTATCATCCAGCAGACAAGCCTACACTTGTTTGTACGGTTGTCTTAGGATTCCAAAGAGAGAGTGGAAGCATACAAGTCCTCTTGAGGTTGAAACTTAGAACTGATACATTACTTCTTCTGTAATGTATGTACTTCTTTTGTAATGTAAAGTCGCTTGGCCAAAGCAAGATCAGGTGGCCATCTCAGATCCATGGAGGGAAGAACAAGGTAGGAAAAAATGTAGACTTTACTTCTTCATGAGAAGAGATACAGAATTCATTTCAAAGAGTCTCAGATACAAAGAAAGGAACAACTGCAGACATCTTTGCCAATTATCTACCACAGAGTCCAACTAGTAAATTTCTCTTCACCCTTTAAAACGCTGCTCAGTTGCACTTCTGTCTTCAAAATCTTTCCTGATCCCACATCTGGGCAAAACATCATTTTGTTTGACACATAGCTAGCCCTCATGAAATATTTATTGAATGAACAAATGAATGAATGAATGAATTTCTTCTCTGTGAATCCTTATTCATACTATTGATGTACACATTATCTTCGACTACAGTCTTCCTTTTAGAATGGAGAGCTTTTTTTTTTTCCAATTAATTTATTTATTTTTATTTATTTTTGGCTCCGTTGTGTCTTCGCTGATGCATGCAGGCTTTTTCTATTTGCAGTGAGTAGGAGCTACTCTTCATCGCAGTGCACGGGCTTCTCATTGTGATGCCTTCTCTTGTTGTGGAGCACGGGCTCTGGGCGCGTGAGCTTCAGTAGTTGTGATGCGGGGGCTCAGTAGTTGTAGCTCACAGGCTCTAGAGAGCAGGCTCAGTAGTTATGGCACATGGGCTTAGTTGCTCCACAGCATGTGGGATCTTCCCGGACCAGGGATCAAACCCATGTCCCCTACACTGGCAGGCAGATTCTTAACTACTGTGCCACCAGGGAAGTCCATAGAATGGGGACCTTCTTAATGGAGAAGGCCATATCTTTCTCATATTTCTATCCCTGGTACTGTTGTGTGCAGAGTAGGCATACAAGTGTGCCTGGAGCAAATTTTTCTTTACCTTCCTTATCAAAAATGACCTGTTGGGGGCTTCCCTAGTGGCGCAGTGGTTGAGAGTCTGCCTGCCGATGCAGGGGACACAAGTTCGTGCCCCGGTTCAGGGAGATCCCACATGCCACGGAGCGGGTGGGCCCGTGAGCAATGGCCGCTGAGCCTGCGCGTCCGGAGCCTGTACTCCGCAACGGGAGAGGCCGCAACAGTGAGAGGCCTGTATACCGCAAAAAAAAACCTGTTGATGTGGCTGGTCCAGAACCACAAAAAGTACAAAACTCAGTTAACCATAAATAAATTAGTGCAGTGACTCTCCATCTAAATCAAAACAAATATCCGTTTTGTAGGCTTATGAACAGGCACAGTCATTCTTGCAACACAAAGAGAGTTAGGGATAATGCAAGTGCCAGTGAGGATGTGAAAGGGCTGATGTATCACTTTTTTTTTTTAACATTTTAATTGGAGTATAATTGCTTTACAATGGTGTGTTAGTTTCTGCTGTATAACAAAGTGAATCACATATACATATACACATATCTCCATATCTCCTTCGTCTTGCATCTCCCTCCCATCCTCACTATCCCACGCCGGTAGGTGGTCACAAAGCACCAAGCTGATCTCCCTGTGCTATTCGGCTGCCTCCCACTAGCTATTTTACATTTGGTAGTGTATATATGTCCATACCACTCTCTCACTTTGTCCCAACTTACCCTTCCCTCTCCCCATGTCCTGAAGTCAATTCTCTGTCTGCGTCTTTATTCCTTTCCTGCCCCTAGGTCCTTCAGAACCATTTTTATTTTAGATTCCATATATATGTGTTAGTATACGGTATTTGTTTTTCTCTTTCTGACATACTTCACTCTGTATGACAGACTCTAGGCCCATCCACTTCACTACAAATAACTCGATTTCATTTCTTTTTATGGTTCAGTAATATTCCATTGTATATATGTGCCACATCTTTATCCATTCATCTGTTGATGGACAATTGGGTTGCTTCTATGTCCTGGCTTTTGTAAATAGAGCTGCAATGAACATTGTGGTACATAACTCTTTTTGAATTAGGGTTTTCTCAGGGTATATGCCCAGTAGTGGGATTGCTGGGTCGTATGGTAATTCTAGTTTTGGTTTTTTAAGGAACCTCCATACTGTTATCCACAGTGGCTGTATCAATTTACATTCCCACCAACAGTGCAAGAGGGTTCCCTTTTCTCTACACCCTCTCCAGAATTTACTGTTTGTAGATTTTTTAATGATGGCCATTCTGACTGGTGTGAGGTGATAACTCATTGTAGATTTGATTTACGTTTCTCTAATTAGTGACGTTGAGGAACCTTTCATATGTTTGATGGCAATCTGTGTATCTTCTTTGGAGAAATGTCTATTTAGGTCTTCTGCTAATTTTTGAATTCGGTTGTTTGTTTTTCTGATGTTGAGCTGCATGAGCTGCTTGTATAAGAGTGGTGAGAGTGGGCAACCTTGTCTTGTTCCTGATCTTAGAGGAAATGATTTCAGTTTTTCAACATCGAGAACGATGTTGGCTGTGCATTTGTCATAAATGGCATTTATTATGTTGAGGAAAGTTACCTCTATGCCTACTTTCTGGAGGGTTTTTTATCATAAATGGGTGTTGAAGTTTGTCAAAAATTTTTTCTGCACCTATTGAGATGATCATATGGTTTTTCTCCTTCAATTTGTTAGGATGGTGTATCACATTGGTTGATTTGCATATATTGAAGAATTCTTGCATTCCTGGGATAAACCCCATTTGATCATGGTGTAATGTCCTTTTAATATGTTGTTGAATTCTGTTTGCTAGTATTTTGTTGAGGATTTTTGCATCTATGTTCATCAGTGATATTAGCCTGTAGTTTTCTTTCTTTGTGACATCCTTGTCTGGTTTTGGTATCAGGGTGATGGCGGCCTCATACAATGAGTTTGGGAGTATTCTTCCCTCTGCTCTATTTTGGAAGACTTTGAGAAGGATAGGTGTTAGGTCTTCTATAAATGTTTGATAGAATTCGCCTGTGAAGCCATCTGGTCTAGGGCTTCTTTTTCTTTTGGAAGATTTTTAATCACAGTCTCAATGTCAGTGCTTCTGATTGGTCTGTTTATATTTTCTATTTCTTCCTGGTTCAGTCACAGAAGGTTGTGCTTTTCTAAGAATTTGTCCATTTCTTCCAGGTTGTCCATTTTATTGGCATAGAGTTGCTTGTAGTAACCTCTCATGATCCTTTGTATTTCTGCAGTGTCAATTGTTACTTCTCCTTTTCATTTCTAATTCTGTTGATCTGAGTCTTCTCTGTTTTTTTTCTTGATGAGTCTGGCTAATGGTTTATCTATTTTGTTTATCTTATCAAAGAAGCAGCTTTTAGTTTTATTGATCTTTGCTATTGTTTCCTTCATTTCTTTTTCATTTATTTCTGATCTGCTCTTTATGATTTCTTTCCTTCTGCTAACTTTGAGTGTTTTCTGTTCTTCTTTCTCTAAGTGCTTTAGGTGTTAAATTAGGTTGTTTATTTGAGCTTTTTCTTAATTCTTGAGGTAGGATTGTATTGCTATAAACTTCCTTCCTAGAACTGCTTTTGCTGCATCCCATAGGTTTTGGATCATCGTGTTTTCGTTGTCATTTGTTTCTAGATATTTTTTGATTTCCTCTTGATTTCTTCAGTGATCTCTTGGTTATTTAGTAACATATTGTTTAGCCTCCATGTGTTGTAGTTTTTAAAGATTTTTTCCTGTAATTGATATCTAGTCTAAGGGTGTTGTGGGCAGAAAAGATAGTTGATATAATTTCAATTTTCTTATATTTACCAAGGCTTGATTTGCAACCCAAGATATGATCTATCCTGGAGAATATTCCATGAACACTTGAGAAGAAAGTGTATTCTGTTATTTTGGGATGGAATGTCCTATATGTATCAATTAAGTCCATCTTGTTTAATGTATCATTTAAAGCTTGTGTTTCCTTATTTATTTTCCTTTTCGATTATCTGTTCATTGGTGAAAGTGGGATGTTAAAATCCCCTACTATGATTGTGCTACTGTCGATTTCTCCTTTTATGGTTGTTAGCATTTGCCTTATGTAAATGTAGCTTATGAGGTGCTCGTATGTTGGGTGCATAAATATTTACAATTGTTATACCTTCTTCTTGGATTGATCCCTTGATCATTATGTAGTGTCCTTCTTTGTCTCTTATAATAGTCTTTATTTTAAAGTCTATTTTGTCTGATATGAGAATTGCTACTCCAGCTTTCTTTTCATTTCCATTTGCATGAAATATCTTTTTCCATTCCCTCACTCTCAGTCTGTATGTGTCCCTAGGTCTGAAGTGGGTCTCTTGTAGACAGCATATATATGGGTCTTGTTTTTGTATCCATTCAGCCAGTCTATGTCTTTTGGTTGGAGCATTTAATCCATTTACATTTAAGGTAGTTATTGATATGTATGTTCCTATTACCATTTTCTTAATTGTTTGGGTTTTTTTATTGTAGGTCTTTTCCTTCTCTTGTGTTTCCTGACTAGAGAATTTCCTTTAGCATTTGTTATAAAGCTGGTTTGGTGGTGCTGAATTCTCTTAGCTTTTGCTTGTCTGTAAAGGTTTTGATTTCTCCATCAAATCTGAATGAGATCTTTGCTTGGTAGAGTAATCTTGACTGTACGTTTTTCCCTTTCACCACTTTAATTATGTCCTGCCACTCCCTTCTGGCTTGCAGAGTTTCTGCTGAAACATCAGCTGGTAACCTTATGTGGATTCCCTTGTGTGTTAATTTTTGTTTTTCCCTTGCTGCTTTCAATATTTTTTCTTTGTATTTAATTTTCTTTAGTTTGATTAATATGTGTCTTGGCATATTTCTCCTTGGATTTATCCTGTATGGGACCCTCTGCGCTTCCTGAACTTGATTGGCTATTCCCTTTCCCATATTAAGGAAGTTTTCAACTATAATCTCTTCAAATATTTTCTCAATCCTTTTCTTTTTCTCTTCTTCCTCTGGGGCCCCTATAATTCGAATGTTGCTGCATTTAACGCTGTCCCAGATGTCTCTGAGATTGTCCTCAATTATTTTCTTTTTCTTTTTCTTTATTCTGCTCTGTGGTAGTTATTTCCACTATTTTATCTTCCAGGTCATTATCTGTTCTTTATATCTGGTCTCAAAGTTCACTGCCTCAATTTTGGTGTGATTCGTTGTCTATTCAGGTATTCCACAGATGCAGGGTACATCACGCTGATTGCGGAGATTTAATCCATTGCTCCTGAGGCTGCTGGGAGAGATTTCCCTTTCTCTTCTTTGTTCACACAGCTCCAGGGGTTCAGCTTTGGATTTGGCCCCGCCTCTGCATGTAGGTTGTCTGAGAGTATCTGTTCTTCGCTCAGACAGGACGGGGTTAAAGGAGCATTTGATTCGGGGTCTCTGGCTCCCTCAGGCCGTGGGGAGCGAGGTGTACTGTGTGCGGGGCGAGCCTGCAGCAGCAGAGGCCGGCGTGACGTTGCACCAGCCTGAGGCGCGCCGTGTGTTCTCCTGGGGAAGTTGTCCCTGGATCACGGGACCCTGGCAGTGGCAGGCTGCACAGGCTGCCAGGAGGGGAGGTGTGGATAGTGACCTGTGCTCACACACAGGCTTCTTGGGGGCAGCAGCAGCAGCCTTAGCGTCCCATGCCCGTCTCTGGGGTCCGCGCTGATAGTTGCGGCTCACGCACGTCTCTAAAGCTCATTTAGGCGGTGCTCTGAATCCCGTCTCCTCCCGCACCACAAAACAATGGTCTCTTGCCTCTTCGGTAGCTCCAGACCTTCTCCCAGACCCCCTCCCGACTAGCCGTGGCGCACTAACCCCTTCAGGCTGTGTTCATGCAGCCAACCCCTCCCTGCCCTCCGACTGAAGCATGAACCTCAGCTCCCAGCCCCGCCCGCCCCGGCGGGTGAGCAGACAAGCCTCTCGGGCTGGTGAGTGCCGGTCAGCACCAATCCTCTGTGCGGGAATCTCTCTCTCCGCTTTGCCCTCCGCACCCCTGTTGCTGTGCTCTCCTCCCTGGCTCTGAAGCTTCCCTGCCGCCACTCCTCGTCTCCACCTGCAAAGGGGCTTCCTAATGTGAGGAAACTTTTCCTCCTTCACAGCTCCCTCCCACCGGTGCAGGGCTCGTCTCCATTCTTTTGTCTCTGTTTTTTCTTTTTTCTTTTGCCCTACCCAGGTACGTGGGTAGTTTCTTGCCTTTTGGGAGGTCTGAGGTCTTCTACCAGCATTCAGTAGGTGTTCTCTAGGAGTTGTTCCACATGTAAATGTATTTCTGATGTATTTGTGGGGAGGAAGGGGATCTCCACGTCTTACTCCTCCGCCATCTTGAAGGTCCTTTCTGTAATTCTTATATTTTCTGAGCTGGTAAACAAACTAAACATGGCCCCTTCTAACTCAGAGAAACTGACAACAGCGAGACACAAAATCTGGTCCAAGAAAATGTACCCCAACACCCTACTGCAGACCCTTCACTTAATGTTGTCCTTATAGCTTTGCAGTTTTATGAAAAGCAACACATGAGAGATTTTGCTATCACTTAGAACTGTGGGACGTGGTCTTTACTACAAAATGCTTGCTCTCAAATTCAGACTGTGTCTCTGCCTACCAGGTGTGTGTCTATGCATATGAAATCCAGATTAAAGGACTCCAATAGAGTAAATTGGGATGTTGTCCAAGGACTTGGAGTCATAGGACAATAGATCTTATACAACCTAATCTGACTTGATTTGGCATAGGTACAAATGTTTTTTTACCAAAAGTTTACATTCTCATGTAGTGCTGAGACTGTACAGATGTAGCTATGTATTGCTATTGTTTGCTTCATGTCACATTAACAAGAAAATATTCACAAAACAGCCATTCCTTCCTTACAGAAAAAGCCATATTTATCTTTTAAAATACATGATTCATAGAAGTGCATGAAAAAAAACACCTAATGGCCCTTTGAAAACCTCATTGCATGATGTAAACATCTGGCATGTTTCTTATCGTGGAGAAGGAATTACTGGTGTACACAGATTCAGTAAGATTCTTTATATTTTGCCCTGAAACTCTCTCCAGAGTCCACCATTGTGGACTCAGAAGGTAGAGAGTACTAAATATTGTTGAATTTAGATAAGATGGATTCAGTAAGGCAAAGTTAAATATCTCAAGTGTACATCCAACACCAGAAAGGGTCTTAGGTAAAGGAGATTTTGAAATGACTTTCAGATATGTCATGATTTCCATAGAGATGGTAGCCAATATGGGATGAGAGAGAAATGAGAAGTAATCTTAGGATCGTGCTGGCATCTGCTTTCCCTAGACCCTCACAGGTGAAGTTGCTGAGGTCCCACATTTGCATAAGCAGACCCCATCAGAACCCATACTCTGATACCATGGACTATGACCTGGGCTCTGGGCTCATGCCATCTGGACTTGAGTCGCTGCTCTACCACAAATTACTTTTATGAATATATGCAAGTTACTCAGTCCCCTCCTTTATTTACCAAACACTTGTCTAGCAATTACACTGAGCACGGCACTATTTGAGGCTTTTTAGACTCTTAACCCAAAAAGGTGAGCACCGTTATCAGTCCTAGTTTACAAATGAAGAAACTAGGTAACAGAAAAAGTAAGTTTCCCCAGCTAGAGAGTACAGGCCAGTTAAGAGCCAGAAATCAGACCCAGGCAGTTTGGTTCCAGAGTCCATGTTCTTTACCTCTACTCAACTGGCCAGGCTAAACTGTGGCAAATAATTTTTCTTCTTCATGGCTGTGGTGAGGTTTAATTAAGATAATCCACACAAAACATCATACAATAGCAGGCATAGATCCACAGTCAGTCTGTGGGTTCTGAAACTAGCCTGTTGCTATAAAGCTGGTATGTCTGGAAGGCCCTGAGTGTTCATCAGCTCTCCCCAACAGCCCACCCTGCTTGCACAGTCTGCATACCTGGACTTCTGCTGTAGTTTCCTGTTTGACATTCCTGTTTGCAATGTGACTGTGGCCCAAATCTGACCCCCAGATCGTTTGGCTGGGGTCCTGACTAGTTTTGCTCCAGGAATCATGTGTGCCTGGTCACAGCTCTTATGTTTCATGTACTGCTACACTTTACTGTTGATTTGCTCCTGTATGTCCTTGGGCAGGTTTATATCATTCCAGGTATAACTATGTAAGAAGGTTTTTGGTGATGTGAAGTAGCATGATAAATTAGAACAGGAATAAACTCGAGGGGCTGAGACCTGGGTTTAAATCTTAGCCTCAGTGGCATGTTCTTGAGAAGTCAGTTATCTGCTGAGTGACTTAGTTCTCACTGGTAAAATAGGGATATGAATTTGTACTGTTAGGGTGATTGTTAGAATTAAACATGATATCATATGTGAATATATCTAGCACCATGTTTAGGCTAAAGTAGGTGCTCAACAAACTTACTTTCTCTCAGCTTTCAAAAGTAAAGGGGAGCTCCATATGTCTAGAAAATTAACACAAGTTAACTTTTGCATCAGACCACACACAAACTCAGGTTCTCACACTGCTGTAGACTGGGATTATCGAGCTTCAGTTTGCATTGCTGGGACTTACCAAAGCTGATGGGATCACGCATGGCTTCGTTAGTGTTGAGTACTTGCACCTCAAATAAGCAGCATGATATCATTTAGAAACAGTCACACTCCATACACTTTTGTTTAATTATCTGTGTATAAGTGTTCTAAAAATTTATACTTTTACATGCTGTGCTTTGTCTTGTTTTGATAGGATGCATGATTGTGCTTGGGAATCCTAAGAACCAAATTATTATTTTTTAATGTCTATAGTAATCAAAACATAACCTAAGTACCAGAGAACACAATCATGGGTTTCACTGGGGCTAAAGATGTAGTGAGTGTAATGGAACAGTAGAGTTTTCCTGTAATGCCTGAGAAAGAGCCTGATGACCCCTCACTGCTGGGGGGAACAAGTAAATGCTATCATACAAAACCAACACTCCCTGCAAAACAGAACATGAACCTTTGAGCTTTACATGTTGCCATTAATCTGAAAATAGCTGCATACTAATTTATACTAGTTTTTGTAATATTTAAAGAAAGTGGAGGGACACAATCTAATCACGGAGACTGGAGACGGGCACAGTTCCACATGCAATTAGTTTAGCAAGTGTGTCTGATTATTCTTTTATATACTTCATTTCTTAAACAAGATATTTTTTAATTATATAGAAACAGATAAGCATGCTTTTCTGAAATGGGCCTTGCATGAGCTGAGAAAAAAGAATGATCAGCTGCATTTAACTTGAATTTTAAATAATTTCTCAAGTCGATCCACATGCTTGGCTTAATCAAGATTATGAGTTCCTGGTCCAAGTGCCTGAAAATTGAGGTGAATGTTCTGATCTTGGTCAAATTGGGATCCTTTGAATGGGGATTTGTAAAATCTTTGTTATAGTTACTGCATTTTCAGGATGATATTGCAACTACAGATGTGTTATAAAATCTAAGTTTTCTCTCCATTTTCTTACCAACCTGAGACATGCACATCAGGTTCAATTCTCAAGTCTTGAGTAAAAATGTCTTGTATGTTTGTCACAAAGTAAACACATTTCCTGCAGAGACCTTTCCTGCAGAGACCTTTGTCCTCAGTCTCTGTACCTCAAAGTTGGAGACAGGGTGACCAGGGAAAGCCAGTGAAGAAGCAGTGTGGGTGAGGTGCCAGCTCATGTTTAATATCCACTCAAATATATTAGTACTAATCTATTTTATTTTATTTTTTTTAAGTGTAAGGATGGACTTTATTTTTTTTTTAAAAAGTCTTTTAAGGACTACAAAGTACAAAGTAAAAGCAGATCACTATGTAGAAACCTAATGAATACATTTTGTCTGTGCATGAAAGTTTTATCAAAGTCATTCACTTAACAATATCACCCCCTTCACAACGGCATCAGTTATAATGCTCTTCCTCATAAGGCTATTGTACCTTTATTTCAAACTATATTACATGTTATTCCCTCAAGATAAACTTTTAAACACCTAATTTTTAGCTCCTAAGAATGGCACCTCTGAAAGGGGCAATTCCCACTCAGTCTCCGGCGGCATTATTCCAAGCTCATTTCTTTCACCAATCAAAAAAGCTTTCAAAATGTTCACTTTTAACATGAAATCTTTCCACCAAAAAGTGTGGCCACATTTTGTTTTCTAATGACTACATATAAAGCTGGGTAGCAGCAAGAAAATTAAGATGGAAATTAAAAGGCAGCCATTAAAATAAATGGATCAACTGTACAGAAGAGATATTTGGCTCATGGCAATTTAAAATATTGGCAACTGGGGTAAATTAACAGGCAGATGCTTGAGTCATATATGAATCTGTGAAGAGAATGAAGCTGTCCCAGTATGACCAGGTAGAATAATCATTATCACTGCACTTCATTGTTTGCCACAAATACTCTAAGCCAACAGGAAATATGAGTTATATTTAGAATCCCAATTAGAACATGCTAACCACTTTTCTTTCAACAATTTTCTGGGTTTAGTAGTCATTTGCTTTACTTATACTGTTTTATGAGTCCTTTCTTACCAATCTAAGTGTATGACAACTGTAAAATACTTTAAATGACAAGGTTTTTCCAAGGTATGTTTGAAAAATGGCAGTATGAAAAGAATATTCATTTGTTTTGTCTAGAAAGAAGCAAACTGAATGCAAAGGTTTCTCATTGGGTAGAAGCTCAACTTTTTTCTTCCCACCACCGCCACATACAATTTCCCAAACACCTCACTTTCAAGTTTGTTCTCCATGGCTTCATTTTAAGGAATGAAAATCAGAGAGCAAACAATTGAGCTCAAGTACATCTGGGGTTAAAAATGCAAGAAAATATCGACATGCAAGCAGTGGTCCAAATACTCAAGATTCATGTTAATGAATCTAATTATTGTATATGAGATTTTCTTTGATGAGCAGGGCTTTGGGCATACCAAATTATCACACAAATCACTGCCTTCTGAGACTCTGGATACTTTTACAGTTTAATTTGCAAACAGAATTTTTATAACAAATTATTTTTAACCAAATCATATCTTGAAAACTGTTTATATAGAAAACCCAGGGAAAAAGTGAACTGTTCATTGTGGAAGGCCTTAAATTACATTATTACAGTAGAAAATACAGGAGGTAGAAGATAACTGAAAAGACTAATGCAACATTAGATTCAAATCTATAGCTCCTGTAGCTACTTAAAACATGGTTTTAGAAACTAAATCCAACATTTCCAGTAACCATAGAAACAGTTAAAATAAAATTTGCCATGAAGGCCCTTATATCATGCTTGATATAGGGAGGTAGGAAGATGTAAGAACCACGACACATGAGACATGACATTTTATCTACAATTCCTGTTTGCTTTACTGAGGGTGTAGTTTCAAATTCAGTCACCTTCTTCAGCTTCACACGCAGATTCTTCTTCAGCATTTTTGAGCCACTCTACAAAATTTTTCATTTGCTCAAGGAAGACACTTTTCCCCTTGGCAACATGTGTATCTTTATACCACTTCAGAATGGATTCTTCACTCAGAACTTCAGCTTTATAAAAAAGCACCACTATTTTCTGGAAGGCTTTCATGAAATGAATGTTGTCATAGCAATACTCCTGAGTCTTCAGTAACAGTCATCTCAGACTGACCTTGAGTTGTAAAGGCAGCAAGTAGAGGGCTGTATTGCTTCAAGTGCTTGATGGCTTGCTCTGCTACAAGCTCCTCTTTTTTGTTCCATTCCACGGTGCTCATTGCACTGGACCATACTATTCTGATGACAACTGGTTCTGGGATGTTTTTTTTCATCTCCTCCTTGACATACAAAATTATATCCTTAAATGGATCACCACGGGACATCTGTTCTTGAAGTTCTTTCTGGAGTTCCTTATGAGTTCCCATGGTTTGCTGATTCCGAACATACTGTGAAAACTCTTTCAAGCCTGCCTCAGTAAAATACTTTGTGAAGCGTTCAACACTTTGCTTATTGGCAGGAAACAGTTCCATCAGTCTGTTATCCATGCTCACTTTCCGAAGACTTGAAGCTACTGCATTGATATCTTTTTCATTTACCCATGATTTAAAGAGCTTTACAGCAAAAGCTGCTGAAACACCTTCTTTAACCAAATTCTCATTATAAAGGCTATTAAGAATGGATGCGTTAAGTGTTCCATTAGCCAGAAGAACACCAGTCAACATAGCCAGCTTGTTCCTCTCCGACACTGAAAAACCCTTTAAGAACAGCAGCAGCTTTTTAACTTCATCTTCAAAACCCTTCTCCAGGTATTTGTAGCGCCTGATTAACTTGTTAAAAACCTGAGCAAATGCTTGCATGGTCTCTAGGTCTTCTTGTGCTGTGAACACACAGACATCTGTATGCATCATGTCATCTGCCAGTGTACCACCTGGGGCCAGCATTCCACCGGCCACCAGAATGTCAAAGAGTGTTTCTGTATATCGGCAGTAATCAAGTTTTGCTCCAGAAGGATCAAGAAACTTTGCTACTGCTTCTAAATCAGTACCAGTTTCAGTTAAGCTTTGAATAATGCAGTCTTGAAACTGAGTAGGGCCAAACCTCTCTTTTTCATCTCTTTTTCTGGTTTTAGAATGCTGGCCTGATAGCGTTGGCTTTTGCTGCTTTTGATTACTCATAAAAGACACACGAATTTAAGGCGAAGAGAAAAGAGCCAGAAATCCCGGAGGTGGCGGCAACTGCGGCGGTGTCTCCTCTGCCAGTACTAATCTATTTTATATTACTAATCAGAAAGTATCTTCAGTGGGGGTATTATAACTCTCTGCATCCTTTGCTACAATTTAACCTCATCTTTAAATGCTGCTAACTAGATAGAGGTCAGGTGTGAATTAAAGGAAGGACCAGAGCCCAGATGGGAGCTGAGCTACTCCTGACAATTCTGCTCTTGTTGTGGATGGTTCTCCCACTGAAATGTTTTCTCTATCTATAGCTATCGTAAAGAAAAAAAAAAAAAAAAAGATGAAATACAGCGTGTTTCTCAAAGGCTCTGCCAGTATTAGAATATGTTCTTAGAGTTAAATATTGGAATAGATTCAGACATAATTTATACCTTATCCACAGAACTCCACATGTCTCTTCATGTGTGGAGTAAAGGGTTTGAGAGAAAAGTTTTTAGTGATGGGGAGGGAGTCACACACACACACACACACACACACATAAACACATGTACACGCATGGACATGCCTACAGGTATAAAGACACAAAATGTTTGTTTCTGTGCAAAACGCTTAGAACAGTTTAAGTCCCTAGAGTTAAGATATTTTCCCTTAAGAAGTTTAGTATTTCATCATTTTCTATGTGTGAAATACAGTTCCATTTTCTCCCTAAGCCCTAAATCGCTTTCTGATGTTTAATGAAATGAATAGTCAAGCAACAACAAATTAACCCTACATCTCTAAACTGTCCAGAGAGATGGAGGACCTCCTCTTCAGGTGTCCCACAACACCAGAGTATACTTGAGATACTGAGTGGGAACGGAAGAACAGTCCAAACAAAAAGAATGGCATGTTTAAAATTGGAGTCAAGGATTGTAAAGCAGTTCAGAAGAGTATGCTTTAGGGGAAAGAGGGATGGTAAAGTTAGACAAATGGTAAAGGTCAGGATGGATTTTGTAAGCTTTGTGAAAGTGTTTGGAAAGCAGTGATATGCATCATTAACTGAAAAGAGAAAAATGTCAAGGACATTTGTACTGAGATTTAGCTTGCTAAGAGTTGTGTGGTCACTGATGCATTCCAGTCGGGGCTGCTCACATTTTGGTCAGGTTGCATTGTTAAGAGACACACATGGCACAGATAAGTGAAGCTCTGTGTACTCCAGAGCAGATCTGTTCAGTACAGATTTCTGTACCTTTTAGACACAATACCTGATAATAAATTCTAGCAGTTCACAAATCCATTGAGAACTTGAAATGAGGCTAGTGCAATGAGGATGGTAATTTCAGTGAAGGAAAAATAGATAGGCTTGTTGGGGATCAAATGCTAGGAAATATGGGCATAATTCCAAAACCCATTCTGCATATCCAGAGTAATATTAAGAACATGGCCAGTTTTGGTGACTGCAGGACAAGCCAAATCTAGAGAGTGAATGAGTAACAGTCAAGAAGCAGATTCCCGCAGAATCTGGCAAAAGCTAGGGAGCACAGCAGGCTTGTAGGAAAGTCACAAACATTCTTCTAGACCTGATTCATTGAAGAAGAATTGTTTTAGAAACACAAGATGTGGTCCCCACAGGTTGACCTTCATCAATCTTAAAGGAGAACAGATGGAAGTAAACATCCTATTGCCTATGAAGCGATCAACCAAGAAGAAAACAAGTGAAGAAGATACCTTGAGGGTCTTTTGTTTTGTGCATCTAGAAGAGTTGGCTGTACACTGGTAAATATTTCCCACTCCAAAATGGACACCATTTTTTCTTTTTACATCTTTATTGGAGTATAATTGCTTTACAATGGTGCGTTAGTTTCTGCTTTATAACAAAGTGAATCAGTTATACATATACATATGTTCCCATATCTCTTCCCTCTTGTGTCTCCCTCCCTCCCACACTTCCTATCCCACCCCTCTAGGTGGTCACGAAGCACCGAGCTGATCTCCCTGTGCTATGCAGCTTCTTCCCACTAGCTAGCTATTTTACGTTTGGTAGTGCAAACATGTCCATGCCACTCTCTCACTTTGTCCCAGATTACCCTTCCCCCTCCCCATATCCTCAAGTCCATTCTCTAGTAGGTCTGTGTCTTTATTCCCATCTCACCCCTAGGTTCTTCATGACATTTTTGTTTTTTTCTCTTAGATCCCATATATATGTGTTAGCATATGGTATTTGTCTTTCTCTTTCTGACTTACTTCACTCTGTATGACAGTCTCTAGGTCCATTCACCTCACTACAGATAACTTAATTTTGTTTCTTTTTATGGCTGAGTAATATTCCACTGTATATATGTGCCACATCTTCTTTATCCATTCATCTGATGATAGACACTTAGGTTGTTTCCATTTTCTGGCTATTGTAAATAGAGCTGCAATGAACATTTTGGTACATGACTCTTTTTGAATTATGGTTTTCTCAGGGTATATGCCCAGTAGTGGGATTGCTGGGTCGTATGGTAGTTCTATTTCTAGTTTTTTAAGGAACCTCCATACTGTTCTCCACAGTGGCTGTACCAATTCACATTCCCACCAGCAGGGCAAGAGGGTTCCCTTTTCTCCACACCCTCTCCAACATTTATTGTTTCTAGATTTTTTGATGATGGCCATTCTGACCAGTGTGAGATGATATCTCATTGTAGTTTTGATTTGCATTTCTCTAATGATTAGTGATGTTGAGCATTCTTTCATGTGTTTGTTGGCCATCTGTATATCTTCTTTGGAGAAATGTCTATTTAGGTCTTCTGCCCATTTTTGGATTGGGCTGTTTGTTTTTTTGTTATTGAGCTGCATGAGCTGCTTGTTAAATTTGGAGATTAATCCTTTGTCAGTTGCAAATATTTTCTCCCATTCTGAGGGTTGTCTTTTGATCTTGTTTATGGTTTCCTTTGCTGTGCATGGACACCATTTATAAATGAATATTAGTCCAGAAATATGAGGAGTTTCTTTTAAATAAATATTGGTCTCTCTACCTGTAGAACTCGACTCTAAAGTAATTCAGGCAACTGATCAAGAAGAATTAAGACAGGCCTGTAGGACTAATTCCTTCACCTCACTGAGTCATAAATTCCTCATAAGTAAACTGAGGGAGTGGGTTCATCCATCTTTCAGGGAGAAAAGGGAGCATGCTCCATTAGCAAACTACTACTTTCAGGCAAAACCAGACTAAAAACATAAATGAAAGCCAAACATGCAAGAAGTGTATTTTAGAGTGAGATTCTGTTCCACACAGAGCTAAACTGATTTAAATTTCATAATTATGCCTCACCTTTCAGACAAAATATCTGATAATAAATTCTAGCATTTCATGCTGTTCTTTAAATTTATTCTTTTCCTTTTAAAATGCAGTATTAATCATTTTAATTTCAATGTGTCCAATAAAATCTAAATGTTAACCATTCATTATGTTTAATTATTTTCACCTTTGTCCTTTTTTTTCACCTTTGTCTTAATAGTATTCTTACCCTGACTTTTTAGTCAGTAGTTTATGCATGTTTATATTTTTATTTCCACTTTTAAATAAGAGAAAATGGCAATAAAAGATTCAAATAATTTTGCCTTACCATTGATCAAGACAAATTTAGAGATACTGTAGCATCTATAGGAAGAGATAGTAAGGAATAAATGTTTGCTAGCTGATTACTAATCTCCAAATTTGGTATAGAAAGGGTCATGTAAGGATGTAAGGCATAATTCACAAAAACACAGATGTATTTAAAGAAAACTGTATCAAAGCCAAGAGTAACCTTTTCTGTTCTCTGTACTTCAGTATCATTTGCATTTAGTTAGAGTTCTAGGACATTCATAGGTGATGGGGAGGCATGCTAGTGTACCTTCAGCAGGGAAATGTATAGGTTAGAAAAGGTGGAGATTGATTGGACAGCACTAGTAAAGAAAAGGGAGGGAATACCAATACTTACTGAGCATCACCTAGGTACTTAATTATGCACTTAATTATCTCACTTACTCTTCACAACAGCCCCTTATATCATTGCACGTATATTTCTTGAACACCTGCAATGTGGCAGGCACTGTGCTTGGTAGAGACAAGGCTGAACAAGAACAAGCTAGTCTCTGCCCTTGTGAAACTCACATTCTAGTACAGAAAACAAGGAAGTAAACAGACAAAAACAAATGACAAATTAGGACGGGCACACCATGAAGGAAGCAAATGAGCAGAAGTAACAAGTAATAAGAGGAAACAACAGATAGGAAGATCAAGAAAGACTGCTTTAAGAAAGGATTTAATTGCTAATCAAAGGAAGAAATAGAGCTGTCCAGATAGGAAATAGCAAAAAGAGTGGGGTAGCATGTGCAAAGGCCCTGGGATAAGAAAGATTCTTATGTCTACTGAGTTGGAGGCAAAAGCAGAAATGGAAAAATCATTAGGAGGCTATTGGTGGTGATTTAGCTGAGAGATGAGTTTCTCCTGAATTAGGAGTATTAAAGATGAAAAGAAGTGGACAGTATCAAGATGTATTTTGGAGGTAGAGATATATTTTGTGGTAGTACTTGCCACGTTTATTTATTAATAACACATATGCCACATAACAGATGATAAATAGCCTAAAAGAATAGGAGATTAACTAAACTCTTATAATAACTTCAGGATGGGGTTATGAACCCTGCTTTCTTTAAAGCCCTTTCCACTACATCACACTTCTTTGCTTTATTAATTCAAGGTCAATGTAGGTTTTATAGAGTCCTAAAAGTAGAAACATTTGCCAGTCAAATGATTTTGAATTAGAATATTCTTTAATTACCTGGACAGTTTACAGGTTTTCAGTTCACAAATCCAAAACTTCATTTCATCTGAAAGGGGCACCACATTCTATGAGCACTCCAATATATATTTTCTGTACAAAATGTGAAAATACTCTTGCATTTCTTCCAAGGATGTGCTGAGTTATCCCCATACATGTGGAAAATTTTCTATTGACTAAAGCAGCAATCTGTAGCAATTCTGAACCATATGCTGTTCTTACCATAAGTCTTAATTGGGTAATTTGAGTGACCAAACTGTTTTTTTAGCTTTGCTAAAAATAGGCCTGTCTCTGCCCATATTTAAAATGACTGATTGCTGATAATCTCTCACCTCACCAAGTAAATCAACACGTGAATAAGGCTTGAAATAAGCAGGTTTGGGTGCAAAAGCTAAGCTGGAAAGGACCTTGCTCTCATAAGCTCAGTACTTCTGCAGTTTTGTTTTTTATTATTATTCTATCTTTACTGTTGAGATTCTGCTCACCAGTACTCCCATTTCTTCTTTTTCTCTGTGCATGATAGGCTTGTACTTCCTCATCCTCTTGGGTTGGCATGACGTAGTCCTTGCTCTGGAAGTAGCTAGGAGCTGCTATTCACTTCTCCCCTCCCTCACTGCAAGGTCTAGTGATGTTCAGAGCCTTTGTTAGCCCGAGTCCCTGATGAGGATGACCTGCAGAGAGTCTCCCCAACTAACCCTCAACAGACATGTTGTATGAGGGGAAAAGAACTTTGCTGTTTTAAGACACTAAGATTTAGAGGTGTATTGTTGTTGTTGTTGCTGCTGCATAACCTCATCTCTTTGACTGCTATAGGTTTCCTCACATTCTTGACATGAAGGAAAATACAAATTTCCAAATTAGAAAAGCATGACAGACAGTTCAGTTGGCAGAAAATGAGGAGGTTTGATTGAAATGGACCTGGTTTTAATCCAGTCTCTGTACCTTACTTGCTCTTTGAGCCTTCTTTTTCTCAGCTGTAAAAAAGAGATAATAGCATAGTTGTGCTATGACAACTTAATATGTCAAGTGCCTAGCAGGTTGCCAAACCATAGATGATGTTCAATGAAAATAGCTATTTTTGGGAGGAGTAATGGTAAATAGACTAACGGTCTAGAAGGATATATCCATGTAGGCAGGACTGAATCTGAAGAGACTTCAGAAATAGGGGGAAAATTGCCATTTATCCCCTCGCTTCCCCTTTCTTCTCCCCCTGCAAGTTTCTTCCTAGTCATGAGCATGCCTTTCTCTCCCTCTGTGTACCCTGATGCTTTCTTTGCCCTCTTCCAACTCTGCTGTTACAAACTGCTCCCAGGAAGTCATGTATCACTCATTAAATCATTCATTAAAATAACTGCATTTTAACAGGAAATAACTTGAGTTAATAAACTAAAGCTCCAACATGGTATTCATCTCATGGTATTCAGGTGAAAAGCAGTGGGGTACTACCTTTCACCCAAACCCAGGATGGCAAAGAGGATTCCCCACACTTGTTAGATCCACTAAGCCAGGTAGGTCTCCTGGGTAGACTTTAGAGAAGACTTTGATAAGGCTTCCATTTATGAGTCTGGAATCTGCTGGAAAAAGTCCCATGATAGTTTGGCAGGGTCTTCCATGGTCTCAGGAGTGGGACTGGCAGGACTAGTACTGTGTATTTGCATGAATTGAAAATTCACAGTGACTTTACACCCTATCTCCACATTAAGCCTCATTGCAGATGATAGAACTAAAGCTTAAAGCTTTTCAATCATTTACCAAATTCACATAGATGGGAAGCAGAGGAGTATATATCCAAAACCAGTACCTCTGATTTCAATTCTAACACACTTTCTCCTTTTTACTATCACGGATTTTTTTTTTCTGTCCCTGGAGGAGCAAATTTGATGTCTCTTGACTTTAAGAGCACATGCTATTATAAAATGAAGATCTTTCTTTTTAGTCATATATTTGGGAATGTGAAATTATGCTTTCTACATTTATAAAGTAACTGAAAGAAGATACATCAGGGTTAAAAAAAACTATAAACATTCTCTTGAAAATAAAATTAAAGTGAGGTATCCTGTATAGCAATTTGTTCTGGCTGAGAATAATACCCATAGTTTCAGAGAATTTTCATCTCTTCCTACATTAATGAAAGGAGAAGGAAATGGGGAAAGATGCAAAATTTTTAAGTCCTGTCATTTCTTTAAGAAACTATAGGGACTTCCCTGGTGGTGCAGAGGTTAAAAATTGTCTGCCAATGCAAGGGATATGGGTTCGATCCCTGGTCAGGGACGATCCCACATGCAGTGGAGCAACTAAGCCTGTGTGCCACAACTACTGAGCCTGTGCTCTAGAGCCCGTGCTCCACAACAAGGAAGCCAATGCAGTGAGAAGCCCCCGCACCACAATGAAGAGTAGCCCCCGCTCACCGCAACTAGAGAAAGCCTGTGTACAGCAACAAAGACCCAATGCAGCCAAAAATAAATAAATAAAATCAATAAATTTATATTAAAAAAAGAAACTATAATTATTTTCTTGTGGCTAATATAATTTCTAATATTCTATCTCTTCCCAATCAATTTTAAACACTGGAAACATCTTGAAAGATACAATGAAAATAAAAGATTTGTAGCCAGGCAAGCCTGGGTTTGAACACTGGTTTGATCATCTAATATGTTGGGAAAGCAAGGTAATTAAATCCTAATTTAGAGATGGGCCTCAAGTTTTTCATCTTTAAAATGGAAGTTTACATTAACATTCTCATAGGATGGTAGTGAGTGTTGTATGAGATAGTGAATAGAAAGCATTTTGTAAATTTTAGAAAATGTTACTTCTCTTTTCCCTTTGCATCATATAGATTCACATTGTTCTCTGATTCCTATTCTGAAGTAACACACAGTCAAGATTTTATTAACTTAATAAATATAGGAAGGAAAGAGGAAGGGAGGGAGAGAGGGAGGGAATGAAAGAAAAATCCCTATTAAGAAAAACAATTCAAAAATAGGGTAGAGATACTTTTCCTTCTCTGAATGATCTGATATTGTTCTATCAGCAGAGATTGGAAGACCCTGGAGTTATTCTGCCCTTGGCCTCTTTCCCCAGAAGAGACATAAGAGATATATAACCTCTTTATAACATTTCTGACAATATCACTAGAAACTGGTCATTTGTTCCAAAAGCGGAGCCTCCTTCTTGAAAGACTTTTATCCCTGTTTGATTTTTTCATTTATTAATGGATGAAATTTTCTCAGAAATATATTTTAGGGCTGCTAACCTCATCACTATACACAATTATACATTTGTCTTTCAGACAACTGACCAGATACCTAACGTAAACCTATGAGACAGAGGAATTTCCCAGTACCCAGTCTAGGACTGGTCTTAGCTGAAATTTTGCTGTTTATGCCACCTCAGGTAGCTATTTCCATCTTCACCTAATAGGAGAACCTCTATGGGTTTGGGCAGTTATCTCCACCATAAAGAAGGCTTAGTTTCTCATACAGTTTCAGAGTCTGAAATGTGAAATAGTTAAGTACGTGGTGAGTGTTGTCAAATGGATCATATCAATGTGTTCCCTCTATTTCCAACAATCATTGGTATATAGACAGATACCCTAGGTAATTACAGGCATTTACAATTAGGTTTTACTGGGGAACCATTTCAAGAAAATGATTTGCTCAGCTGTGTACTAGATTAGTAACACACTTGGGTGTTGGCAGAATCTTCCACTGTGACTGTGAAAACACAGCAAGAAGTGTTGATACAAAAAAGAACTTTAGAAATATGCTGAAAGTTTCATTATTTTTCCAAAAACTATTGCATCACTTCCCAGAAACATAAGTCCACATCTTTTCAACCACTATTTTTCTTTTTTTAAACTATTTGGGGCATACATAAATACAGCGATGAAATGAAAAAGTACAGTCAATGGAATTTTACTGGAACAACCTGTAAATCAGGATTAGATTAACACTGAACAATGTTCTGTATGATCATGAATAGCTTTTAGACACCTCCAGAGCACCCACATGACCTGGTGTCAACAGTCAGACCTACACATCAAAGAGACTAGGACAGGCACTTGACCGTCTACCCAAGATGAGACTTCAATTAGCAGATAAAACAGAGGTACCACTGCTTGTGATGCTCTTTTGAAGATTTATCTCTGCACAGGCATGCAATCATAAATAAAAATCTCCAAATAAGCAAGCTGACTCAAGAAGGCAGTAGCTGGACCACCATTACCCTCTGGGCTCAGTAATAATATCATATACCTGTTTGAATGCCCACTTGTTCAAATGACTTTGTAAATCCTTAATTATCCTCTTTTAAATGAGTAACATTTGGTTTCCCTTCAAACTTCAACCTCTAGATAAGTATATTGCTCTGATTTGGAACTTACCAGAGTAAAAATGTGACTATTCAAAGCAGTGGAATCAATCTGAGTTGATAACATAAGTGCAGGAATTCTTACAAGCTCCCACTCTTCCCAAAATAAATAGAGCAATTTGACTTTCATCTAATTTGTTCATTTAAAACCTGGTACAAACACAAATATCTTTCCCAACACTTGTTTTATGAGTTTTTACTGTTTTTTTTTATTCATATCTGGAAAAACTTCCAGACATTTCAGTGCCAGAAATATGATCACGTTTGAATTGTCTTTCCTAATTGGAGCCAGGGCTGGCATGTGTCATTGAGATATTTATTCCTAACCCATTAAATCCCCAAAGCATCATGATTTAGGTCTTGTGATCTTGGAGTTTAGATTTGGCTTCCTCCCTGAATCAACCAACCATTCTGTTATGGTTGAATTTTTCCCCTGCCCTAATCAAATCCATATGTTGAAGTCCTAACCCCCAGCACCTCACAATGTGACCTTATTTGAAAATGGGGTCATTGCAGATGCAATTAGTTAAGATGAGGTCCTGCTAGAGTAGAACGGGCCCCTAATCCAATATGACTGGTGTTCTTATAAAAAAGAGAAATTTGGACATGAGACACACACACAAGGAGAATGCTACGTGGGGCGATGTGTCTACAAGCCAAGGGATTCAAAGATTGCCAGCAAACCACCAGAAACTAGGAGAGTAGCATGGAACAGAATCTCCCTCACAGTCCATGGAGGGAACCAACACTGCCAACTCCTTGATCTTGGGCTATCAGCCTCCAGAACTGTGAGAAATAAATCCTGTTATTTAAGTCTTCCAGTTTGTGGTACTTTGTTATGGCAACCCTAGCAAACTAATACACATTTTTCACTGCTGCGGCAGCAAATAGTCTCCTTGGCTGATTAGTGATTCCCTTTTTATCTCTGTTCCTATACATCAAATGAGAATATTTTGCATATTAGTGGTGTTCTCAGTTAGCCTTCAAAATGATGGACATGTTTGAAAAAAGTACAATGTCTTTCAGCATTGCCTTGGCCTTCCATAAGGTGATAAAAGATGAGACTTAGAAGAGAGAAGAAGACAGTTTGTTATCTGCTTACACCTTACTCCAAAAAAATATCGTAGCCCCTGGCTGGGTACATACTAACATTGAAAAGCATTTTGATAGAAGTGTGAGCCTCAGTCATAAATAGTTAGAGCCAACTGGGCATTCAGCCAGTGTTTTTAAGAGGGGAGCTAAGCAACAGGAGGATTTCAAGTAGGAAAAGAGAGAGGAGCACTACCCTGATCATTTGGAAAACCAAGGAATCCACAAAATCAAGCTACTCTTTAGAAAATAGAAAAGGAGGACTGATGTCAAGGGAAAAGCAGCAGTCAGCACCTGGATTGAAGTCATGACTTTCATAGTCCTAGGAGAATCTGGATCAAGTGAGTTTCCTAAACTGCAGCTACACTCCCAACTTCCAGCTCTCTGGACCACATTTGACATATGGAGTTCTCAAATTTTAGTGCATGTGAGAATCACTCAGAGGGCTTCTAAAACACAGATTGCTGGGTTCCAGCCCTGGGGTTTCTGATTCAGTAGGTCAGATGCAGCCAAATAATTTGCATTTCTCATAAATTCCCAGGTGATGCTAATGCACTGGTCTCGTGATGTACTTTGAGAACCACTGGACTACATCAATGTTGTTGCATCTGCTTGTTGAGAAGAATCACCTAGGAGAAGCTTGTTTTAAAAATACAAAATCCTAGGTCCCATGCCAAACTTTCTGACTCATAACCTCCAGGGAAGGGACCAATATTTTCTATTTTAATAAACTTTGAGTGATTAGTATGATTAGGCAAGCTTGAGAAACACTGAACCAAGTATTCATGAATTCCCTTTTTGCATCTGTCATTTTCCCACATGGTACCAACGGGTGGGTTTTGCAATATGGCAATAGTTGTACAAGAAGTTAAGAATAGCACAATCACTGAGTTCTGTTAATCCTAATCTGTTGATACTGTCTATAGGCCAACCATAGAACTGCACTTCTCTTCACGGACAGATGCCCTGGGAGAAGTCTTTCTTAATACCAACTGGCCCTGGTACTGTGATGTAGTCCAGAGCCCACACTGAAATAGGCCCAGGTGATGTAGCTTTTGCTGGCAACTCTAATACTTCTCTTTTGCTCCTTACTATCCCATAACCATGTCTTGCTCCCAATATTAATGGGGTCTCTAGCCTCAGGTTGTTTCCTCTTTAACTTCACAAGTACTTAGTGTGAGCTATACTCTAGGAGTTTTATTTCAAAACCACTTTCTCTTTTTTTTTGGCAGGAATATTCTTGCTGGCACCTGCAGAGGAAATCTCGCTGGCTCAGCAGCTGGTTGATGGTAATTCAAGTTAACTGATTAAAGGGTGGTTGGATATTTGCAAAGAGCTTGTAGTAAAATTGATTGGGGCCCAACTATGCCTATGTGCTGCTTTGGTACACATATAATTCCTTAGATCCAAATTCCAACCACTTACTCAAAAGTGAGGCATCCTGCAAATGGCTTTCTTTGGACCATCTTTTACCTCTGGGGATTTAAAGTGATCTTAAGAATAGTGGTCTCAAACATATCATATCTAATCTTTTCAGCAACCCTAAAATGTGTTTGTTACTCTTTTACAAACAAAGAAACTGAGGCTAAATGAGATTAAATATAGAATCTTCAAGGTCACATGACTAGCTAGTGTCAGTCAGGATTCAAGGCCAACTATACAACTTCAAAGCCTGAGCTATCTCTGCAAGACTACAGTATTCTGCCTTTGAAGAAATTCAGGATCAAGTTGGAGAGCAATATTTCAATTTGTTATTTTTTTCTTGAGTTTCTAAGAGTGCATCTAAACTGCAGTCAAGTGAGATAAGGTTGTGGCATTCTTTCTCAGTTTTGTCAGTTACTTCCACAGAATCTCTGCCAACTTCAAGTGTAAATACAAACCTAGTTCTGTGACTGGAAAGTCAACAACTGGATGGTTATTCAGAAAGTGTGGCTAATTACCTGCTTTAAGTAACATAAAGACAGTTTGGACTTTGAATTATCTTGAACTTTTGCTTTTGCTCAAAGTCGCATTGCTGATTGTTTCACATCTTCTTTCTGTTCTTTCTTTCACCAGCAGGGACTTATTGAATACCAGTTCTATGCCATACACCAGACTCAGGGATGAAAAACATATCCCTGCCTTGGCTAGCAGAGAAGATGGGCAAATACACCAACAAATTACAACACAGATGGACATTTTATCAAGAAGAAGGTTTCCTGATAGAAGTGGTACTTGAGTTGAAACTCATGAAAGATGAGTTAAGATTAATCATGTACAGAAGAGGAGAAGGGAGTATCCAGCCAAGAAGGTACATTATGAGGAAAGTACAAAAGGGTTGGACAGCAGTTTGGCATTGCTGGAAAACAATGTGGATGTGGAAGAGGAGACCAGAGGCTCAGCAGAGACTAGATTGTAGAAAGCCCCATAGACTAAGTTGTTTTAACTTTATCCCTAAGGTTATAGGAAAAGATTAAAGATGTTGTGAAGGAAAATAGCATAAACAGATTTTCATTTTATTAACAAAATATTACTCTGACAGCAGATATGTAGGATGATTAAAGGGCCAAGACCGGAATCAGGACATGGGTTACTGGGGTAATTCAGATGGGAAATGATGGAGGCATAGATTTAAAACATGGCAGTGATAATGAAGAGAACTGAGAAATACTGGTAGGATTAACAGAACTTAAAGGAAGGTTAGATATATAGAAAGAAGATTAACTCAATCTTTAATTTTTTTCCAAAGTCATATTTAAAAATATTACTGTTTTCCCTATTCCCTCCAAATTCTCTTAGTATGACATTTACTTAATTTTGCTTGAACATCTATTTTTTTTTCATCTCCAAAAAAGTTTATTAGCATGATTAAAAACATTTTCTTGAATAATGATAGAATTTCTAAACATGAAAGAGTATCAGTGGCTATATCCTATAACCAATATTTGCAACTGGATGGACAGCTTTATTGCCAGTCTTCATTTTATTAAAAACAATCCATATTTATTGGTTCCATGTGAAGTCATGACTATTACTTTGTCTGAGAATGAGTCCCTACTGCAATTAAGTATAAAAATTATCTTCCATAATCAGAGTGTGACCTGCATTACTGAGTAAAGAGTTTATAAAAATCCTCAAAGAGTTGGGTTTTTGTTTTTTAAAAACATTCCTTTTACACACTACAAAGAAATAATTAGTATTTTGGCTTTTAAAATTCCTACATGATATTTAGAATGGCAGTCCCCAAAGGTCCTCCCTTCACATAATTCAGAACACAGACCCTCTTCCGGAGCATACATTCTTGGGGTGGACTCTGAAGACTTCAACCTCCACATGTTTATACTGGTTTGAGAACAAAGACAACATCATCCAGAATGTAGTAGTCATTATACATGTCACCTTCACACAGGTATGGCAGTCTAGTGAAAGCTTCGATAATAAAACCAGCTTTTCTGAAAACTTCAGGCAGACTATTCACTTGTTCTTCCCAGTTCTGTCCCTTGATTTCCAAAATTTCTGATGGTTTATCTCACTTGCCACCGTTTTCCACATAGGGATGAAAAGGTAAGACCAGAGCAAGGATGACCCTGCCTCTAGTTGGCTCCAAGACACTTCTGATATCTTTTAACAAAGTCAGGGGCTGATCACAGCGGTCCAGCAAATTCAAGCAGCTGATGACATCATACTGGAACCCTGTATTCTTCCATTCATTTATACCAAGTACTCTGTATTTCTTCTTCTGAAGCTGCCATATCATAGTTTCAGACAGCTCAGTGGCGTAAATTTCTTCAAAATCAGGGCTCATTGTTTTTGTGACTTCTCCATCTCCAGCACCTAAATCAAGAAGTCTATGCGTTTTCCAGTCTGGATTAATTTTAAGCAGTCTCTGAAACTGATCTGGTGAAAAGACAAACATTGAGCCTCTTACTAGCAACCCACTGATAGATGTTCTAGACATAAACAGGCTAAAAACAGGTGACACAAAAGAGTGATATAATTGGATAAATACCCAGCCCAGTTTCTCAGTGCTGTTGTTTAAGAAGATCTGTGTTCCTTGATCAAGGTAACTCTGAACAAAGACAGCCTGGAGTGATTCACATAATTTCTCTCTGTTGCTCTCATACTACTGGTGGTTCTCCTTCCTGCCGCTCGCGGCGGCCGCCGGCCGGCCCGCCGGGGCCGCTCGTCATGTTCACGTCAGGGAGCGGGTGAGCGGGCTCCGCAGGGTCCACATCCTTTTCGCCAGCCACACGGACGCCAGGCTCAGACACAGCCAGCCCGCGAGCAGCCTCATCGGGGGCCGCGGCCACTTGCTCGGATCACCGCCGGCGCCGGGGCAAGGAGGACGACGCGCCAACGCCTCCAGCCGCCGCCGCCGCCCAGGATCGAGCCATCGCGCCCAACTCGCCCATCCAGCCCCTTCAGGGACGAGGCCCGAACATCTATTTCTATTCTTTACCAGAAGAAGCAGGAGCCTCTCCCACCAACACCACAACAATCAGCAAGTAGTTATGGAGCACTTATTACTAAATCATACTTTGTCTAGTCTTATAACAAATTTACATCCCTTTGTTTTAATCCTGAATTTCTATTGGTAGTCTCTGTTTGGTTTAACCCTGTATTTTACATGGCATTGTGGTTTTTTAGTGTATAATCTCTTCTTCCCTTCCTGTGCCATAGTATTTTAGTGCTTATTACTTAAGTTCTCATGTTTTCTATGTATACCTGCAATTTTATTCTTTATTATTTTCTCTAAGTAATTCTGAATAAGTCCTTCTTGTCTATTTCCAAAGCATTTAAAAAGATTTCATATTTCAATTATAAGTTAAATACACTGATAAAAAAACATGATCAGCAACCACTAACTTTCTTTAAGAAATCAGCTAATGACTCTTATTCATTTACTATGGCTCTGGTATACTTATTTCAAAAAGGAAAACACTATACTTTGCTCAAAAAAGTAATAAAATGAAAATTTTCTACTGCCCTCATATGTGCAAATTATGTTCATTTTATTCCACAGCCTATATATCTTCAGCAATACCTTCATTTACTTCTAAGTGTAGTAAAATTCAGCTCATATACCAATGTAAGAAATAACTTAGCTAACCAAAAGACAAGTTAGTTTTATATGTAGTTTCTATCTCACTTATTTTTTTTCTAACAGCAATCACCCCATATTCAACAAATATTTGCAGTTGTTTTCTTCAAGAAGTCTAAAGAAGACTTTCTGCACCACTCAGATTTAAAGACTGACCAAAGCAGCACATCAAAGAGGAAAAGTAAATAAAGAATCAACTGTCAACTAAATGCTGCCTTTCCCCATATTGTGCATACCTAGTGTCTTAGTCATCACTCATGTAGATTGCAGTCTGGTCACTTAGATTTGCCATCAAGTTTTTATTGAGCAATTTCTATGTGCTTACCACAGTGCTAGGCTCTGTAGGTACAAAAGCAGAGGTCCTGCTTACAAGGGGCTTACAATATGGTTGAGTATTAAAAAAAAAAAAAAACTACAAAAGCTCTTAAAAATGCATATTGTACAAATTATTTTTATATAAAAAAGCATTTCAGATAATGACAATAAAATAAAGTCTTAGAACATGAATAAAGAGAGAAACATTTTAATCCATGGGGTAAGCCTAGACATATTTTGAATTAAAATATTTAGTAAAAGCCTGGATTAATGAAACACATAAGTACAAATATTTTTTAAGACAGCTGTTAAACATTTAAGTATTCATAGTAATTAATTAAAAGCATATCAAGCAAGGTATATTTTATTCAGATCCTTAAGGTATCTGAATAATTACAATTATCTTAACAATAGACTTCTTTTAAATGTGCTTCCAACTACTGAAGATGTTGAAAAAAAGTTTTGTTCTCTTAAGTAGCTTATATGGTTTCCTTATAACCTAGTTTTCATTATTTATTTAATTTTTAAAAGTCGTTCTTGTAGACACTAAAAATGTAGACCAATTCAACACTGTCTGAATTTTCATATATTTCGTGGACCAAGGTCCCCTTATAAGATACATATACACATTTACATACAAAAGATAATGACTTTAACTCCTCCTTCCTTGGGAGAATTTGGATAAATATAACTTCTGATGGAAGCTCAGTCTTCTAACTCTAATATTCCCTGTTTCCTTTCCTTGCCCTGGCTCTGAGATCTCAGCATGGCTTGGCATGCCTCTTCACATTACCCTGTCCCAACCTCGTTTGGGAACAGCATAGCTGGATTTTTTTTTGCTTTTGCTTATTTTGTTTCACACTGGGTTGCAGTGGTGCTGAATGAAATCACTGGCTCTGCAATAGAATGTTGGTAGAAGTAGGCAGGAGTTTATTTCTTCCAATGCAAAAGTCATAGGTCTATATGTAGTCAGGAACCAGGTCTATACAGCCCATTTTTTGTGGTGTCAAATACTGTACTAGAGCTATGAGACCCATGAAGAAAATATAAGAAATGTGTCTGTCAACCATGAAATAGAATTTTGTCAAGGGAAAAAAGACAGGCATAATGAAAATATTTAAGGAATAATACAGTAATTATCGAAATGAGCACTATATAACTTCAGAGCTGGGGAGAGAGGTAAGCAGATAACAAAGACATAGTAGTCCTCTCTTATTTTCAGGGAATACATTCCAAGACCCTAGTGGATGACTGAAACCACAGATAGTACTGCATCCTATATATAGTATGTTTTTTCCTATACATAAGTACCTCTTTTAAAGTTTAATTTATAAATTAGGTACAGTAAGAGATTAACGATAATAACCAATCGTTATTGTACTAGCTTTTTATCCTTCTTCACAATTTCAAGAACAGAAGAGTTCTTCTTATGTAGATTTTAGCAACCTCAGCATATATTTTTTTTCTTTCCTTATTAAATTGAGAACTTTCACTTAAAGGAAGCACTTTACACTTAAAGAAGCACTTTACAATTTCTCTTTGGCATATCCGAATGGCCAAGCATCACTACTCTTGGGCTTTGGGGCTTTTATTATTATTGTTATTATTATTTTTGGCCACACCTCACAGCTTGGGGGATCTTAGATACCCGACCAGGGATTGAACCCCAGGCTGGTGGCAGAAAGCGCGGAGTCCTAACCACTGGAGCACCAGGGAATTCCCTGGGGCCATTATTAAATAAAAAGCATATTAAGTGCTTGAACCCAGGCACTGCAAAACCTCAACAGTGGATCTGATAACTGAGTGGGCTACCATGTGACTAATGAGTGGGATACAGGGGACAAAGTGTTGATTCACATCCCAGGTAAGACAGAGCGGAACCCTAGGAGATTTCATCACGCCTACTCAGAATGACATGCAATTTAACACTTACGAATTGTTTTTTTCTGGAATTTTCCACTTAATATTTTCAGGTTGCGCTTGACCACTGGTAACTGAAATCACAGATAAGGAGGAGCTTCTGTACTTAAATTGTCCAAGGCCTAAGGACAAGGTGAGATTCTAACATGTGGGAGATGAGTAGGTTTTGTGTGGGCAAAAATAACCATGAGGTATTAGAATCAAAAAGAATAGCATCCAGGGATCTGTTGTTATATAACGTTGATTCTGTCCATGACATTTCAACCTACAGTCAGGAAGCCAGTTTATAGTTGAAAGTGAGAACTCATATTATACAGTTGGAGGTAAGTCTAGATAAAGAATTAATCACAGTCAATTACTAAGTTACTTATTGATTACCTATTATGTTACACTCACTTTACGTACCTTTTCACAATAACCCCACAGGTAAGTATTATTGTCTTTAGTTTACAGTTTAATTCATTGAGACTCAATGAAATTAATTAACTTTCTCAAGTTCACAGAGCTAATGAGTGGCACAGCCAGATTTAAATCCAAGTTTGATTCCAAAGCCCATGCTTTTATTACTAGATCACATTGTCTTATAAATGGAATATCATTGTAATAAGTCTCACATCCCACTGTGCTGTAGGGAGAACAGTAAACCTGGAATCAAAAAACTTAAACTTGGATCTGAATTCCTACTTATGTTAGCTAAGTGACATTGGGCAAGCCCTCTGTAAACCTTATCCTCTTTTGTAAAAATAAAATAGTAAATAGATGACAGCTAGACAATCACATAGCTGGATGATGGACAGATAGGTAACAGGAGTATGGATATTCCTATTGATGGTCTGCAAATTCTACTTGCTCAATAAAATATGTTGAATTTAAACCTGAATAAAGGGATTGTGTACAGTATCAATTTCGTGCCAGTTACATGGTGCTTGAATTTCAATACATATTTAATGAAAATAATTGTAGTTTGAAGCTACTTCACACTGGTTCAACTAACCAGAAGGAATGATTCAGCTATTTTGGTTTCATCTCATTGACAGAAATGACAATAGAGTCACAGTATAGGCTCCTATTGCAAAACTACTGATACCATATTATCATCTCTTTCTAAGATATCCTCGTAGGTGACAGCATGGCCCTTAGGTGCCTAAAGAAGGGACACTCAATAAATATGTGTTGAATTAAGTGAATGGGGTGAGGGAAAAGAAGGAGGAAAGGAGTGGGAAAGAAAGATAAGAGAAAGAAATGTTGGTTGAATTTATGAGCAGCTAAGTGTACATTAGCTGAGAGATAGTAGATGACTCAAAGTATTTTTTTAAAGTTAACAGAATTTCTTATTTCAGACAAACTAGACCCTTTTATTTCATAAAAAAGTAACACAACTTGGGCTTCCCTGGTGGCGCAGTGGTTGAGAGTCCGCCTGCCGATGCAGGGAACACGGGTTCGTGCCCCGGTCTGGGAAGATCCCACATGCCGCAGAGCGGCTGGGCCCGTGAGCCATGGCTGCTGAGCCTGTGCTCCGCAGCGGGAGAGGCCTGCGTACCGCGAAAAAAAAAAAAAAGTAACAAAACTTGATAGTTGATAACTATGTCATTTATTAATTTTGTCTTTTGTATGCCACCCAAGAAGAAATTGTAAGAAATGCTGAATTGATAGTGGTGGATCAGAGGCTGCACCTGGATTTTTTAATGCTCCAACTCAACAGTTCACCCCTTAGCTTCATTATTTTCTATGACATTTCAAGACAGCTCTTCATTGCATCACACATTTCAGTCTTCAAAGACAGAGAAATAACAATTATGCTGATTTCTGAATTACTAAATGACATATAACCAGAATACAGACTTAAGAACTTTTAGTTCCCAGCTTAGCCCAGAAGAACACATCTCCAAAACATTAATCACACATTTTGCATAAATATCTTTGGTCATGGTACCCTCCTGCCTTCATTTGGCATCTTTTTCTATCTCGTGAAGCTTATGTCTTATTAATTGAATTCTTGCTCTCAGTAAGTTGACTTTTCACTGACAAAATCTTTTACTGATTTTACAAACTCATATTGTAAAATCAAAACTACCATAAAATGTAAAGATATCCACATCAGTTGAGATTCACATAAGGGTTTGAAGTTGGGGTAAAACTCATGAAGGATGGGGTTTTCTTTTTCTCATTTTTTCGTCAGTCACCACCTGTGCAATTGTACCCAGCTTCTTAAATATATACTCAAAATCCAGTCCCAGAAACCAATTTTTAATACTCAAAGACACATATTACAGTAATAAATTTGGTCTCAGTGGATATTACTGACAAGAAAAAACATTAAAATTTTTTAAAAGATGAAAAAGAAGAAAAAATCAAAATATAAAATTCTCCTTCTCAAGTAGGAAGAAATACACAAACTCAGGGAAGTAGGAATTACAATAAAAAGTCCAACTCCGTTCTTTCATTATCTGTTAGAATAAAGAGAAAAAGATATAGTAAGCATGGATAGGAATACTTTTGTTTTTTTATGGTGTGAGGACTAAGATGTAAGTGTGAAATATAATGTCTTAGACATCAAAACATTCTTGTTTGAAGTAATTACATCTGTGTTTTGTAAATAAAAGCAATTTAAATAATTCTGGATTTGGGATCATGTAAGCCTCTGGCTCATTTAATTACACTAAGTGTATGCTTTCATTCTGAGCAATTTTTCTGGTTTCCAAGATTGTAATCCAGAAGAATAATCAAATTATAAAACTATATCAATTGTATAAACATTGAATGGTCAAATAATCTTGCCTTAAAAACAAGCCCTAATCAGTATATAACCGCACTCTAAAAACATCAGGAAGAGTACTGATTAAAAGAGCCATGAAATACAATTTTTCTCCTATCAAACCAACAAAGTATTGTGTGTGTGTTTTAAGATAACATACAGTGCTGGTTAGAATAAAGCAAAGTAGAAACTCTCACACATTGCTGAAGAAATTTTAAATCTCTAGTAATTCTTTTTGAAAGCAGTCAGACTATAGGCATCTTTCAAGAATATTAAAATTTTATATATTATTTATTCCTTAAAGTATACTTTTGGTAAAAACAATCACAATTTTTTTTTTAATTCTGCATTTCAGTCTTTGGGTAATAGATACAACTCTATTCATCATGGTGCCAAATTTGAACACACATAATGATTAAGTAAACTATAGTATATTCTTTTAATAGGCTATTACGTAAATATTAAAGTTAGTTTAAAAATAATTTGTAAATAATCTGAGGAATGCTTATTTTATGTTAAATGAAGTAAAAAAACAAGACACAATAATGAGTATATATTATCATAAGTATGTAAAACTAAATCAAGGAAAGTGTAGGGGAAAATGAAGAGAGAAATACACTAAAATGATGGTGAGTTTTTCTTGAGTAGTGGAAGTAAAGTTTAGTAAGTTGCCTTTCTTTCTAATTTTCTTTATTTTCCAAAGTTCCTATAGAGAGCTTGGCTTATTTATATAATGATAGGAAGTACGATAAGATTTACTTTAAAAAATTAAAGGTGGGATTAGCATGAACCTACCAATAATGAGATGGGAGATGGGTATCTCCCTTCTTTTGTTTTCCAAGGGATCTGTGTTCATAGCAAAACAGTGCCTGTAATATGTATATTACAGGCAGATATCCAGGGGAAGGATATAAGATCATAAAAGTGAATTGAGTAAAAACTTTATTGGCCTTGTGATTTTTGAGGTATGTTCCAGAAGCAACCAGCTTATTCTTACCCTTTGGGCATTGTTACACAGTATTTATTGAAAAACACATTTAGATCTTGCCCTGAAGAACAGAAGTGATTATCTCTCAGTTACTGCCACTATGGGAGAACAAATGGTCAAAGAAATTGAGCTGCTTGAATGTCCACATCTGTCATAACAACTTATATTGAGTAGAGGAGCTATTGTACCCAGCTGTGCCCAGGGAATGAAATAAAACGAACATGCTGACTTTCCATTAAAAATGAAGGGTTCAATTTATTTGAAAAGACATGTGCTATCTTTGAAAATAAATTAAAACTTTTTACATGCTCTCATTAAAACAAAAAAGATCACACAATGCGATGACACACAGAAGACTATTCATTCAGTTAACCCTACAGTCAGTAACAAGAATATTGAAAGAAAATGTTTGAGGGAGGAAATTAATGCTCGAAATTTAGTCTGACCAAATGTGCATCACATTTGGCATTATGTTCTGCTTTCTGCAATGTTCATTCATTGAAATATATGTTTTATACAAAACAGATATAATCGAAAGAGCAAGTAAGAGTGTGCTAAACATATGGTGAACATGCTGAGTTCTGGTGCCTAAGCAAAACAGGGGTCACTTAGCTTTAAAATACTCCTGGAAGGATGAGATTAACATGTACACAATACTACGTACAAAATAGATAACCAATAAGGATCTACTGTATAGCACAGGGAACTATACTCAGTATTTTGTAATAACCTATAAGGGAAAAGAATTTTAAAAAGAATATATATATTATATATATATATAATATATATACATATTATATATTATATATATATATGTATAACTGAATTTCTGTGCTGTAGACCTGAAAATAACATGACATTGTAAATCACCTATACTTCAATTTTCAAAAAAATTAAGAAATATTCCTGGAGACTGTTCCTACTATGAAAAGTGATGTGCAGGCTCTTTCACTACATGAGAGTTGGTCAGTTCCAAGAGCAGCCTGGAGCCAGTCTCAGAAAGCTTAATTGGAGGAAATGTAAGTGAAGTTGTAAAAAACAACAGTAGCTCCTCTGGGGAATCTAGTCCTCCTTAATCAGATGTGTGTGCTTAGCTTGCATTTTAATTCTTAGAGGTATTCTGCCTTTGTAACATGAACTCGGATCAGAACAGAGAGATCGGGGAGGACTAAGCTGTAGATCCAGACCGCTTCTACATCTCACCTTTCCAAGTGGTCACTCCACATCAGGGTTGAGGAGCACTGGTGGGGTAAAGAGGTGGAGCTGGATGCATAGTTGTTTGTGTGGTGCCTGATCTGTGAACAGACAGAGGGTTTCAGTGGACGAATTATTGATTATGACTCCTTTCATCAGATGACACTTCCCTGAACATTTAAAAAAAAAACAGCAGAGCCCCAATCCATACATCAATGCCCACCGGTTATGACCGAGTAAAGCAAAGATGTTTTAGATATTATCTCCCCGAGACTGTCTCATTCCTGCCTCTGTGCTTTGATCCACACTCTATTTCTTCCCACACTGACACACCAGACATTACTTGAGAGCAGAAATCGGCTCTAATGTGACTTCGGGAGCCTGAGAGCATTTATCACAGCATTTGTTAAATGCCGAATGAAAGCTCACGGACTTCAAATGATCTTTATAGGTAAATCTAATTCTACCACTCTCCAGCTTTCAGTGGCTTCCTGTTGCTCTTAGGGTACAGATCAAAATTCATAACATTATCTGCTTGATCTAGCCTCCGGCTGCAACTCCAGCTTTGTTTTGAACCTTTTGCTACCATGTGCTCAGGCCACTCTAGCCATCCAGGAACATCACAAACAGGGTCATCCTCCTGCCTACCTCAGGGCCTTTGCACTTGAAGCTTCCCCTACCCAGAGTGCTCTCCCATTCCCTCATCACCTGGCTGACTACTACTTGTCCTTCAGGTCTTAACTTGGAAAATCACTTCCTCAGAGAACACCCCGTTGACCAGGACTGGTCTCCCACTGTGTGACCCACTATTTTCTTTTCAAGAATTCATTGTAGTTTGTAACGACTAGTTACTTATGTGATTATTTGTTTAACACGAGTTATTATCTCTAGGCTACAAGCTTCCTGAGAGCAGAAACCATGCCTGGTTTAGCTTATCACTGCATCTCCAACAGCTACCACAGTGCCTAGCACATAGGTGACGGTCTGTAAGTATTTGTGGTCTGAATGAACAATGCTGCATAATTTGTCCTGAGGCCCATCCCTCAACAGCATTCTACAAATAATCGCTTAAATTCATTCGTTGCAATAAAATATTGAAATATACACATTTTGACAAAGTTGAAATACATAAAAAGAAAATATACCTGAAAAATGTTTCCTTTTTATACATTTCTTAGTAATTCTCTTACAACAACTAGCAAAATGAAATGAAATTCTTATAAGAAATTGTTACAAGAAAGAACAAAAAGAAATTGAATTCAACGTATCCTTAGTCAGTCTTTTTTATCAGATTGCTAGAGTCCTTTTTTTCTCAAGAGTATAGTTAAGATCATCTTAAATAGCATGTCCAACCCAGGTGGCGTGACATTATATAAAATGTCCAGACAACATGTGGTTCTCCAGTTCTTGACTGTGTTAAACAAATAGACAATTTTTTATTTTAGGAAGGCAGTGTTACTTGAAGGACAATAAAATGACATGTCTTCATTGCAACAAAAAAATATAATTTGGCCAATATCTATTTCAGAGCAAACACAAGATGTTTAGGGACACTTTTTATAGAAACATTGTGGATCTGGAAGAATGGTCAGAGTCGAGGTCAAAATAGAAAAGAAAAACAAAACAGACTTTCCTCTTCATTCTCTAAGACTTTCAGAATCGCCTGTGTGCCTATGTATGAGAAGACCCTTCATATGTTAAAGAGCAATCTGGTTAGGTTGGGTCCCTTCACTAGAGGACCGCTAAGTTTCTCTTCCTGCTGTCATGCTGCTTAGGTTCTCATTTAGAGGACTGCTTTAACTAAGTAAATACACTTGGGATTGCATTATTTGTTGGCCCAACTTTAAGAGCAAATATAACAGTAGGCATTTGGGTATCATATGCCTGTCCAATGTCAAGTAGCAGGAAAAGAAGGAATTAAAGAGAAATGAGGCGCTGCAAGGTAATAGGTGAAGAGCTGTGAGTTCTGAAGCATGGTATGGTGCCCTGTTCCACTCCCTAATCCACTCCCCTGGTGGAACCCATCTCCCTTATGGACATTCTCCATGATTCACTCTGTCATTCACATTACAAAATTTTGCTTCACGGTCACACCTAATTCTGCAGCTTACTCTGCCCCTGCATTTCATGCCAATTTTCTCTCCTGTGTGTCTGTTTTATTTCACTCCTTCTCTCCAGTCTTCACGTCATTATTCAGATTCTCACCCTCATTCTTCTTGTCCAGTGTATCAATCTGAACTATATGAAATTCACATTATTGTTGGATCAAAAATGGTTGTATATTGGAAATTATACCTGATTTAATTTAATAACAGCCTTCTAACTAACTAGTGTTTCTGACCGGAGTCTTTCTTTTCTCTAACACATCCTTTGTATTGTTTCCAAGGCAAACCTTGGCAAATCCTAAACATCTTTGAAGGTTCCCCACTGCTACAGGATAAAGTTCTGAAGTACCTAAGGTGTACCACTGAGTGGTTCCAACCTCCACTTCTGGGTTTATCTCCTGCTTCTCCTCTTCGTGTGACCCTTGATTCAATCCTGTAAACTACTCACACTTGCAGAAACCTGCCAATGCTCTTTTACACCTAATTACTCTGGAGTTTGCTATTCCCTTTCTAAAATGCCTCTCTCTACTTTTGTCCAGAATCAATTGTACTTTTCCTCCAAGATCCAGTCTTTTGTTTTCTCGGAAACAACATGGCATTGTATACATTATTCAAGATGTAATTATCTCATTATATTGTACTGAATTGGCCAAAACGTTCGTTTGGGTTTTTCCTTAACATCTTACAGAAAATTTTGGCAAACCCGATGCTTATGAGTGTGTCGGTTTCTCACTTTCTGATTCATAGCAGGAGCCCAATAAATGTTCGTGAGTAAAACAGCATTCTAAGAAATGATTGGCTCTCCTCAGTGGTCAACATTATGAGGCCAAGGGCTAAGCAAATCTTTTGGCACACATAAGAACCTACTAGGTAGAAATCACCTTGTCAGGCATGATGATATGTTCATATTTTAAGTTTCTTTTGACTCTAGAAATGTGTAGTCTCTGTATGTCCCATATAATATTTGAGAATATCCATGGTTACATTTCACCTAACTATATATCACTCTAATTCACTGGACTGGGATGAAAGCACTTAGACACTCAGTGCACTTTTTTGAATGAATCAATGAATAATAAGTAAGGACTGTCTTGTGCTGAGCATTCCCAGAAGCAGAGCCTGAGCCAAGGGCTTGTATGCAAGTGACTTATTAAGGATGTACTCCCAGGAGAAACAGTAAGGGAGTGGGAAAGTAGGACAGAGAAGGAGAAGAAGCCACGATGTGGTGAGATTTTAGGTAATTCCAGTCTCAGTCTGAAGCTTTGGGAAACTCTGGAGTGTAAACTACACTTCAGCGTTTATCCCATCTCTAGACAAAGGGTCTGGGCTTTCCTACTCCCATACCTATAAGTCATTGTTACTTTGGGGAGGAGTAAAACTCATAGGTTATGCTGGTTCTGCCTGTGGGTGAGCCTCTGAAGGTACTGGTGTGAACAGTTAACAGCAAAACAAGCAGAGGCTGGGGTTGGGTATAGAACTGGTGTATGGGATCCGACAGGTTCTGCATAGGGATCCAGTCATGTGGGATACACTCCAAGCAAATATTTGGCAAGTTAAGTTTAGCTGGTAGTGGAGGAGACTGTCCATGTGTGTAGACTGGGGAGCTCTGTTCAGCGGGGTGTCCTGTTGAAAATAATCTTCTTCACTCCTGCTACTGATGCCTGGACTCCCTTTAGCTAGGGATAAAACTTCTTAATCTATATTGAGAAGCAATACTTAAAAGGGAATTACCTTGGGTGGAAGGGAGAAAAGGTAGAAATATTTATGTCAGGCAATGCCAAACTCTTTTACGTTTAATCCATTTAATGCTTTACCCCTTTAAGACACTGAATTTCATCCACATCAAAGTATGAGTCTTTCCTGAGAGTGTATGATTTACAGGCGTTAATGGGCCTCTCTTAGACATCTTAGTTCTTACCACCATGAAGATACTGTCCAGCTCAAAATAAGTCCTCTTCCTCTTGTTTTAGCTAAGCTTATAGCTTTGTGTCTTCTTCCCAAATTACCAAATATGTATAATACCCAAGCTGCTAGCATAGCTGGTCCTCTCTCTGGATATGAGAACCCAAAAATTTTCAGTTAAAGCAGCTTTATTTACTCAGCCTTATTACAGGATATTTTTAAAGCTTCCTGTTAAGATAGAAAAGACTGTGTGTGTGTGTGTGTGTGTGTGTGTGTGTGTGTGTGTGTGTGATCTTCACTTTGAATTTGGCTCTTGGACCAAATTATTTTCCCGTGGCAATTGCGATAAAAAGATTGATGTATGAGTGGCCACTCCAGTCACCTGAACACAACCCAGTTGTTGGGTCTGCTGCCATGGCTTGTGGGTGGACCCTGGCTGTTAGTGGTTTGGCTGAGGATGCCGTATGCCTGTGCTCCTGGAGCCACCCTGCCTCTGTCTAGTGAACCCTGCATTAGTCTGTCTGTGAGGTTCCTTTCAGAATGACCCAGCTGCACCACAGAGTTCAGACTACTCTTCAGCCTGTTGCTAAAGTTCTCTCTGTTTACTTCGCATCATCTCACTAATTTCTCCCCATCCACTGTTTGATCCTGAACAGCTGAGGTGTATGGTCTGATCTATTGTCTTCAGAATTTCAATGCCAGATGTGTAATATATTATAAAGGCTAGCTGAATTCCTGAGGAACACAGAGAAAACTATTTGATGATTACTTATCTTCCATCATCTCTAACTACCTGTGTCCTTGTTATAGATCACCCTGAACCTATAGCTAACCCTCCCTCTTCCAACTTTCTGTTCACTGGCTCTATTCCACTGCCTTCAAAAGTCATAGGCTTCCCTTATCTTGGGAAATAAAATACACACAAACACCTGTTCTTGAATGCTTGTCCCTTCCCCTTTCTGTAAGTGTGGTCCAATCTCTCGCTCCCTTTACCACCAGCTTCTCTACATGATATATCCACTACTCTTATTTCCTCTCCCTTCAACTCCCTCCTAAAAGACAGCCCCAAATTATAAAGTTCTTTCCCTTTGTCGGACACTGTTCTAAACATTTGACAAGTGTTTATTCTTTGAAGTTTGCACTACTATCTTCTCTCCAGGAAACTGAGGAAAAGAAAGGTAAAATAACTTGTCCAGGGTCACCCACAGGTAAGTGGCAGAGCTTGGATTCAAATGCAGACAGTCTGGTTCCAGAATACATGCTAACTACGTTCTACATTTCCTCTATAATTGGATTTCGTCCCAGTGACAGTAAAACTAGTCTCTTGGAAACTTTGGAATTTACTATCATCTCTGGTATTGTAGTACTTGAGCTAGATACAGCTATGCTGCATACTAAGATCTAATATTTACAAGATTGTCCTCTTTTTATACAAGTATAATGAAACTTCATTAATTTGGAATGAACAAATCGTTCTGATGAGGGCTGAACTAAATGTTGTATTTTCATGATGTATAAAAAGGGGTTAATTGGAGACTTTCCTGGTGGCGCAGTGGTTAAGAATCTGCCTGCCAATGCAGGGGACACGGGTTCGAGTCCTGGTCCGGGAAGATCTCACATGCTGCAGAGCAACTAAGCCCGTGAGCTGCAACTGCTGAGCCCATATGCCACAACTACCGAAGCCCGTGCGCCTAGAGCCCGTGCTCCACAACAAGAGAAGCCCACGCACTGCAACAAAGAGTAGCCCCCGCTCACCGCAACTAGAGAAAGCCTGCATTCAGCGATGAAGACCCAACGCAGCCAAAAATAAATAAATAAAATAAATAATTTTTTTTTAAAAGGGGTTAATCGATCAAAGAAATAAGTAAAGCATGTAAGTCAGTAGGGGCAGAATTTGACCTACTCCAGGAGAAAAAATATAGATAATTTTAGAATACTGAAGTGCAAATATGTGACAAAGTTATTTTTTATAACTAAAAAATAGAGCTAGCTAGCTTGCAGCAAAGTCTTGCCTGGAATTCAGCCTCCTTATTTCTGTTCCATCATAAGGACCCATAATCAATCTATAGATTTGATTCACTTGTAAACACCCCCAGAGGATAACAGTTATTCAGCAAACACTTGTTTCATAAAAAAAGAAAGAGGTGGATAACTGAGCAGTGTGAAAAACTAAAATGTGACCTGGCCAATTATACTAGTCAGTGAACCCCACAAGGACAGAGATTTTTATCTGTTTTTGTTCACTGATGCACCCCCAGTGACTAGACCAGAGCCTGCCACAATGCAGCTTAATTACTGTTTAATGTTTAAATGGTTTCTATGTGTTTTTACATAGAGTGCCTGCAAGTGGGTGGATATTGTTTCCATTTTATAGATGAAAAAAATAAATAAAACTCAACAAAGTTAAGTAACTTGCTCAAGTCTAGACCTAGATCCAGGACTAGAAACTAGGCCTTTTGCTCCTAGTTCATTACCTAACAGTAAAAACATTGCTTTCTGATTTTTAAAAAATCAGTTAATTGTTCTGTATAAGGGATAAAGATAGATATGGAAGCTTCAGCAACATTCTAAGGAAATGCGTACTGCTTTATCTACCGTCATTATGCACTTGTTGGTCTCGGAGTGAGGCATCGTTTCTACTCTGGGTCCTCCTATTCCACACTAGCAAGAAGAAGAAACAGGGCTTCCCTGGTGGCGCAGTGGTTGAGGGTCCGCCTGCTGATGCAGGGGACACGGGTTCGTGCCCTGGTCTGGGAAGATCCCACATGCCGCGGAATGGCTGGGCCCGTGAGCCATGGCTGATGAGCCTGTGCGTCCTGAGCCTGTGCTCCACAGCGGGAGAGGACACAACAGTGAGAGGCCGGCATACCACACACACACACACACACAAAAACACAACAAGAAGAAACAGTTTTGCTTCTTACTCTTCAAAGCTTTCCTTCCCTTCATCTTTCTCTTCTCAGAGAAATGAAAGAGGTAGGTGCAGCGCCTTTTTTCTACTGATGGTCCTCATGCTCTCCCTGAGACTGAGCAGCTAAGGCTACATACAGGCTCTAATGTCTGACAATCTCCTCCTCAGTAGAACTTCAGCTTCAGGTTTTTACAGCCTTACAGTCCAAAAATATTACGCTGAAACTCGGCTATGTGACCTCCAATATTTCTGTTTTAACCTAGTCTTCTAAAGACGTTCTGCCTTTTTCTCCTTCTAAAACATTAAAATGTGTTCTAAAGAGAATAGACCTTAAATGTAATTCACACTGGTTTCCTCACAATAGTACAGATTGTAGAAACCCTAAGAATTCAGAGAAAGGGAAATAAAAGTGGCTTTTGTTTTGGGGGTTGAGGTTTCATCAAGAGGTATAAAGTGTGAAAAGAATTGGTAGGGAGGAGGGGGAAAGCTTGAACAAAGACACATGCTTGAATGTACAAGATTCAGAAAAGCACAAGTGGGCTTCCCTGGTGGCGCAGTGGTTAAGAATCGGCCTGCCAATGCAGGGGACACGGGCTCAAGCCCTGGTCCGGGAAGATCCCACATGCCGTGGAGCAACTAAGCCCATGCGCTACAACTACTGTGCCTGCGCTCTAGAGCCCGCGTGCCACAACTACTGAAGCCCACGCGCCTAGAGCCCGTGCTCCGCAACAAGAGAAGACACCACAGTGAGAAGCCTGCGCACCGCAACGAAGAGTAGCCCCCGGTCGCCGCAACTAGAGAAAGCCTGCATGCAGCAACGAAGACCCAATGCAGCCAAAGTTAAATAAATAAGTAAATTAGAAAGAAAGAAAGAAAAGCACAAGAGCAGCTGGCAGTAGTGGGCACTTCACTTTGGGACTAGGATTGGGTAAAGCTGGGCAGCAGCTGAGGAGGCAGAACGGCTTCCCACCTCAGAGAAGTCTAAGACTTTGACACAATTTGAGGGATTACAGACTGGTAACTGGTAGCCAGAAGCAAGAAGGAAGGCTAAATGTTAAAAATCCCATTCTGTATTACTCAGCCATAAAAAGGAACGAAATTGGCTCATTTGTAGAGACGTGGATGGATCTAGAGACTGTCATACAGAGTGAAGTAAGTCAGAAAGAGAAAAACAAATATCGTATATTAACGCATATATGTGGAACCTAGAAAAATGGTACAGATGAACTGGTTTACAGGGCAGAAATTGAGACACAGATGTAGAGAACAAACGTATGGACTCCAAGGAGGGAAAGTGGCCAGGGGGGATGGTAGTGGTGTGATGAACTGGGAGATTGGGATTGACATATATACATTAATATGTATGAAATGGATAACTAATGAGAACCTGCTGTATAAAAAAATAAAGTAAAATTCAAAAAAAAAAAAAATCCCATTCTGGGAGGAGCATCCCAGACTCTACAGGGAGCAATGGTTGCTCTAGCCGCTGGCTCCCAGGGAATACTATCCACCCCTCTGCCACACCTGTTACAGTGCCTGCAACATCTGCTCTCACATCTGGCTTCTCAGGAGACTCCAAGAAGCTGGAATATCAACACTGAGGTTGTACCTCACCCCCTACATTTTCTTTATTTCATGCTACAAAGTAAGCGGGGGGAAAGTTTTCCCTTCAGAAATCTGGCTTACATTATATAAATGAAATACGAGAGTTTCTCAATACCCTGATATCTAGCCAGCCTTTTGTGGGTAATATCCAGAGGCGGGGAAATTTTGACTGAATACTACTTCTCTGTAAGAAGAATATAATAGTTTCTTCCACAGCATTTGATAAAATCTTTGGATACTATACTTCCCAAGAGCCAATTTAGTCATTTTTCCATTGCTAAGAAAATTTAAATCTCTTTTCCAACTAGATTATTTTTCATTAGGAGGGCACTTATAATGCATTTTACTTGAATATTTATTTCAAAATTCCAATTCCAATTTATCACCAAATCCAAGTGATTCTTGTATTTTTTTTTTTTAATGTATCTGGGAAATCCCTTCTTCCCTAACCATTCTGCATCTTTCTTAGTTCCTCCTTTATTACCCACCCACAGTGTCACTGCAACCTTCTTTAGTCCCCTAAGTGATTTCTCTGCCTCTAGTGTCTGCTATAACCCAACCCTCATAAAATCCCACATTCAGCCTACGGCATCGAAAAAAAATGGATTCTAAAACATACCTGGTTAGAATCCTGGTTCCAATAGTTATTAGCTGTGTGACCTTGAGGAAGTTATTTGAATTTGCATGGCATCAGTTTCCTCCTCAGTTAAATGGGAACAGCAGTAGTTCTACCCCATAATATTATCAGTAGGATTAAAAGGGAGAATGTATAGGAAGTGCTTAAAACAGAAATTGACACGGAGTAAGCTCTCAGGAAGTATTAGCTATTTCAGCTACATTGGACATGTCATTCGTTATACCACCTGCACCTACAGACCCTTATAGGGGAAGTTCCTCTGCTCACAGCCCCACTGAAGGGGTATCCACATCCACAGGCTACCATATTTTGTACAAGGATTCTGCATATCCCAGGAATACCCAGTTGGACAAGGTATACAAACCTAAGACATAGCCTTGCCAGTCAAGGAACAATGAGCTGACAAGGCAGATATTTCCTCTCTTGAGAATCTGAATTTGGAAATGTTGAAAAAATAAGGAAGTTAGCAGCAGGACCAGTGCCATGAGGAAGCAGATAATGTAAGTAAAGAAAAATTATAAAGTTAAGAAATTATATTGACAGTGAAGAGAAAGACTTGGCAGTTGGTAACGGAAACACGATCAAACAAGTAGAAAATAGCTAGGTCCAATGATGGCGGAGGATTAGCAAGGAACTCATTTATTCCAACAGTTGATTCTCTGGGTCCTCCAACTCCAGCCTACATACTCCAGGCCATGATATTCCATTATAATAAACTTCCCTTGCTTGAGCTAACCTGAGTGGTGCTTCATTTCTTACATCGCAAAGAGACTAAATAACAACATTGGCCATTGCAGGCACCTTAGTTGATGAGTTGGTAATTGGATCCCTACTTTAGCAATTCTTACTGCCCATCAATCGACTCACTGCCCTCCAATTCACCCTGTACACTGTCCCTACAATTCTCCTCAACCTGAATGTACTCCCATTCTTTTTTTTTTTTTTTTAATTTCTACCATTGTATATATGTTGGGCTCTCATTCTTTTGGGGAATATGCACAGCCTACTTTTCTTTCAAGAGCTAGGTCAAATCTCACTTTCTCCATGCATACCTGGGTACCATACCAGACAGAACTGGATCCAGACTTGCAGAACCTGAAGAATATACAACTTTCTTTAATGAAATGAATATAAAACCAGACCTCGGAAAAGGCCTGTGAAATGAGGGGCTTTGAGGCCTGAGCTTCATTAGCTTAACCATATATCTGCCTCTGGTACCAACTCAGGAGGAACTTTTCCTCAGTGAGATTATTCTACCAGGTACATTTACAGCAATTTGTATAAACACACAGAGCTGCTAGGTAAATTATTACAGTCTTACACCTGGCCTCCCACTTTGGGAACATCAGTTGTGAGTGGGCTGCAACATTCTTCCTTCCATTTGGCTAGAATTGGGGTTATTCGGACATAGCCAAAGTCACTTAGAAGTATCAGTATCTCCTGATTGTAAGTTCCATGGAAGCAGGGTTCATATCTATTTTGTTTCTGCATCATGCCCACATATCACAGTGCCTGGAACAAAGGATGAACTCAATAAATATTTGCTGAGTGAATGAATGAATGCATGATCTTTTCATTAAGATTCTAGTTCTTTAAAAGCAGGGCCTGTACTATAAATACTCTCTAAGTAACTCCAAAGAGCCCAGCATGTTGTATGACACAGAGTGGCACTAGCTAGTATTTGCTGGCTGACTTATGATGCACTATGTATGTATAAGGGAGATTTTTTTTCTTTAAGCTTGGTGATAACCATGCACACCTGGTCAAATTCACAACCTGCCTTATCTTGTATGCACTCCCCAGGTCTATAAAGGTAAACCATGCAAAAGGAAGAACAATTGATTGGCATCAACAAGATAGCAGAACAGAGACTAACCCTTTCCTACACCATCCTTGCTGCTCTCTGATTCATTGGATTTGGTTGGTTTGTTCCACATTTGGAGTTTTCTGGTTCTCAGAACTAGGAGGATATAGCCCTATACCCAGACATAGACTTTAATCTGAGCCTGGTTCCTGAAAAATCCTGGCCTGCAGGGATTTATTGTCATGAAGAACTTGAGCTGGCCAGAGGCCTATTAATGTCCATAATTGTCGGCTTGAATAATGAAAACTTGTTGGATATACAGTACTGTATGGCTTAGCTATTGTAACTATCTGTTATGTTGCTAATTCATTTAAATAATAACATTATTTAGATTGATCAAAATAACAAAATTATTTTAACTATTCAAAATTACTGAGAAAATAAAGGTAATCTAGGAACTCACAACCTACTCGCCAATTGAAAGGGAAAATATTTTTTAAACTTATTTTTTCAAAGATGGGAAAAAATGAAGTTGTGCAGTTCAGAAAAATAGGGGAATTATTTTGATGAAACAACAACAATATTCTTTGAAGCTTTAAATACCTCCTAATTATTTTTTGGATCAGTAAAAGTATTGTTTCCCATTTCCTCCCCACAGCCATGGGAACCATTCCATCATCATAGCCCCAGGCAAATGAGACCAATTTAAGAAGGAGGAAATGGCATGGAGGCAGTCAAAAGCCTTTCTAGTGCTAGGAGGTGGGGATGATATAGGAAGAGAAGCAGGAGAGATGTCTTTACTTCTCCACCACAACTGCCTCAGCATCAAACCCCACAAGTGGGAGGGTGACAAAAGAATAGAAACCTCAAGTAGAAAGAAGGGATGGTTACAAGTCTTTGAGGACACAGTCTCAGAGTGTGCCCTGGCACATATGTATGGACACTTCTGGGGAAGGGGAATAGCAGAGAGAGGCCATGATGATTGTCTGGGTGCCCCAGCCCTCACATGGTAGAGAAGGTCCCCCAGAGTCTCCCTGGGGTTCATGGAAAAGAGAAGAAAGATAAACGCCAGAGGAGCTGCCATGGAGCTGCTATGTTCAGGACCAGAGTGACACCCTGGCAGAGATAGCAGTTCCTATGGGTTGGACAGCCCAAAGCAGTTTCCAGAGGAAGGAAGTGGCAGAGCCTTGAGGGTCTGCTGTGCCAGTGAGACAGCAATGTGGCTGAGTCAGCAAAGTAGGACCACAGGGCTCAAGTGTGCTGAGGAAATAGTTCACAGGCTTCAGCAGCCCTGAATCAACGGGGGATGCCAGCAGCTACCCAGCAACCAGGAAGACCAAAATCAACTCTAGAGAGGGTAGGGAGGACCCAGCGGACAGAACCAGGTCCTCTGTGTGGACAAGCTGCCTCTCTATCTGCCCCCATTGCCAGGAGGGAATATAAGTTTCTTCCTTCACACAGATGTCATCTTGGCTAAGGAAAGAAGGAGCTGGGAAAAACCATGAAGAAAGAACACATCCCTCAAAGAGACTGAGTTAATGCAAACTGAGAAAACAGATGGACAACATACCTTCAACTGTAAGTTTAAGAACCTACCCTCTACTGTTCCACCTCCCAGCTCCTGACCCAGCCAGCAGAGAACATAGAATTGTAAGGAAGTTTTGTTCTGTATAGAAGATTTTTAAAGACATTTAAAAAATAACTGAGTTTAGACTGTACAATTATCACCCTAGCCTTTAGCAAAAGTAGAGACTCCAAGAGCTAAAAAAATGCAAATAGCACTAAATAAATATAGTGACCATCTTCTAAATCTGTGACTATGGGCCTTTGTTTTCCAGTTTAAGGCATTATAAGGGAGATCAAGAAGGAAGCTGAAACAGTGCTGAGATGACTAATAAAAGAAGCCCATCCTAATTCTAAACAAGTCAGGAGTATATAACTAAAGACAAATTAAATCTAATAATAGTTGCAAGTGTTGTTCTGTTGTATAACTTGTAATGAGACAGTCAATGGAAGGTCTCATTGCAATTTTACATCCAGTTTTTAAAAGGTAAATCAGAGGACATATGGCTCAAATAAAAAGAAAATAATCGAATGCATTCTTATTGTATATTACCAAAGTGATAGCTGTGAAAGATTAAATAAGATTAAAAACTATCATAAATATGGTAATTGCACTGAGTAATGGATTTTGTGATAAATTAGTCCTGATCCTCCAGTTCAGAGCCGATTTGCTTGATCTCTACGCACTTGGGCATTCCGCAGGATTTTCTAGTCCCTGAAGCTACCGGTGTGGTCACTGTCTGAGGTAAAACACTTGCATTCTTATGAAGTTACCTGATCACCTGCAGTCCCTTCTATGCATAGGGACCACCACAACCATCCAATACAATCAAATTAAATCAGCACCAGAATAACACTGTCATGAGGCTAATGATTGGATACTAGCAGAAGCTATCAAGGGTCTTTTATCCAACAGGCGAGTAAATTCCATAGAGTAGTGACGGTTAATTCAATTCAGCACTCACTGATTATGTATCGTCTACACATAAGACACCGTGCGAGGCATTGAAGGAAAATCTTGACTCATCGATAAAAATGTTATAAGCTGTATATAATTAAATAGTATTCATTATGTGGTGTAAGTCATACATATTTAATGGTTATGATAAGTCTAAATTCTCGACACATTCCCATTTCTCTAAGTGATGACAGCAAAGAAAAATGGCTGAAGTCTCATTAGTCACAATTTGGCCAACTGGAATCTGGATCTTATACAAAAGTAGTTTCAAAGCCAGTTGCTTATCTTTAAATACAAAATAATATAGCAAATTATTTAGTATTCAACTTCTTTTGTTCTTAGTAATATAATAATAATACAGTATAATATATAGTAGAATAATATAATAACTATGATCCTCAGGCAGAAACTTGATAGATTCTTTTACATAAAATAACCAATACACATAAAAGACATTTAGAAAGTCATGTAATACGAGAAAGAAAGACATCTTGCCATTTGTGACAACACAGATGGACCCCGAGGACATTGTGCTAAATGAGATGTCGGACAGAGAAAGGTATGGTATGATATCACTCATATGTGAAATCTAAAATAGGCAAACTCATAGAAACAGAGAGTAAAGTGGTGGTTTACCAGGGGATGGTGGTCATTGGGATGGGAGAGAGGTTTAAAAGTACAAACTTGCAACAGGTAGTAAATAAGCTCTAGACATCTAATACACAGTATAGTGTACTAGACAACACTATTGTATTATAATCATCAAACTTGCTAGGAGACTAGAACTTAGTTATTACAACCATTAAAAAAATGATAATTATGTAGTGTGATGGAGGTGCTAATTATTGTTACATGGCACTCATATCATGATATATAAATGGATCAAATTAATATGTACACCTTAAATTTATGCTTTGTTATATGTCAAATATGTTTCAATAAATATAAAATTTAAAAATAATTTAAAAGGTACATAAAAATAAGGAACCATTCTTTGACTGTGGCAGAGACTGCCAGTTGCTTTCTTTATAATAGAATTCTGATTATTAGCTGAGAAACAATTTAAATACTGCATTTCCAGCTCTGTCCCAGTTAGGTACGGCCATGTGACTAAACTCTGGCCAATTATATGAAAGCAGGAAGGAGGACGCAGATTAGTGGCTAGAGCTCAAGCAACCATACTGGGCCATGAATCAGTACACTAAGAATGACAGCTAAAAATAACATCAATCTTTAAATGCAAATCAAAACTACAATGAGATATCATCTCACACTGGTCAGAATGGCCATCATCAAAAAATCTAGAAACAATAAATGCTGGAGAGGGTGTGGAGAAAAGGGAACCCTCTTGCACTGCTGGTGAGAATGTGAATTGGTACAGCCACTATGGAGAACAGTATGGAGGTTCCTTAAAAAACTACAAATAGAACTACCATACGACCCAGCAATCCCACTACTGGGCATATACCCTGAGAAAACCATAATTCAAAAAGAGTCATGTACCAAAATGTTCATTGCAGCTCTACAAAAAAAAAGAACCCAAAAATAACATCAATCTCTGATGATGAGGAAGTGGCCAGATCATCCTTGGATGGACTATATACAGATTTTATATAAGTAGGAGAGAAATATCCTTCTTTTTTTTTTTAGTTATTGTTATTTTAGATTTTTTTGCGGCCTGTCAAAGCCTAATGTACATAACGTAAAGCCATCACATCAGCCAGTGTAAATTCTAGGCAATTGTCAAGAGAAAACCTCAAGTAGTGCAGAGAGAAGGCATACTAATAAAAGGAGATTAATAGTGTTTTCATCATGTCTAGCCTAAAATGAATCCATTATCTAAAATGTGCAATCCTCAAGGCTTCAGGAGTTGACCTGAGGAGACTGATTTTTTGGCCCTAACATAGGTTGTACACAGCAGTTCAATGATGACTTCAAATTACTTGCATGTAATTTTCCCAAAACGTGTACAGTATTTCTGCATTTTCAAAGAGGAAAGGTGGCATAGCATTGTAAGCCTGCATAATTCAGATCTGCTCCTTCCCCCTACTGTGTTTACAACACCGATGGTTACACTGGAAGGAGCTCAGAAACTGAAATCATAAGAGCTGGGCCTGAATCCTAACTCATTCTAAACCTGGACAAGCTTATTTAAATTTTATAAATCTCCATTTCTTTATCTATGTTATAGGGATAATGATAACGTTGGCACCATTTTCCCCATAGGGAAGTCGGGATAATCAAATGAAATAGATATATGTCAAAGTGTTATCATTGTTACTAAAATCATTTTGGTATTTACTTAAGTTTCACTGGGAGAGGCACTTTCTTTTCAACTTTCCAGGATATTTAACTTTGGAAAGTGACTCTTTTCCCACATTAACTTCCTTTCTCTAACCATCTCATTTTCATGATTCTGTAGAAAAAAATTTTTTATGATGTTTGAGTTTTTAAGGGTTACATGTATGCAAGAATTTAAGCTAAAAGGATGTTATTGGGAATGGCTGTTTGGCTAACTTAACAACTGCTTCTTTTGAAACCAGCATATAAGAAGCACTTGGACAGACATTGAAAATAAAGATAAATTTATTAACTAATTACAGAAGACTGTGCAGTTAAAATATATAATTTACTGATTGAAATCTAAGTGTTCTGTGCAGCAAATTCCCCTTAACCAGGAATTAAGCATCGAGGCGTTTCACATAGCAGAACATTTCACAGCACTGAGAAATTATCAATGGTCGTAAAAATGACTCTGGACTTACAAAATACTGAAGCATTTTCTGAACTGTCAAAGAATCAATGTATTTAACTAGCTGAAGTATACCACACCACTATCTTATTTATATAGCAGGAAGGTTCATAGCAATAAAAAGACTAGATTCTCTGAGATCTACATGGAGCAAAATAAAGGTTATAATTCCATTTTACAGGTAGTAAAAGTGAGATTGAACTTCTTGCTCAAAAGAAAGTAGCTTGTTTGAATTTGATTGTCAAGAACTGCCTTCTGGATTGTGATTGCCTTCATAGGCTCCCTTCCAATTCAAACTAGATGACTGGGGCTGCCATGTGATTAGCAGTGAAAGTCACCTTACTTCAACTCCACCTCTCTCTCTCTCTTTGCTTTCTCTCTCTCTCTCTCTCTTCCACACACACACACACACACACACACACACACACACACCATTAGAACTTTCCCTCTTCAATATGATCTTGAAAAATGAGACACTCTACGAGGACATGAACGTGGGGGCTAGCCCTGGCCTTATGCTTTAGAGCTAACAGTACAAGGAAACATATGGGAGAAGAGGAATTGACCAGTCATCTAACTGCTTTTTTTTGAAAACCCACCCACCTGCTGCTCATCATCATCAAGGCTGACTGATAAGACATCCCCTGTCCTGTCTCCTCTCCAAACTCTGTCTTCCCTTATAAACTTGCTTTATTTCTTTTCTTTTTCACTGTGACTTTCAATATAGTATCTGAGCCAGAAGGTGAGGGAATAGGAGATGTATGTGGAGTGAGACAGGAGAGGACGACTTACCCAGGGAGTGAGCACATGTAGATTGGGTCCCAGTCCTTTCTGGGAATTGTAGGGAGATTCATTCTGTACCTCAGTCTCTGATGTGTGCCCAGAAGAGGATTTTGAAAGGGACATTTGTTTCAGGCCTATGTTTTCTCTCACCAGTACCTTCCCTACAAACTTGGCCCCTCTTAGTCCTCGTGGCTTTCCTCAGTTTTCTAAAGAAATCCTAACCCCAACTCATCATAAAGCTTAGGTGTTCTAAGTCTCATTCTTGTGAGGCTCTACTAAGTAATTAGAGCCAAAGGAAATAATTGTTTCTGAGATATTAGAGAGTGACAGTGCTTTACTATTTTATTTTTACCCAGATAATGCATTTACTTCCTAAGATGGGGTCTTCCATGTTCTTGCATAAAGGAATAATAATTCTGGGATTTTAGATCCTGTGATGGGTCCTATAGGGTCATGAGGGCTTTTAAAACTCTTTAGTGTCATAATTGAATTGCAGGATACCCAGCTGGTGTTGAAAAATTGGTGTGGGGAAAAAACCCTCATATTTGTTGTCATAAGTGTTGAGAGTAATGTGTAAAAGAAACTGTTTTTTTGTTTTTTGGTTTTTTTTAGAAGCAGAACAATTTTTTTATGAAATTCCAATTAGAAGCCTAATAGACATGACAGACAAAAGAGAGATCTTGAGCTCAGGCTATACTAATAGCTGGTCTTGTACTGTTCAAAGTCCAACCCATCACCCCTTGCCCCTAATTCCACCTTACACACACACACACACACACACACACACACACACACACATACACACACACACACACACGGTCATCCCTGTAGATAGGACTCTGTTGAACCGAACTGAAATTCTCTTGACTCCCAATCTCTTCTGCCTCTTCCAGCTGTAGGATTCTATGCAACCAATTGTGTAGACACACCTAGCAGTAAAATCTCAAAATAAGCCCTCCTCTCTACAGTGCTCTCAAGTGGAAACAACCCAAGTTAGAGTCAGAAAAGAGGGCAAGCAAGCATTTCATCATTTCATTTGATTTCCTTTAGGGCTCAAGCAAATAAAGAAATATTCATTTAAAGCCTCACCCTATGCTATGAATACCACTCAGGGAAGCAGGAATGAGAAATGGAGTTTCTAAGCACTTAGCACAGTGACTGGCATCTTGGAAGCATTTGATGAATGATCATTGAGGCTGAGTTGAATATTATAGCAAAATATGTTCAAGCCTCACAACATCAATAGCTCCAACATCACTGTGGGCAGAACTCTTTGAGATTAATTCTATTAGATACTTGAAATAAATTGACTTTATTTGTTCTTTTACTTCAATTAAAGTACATATTTAGCCCCTCAGTGTTGAACTCCTCCCTCTTCTAACAGCAAATGCAGATATTAGAGCTGGATATACTTTCTTCCCACCTCCAGGCAGTCTCTAAGAACCTCATCCTGGGACTTCCCTGGTGGTCCAGTGGTTAAGAATCCGCCTTCCAATGCAGGGAACGTGGGGTTGATCCCTGGGCTAGGAACTAAGATTCCACATACCACAGGGCAACTAAGCCCACGCACCACAACTACTGAGCCCACGTGCCACAATGAAATATCCCACATGCCACAAAGAAGATGCTGCATGCCATAACTAAGACCCAAGACAGCCAAATAAATAAATATTTTAAAAAGAAAAAAAAAGAACCTCATCCTTCCTTTCTGCACAGTGGAAAACATTTGTCTTTAATTCATTTACTTTTCAGTATCATTGTCCTACCTTTGTTATGTGTTCTTCCCAGAAGCAGAAGATGTAACAGATGATGTCTCTGTTAGAGGGAAAGATTCTGGAGAAACCAAGGAAGATCCCATGGTTTTGGTTTGTTTTGTAAAGTGCCTGCCTGCACGTGGGTCACTGTTGAACACACCTCTGGTACCTGAGCTAGAGGACCCCTAGTGCCATACTCGCTTTCTTAGAAATTCACTACGAATTGCCAAGTGAGTCAGTCTTAGGCAGCAATCTACATTTGGTATGGTTAGGCTAGAATATCTAACAGACTCTCCTTTTGCTGCAGTGCTTAATAAGCTTGGGTGTGTTGAGGAGCATTAGTGGAAGTAAGATCTGCTGTTTCTGTCTGAAGGGCTCAGGGCAGAGTTTTTCAGGAATGACCTATGGAGGCTGCTCAGGTGTGCTTCTGGGTTTTTCAGTCTTTGAAGTGTGTGACATTCATACTTTGCTCCCTGAGGGCAATCTGTATCCTAGTGTGGCCCAGCATAGTAACAGACAGACAGGAGAAGTGAGTGGGTGAATGAGAGATGGAGTGCGTGAAGAGTAGAATTGATGGGGAAACTGTGGTCTAGTGATATGAGTACTGAGAGGAAGCAGAAAAGAGTTTCCAAGTGTTAACCAAACAAAGCCTTGGGAGCTGGGCTGATAGCTCCCAGTTCAGCTTCCTTGGAGGTCAAAAGGAAAATTTGGTCAGAATTTGTTTCTCTTGAAAAGCTCCCCATTCTTGGAAAGAAAGTGTTCTTTCACTCTTTATCAGCCTGTGACTCCACAGCTGTGTTGCCAAAAGGGCTAGGAGCAAGCATGTGGGATCCAAAGCTCAGACTATTTAGACCATGCAGCCAAAGGCTGCTCTGCTTCTCATACCATCCTGCTAACCATAGCTGCTTTCTCTTCTCTCTGCCAGCCTGGATGATTGCCTCTCAGCAGGCCCATTCCCTGGGTTATTCCACAGACAGATGAATCAACAGACAGGTGAATCAACACAGGCAAGGTTTTCCCTTCACGTTACCTTACAAGCTTATCATGAGTATAAGAAGTGTTGCACCCACTGAGACTAATGGTCCCTCCAATTTAATATTTTGTCCAATGGTGGCACCAAGGGACCTTTTACTGGGAAGGAATAAGGGATATTCTGAATGACATGTATGCCAAAAGTTTGGATGCTATCATCTCTAATTTCAGTCCCTAATGTAGTTAACAAATATCTGTTGAAACAAGTACTGTATATCTAGCACTGTGGTAAGTTATGTAAGCCTTAATTTTTTTCAAACCCCTCCTTGGACATTCTTGCATTTTTAATTTGTACTATTTGTACTGTGGTCATTTAAATCAATCTAAAAGATATTTCTATGTCTACTATGTGTCTACACTTCAAAGTTTGCGGGAGGAGAGGAAATGGAAGGGCCTGGGACGCTAAGATTAAAAAGATGTGGTCTTTCATTCAAGGAGCTAATAGTCCAGTAGGAGAGCTAGAAGCATGCATAGCTGACTATAATACAAGTCAAGCAGGGAGAAGTAATCACAGAGGCATAAATAAGGTATTATAGATGCACAAAGGGGGACTTAGTAATTCCAAATGTGGCATTAGGAAAGAATTTTTAGAATAGGTGTCATTTAAGCTGGGCCCTAATGAATAAGTAGAATTTTTTCCATTAAGAAGAATACCAGGGGCTTCCCTGGTGGCGCAGTGGTTGAGAGTCCGCCTGCCGATGCGGGGGACACGGGTTCGTGCCCCGGTCCGGGAGGATCCCACATGCCGCAGAGCGGCTGGGCCCGTGAGCCATGGCCTCTGGGCCTGCGTGTCCAGAGCCTGTGCTCCGCAGCGGGAGAGGCTGCAACAGTGAGAGGCCTGCGTACTGCAAAAAATAAAAATAAAAAAAAAAACAGAAGAATACTAGTCAAGCAAAGAAAACGTAGAAACAGAACTGTGAAAGTACATAATGTGTGTGAGGAAAGGATTCCCAGAAGGCTGAGAATCTGTGTTGCCAGATAAATCTGGAAAGGTGGGTTGGGACTAGCTTACTGAGAGCTTTGAAGAAGTGAAAACATTCATACTTTGTACAGTGGATACTGGGAAAGCATCAAAGGTTTTTTGAGGACACTACTACTATCTCCACTATCCAAATAAGAAAACTGAGGCTTAGAAAGGGCATGAAAGTCACTCTTAGGCAAGTGTGGAGGTGGTAGTTGAACTGAAGCTTAACTCCAAAGTCACTCTTAGGCAAGTGTGGAGGTGGTAGTTGAACTGAAGCTTAACTCCAAAGTCACTCTTAGGCAAGTGTGGAGGTGGTAGTTGAACTGAAGCTTAACTCCAAAGTCCAAACACTACACCTAGTCTTTTTTTCTTTTTTTGAGATATAATTGATCACAGTATTACATCAGTTTCAGGTGTAAGACATTATTTTATATTTGTATATTTTGTAAAATAGTCACCACAATAGGCCTAGTTAGCATCTACCACCACATATAGTTATGATTTTTTTTCTTGTGATGAGAACTCTTAAGATCTACTGTCTTACCAACTTTCAAATATACATTCCAGTATTATTAACTAAAGTCACTGTGCTGTACATTACCTCCCCATGACTTATTTATTTTATAACTGGAAGTTTATACCCATCCAGTCTTAGTCTTAGTTTTTACCTATAAAGTAATAATAATGACAGTACTTCTCTACCTACCTAAAAGTTTGATCAAATAAAACTACATATGCTAAAATGCTTTAGAAATTGTAAAAGAAATCTGTAAGTATTAATTATTAGTATTATTTTATTGTTACCACTTACAACTAATATTATTCCTGAAGGTAGCATAAATGCATTTTTGCAAATGCAAGTAATGTTATTTAATGTCAATACTGGCTTTAAGTGATTAAGTTCTACTGTGCTTTGTACATGTATTATCTTATTTCCTTTCACCATACTGTGAGATAGGAATCATTATTTCCAATTTACAGATGAGTAAACAGAGGCAGAAAGAGATTAAAATATTGCCCAGTCACGTAGCCTTTAAGTCAAGAACTAGGCTGCAAATCTATGTCTTTGAATCCCCAAACTCTTTCCATAAGGCTGCCTACTGCTTTCCCATTGATGATGGTATAAACTTTTCAGGTGGCAGTGGCATATGGAAATGATGTCTTCAGGAAGCAATTAATGCTGCCAGTGATTTCAACACTTCCAGCAAGGATGGCAGTGTCTGATTCTGTGTTTCAAAAAAGGTGTAACTATTTCTAACCCAGTTAAGGATCATGCTGAATAAATAAGGAATATGTTTCCTTTAGGCTTATTTTAACTGGAAAACATATTCTGCCCCACCCTGTGAAAATGAAATAAAGTCTTTCTTTGAGAATAATTCCTCTGTTGATTTAAAAAACAAAACAAAACTCCTTGTCGATGCAATTGTATTGATTCTTTATAGTTATTTCAAATTTTAAAAGCTTCCTTAAACACCTACTGAATCATTTGTTTCTATATTTTAAAGTATATTTCTCTTTTTTCTTGGTCAAGAAACTTTAAAAAAAACACTAAGTAGGATTGGTAATGTACAAAAATTTGATGACTATTATTCATGCTCAGTTTATTCTGCTAAAATATATGTTTTACACATAGTAAAAAATTATCAGGGTAGATAACAAGCTGACTTTGACCAAATTCATAGTCTTGGCAGTTTTTCTTATTTAATGAGGACAATCACATACTCTAGGCAATAAGATCATTGATAATAAGGCCACCAGATATTCCAATTTAATGGGAAAATAATTGCTGTTGCTCTTTTTTTTTTAATATAACATTCTTGTTTTCCTGAGTAGAGTTATCAAAAAATGTTGTAAACTAATAAGGTAAACACAGAGACCTCGAAAGGCTGGCTTTGAGAGTAGATCCAACTATGATTCAGTTAGTGTCACATAAGGCAGAATATAAAGCACATAGGAAGGGGTTTGAAGCAGAGCATGGCTCAACAGCTAAATTCAGACAAATTTCTTTCTACTCTTTCAAATACTTTAGCCATTTCATAACCGGTTTCACGCAATGAAATCACTTTGACAAAGGATTTTTTTTTTTTTTTTTTTGCCACACTGTGTGGTTTGTGGGATCTTAGTTCCCTGACCAGGGATTGAACCCTGGCCCTTGGCAATAAAAGCATGGAATCTTAACCACTGGACACCAGGGAATTCCCTCACATTCTTATTTTCTTACCCTAAGTCTTAAGAAGTTTGAATAAAATTTGTATGCTTGTGAAGACATTCAGCCTCAGCTGGAAACTGAGCTTGATTTTGATATTAGTGGTAATAATTTATAATAACCATTTATTGAATGCTTATTATGTGCCAGGTGCTAGGTAAACACTTGTATGCATTGTTTCATTGAATCTTTGCAATAAATCTGTTAAACTTTAGATAACATTATTATCTTCATTTATAGTTAAAGAAACTGAGGTTTAGAAAGTTTAGGTTAATTAGCTTGATTAAGGTCAGCCTACTAATAAATTAATAGAACTAGGATGTGCCACCAAATTTAGTCTAATAACAGTTCCCATCCTCTCAAACACAATGCTATATGTTTGGGTCTCCCAAAATAATATTAAGGAATTAGTGCAGAGGTTGGGATGTCTTTTTCCACATTCCCAATATGGTTTATGGATTCCTCAAGCAATTAAGATTGCTATTGTGGCTACTATTACTACTATTAATACAGCATCAATAACAACGACCCCTGCATATTTATCATACCCACCACTCTTCTGGAATATTTACACATTTAATCTTCACAGCTACCCTATAAATTAAGTGCAAAAATCCCAATTCTTCATATAAGGATTCAAAATCTTAGAGAGTTTAAGGACTTACTTTCAAGTTCCATAGCTATTAACCCAAACTTTGATCCAGGTCTGACTCCGAAACACATACTTTCATACTCCTGAAGGTAATCTGACCATGACACTTCTCATCCAAACGAAGTTCCTACTAATCTAGTTGGCATCCTAGTTGCCTCTTGCCTTTCTCCAAGGATATCACTCTCTCCCTTCCAAATGGTTGTCTCATGCAAAAGAGAAAGATCCCTTAAGTTTGAGTGTATCATTCTCCATCCAATGAAATGGAGAATGGTGTTTCCCATTAAGAAACTTCAAGCAATGTAATCATCCACTGTTATTATTATTTTTTTTTCTGAACCTATTCTCTCATTAAAACTTACTTTCCTAAAATGAGGAATGTAAATTACTACGTTATTTTAAAAGTTATATTATTATCAACAACAAACCATTATGAAGATCTTCAGGCTCCATTTCTCATGCAAATTACATAGAAGTTAGCAGGCAGAGGGAATTTACCCTTCAGACATTTGCCCTAAGCAGTGACTCATTTGATTTGGTTTAATTAACTCCCGGGTCAGTAAAAAAAAAAAAAAAAAAAAAAATTTAATAAAGGTTTACGAGTAATTGAGTTAAGCCTGTTCTGAATAGATGCTAATCGACCCCTGAGATGCCTGAGAATTGCTGACTATTGTTGCAATTGAAATAATAATGTGCAAAAGTAGACCAAAGATAAATTCCAAGATGCACTGATTTTTTTCGATTTTTCAAGTTAAACTGCTCTAGGTGGGTTGCCATTTGCGTTCATCTGAAAACATAGAATTCAAGTTTTGGAGATGCTGAGATTTTATTCCCTTGAGCAAAATGTTCTGCACTGTTCTAATCAGCCTGACCAGTTCTGAAGAAAACAGAGCAGCCAGTTGAAGAGAAAACTGGTGAAGGGATAAAACGTCAAATATACCAAATAGATTTTGCTTGCTAGCAACAAGGGAAGAAAGACTCAAAAACTGGGGACAGCTTTTCTCTTTCTCAAAGATAAAATATGCTCCGCTCTGAAACTGCATTGTATTTTGCAGGAATAAGCTAGAGCAAATTTCAAAATTAAACAGGAAGAGGTGATAAACAGAATGGTTTCACTGCAGACAAATGGCCAGCTCTCCCTCTGGCTGGTCCTGAATTTTACAAATTCTCCCAGGAGTCCCTGTGTCATTAGGAAGCAAAAACACCTTCTCGTTAAGCCCGATCCTAAGTTACCTTACAAGCAGGAGAGAAAGTATGAAAGGAAAAACAAAAAAAGAAACAAAAAAAAAGACTGAAAGAGATGCATACTTAGTAACCCAGATCATGATAAGCTCTTAGTTTTTAGCAAAACTCACAGGCCTGGGCAGCAAGCGGAAGTGCCCTCTTTTTGTGCAGCCATGTGCTGCCAGCGGTGATATTCTCTCCACTGCAGAAGCGGCTCTGCATCCAACAGGGAAGGTGTGAATGTTCTCAGTAGTGTGCATGCACCTAGATTGGACATAGGACTACATTTTTGCTGAAAATCTTGTTTGCTGAATCTAATCAGTGCTGTTGGAAAAACCACCTTCCCACTGCTGCCCAAGATTATTTCTGGCTGCGGAAAAAATGCCCAGGCATCAGAACAGAGTCAAAGCCTTTCTTTCATGGGGCCTTAGAGGATTTCTCCAAGATAAACTTGATGCTTCAGAAAATAATCATGGTAGTAGCTCTTCACTAAGTGAATTCACAGCAATTACATTCTAACCTGAAATCAGGTGAGAATCGCAGCTACACTTCTCACTAACTCTGTGGACTTGGCCACGTGATTTACCCTCCCCGAGCCTCAGACTTCTCATCTGGAAAGTAGTGGTAATAACACCTACCTTGTGGCATTGACATGAGACTTTGATAACATATGTAAAATATAGGTGCTCATAAAATGATATCTGCCACTATTGTTATTATCACTATTGTTGTTAGTGTTCATGTATATTTAAAATCATTTTCTTTTCTAAGAGTTTGGTTCCTTACATTTTTTTTTTTCTATTCAAAAGCCCATTTTAAAGCCGGTGTGATCAAAAGAGTGAATTATTCAAGAAATACATCAAAACATGGAATCTAGGAAACAGGGTATCTAATAAAAAAGAGGTAATAGGCTGAATAGAACAGAAACTTTAAAAAAAATCTTAGCCTCTAAAGGAAGTACAGATTATCTGATAGGTTTGAGCACTTGGAAAACTGTTAAGATTTGGTCATTAGCACAAAGAAAGTTAAGCAAATTTAACTTGATAAGTTCTTAACTCTAGAAAATAAAAAAATGTGTCCAAGAAAAGAAAGATGATGACAGTTCTACTGATTCTGCAGTTAAGAATATTTACATCGTCGTAAAAACGCAAACACTGAATTCTGATTTAATAAAATTGTGTTAGAACCATAATGGGACAATGCGTGAGGAGAGAGTTAAATCCAGCAAAATAGAAAATCAGCCTACAAGGTCCAAAGTTGATTATGCAGGATACAAAAACATAAATATGTTATTTAGAAATATGATGGTATATTTCAGAAGAAATGTTGAAAAAAAGCTGGAGAGCAGGCTGGTGGGGGGAGGGTTAGAATGAGGAGTGTGGGTATCATTAGCTTTTTTTAACTGAATGAAAGATTCTTTAAATTCTATAGTGCTTTACAATTTTCAAAAGTTTCACATACATGATTTCATGTAATCCCATAATCCTTTTATTTATCCCCTAACCCTATATTGCCCCCACCCCCCCACTAGTAACCACTAGTTTGTTCTCTATATCTGTGAGTCTGCTTCCCTTTTGTTTTATTCACTAGTTTGTTGTATTTTTCAGATTCCACATATAAGTGATATCAGACAGTATTTGTCTTTCTCTGTCCAACTTATTTCACTCAGAATAATGCCTTCCAAGTCTATCCATGTTGCTGCAAATGGCAAAATTTCATTCTTTTTTATGGCTGAGTAGTATTCCAGTGTGTGTGTGTGTGTCTGTGTGTGTGTGTGTGTGTGTATGCATCACATATTTTTTATCCATTCAGCTGTCATAATAAACATTTAGTGCCACTTGACTTTTTAAAGGCATGAACATAAAATATTGTGATTAAAAATGAAACACTGAAGAAAAGAAATACACATTTGAGATATAATGGACATCCCATACACAGACACACACACACATTGATAAGCCCAAGTGTATGAAAATCTACACAATCTAATCTTTGTAACATTTCCTGAGCCAAAAATAAAGAAGTGAATGAGATCTGTCATCTAACAATCAATATTATAGGATTTGGTAGTTTGGATGAGGAGGAAAAGGAAAGGAGGCAGAAAAACTTAAGAAATGGAAGGCATGGCCCCTGAATTCAATGATCCTCCAGTCTGATAAGAGGACAATCTCATAGGAGAAGGAGGCTGGAAAACTAAAAGTTCTTTTTAGGGAGAAAAGGAACAGAAACCTTTTATAGGCATTTCTGTCTATGTCGCCTAGAGATTTCCTATGAGCTGTTTTTCAAAATTCAAAAGAGAAAAACTTGTCTGTGTTTAGCTGACAAGATGAGCTTCATGACATTCCAGAGAGAAAGGAAAATCATGTTTTTTCAGCTACAGGATAACACATAGATCAACCAACCTCTGATTGTACAGATGAGGCAAATAAACTTAAAAAAAGCTATGTATCTTTCCCTATGTGGGACCAGAACTAGACTTCTAATATCACTTGTGTGTTCTGGTGAATGCCCAATACTAAGCTAGCCAGACTGTACTATAGTGGTTTGAGATGAGAAAAATCATAATTAAATTTAATGTTCCATTGATGAAATCCAGATAATAAAATAATATTAACCATTACCTACTTGTATAGTGCTTTCAAAAGTGTCCTTATCTTCATTCTTATTTAATCCTAATAATCCTGTGCTGATAAGAAAATTCAGGTTCAGAGAGGTTTACTAAATTGTCAAGGGCAAACAACCACTGAATAGCAAATTAGATAAACAGACTTAAGTGTTCTGACTCCTTGTCCAACACTGGGAGTTTTTCTTTTTCATTATGACCCACTAAAATTTAGAGAGCATTTTAGAGAAATGATGTTGCTTTCAAAATGCTTTAAAATACTTTAAACATGCAATCTCTCAGTAGTGGTCAAATATTAATTAATTAAATTAATAAATGAATTATTTTAGGTTTCAATGACAATTCTGCTGAAGGGATAGTAGCAGAAATATGCAAAATGGCTATGGTGGGAGAAAATCTGTCATAAGGAGAGGAGCCATGCATGTCTAACTAGGGCTGCAAAACATTTAAGGCAGCGGTGCCCCTTCAGAGCTTGGCAATAAATGAATATTATTTCTCCAAAATTTTTCAAGTAAATATTAATTCTGTCACTGCAATTCTTAAAATAAAGAGGCCAGGCAAAAAAAAAAAAATTTAATGGTCAAGGAATATTGAAAATAAGTAACAAAGAGCAATTGTTCTTCCTCTAAAAATGGCTTTTCATGGATCTTCTAAGGAGAAGACTCCAAACCACTGACTTATGAAAATCAACTTGCAATTTCATGCATACTATGTACAGCTGTCCAATTCACATACACACATCCAGAATGTAGGATGCTCTGGTATCAAAGTGTGGGGTTTCCAAAATATAAATATATCAGTGCTCTAAGATGGCAGGTTTTTCCTCAATAAGGCAAGAAAAATGCAAAGATACATGTCATTAATTGCTCCAGATGTTTCCCTCTAGAGAAGTGCAAACTATAAACATCAATACTGCATTCCACTAATAGCTTCAAGCATTGGCTTAAAGCATCATTAATTTTACATTTGTAAGAAGGTCTGCAAGTGTATGCCTTGCATTTTACTGAAAGTTTCAATCAATAGGTCCTCCTTGCTGCTTTCATTCTAAATAGCAACACAAAACTATAGTACAGGCAGAAGTGTAAAAATATATTTATCCATATACATAACATAACATAAAGTCACGTAACAGAAAATAACTGGAAGTTAGATTCTAACCATTTTAGAGATTGCATTTTTCAGGTGAGGTGATATTTATTTTAACTGATTTTTTTTAATAGTTAGTTTTAAATCTCTCTTGCTGGATCAACACAAGGCAAAACTAAAACTCTGTGTAAGGCAAATGTGTCATTGGATAACTTGTAATTCTTTTTCAAAAAATGGTCCTTTCATTTTTCAACCTGTTTTTGGCAAGTAACCTATATTGCTCCTCTTCTGTTTGGGATGGTGTTATTTCTTTTCCCCACATGATGGCAATTTTTAAAAATGATTGCAGTTCTGGGCTTCCCTGGTGGTGCAGTGGTTGAGAGTCCACCTGCCGATGCAGGGGACACGGGTTTGTGCCCCAGTCCGGGAAGATCCCACATGCCGCGGAGTGGCTGGGCCCGTGAGCCATGGTGGCTGGGCCCGTGAGCCATGGCCGCTGAGCCTGCGCGTCCGGAGCCTGTGCTCCGCAACGGAAGAGGCCACAACAGTGAGAGGCCCGCGTACCGCAATAAAAAAAAAAAAAAAAAAAAAAGATTGCAGTTCCTTTTAATAATTCTACCCCCCATTATGTTGATTTATTATTATGGGCATTATGCTGATTGACTATTATGGGCATGTCATTCCTTGACATGAGATGTCAAGGAATTTTGGTATTCACAGGGAAGTAATTATGTTGATTTAGCTACAGTTTTCGATTTTAGTTTTCAAACCAAACATGGACACTTGTGAGATTCCTTGAATCACAAAGATTTTCTCACAGTGAGAATTCTTAACCTGTGTGTATAAATTTCCAAGACATCTGTAGACAGACTTTAGGAGGACTGCACAATCTCTGACACTGTAAAAAAATTCTCTGTGCTTTTTGTGAGAAGGGGATCCAAAACTTTCACCAGATTATCAGAGGGGTCTCTGACCCCACAGTGTTTAAGAACCAGTGTTCCACTGGGTACTTCTAGTTAAATCTAAGTTTAAAAGGCCTCAATGGGTTATAATGGTTTCAGAATTATTTTCTTCCAATGTTCTTTTCAAAATTGAATTCAAACAACCTTGCATGTTATATTCAAAGACTTCTTTTTAAAGGATTGCATAATAATATTAGGCATAAGCACTGATTATCCATAGACCTTCCCTACTTTGCTTCAGAAATTTACAGTAAACTAATGAGTACCTTTGTTTTCATTTTAATTTTGGGTCAGATTTGTGGTTTAAGTTTTTCAACTTCCCATTTCATGCAAACTAGAGTTTAAATGTCAGTTATAGAAATCATGACTTGAACTCTGTCAGCAAAATGTATGGTAATAGCTCTATACCTGAGGTACTGCAGACTGGCACGAACTCAGAAAGGTACAGGCTGATAAAGAGATATTTGCCCCAGATTTGACTGCTCTTTGATAAAGATTATGTCTCAGATTAAATAAAACTCTTACAACTCTGTAACACAGATCAGACATGCAAAAATTCTGTTCAAGACAGAATTTGGTAAATTAGTTCTCTCTTACTAACGCACCTTGCCTGGAAATGTGAACTTAATTAAGAGGAATTATAACAGATTTTCGAGGTCCTGAGAGAAATGGACCATCTTTAGATATCCCTTTGAGAGACATATAACCCTAGGGCCTCTTATCAAGAACAAAATAGAGATTGGAGGCATCAATAGAAAGATGATACTTTCTAAGAAATTGTGCCTCTTTGTCTGTGAATAGGTTTATGTGATTACGGAAGTGGATCGGGGCCCATGGTGATCAGGGCACTGCTGTAGTGGTAGTGCCACATTTTTGTGCAGTCAGACACAAACTGGCATTTTAATGCCTGCTTCCTTGAGAAATGCCAGAATGGTGCCTGTCAGGACCAAGATCCCACAGATGGCCTTGTCCTGAAAACCCTCACACATAGCTTCCTCCTAGTGGCCATGGCCCTTGCCCTAAGGCAGAGGGTCCCAACTAGGGGCCAATATGTCCTCCATGCTGCGTTTGGCAATGTCTGGGGACATTTTTGATTGTCACAACTAGGGCGATATTACTGGCATCCAGTGAGTAGAGGCCAGGGTAACTGCTAAAGAGCTTACAATGTACAGGACAACACCCCACAACAAAGAATTATCTGCCCCAATGTGTCAAGAGTTCCATGGTTCAGGGCTTCCCTGGTGGCGCAGTGGTTGAGAGTCCGCCTGCCGATACGGGGGACGCGGGTTCGTGCCCCGGTCCGGGAGGGTCCCACATGACGCGGAGCGGTTGGGCCCGTGAGCCATGGCCGCTGAGCCTGCGCGTCCGGAGCCTGTTGCTCCGCAACGGGAGAGGCCACAGCAGTGAGAGGCCCGCGTACCGCAAAAAACCCCAAAAAAACAAAAAACAAAAACAAAAAACGAAAAGAGTTCCAAGGTTCAGAAATCCTGCCTTAAGGCCAAGTCACTTTTCTCCACTTTGTGAGATTACAGAGGTATGCACGATTCAGACCCACACTTTTTACAGGGCCACTAGAATTTAGTCAGTTTGAATGCCTTGGAAATTGTACTGCTTTGGGCAAAGTGGAGTGAAAAAATATCTTAAAATGTGCCTCCACCTTCCTGGTTAATACCAACTCCTTTCTCCAAAATGCAGATTAAATGTCAACTCCTACAGGAAACTATTTCTTATTTCAGCATCGCCTCCCCCATATGCTTTCATTACCATAGGCTTACCCCAATAGCAGCTCTGTTCAAATGATTTGCTATTCCCCTACTAGATTATAAATTCATTGAAAGCTGGGTTGGTTTGTTTGTTTTTTAAACTCCTGTGTCTTAGTGCCTACCAGAATGCTTAGGCCATATTTGGTACACAAGAAATATATGTTGAAGAAAAGAACAAGTCTGGAGGACTGGCTTGGATTCTGAGTACCTTCCTCCAAAATAGGTTTACTCAAGACTGTTTTAGGTGAGCACAACAACCTCCAAGATATCTAAAGACGCCTGACTCCTTGTCCTCTGAGAACATGAAGCTGGGCAATGTCATTCCATGGCATGTTGGTTCATCAGCGTTGTAGTGGAAATTCTTGGTGTACCAGACGATAGCCATAGTGATGTTTACCTCAAATGCTACAAGACTGTAGGGATCATAAGATCTGGTCGGGGGCTTCCCTGGTGGTCCAGTGGTTAAGAATCCACCTTCCAATGCAGGGGATGTGGGTTTGATCCTTCGTCGGGGAACTAAGATCCCACATGCCACGGGGCAACTAAGCCAGTGCGCCACAACTATTCAGACTACTGAGGCCGTGTGCATTGCAGCCTGTGCACCACAACTAGAGAAGTCCACGTACCACAACAACAAAGAGCCTGTGTGCAGCAATGAAGACCCGGTGCAGCCAAAGGAAAAAAAAAAAAAAAAAGATTTGGTCAGGGGTTTACGGCAGAGCTCTCCCTAAATGCCTTTTCTTAGGAGGAAGGAGGGCGAGCTCGGTGTGTTACTTATAATGAGCTTGGCTTTGCAGTCTATGTTCTACAGAACTTCTCCCATCACTGAGGGAGGAAGAAGTAGAGTTAAGCTAAATAAGCACATGGAATACGGTAGTGGGGTAGCCCAACACATCTCTACCAGTAATCAGCTCACACCAATACACAGGTACAAGTCTGCTGAAGGAGATGACTATGAACAAGGGCAATTCTTATGTTGGCTGCCTGTAGATTATACTCAAATCCACAAGAAAGTAGGAGAACTAAGTTTAGAATAATTTATAAATGTGCTTTTGTATTAAAAACAAAAATTCTGAGATTATAACATGAGTAGGTATCGTATTGAAAAGCACCTCTCAAGTTTATAGCACATCAGTGATAATTTGTACTATATGTTATTATGGAATATAAAACAAAATGATTTAAATGTTACAGATAGGATGATGTTATTGCATTACATTGTGCTGTTATTTTGGCAAAGCATATCAAATAGGATTTTAGCAAAATGCTTAATGTGATTATAAGTAAAACATTCCTGACATGAGTTGGCATCAGGAAAGAAAGACAGGGACATTTCAGAACATTCGACTTTATTTCCCATTGACAAGCACAACATAAATAACGTACATTTGTTAAGTATACAGACTGGCTCTGACTAGAATGCCGTCAAAATTCTAATGTACTTTTCATAGTCTCTTTTATTTTTTGTCTCCACCATATTGAAGACTACCCTTTAAAACATACTGGAAGATATGTTTAAATACACTTAAGATAACTAACTACATAAAGGTGACAACAGTATATCTTCCCATTTAACCAAGTGTGTAGGGATGGGATGCTGAGTAGGAGAGGTGGAGAAATGTATACTTTCTATACTGAATTTTACATGATTGATTAAAGTGCCAATGATTTCAATTCTTACTTAGATACATTTTGAAAATAATATATTCATTTGTTGTAAACAGATCAAAATAATCAGTGCCTATTTTTAATTTGTTTCCTTAAAGAAATGTTCGACTTTATGCTATTTGTACAAAGTTGTTTGGTTAAAGAAGAGGGAGAAGGTAAGATATTTCATATATATGCAGGAAGATTGGGAAGAAAAAGAGTTTAGCAGTCAGTGATGAGTTGAGTGAATTTAACATTCACTCTTACAGAAAAGAACACTGGCCACCCCTCGCTTTGTCCTACTGATGCTCAATTATGAAAAGATAAATGTGGCCTCTTCCTCTCCTTGCTTCTGTGAAATGGCCTAAAAGGATGAAGAATCTTGACAAGTTAGAAATAGACAGGTTTTCCTTCACCTCTTTCCCTTTGTTCTCTGTCCCACCCTCCATGCCTGTTCCATATGAGTGTCATTTCAAAAGCTGAAAGAACATTGAAGTCCATTAGTAAGTCATACACATTTTCTCCTGCTGAACATTACAGCTTTGATTTCTACAGAAACTGAAAACCATAGAAAGAAACTATTTTCAAATAACTATTAAAGTCTGGTGATTAGCTAGCTTTTGGCTAGATATCTGATTCACTTTAATTAAAAAGTCAAAATATTCTAATTCTAAAACAATTAACAAAAGGATTTAAGATCTGCTCTAAAATAATTTAGAAGTGCTATCATCTCTAAAATGCTCAAAAAGCCTGAAAAGGCTAATTTGTATCTGATGGTAATCTCTTTCCTTCTTATCTTTACTCCCATAATAAAATTATTTCATCAAAGCAGATATTAAAAAGCAGACTCAGATATTTCATATATTAGGATGTTAGCATATTAGAAATGTGAAACCATTCTCTCTCTTAAAAACAATCCCAGCTTCACCATAGTAATTATTTCTGTTACTTCTTCTCCGTGAGAAAATGGAAAAACAGGCTGGAGGCAAGGGCACTGGGGAAACAGTCTCGTTCCTAATGAGGAAATAAGCATTCCAGTGGATATTTGAGTTATGCTTTGAAACAGATTGATGTAAAACTTCTGAAAATAAAATAATTTTCATTCTCAATAGATAAAGTGTGTGATTTATATATGAATAAATATGGTATATGTCTGATTGAACTGCATTTCTAGAGAATCAAAATGTACTTGTCTTGTGGTATCATAATGTAATGATTTACAACTCAACTTGTATAAATTATAAGCCTTTAAATAGAATCCTCACTTTAGGAATTATAAAATAGAGACTATATGGGGGCTTCCCTGGTGGCGCAGTGGTTGGGAGTCCGCCTGCTGATGCAGGAGTCATGGGTTCGTGCCCCGGTCCGGAAAGATCCCACATGCCGCAGAGCGGCTGGGCCTGTGAGCCATGGCCGCTGAGCCTGCGCGTCCGGAGCCTGTGCTCCGCAGAGGGAGAGGCCACAACGGTGAGAGGCCCGCGTACAAAAAAATAATTGTCGACCTCTTTTAGAAAAAAAAAGTGCCTCATTTCTAGACTTGTTCAAGTCTTTCATAAATATGTATAGTTTCAGTTTTCCCTTTGTCACTTTGAGAACAAAGTCACCCTGTACTACTCTTTTTACTTTCTTCAGTTTTATAGGTGGACTCAATCCAAAAAAGGCATTCAGGGAAGGCATGTGAAAATTTTTACTTAATAACTACAACATGAATCATTATAAAATTGAAACCTTTTGCATGAGAGAAATCTAGGGGAAATTAACTTTTACATGTAATTAGTAACTATATTAATGATACCAGTATAATGGAGTTTAATTTTTGAATTTTCCCTAATTCTCTGTTTCATGCTTCATACGTAATCACCACCTGTCAGTAGTCTTAGAATTCTGAACAGATAGCAGCTTCTTAACAAATCTGCATGTGAGTTTTAGACTGATTTCCAAATTTTGTAAATAGACCCTATTATAACCTATGTTAGGAAACATCACAGATTATGTCACCTCTTATTAGCACTGTATTGCAACTCAGAAAACAGTTCTGTCGATTTAGCCACAATATTACTCTTCATTTAAAAAATGTTATAATCTCATTCATTGAACAATTCTTTTCATTTATTTAGACCTAAATTTTTGCAGATTTGAGACATAACACAATCACAAAGCTAGCAATAAACAAGCAGTTGTGAAGATTGGGCATGGTTGGTGACCTAAATTTTTACAGAGGTAAATCATGGAAATTTTAATTATTCCATACTAAGCTTTTTTATATGTTTGTAGTAATAAATACTCTCTGTAGTAATAAAGTCTCTCTGTGTCACTCATCTTCTAGTAATCTGTATATTTCAAGAGAAGCTTTGGGGTTAAAATATGAGAATAAATGGGTAATATATGTGCCTAAAATTTCATAAAACAAAATTTTTCTATTTTCTGTAGCTGACTTAATCCCAATACAAAGAACTATGAAAACTGACATGGGGAAGACTGAAAGCAGATCACTAATCTGGGGTCAAAACCAACAAAAACATATAAAGTATTAAATAAATAAAATTCTTGAAAATTTAATATTAGAATATTGCCACAGATTGTCCACCTTATTAAAATACTGTTTTGTCAAAGTTTTTAGTTTGTCTATTACTCAATGCCAGTGTGGTCACAGGGTCTTTTATAGTTAACTTTTACATGAGCTTCCACAATTTTATTCCATAACATGGTCAAAAGGTCTTTTATATAATAAAGAAGTGTTCAGTATATATGTGCACTTTAAAATTGACAATCATTTAAATCTGGCATGATTAAATGCTTACGCTTACTTAAAATAACTTCATATATAGCATTAGGTAAATTTGATAAATCTTGGGATAACACATTTGTTTCTTCAATTTAAAATATTTTAAAGATATCCACCATACTTATTTTATTTGAAAAGTAAACTGTTCTAATTGGTTGACGTGTCATCATTCTCTTCTGTGACACAACATAGCGGTTTAAATTCACTGTTTGGAAAATCAAAACTGCTTCGTAAAATCTACGACAGCTGACATTACATATATTTCTACATTGCATTCACTCACTACTTTCTATTTAGTTTCCTAGGTCTCTATGTTTTTTTTAACCAATACTGAGAAGTTTTGTAATTCCCATAATTTATGCATGCATTTTTTTCCTGCTCAGATATATGCATGGATAAACTAAGTATATGCGAGTGAATTTAAAGGCCAATGAACTTAAACATGGAAACTGACATACTCTTCTGCAGTGCCTTTAGATGTTTACTTCCTAACCACGTCTAGGGCCTCTGAACAACATCTCTGAAATCTAACTTCAGCTATCATCCAACGACTGATATCATTTAGGACTTAAATTTCTTATCAGGTTTCCATGTACTAACAAATGGCTGCCTACATAACAAAACTCACATGCTGTTTACATAATTCTTCCTTTTCCATCTCCTTTTTTTATTTGGACAATAATATTATATTTTAAAGTCTCTACTAAAAAAGTAGCCTCTTATGTCCAGATCTTTCTTCCAGAATTACTTGTTTCAATTATTTACCTATTCATTAATTCTTCTTTTTTTAAACATCTTTATTAGAGTATAATTGCTTTACAATGTTGTGTTACTTTCTGTTGTACAACAGAGTGACTCAGCCATATGCATACATATGTTCCCATATCCCCTCCCTCTTGTGTCTCCCTCCCATCCTCCCTATCCTACCCCTCTAGGTGTTCACAAAGCACTGAGCTGATCTCCCTGTGCTATGCAGCTGCTTCCCACTAGCTATTTTACATTTGGTAGTGTATGTATGTCCATGCCACTCTCTCACTTCGTCCCAGCTTACCCTTCCCCCTCCCTGTGTCCTCAAGTCCATTCTCTACGTCTGCATCTTTATTTCTGTCCTGACTCTAGGTTCTTCAGAACCACTTTTTTTTTTTTTTAGGTTCCTTTTCAAGCTTGTTCAAAAACTGCCATCATCCACAACTACCATGTATCCCTGGGCAGGAATTTGTTTTGTAGTTAAGCATGAGTTTTAGGCTGTTTTGTCTTTATGCATTTCTGTGGTTTGATGAAAAGTGATATATTTCTTTAACAATAATCTCAATTACCACTTGGGAGTAGCAGTCTCTTAAATTAGTGACACAAATAACGCTCTTTGTTATGCAGCAATATGACACTGCACATCTGAAGATAAATTTGTGTGTCTGTAATTAAACAAGCAGAGATCATTCACTTTATCAGCTTGATGGTCTGTAATGGCATGAAGTGCTTCAACCATACTGTGGGGCCCCACCAATGTGCACTTGCTTTTGGCAGATAATGATTCATTCATTCTCTGAACAGTCATTGAACACTTTCTATATTCCAAGTGCTGTACTGGGTGCTGGAAGAAATAACCCAATCAAGCTCATACCACTTGGATCTATACTATGTGTATATCTAAACCTAGGGTATGAGGACCACTCAAGAGGTAAAACCTCTTCACTATAAGATCATTTAAGTGCACTTTTTTCCTGAAAAAAAAAGAATGTAGTTTTGTTTCATCCTCCATGAGGTGACCTGTAGGATAATCCAATCCTATGGCATAGAGAGATTTTATAATGGGGTTTTACTATAGGTTATTTATCATCATTTTTTCCAAAACCTAGACTAGTGGAACGATCATGAGTTACAAAAGTGCTCCCAGCAGATTTTTTTCTTTTATTTGAATTTTTGAATTATATTTATTCATTTATTTTTTACACAGCAGGTTCTTATTAGTTATCTATTTTACACATATTGGTGTATATATGTCAATCCCAATCTCCCAGTTCATCCCACCACCAACCCCGCATCTCTGCCACTTTCCCCCCTTGGTGTCCATACATTTGTTCTCTACATCTGTGTCTCTATTTCTGCTCCCAGCATATCTTGCCTTCTCACTCAATTTGACATGGTCATTTAAATTGATTCCTCCTGATTGACTTAGAGTGGTGTACATATTAATCTAATAGATATTTTGTACCTCTTAGAATTAATTCTTCCCCAAATGCTTACTGAACACAAACACAAATGTAGTTACTATAAAGGAGTATAAATAAATCTCAAGTTTCTTAAAACTAGGAAAGCAGTAAAGAAAAAAGCAAATTAAAAATCTTCATGAGAAAATGTTAGTAAGTCTGCAAAATGAATGCTCTAAAGAGTATGAAGAACATATTATGTAGGTCTGATTTGAAAGATTGTTGTGTTTGTTGGGGAAATCTTCTGTTTAAGTGTAATTCTCAAAACTTAACGTAGTGACCTACTTGTGCCAAAAAGATATCAAGCTTAGCTATCAAGGTTTGTACACATGTAGACCCTGAGAGAAACATTTTAAGAATAAATATTTAGATAGAGCTACTTTGAGAAGAGGGCAGAGAAAGTGCTGTGAGGGATCAATATTATTAATTTCCTAAACCTATAAATAGGCCAAACTATGGAAAGTCTTTATGGAAGCTTCAAAATATTTATTGGTGTTAGAATCAGAGTTAGTATTTAAATACCCAAAATACTGAAGAGAATACTTTTGGTGGAAAATCAGGGAAGATAATTAGCCAGAGTACCTATATTTAGTGCTCAAATCAGTCCTTAAATAGCATTTTGAAAAATCACTTCACTGACTCCCAAGCACAGTTTTACGAATCTTCTGCAGGCTTGTAGGAATTAAAAATGTAATCAAAAGGAAGAACATTTAGCAATTTGGATGGTCACAAACTCTGTCATTTTTGAAATAAATGGAACTGACTCTTATTCAGATAATGAATAAACCTAATTACCAACCCAACCAAAACTTAAACTTTGTAAGGCTAGCAGCTAATTCACATATTGAGCAATATCTAAATAACATCAGTACCAATGAACACTTGTGGATACATTATAGATGTTTTTTTAATCCTAACTCAACTTTTTAAAAAAATGTAAGGGGAATAAGAGTGACACAGAGAGAAAGAGAGAGAGAGAGAGTAAAAGAGAAAGCAGAAGGCCAAGGTTTTGAGCAAAAACAAACCTTGTCTTCAACGATCTGTGCGTTAAATTCCCCATGTATTCAGAATACTAGAATATTAACTATTCCCATCCCACCCCCATCACAGACCAAGATCATTTATATAGAAGAAAAAGTCTTCACCTAATAAATAATCACATATTCAGCTACAAATGACAGAGTCCCCCAAACACTAGACTATTATTAATCTATTTTCCTTTGTTTGTGTTTGAATACTTCTGGCACATAGGGGATTATCTATGCTTCTGAGACCATTTAGCCTTATATCAAAAATTCTACTTCAACGCATAAACAGTGGCATGCCAGATATGCCTAAATTCACAGTAAGGTTTAGGGCTATTTGTTGCCAAAAGCTGTGAACATGCAAGTTGATTAAGAGTTCTCTTTCATGCCTCTGTCTGTGTTATTTCATTGGATAGTGAGATCGTCTGTACTTTCTTTCCATTATTACAGCAGCTGGAGACAGCATTTGCTACCTGGCAAAACTTTTGAAGAAGGATCTTTCTTAGCAGCAGATAAACCCAGGGATCCAAGATCTGGTTCAGTGAAGCCAGGCGAACAGCTATTAAGAAGAAGCTGCACTCTTTCTGCTTTTCTGTGTACGACTTGCAGTGCTCAACTGATGTATGATTGAAGATCATTTTCAACATCATTATCTAAGAAAAAGGGACAAATTATTATTCCAAAGATTAATAAAGTCATATGCATCTCCCCTACACAGTACTTTGCACATAAATTAACAATCCATTGGTTATTGGATTGAAATGATCAATTCAAGCAACACTTATACTCACAGAACACAGCCCTGAATTATATAAGATATTCCTCTGGATTTTCCCACATTTTTGCCTATTCAACGTGATGCAGATTTTTTAAAAGTACATGTACTCAGGCTCTTGGTTCTTGGGATTTAAGAAGTTGGAAAACAACACATCTCAAAATTAGCCAAAGTCGTCTGTCTTGCTGCAGAAAATACCAGGAGGTTGACACCTAAACGAGAGCCAATGCTTCAAAAAAAACAAAACATATGTAATCTGAAACTTCAGTAGTTGTAACTGGAAAAAAAGAAAAAAAAAAACCTAGAAGAAAAAATAGAAGCAAGAAAGGGGAAAATAGTAGTTATATTTTCTTTTCTTCTTCTTCTTCCTCTTCTTATTCTTCTCCTTCTTCTTCTTCTTGTCATTAGCACTTGCCGAATCCTTACAATTTGCCTGACACTGTGTCAAGTTCTTCATATGTATTTAATAAACAACAGAAGATAAATATCATTGCCATCTCCTTTTTACAATTGCAGAAACCAAGGTTTAATGACGTAAAATGGCTGAGCCAGACTTAAACCCAGGTTCATTGACATATGTCAGACAGCATTTTACCTCTTTTTGGTCTCTCCCTGGTCACTGCACACACACTAGAATGTAAACTCCATGAAGGCAGAATTTGGGACTATATCATTTTTTCCTCACTAGTTCATTCCCAGTACCTAGACCAGTATTTAGCAGAGGGTGTTCAACAACCATTTGTAAACGAATATATGATCCATATACAAATATAATATATGACATCTATAACATACATAATATAAATATACTTATATTTGAATGAATAAATATTTGTGATTTCCACAGAAGAGAACACAATGAAGATTCAAATGGATCTGGAAAGGTATTCAAGCTCATTAATCATCAGAGAAATGAATATTATGACAGAGTAAGAAACCATTTTATACCCACTAGCTTGACAAAAATGAAACGTGACTTTGGGGTGTGGAGCCATGTGGGTGCTTTTGCATCCTACTAGCAGGGGCGTGAGCTGCAGCAGCCACCTGGGAAGACAGTGAGGCCTGTCTCTGCTGCTGCTGTGCACAAGTCCCACTCCCAAGAGTACACTGCCCCTAACTGCTGCACCAGAAGTTGTGTGTATGACTATTCGTTACAGCATTGTTCGTAACAGCAAAACAAAAGCAGGAACAACCCGAACATGGGTTCACACCTGCAAACAAAGAAAGGTGCTGACTTTATTACCAGCTCCTAAACTGGTCTTTCTAGATGTACATGACTATTAAGCACTTGAAACGTGGCTGGAGAAAATTGAGATGCTGGGATATGTAATGACTAATGAAATGATGCTGGGATATGTAATGACTAATGAAATGATCTTTGATATAGTGTGTTAAATAAAGTACATTATTAAAATTAGCCTCACTTGTTTCTTGTTACTTTTTAAAAAATGACATTACTAGAAAATTTAAAATTATATATGTGACTTGTATGTGTTGCTCACGGTACATTTCTACTGAACCCAAAATGTCTCTCTCTTAAGGCTCACATTTATTTGGATGTTCTGTCCTCAGGTCACACATCCCAAATTGAAGGGGTCCCAACATCCCTGGGCATCCCAAACACCCACAAACCTACCATCCCAACAATGGCACTTTCTTTCTTACACAGTCACCCTGGCTCAACACGTCAGAGTCACATTTGAATCCTTCTTTTGCCTTGTCCTCTGCACTGCCATTTGCTCTTGTTCCAGTCTCATCCTCGTTCAGCTCCTCCTCTCATCTGAATTATAGTGATAACACACAGCCCGATGGTGCAAATAGATGTCAGCACTACACAGATTCGGTGTTCTAAATCTTGGCTCTGATCAAATCCTTACCAGCTATGAAAACGTCAGCTTGGTCTTACTGGACAGAATTGAGTCACAGGTAATTCTTAAACCAATCACTGGCACAGGAGATGGAAATTTCCAGGTTTGGCTTATAAGACAAATACATTCTCTGGGGCTTACACCCTGGTCCTTGACCAATTTACCACCTAATACCTGAACAAAATTATGGCTCTATAGACAAATAAGAAGAGAAAAATGGGTAGGCATACATTCTGACTCTGCAATTTCTTTCAAAGAAATTTTTTCCAAGGAATTTATTCAATGAAAGGAAAAAGCTGGACAAATAAGTGAATGTTCAGTGAAGAATTATCTAATCTAGTAAGAAACTGCAAACAAATAAATCTCTAGTATCAGGAGTAAAGTTTAATAAAATACAGCCTGTTTGCTTAATAATATATATATGAAGTAAGTGAAAAGAAAAGAATGTAAGATACTATCATGTATATATAATTGTATTGTTATTACAATTAAATTATGTAAAATATGTAGACTTGCAGAAGGCAATGGAATTATTATTATTAAACAATTATTAAACTATTTTAAATTTTTTATGTACATAAAAACATTTCAAGCAATTTAGGAAAGTCTTTTGTTTAAAGGGAGTTGATTATTCCCTTCATTAATAAATATGAATACACCAAATACACCAAAATTATTTAAAATAAATATATCTACATTAGTATCTTCTGATGCTGGCTCAGAGCCCTGTGAACTGAACACTACCTCCCACATGTGATGAATGTTAAGGGCCTCAAGATGGGGCGATTATCCTGAATTATATGGGTAGGCTCAATGTAATCACACGGGTTCTTAAAATCTGAGAACCTTTCCAGCTGTGGTCAGAGGGAGATGGGTCCACAGAAGAACGGTCAGAGAGATGCAGTGTTGCTGGTTTTGAAGATGAAGGAAGGGAGCCATGAGTTAAGGAATTATAGACGACCTCTAGAAATTGAAAGAAAAAGAAAAAAAAAAGCAAGGAAACAAGTCTGATTCTTCTTCAGAGCTTCCAGAAAGTAATGCAGCCCTGTGCATACCTTGATATTAGCCCAGTGAGACCCATGTCAGGCTTCCAACCTACGGAACTGTAAGATACATTTGTATTGTTTTAAGCCACCAAGTTTGTAATTTGTTAAAGAGCTACAGTAGAAAACTAATACACCCACAGAGTGAGTTCTCAACAAATGCTGAAAGGGGATGGGGAGGTATGAGCTTGAAAACAACTTATTCTCTCTCACAGATAAAACATCCTAGCAATTTTCCTTACTTTGTACACTTTGTTAGGAAACTTTTTTTTAAACATAAAGTAAAAGTAAACTTCATCCTAACTCTTATATAAATTATCTCAATTTCTATATTTGCAACATGTAAAAATGCATTCCTGTTATTCAAGTTACATCAGTTAGATCTCAGTCTTTGACTAAAAGGTATAAAACTGTATTTTCAGTTCAGTTGCCTTTAAGAAAAACACGTGGTTATTAATTCTTTCGTCTTCTTTTTATAAGCTATTGGTGCTAACTCTTTCAGTCCCTCACCTCATCCAATAATTAAATATATTTGACCACTTACCATCTTTCAGGAAGTGTTCTGAGCCTCATCTAGAATGATTTAAAAACTCACTTAAGTTACATTTTCATTTTCTTTTATAAAATAAAGTGTTGGATTTCTCCAACTTTTTATAATCAGGAAAATTCATAAAATTACTTATTAAAATGGAATTTCAGTCATTTTACACAGTCCTTCTTGATTATTTAAAAATTAATTTTTATGAGGCTAATAATTTAAAATTATTTTTATTAGGCTAATACAGGTTTCGTATGCCTTACATTGGCTAGTCCACTGTAGTTTCCCGTAATTTCCTAATGACAATGCAGTGATTATGAAATTATGAAACCAAGTTCCGTAAGCAATAGCTAGCACATGGGAAGAGACACTCGAGCTTTCCCAGAACTCATGAGATGTGCAGCATGAAGATAATTGGAATTAGAGGCAGTGAGCATGATATCGCCATTTCCAAATGGCAGCAGGGATGGAAGTAGAACTCTTAATTCCTTGTTTAATTTTAAACATAAATGCAAGTTAACATCCATGAAAAAAGCAAGGAAAGGAGTCTCCGATGCTCCCGCAGAGCTTCCAGCAGGGAATAGAGCCCTGTGGACACCTTGATATTAGGTGTCCTATATTAGACATCCTTCTATTTAAGGAGCTGAACAGTGATGAGAATTTTTGCAAATATATTTTAGACGATCAGACTTTGGGAGAAAAACTTTGGCATCAATATATAGACTTCAGGTAGATTATTCCTATTAGTCCCATTCTACAAGGGAGAAGGGACAAACAAAAACCAGGATGCTTGGCCACCACTGAAGCTATTTTTTCAGCAAACACACTGCACAATTGCTCCTTCTAAACAGCCTCATATAACTATCTGGTCAAGGGAGCCGTGAGACCAGCTGTGGTTAAACAGAGCTACCGCTCTTCTGTCAGCATCTTCTCCAGGCTCCATGTGACTCTCCCAGGCCTCTTGCCTCTTCTCCGGTTATCAGCAGGAAGAGAGAGTTCTTTTTGTACAGTGATAGCGAGGAACACAACTACATCAGTAACCCCTAAATTTTCCATCCCTGCCTAGTGTCAAGGGCAATTACTTTTCTCCATCCTAAAGGAAGATTTGTCCGATTTGTCCCTTCCCCAGTGATAATGATCTTTTAAATATACAAAACACTAACCAAGGAGACTTTTTATTTTTGGTCACACTGCACAGCTTGCGGGATCTTAGTTCCCCGACCAGGGACTGAACCCGGGCCCTGGAAGTGAAAGTGTGGAGTCCTAACCACTGAACAGCCAGGGAATCCCCGGAAGATTGTTTTTAATATTCTGCATTTGGACTTTATTTTACTACAGTAGGATTTAAAAGTACACATTTAAAAACCTTCAGTACTTTATTTCTTGGTCCAAAAATGCCTTGGGCTATAGGCTACATATATCTATTGAAGATGATAAATGAGAAAACCCAGAAAAATTAATTTGTGGGGAGGGAATAAAATTTTTATTTTCCCTTAGGCTCCATTACGTGATTTTTATGCATTTCCAGATTATTCCTAATATAATGTGTAAGAGAACTTTCCTCACAGCCAATTTTTATTTATGATGTTTTGTTTTCAGTAATCTCCGTTTGTCAGGTTATGGGAGAATAACCTGCTCCACTGGAAACTCCCTGTATAGTTTGATAAATGTGCTACATTATAATACATTGAAACCAGTCTGGGAGCTTTGAACTACTTAATCACATAATTTGAAGGACTTTCATGAGAAGAAGTTTCACTGCAGATTTAAGAAACAATTGTAGTCTTTTCAATCTTGTTACAACTCTGTTCTCAGATTGCCAAATCATCCCAGCATTCTAGACTTTGTTTCAGAAGCTTCTCCTCTTTATCTAATCTGGAAAAGTTGGAAATAAACAGTTCATACACATTAAGAAAAGTTACTAGAAGTTGCATTACTTCATCTTTACTATTATGCAATTTTATTAAATGTTTCAAAACAACAATGGACTAAGAATCAGAAGAAGCAAATCCTACCCTGGCTCTGCCACCAATTATGACTTTAAGCAAGTCATTTACTCTCTGTGCTTTATTAAATTTACTAGTAAGCCATGGGGTTGGACTGGATGGTCTCTTACATATACTTCTATGGCTAATTTTTTTCTGATGAATTCTGGGGCAAAACTGGAAAATGAATAAGGATTTAATTTGAAAAAGAAAAGAAACCAAAAAGTAAAAGATGTGGAACAAAAGACAAAACTCTTCTGCAGGAAAACCCCAAATGTGTCTTTTGGGAAATGGAAGAGAGAGGAAAACTACAAAGTTAGAAAGTGGACAGTGTAAGAAGACAAGGGACAAGAATTCATGAAACTTTAGGAGGAGATATTTTAGAAGTTCAGGCTTAGGCAAACACACTGATCAAGAGTTAAAGACCTGCCATAAATCTGACTCAGCTCTGCTTCTAGTTTGGGGACAAGTTACCTAACTTTGAATCTTGATTTCTCTTCTTCTCTAAAACATGATTAATACATGCTTACTAAGCATCTTCTCCATCTAGTAGTGCAGTTGTGAAAATTAAAATGAGGTAAGGATAATTAACACCTTCAATCTACACAGCATACCTCTCCCCAAGCCCCAGGCTACTGCATTATTGTATAGGTTTCTAGAAACAGAATGCTTTGAGGTTCAAAGAAAGAATAGGGGACACTTAGGGGAATAGTGCAAGGAAATGAACGTATGATCTATAAGTCTGCTTTCCTTAAATTTCTACCTAGTAGAGTTATTTCAAAAAAACCTTCAAATTTGCACTTTAAAAATATTTGGTAATGCTGAATTATCCAATCACTACACAGGGGAACTCAAAATTGTAAAGAAGGCTGCAGCCTGCCACCACATTATCTGGTACCTAGGAATTACTTTCTTCTCTCAATTAGTATGAACTGTAAAATCTGTGTGGCTCAGTATAGCTCAGTACATATGTCTAGATAAATATTTATCTTTCTATTAGAATAGTCAAAAAATGTCAGTAACAAGTATTCAAATTCTGGCTGAAAGGGGGAAGGCAAAATCTACTCTATAAAAACATTCATTTCTTGGATTATGGATGATAGATTAGCTTTGTAATACTCATGTCAGAAGAGGTATCTTTATTATATTTCAAACTTTTGTATCTCAGGTATCAAGAGAGTCTAGACAATATGTCTTTGTCAAGGTTTAAGGAACATTAATGTTTACAAATGTTTAGAATTAGGATAGTTTTGTTTTCTTCCAAAATATTGTTTCATTTAAATCCCAAATGCTCTATCCTACTATCTTACACTCAGAGAGAACCACAGTATTAGTGACAATTAAGAGCAGCTAAATGGTTAAGGAAGGAATCAGAGATGTGGGCTAAGTTTTGTGTGCAGGGATATTCTCCTCAATATAAAAGAAAATTAAAAACTTAAATGGCCAACAAAAGGACAATGTTCAAATTATGGAACATCTCTCAATGTGCATAATATGTAGTATGCTTTCCAATGTTAACATTTAAAATCATGTTTTTGAAGAATATTTAATAATGTGAAGAAATGTTCAGGATGTGAAAAATGAAAACAAATGTTTATTACATAATATAATCCAATTAAAAAAACAATTCTGTGTGTATATAGAGAAAAATACTAGAAGCAGTTAACTCTGAGTAGGAAATTAGGGTGATTTCTATTTTCTTATCTATATTTTTCTTTGTTTTCCAAATTCTCCACAACAAATGTGTTACTTTCACACTTCGAAAAGAAGCATTAATATTAGAGTACTTGAAAGCTTAGGTATAAAAAATAACCTACTATATAATTTATTGGCAAAATTTTAGCATCACAATCCATCCTAGAACCATCACGTGGTCATTTTAAGTTGTATTCTTAGGTAGTCAATGTGTGACTAATTTAACAACTAATAGGTAAACAGTCTGACACTCTTACAATGGGTCAAAACATTTAATTTAATAGACAAATTCAGTTTGATTTATTAAAGGGAATGTGATGTTTAGTGGTAAAGTACTGGCATCTGAGATTCACGGACAGTACAGCCATGATACGCAAAAGAATCCCCTCCTGTGCCACAGTAAGTATACAACACAGGCTAATACTGTGATTCTAACCTGATATAACTTCTTATTTAACTTTGTTTCATGTCAAAATGACACTCATTTTTAGATCTGTGCTGTGGGAGAACTTTACCTCATACGAGGATCCAAATAGACACATGATGTACTTGGGATGGGCACTGGGTAAATATGGGCACACTGGGATCTCTTTTTGAATCCATGATCCCCAGCCTCCTTATCTCATTCCCTAGTTAGCTCATCTCTCTCTCTCTCTCTCTCTCTCTCTCTCTCTCGCTTTCATTCACCACAGTGGCTATTTTACACATTTTCTACTGTCCTAATTCACATCACAGAAAAAAAAAAAAGCTGTTTAGGGTCTTTTCACCTTCTTAGGACCAAATTCAGCATCGTGGCTCTCCATTCCTCCTTTCCTCTTGTTCAAACAGAAGATGTGTCCTGTCTCCTAGCTAAGACCAGCCTCTGTCTGTGCCCTGGATCCTATCCTTCATGAATGTTAGAAGCCTTGTTTTCTCAATTATCTCCTTCCTCTTTTATCTTTAACTTTTGGCTTTTTCCCATTATCATTTTAACATATCTAAATTTATCCTACCTTGAGAAAATAAAACGTCCTGTGGAATTCTTACCTCCCTACACATACTGCTCCAGAAGCTACAGCTGAACTTCTCCAAAGAGTTGTCTATCCTCTTTATCTTCAAATTTATTTCTAAACCTACTATAGTCTGACCTCAGTGCCCATAAATCCTCAAGAAGGGCTTTTTGAAATCCACCAGACACTTACCAGCCTTTCTTGAAACATTCTCTTCCCTAAGATTCAAGTTGCCAAATAAGTTCTGGTTGCCACTACCCAAATATTCTCAAATATTCAGATTACCATTTGTTCTGATTTTCTTACTAATTTTCCTGGTACCTCTCTGAGTGCCCCTTTGCAGTCTCCTTTATGGCTCCTATTTCTCCATCCATCCTGAAAGTGTTAGCATTTTTCAGTCCTATATCATATAATGGGAGGGAGCTACTCCGCATAAACTCATTGTGTGATTTCTTCTAGCCCAATGACTTCAAAACCCATCTATGTGCTCTAGGCTGTACCTCTTCTCTGAGCTCCAGATTGATTGATTTAGCTGCCTAAAGCCCAGATCTTCCTAGATGTCTCACACCAAATTCAGCAGAGGTTCAAACTGAAATCATTATCTTCTTCAAAGCTGCTCCTCCACTAATCTTCTCTGTCTCAGTAAACCCAGTCCCCTGAAACAGAAACTGAAGAGTTATCCTTGTTTCATCTTCATTTATTTATCTCTGTATGTTCCTCTCTGTCTACCTTTTTCTCTCTCATTCCACCTCATTAGTCATATTCCTCACATCCAATCAATCACAAATTCTCCAATGAACTTCCTAATACTTTTAAAATCTATCACTTCTTTCATTTTCATTCCCATTGACCCTAAATTCAGACCATCATCATCTCTTATATAAACTACCACAGTAGTCTATTACATGATTCGTTAGCCTCCATTCTGGGCCCCTCCGTGCTGTTTACAAGATGTTCCTGAAATGAAAATGTGATTGTGTTATTCCACTTTGAAAAGTTTTTTCAATGGCTTTTAATTGCCTTGAGTATAAAGTCTAAACCCTTTAAAATGGGCATTGAAGGCTCATTATCATTTGGCCCCTGTAGAGCTTTCTAGCCTAAATTCTCACCATTTGTTACTCCCACACCTATATTCCAATTACTTTGAACTTCTTTGAGTTCTTTAAAAGTGCCAGTTCTTCTTTCTTCTAGACTTTTATAAATGTGGATCCCTAGGTCCTATAACTCTCACTTTCCTCTTCTTTACTTGACTAATTCCAACTTATTTTTTGTGTATATTTGAAAAATCAATTTATCTGCTGTTTCCCCTGCCAAAAGCCTAGCAGATAATTCGTAATATGTACTCCCAAAATTCTTGACTACTTTTATCACTCCTACACACTTTATATTGTTGCTTAATCGCCAGCCTCTTCTAGTAGATGAAAATTGTTACAAGAGTAGGGCTTACTTCTATCCTTTTAGGTATATCTCAGGACAGACCTAGCCCAGAATATATTACACTGTAGATTTATAAATAGTTTTGAGGGACTTCCCTGGTGGTCCAGCAGTAAAGAATCTGCCTTGCAATGCAGGGGATGCGGGTTCGATCCCTGGTTAGGGAACTAAGATCCCACATGCCGCAGGGCAACTAAGCCTACATGCCACAACTACTGAGCTTGCATACCTCAACTAGAGTCCACGTGTCACAAACTACAGAGTCCATGCACTCTGGAACCCGCACACCACAACTACAGAGCCCACATGTCCTGGAGCCTATGTGCCACAGCTAGGGAAGAGAAAACCCACACGCCACAACTAGAGAGAAGCCCGTGTACCACAACAAAGAGCCTGCATGCCACAATGAGAGATCCTGCATGCCTCAACAAAGATCCTGCATGCCGCAACTAAGACCTGACACAGCCAAAAATAAATAAATAAATAATAAGTAAATAAATCTTTAAAAAATAAATCAATAGTTTTGAATTAACAAATGAATGAATAATAATAGTATCCTACTATTATTAGTACCCATTTGTGGGTAACAGATTTTAGCTTCACTTAATGAACAAATTCATTAATATTTATCTTTATTCAAGACTCTGGTCTCTTTTTTTTCCTTTCTGTTATTATAATTAGCCAAGATGACAGCTTCAATTTAGGTATTAATAGAACTAAGCACATCTTATTACTCATAATTTTAACTAGAATGTTCATAGCTACAGCAGTAACCTGGAAGAGGCTGGAGGGTTGGGCTATAAAATCAACAGGAGAAGCAAATATTTAAGATAAAACAGAGGTGTGGGTAAGATGATGGAGTAGGAAGACCCTGAGCTCACCTCCTCTGATAGGCACACCAAAATTACAACTTTTTACAGAACGCTATCTATGAGAACTGCCTGAAGACTAGAGAAAAGATTTTCCACAACTAAAGAGATAAAGAAGGAACCACAGCAAGACAAGTAGGAGGGGTGGAGATGCAGTATAGTCAAGACCCATACCCCTGAGTAGGTGATCCATAAACAGGAGAATAATTAAAACTGCAGAAGTTCTGCCCAAGGATTGAGGGGGTCCAAGCCCCACATAGGGCTCCTCAGCCCAGGGGTCCTGCACTGGGAGGATGAGCACCCAGATGTTTGGCTTTGAAGGCCAGCAGGGCTTGTGTATGGGAGAGCTACAGGGCTGTAGGAAACAGGGACTCCACTCTAAAAGAGTGCATGCAAAATCTCACAATCTCCGAATCCCAGCTCAGAGGCAGGCATTTGAAAGGAGCCTGGGTCATACCCATTTGCTGATCTTGGAGAGCCTCCCAGAGAGGGAGGAGGCAACTGGGACACCGTCTGGGGACAGCAGCAGATTCTGGCAGCAGCCATTTTGGGGAGCTTGTTCTACCACAAGGAAACTGGTGCTGAAAAGTGCCATTTTGGAATCCTCTCTTGGCCTATAAATGCCAGGGGTTTACCTGCCCACCAGTGTATTTCATCAGCCCAGACCCACCTCCCCAACCCCAGTTCCCACAGCCAGCAGCCCCAGGACCTGATCCTGCCACCAGCAGGCTAGCAGCCACCTGGGTCAGAGCCAACCTTGCCTACCAGTGTACCCATGGTAGTGGGCCCTGCCACAACGGAAGAGCCTACACAGCCCACAGAGAGGGTACCCCTAGAGCATATAGCTCTGGTGAGCAGATGGGACTGTGATGCTGGGCCCCATAGGACATCTCCTCCATAAGGCCACTTCTCCAAGATCAGGGAATGTAACCGACCAACTTATTACTTAGAAATAAACACAGAGAGTTAGGCAAAATGAGAAGATAGAAGAATATATTCCAAACAAAGGAACAAGACAAAACTTCAAAAAAAAAAAAAAACTGAAAGAAGTGGACATAAGCAAGGTACCCAATAAAGAGTTCAATATAATGATCATAAAGATGCTCAACAAACTCAGAAGAATGGAAAAACACAGTGAGAATTTTAACAAAGAGTTAGAAAATACAGAGAAGAACCAAACAGTGGTGAAGAATACAATGACTGAACTAAAAAATACACTAGAAAGCATCAAGAGTAGAGTAGCTGATACAGAGGAAAGGATCAGTGGACTGGAAGACAGAGTAGTGGAAATCACTCAAGCTGAACATAAAAAAGAAAAAAGAATTTTAATAAATGAAGATAGTTTAAGAGACCTTTGGGACAACATCAAGCATCCCAACATTCACATTATAAAGGTCCAAGAAGGAGGAGAGAGAGAAAAAGACAGAAAACTTATTTAAAGAAATAATAGCTGAAAACATTCCTAAACTGGGAAAAGAAACAGACATTCAGGTCCAAAAAGCACAGAGAGTCCCAAACAAGATGAATCCAAAGAGGTCCACATGAGGACACATTATAATTAAAATGGCAAAAATTAAATATAAAGAGAGAATCTTAAAAGTAACAAGAGAAAAGCAACCAGGTATGTACAAGGAAACTCCCATCAGACTATCAGCTGTCTTTTCGGTAGAAAATTTGCAGGCCAGAAGGGAGTGGCATGATATATTCAAAATGATGACAGGAAAAAACTTATACCCTGAAAGGCTATCATTCAGATTTGAAGGAGAGATAAAGAGTTTAGTGGTGCTAAAAGAGTTCAGCACCACTAAACTGGTTTTACAAGAAATGTTAAAGGGACTTCTCTAAGAAGAAAAGAAAAATTCACAATTAGAAACATGAAAATTACAAAAGGAAAAATCTCATTGGTAAAGGCAAATATACAGCAAAGGTAGTAGATCAACTACTTATAAAGCTAGTAGGAAGGTTAAAAGACAAAAGTAGTAAAATCATCTATATCCACAATAAGTAGTTAAGGTATACACAAAACAAAAATATGTAAAATATGATGTCAAAAACATTAAAAGTGGTAGAGGGTAGTAAAAGTACAGGGCTGTTAAAATGTGTTTGAACGTAAGAGATCATCAACTTAAAATAATCATGTATAACATAATAAACATGAACCTTGTGGCTATCACAAACCAAAAACCTATAATGGATACACTCACAAAAAAGAGAAAGCGATTTAAACATAACACTAAAGATAGTTATCAAATAACAACAGAAGAGAGCAAAAGAAGAAGAAAGAAAAAAAAACTATAAAAATGACCAGAAAACAATTAACAAGTATATCTATCAATAATTAATTTAAATGTATATGGACTAAATGCTCCAATCAAAAGACATATAGTGGCTGAATGAATTAAAAAAAGAAAAAAAGACCCATAACATATGCTGCCTGTAAAAGAGTCACTTCAGATCTAAAGACACATAGACTGTAAGTGAGGGGATGGAAAAAGGCATCCCATGTAAATGGAAACAAAAATAAATGTGGGGTAGCAATACTTATAAAAGGGACAAAATAGACTTAAAAAAAAAACTGTAGCAGAGACATAGAAGGGCATTACATAATGATAAAGAGATTGATATAACAACTGAAAATGTATATACACCCAACATAGGAGCACCTAAATACATAAAGCATATATTAACAAAAATAAAGGGAAAAATTGACAGTAACACAATAATAGTAGGAAACTTTAAGACCCCACTTATATCAATGTATAGAACAGCCAGACAGAATACTGATAAGAAAGCACTGGCCTTAGATGACACATTATAGCAGATGGTCTTAATAAATATATATAGATCATTCCATCTAAAAAACACAGAATACACATTCTTTTCAAGTGCACCTGGAAAATTTTCCAGGATAGATCTCATGCTAGCCAAAATACAAGTCTCTATAAATTTAGGAAAACAAATTATATCAAGCATTTTTTCTGACCACAACACAATGAGACTAGAAATCAACTAAGAGAAAAAAGCTGCAAAAAACACAAACACATGGAGGCTAAACAAATGCTACTAAACAACCAATGGGGGACTGAAGCATCAAAGAGGAAATTAAATTCCTGGAGACAAATAAAAATGGAAATACAACAATTCAAAATCTGTGGGACATAGTAAAAGTAACTCTAAGAAGGAAGTTTATAGCAATGCAATTCTATCTCAGGAAACAAACAAACGAAAATCTAAAATAAACAATCTAACCTTACACCTAAAGGAAGTAGAAAGTAAAGAACAAACAAAACCCAAAGTTATTAGGAGGAAAGAAATAATAAAGATTAGAGAAGAAATAAATGAAATAGAGACTAAAAAAACAATAGAAAACATACTCATCGATACAGAGAAAAATTGGTTGCCAGAAGGGAGGGAGGTGGGAGCACAAAATAGTTGAAGGGGATTAAGAGGTACAAACCTTCAGTTATATAATAAATAGTAACGGGGATGTAATATACAGCGTAAGGAATATGGTCAATAATATTGTAATAACTTTGTATGCGACAGATGGTTACTAATGTATGCAAATGTCAAATCATTATATAGTGCACCTAAAACTAACATAATATTGTATGTCAACTACATTTCAATAAAACATAAAAATCAAAGAAGTCTACAAGTAATAAATTCTGGAGAGGATGTGGAGAAAACCCTCTTACACTGTTGGTGGGAATGTAAATTGGTATAGCCACTATGGAGCACAGTATGGAGGTTCGTTAAAAAACTAAAAACAGAGTTACCATATGATCCTGCAGCCCCAATATTGGGCATATATCTGGAGAAAACTATAATTTGAAAAGATACATGTGCCCCAATGTTCATTGTAGAACTATTTACAATAGCCAAGACATGGAAGCAACCTAAATGTCCAAAGACAGATGAATGGATAAAGAAGATTTGGTATATATACATACAAAAGAGTATTACTCAGCCATAAAAAAGAATGAAATAATTCCATTTGTAGCAACATGGATGGACCTAGAGATTATCATACTAAGTGAAGTAAGCCAAAGACAAATACCATGTGATATCACTGATATGTGGAATCTGAAAAAAAAAAAAAAAGATACAAATGAACTTATTTATAAAACAGAAACAGACTCAAAGATTTAGAGAATGAACTTATGGTTACTGGAGGGGGAAGATGAGGGGAAAGGATAGTGAGGGAGTTTGGGATCAACATGTACACACTGCTATACTTAAAATGGATAAACAACAAGGACCTACTGTATAGCACAGGGAACTCTGCTCAATGTTGTGTGCCAGCCTGGATGGGAGGGGAGTTTGGGGGAGAATGGATACATGTAACGTATGGCTAAGTCCCTTTGCTGTGCACCTGAAGCTATCACAACATTGTTAACTGGCTATACTCCAATATAAAATAAAAAGATTAAAAAAAGCAAAACAGAAATAGACCCACAGACATAGAAAACAAATTTATGGTTACCAAAGGGGTAGGGGCAGGATAAATTAGGTTGGGATTAGCATATACACACTACTATACATAAAATGGATAACCATCAAGTACTTACTGTATAGAACAGGGAACTATACTCAAAATTTTGTAATAACCTATAACAGAAAAGAATCTGAAAAAGAATATATATATTCTTTTAGTATTAGCATGGGAACTTCCTGACATTTTCTTTTTCCCAACACAAAACACTCCCTCATAAAATTTACCAGCTTTCTTTATAGTTAATTCTCATTCTGTTGCTGACTATAAATAGGGGCTAGGTAATTGTGCAATGCCAGATCCACAACTTGAGGGGAGTAAAGTGTCACACAGTGGCATCCTTTTTTCTTTGACATTAAGAAGAACTTTCTATGATTTCCTGACTGTGACAGGAAGCTCAGCCTCCAATGCCTCAACCTTTTTAAAGAGAACTGTATTAACTGGGTTTAACTTCCACTTTTATTGCTTGGCCTTTGTGAGGGAGGGAAAGTGACAACCAAAATTTTTGATGACTATCCTTTTGGGTTTCCAAATAGCAGCACTGAAGACATTGATTCCTGCAACCCATTCACCTTCCAGGTTTGCTGTGTTAACAGATGTGGATGTATATTGTAACCTGACTTATAGTAAGTACTGTGTAAGTATTAGTTGTTATTGTTTTGGTATTATTAATATTCAGATGTTAAACGTAATAAAAGGAAGCATAAAAGGTCCCTTCACTGTCACCTCTTAGCTAGTACATGAATTCCAATGAAGAAGAATGTGGCTATGACACACGACAGAATGGTAACTTGCCATGTCCAGTAGCGGTAGAAGTCCCTTTTTGACTCCATCATCCATTAAGGTTTATGTAGCAGCCTTTTAATACATCTTCACAATCACTCTTTCCTTTCAGGCACTATGTAGATGGCAGATGAACACCATCAAGTGCCATGTGATATTTGCATTACAAATGATAAACTTTATTTTTCAAAATGCTCTTCTGAAAAGATTCTGCTTTCCATTTTCAGGAAATCAGACTTTACAAAATCACATAAATTATAGTTAACATTTACAATTTTTTACCAGATTTGAGCGAAGTTTGAGGAAGATTAAATTCATATTATATGTAATGCAGGAACATGGAACTTGTAACCTGTTCATCTTCTACGTTTTCCCCCATTCAGCTGCTTTTTTTCTCATCTGTTGATTTAGTTGGATTCATACCATTTGGTCCAACAGCAAAGTAAATAATAGGAACCAGAATTAACCAAACATGAGGAAGAAATCTATTTTTCCCATGACTCAAATGCCAAACTCTTATGAGAATTATACGCTTCTATGGAAGATAAATAGATCCTCCATTAGCTCCCTCTCTCTTTAACCTGTGAGTTCCGAGAGGAATTTTATTGCAGTACTAATTTCCCAGGGGAGATCTTAAAAAATTAATAGGAGTAATTGTAAAATTATTCCTGTTATTATCTTAGGGACTTTTGTTGATTTCATTTAAAAACCTATATTTGATGTAAATATTTTCAAGAATAATTTTGCAGGAATTAGTGAACAGATATTATTGGGACTTGGAAATATCCAGCTCTCCACCCCATTGAACCAGAACAGCTTTGTTTGTATGTGTTACTCTAAAGATACTTACTGAAGTAGTTTTCCTAGATAAAACAATTGGAAGATCATTGGTCTAATGCAGCTCTGTCCAAAAGAAAATAATTCAAGCCACAAATGTGAGCCACATGTATACTTTTAAGTTTTATAGTAACCACATTTTAAAAAGTAAAAAGAAACATGTAGAATAGATTTTAATAATATTTTTAAATTTATCAAATATATCTGAAATATTATTTCAACATGTAATCAATATAAAAATTATGAGATATTTTACTTTCTTTTTGTACATAATCTTCAAAATCTGATATATATTTTACACTTATATCTCAATTTGGAGTATTCATATTCAAGTGTCCAATAATCAAGTGCTCCGGGCTACCATATGGGACAGTGCGTGTCTAGTGCTTTATACTTTTTGACGGCCTTCCACCTGTATTCTCTCAATTAAACTGCATAGATGTCATCACTATAGTGTCCATTATTGGTTGCCTGTTCAACATCCAGTCTCCCATCTCTGCTTCTCCCATCACATCTATTTTCATTGAAGACTAAGTGCTTCAGGGCTGACCCCATCCCTAGCTACTGGAAGTGTCTGCATCAGGGATGATGATATGACCCCATACTAGGAAATGAGTCCCATGAGGAAGTTCCCTAAGGACATCTGGGGAAAAGTTTCTTCATTTTTAGGGGAGAGCCATAGAAAAAAACACGACTTCTCTCTCCTGCTAGAGGTGAACTAGGAAGCATGTACTAGCAACCATCCTACTACCTGAGGGGAACAAGCCATAGGATGAGGCCAGACTGCAAAAGAAGGGGCAAGCTGGATGACAATGCTGAGCTTCTGGATTAATCAACTCTGAAGGCTGCCCCAAATCTGGGTTTGCAGTTATGTTTTTAATTCTGAAGATACCATATTATACCATCTCTAATAACAACTGAGGGCAACATAAATATACTGAAACTTTTGAGCATATTTTGAAGCATGTTTTTCCCCTCCTTTGTTAGTTTTATTGTTTCCCTATTGTTGCTAAAATTCCTCGTTGTTTAAATGTTATCCCCAGGGCACCTTTCCAAATAATCTTTTTGTTTTTTTCTTCTTTGGATACCAGGCATTGGAACAGCTGTTTTCTACCCACTGCTTCTAAATAACTTCTCTCTTGTTTTACAAAAACAATGCCGTTTCTCCCATCCTTGTATTTTTCAGTCTTTCTAAGAATTTTTATTACTAAGAACAATGTGGAAACAATAAAAGTTAACAAATAAAAGGAAAGGTGTAAAGTTTTTAAAAAAATGCTCACAGTTTTACTGTATAAATTAGTACCATTTTTCATTAGATACAAGCTGTACTGGTGGCTTTGGAATAAAAAAGAGTTGGGTGTGATTTGCTCAATACCATTTACCAACTGTGGGACTTAAAGCAAGTTTCTTACCCAGCAAATGAAAAAGTAATATAATAAAATAGATAAATATCTTCTACCTTGAAAAATTTATGTGAAGATTAAAAACCATGTAACATATGTAAAACTCTTAAGGCCAAATTTAAACCTCAATTTTCTGATTCCAAAGCTAGCATCCTCTTCAGTTTATTGCAACTTCATTTCTTCATTCATTCCACAATCATTTATTGAGTGCCTGCTATGGGCTACGAAGATTTATAGACAAATATGGCAAGGTCTCTGCTCTTTAGCAGTTTACAGTTTATAGTACATCAGGCGAATAAATGGATATTAACAAGAGGGAGGCCATTTCATTTAGCGGTTCATTACATAGGCTATAAAGTCAGACAAATCTAGATTTGAAGGTCAGCTCTGCTTTTTGTTAACTTTGTGACCTTGGGAAAGTTACTTAACATCTAAAAACCAATTTCCTCATCTGAAAAAGGAGATAAGAGTATCCTCTTGTAGTGCTGTTGACAGAAGAAAATGAGACTATGTCTGTGAAATGCTAAGCTCAGTGCCTGTTGTAAAGCAAGCACTTGTCTACTGTGGGCAATCATCCTCACTGTCATAATAAACACTACGACAATTGTAAATATAACTGTGCGTAATTAAGTAAAAAGGGTATGTGCATGCACTATGGAGTATAGAAGCAGAGCATTTGAATCAGTCTCCAGGATTAGGGAAGCTCTGTCCCCTAAAACAGCAGAAGCTTCTGGAGAGTTTTTAAATACGGAGTTCACACTTCTAAGTGTGAAATTGTGCGAGTCATTCTAGGAACTTCAGATTGATTTCTATGACTGAAGATAGGGATGCTGGGGGAGGAATGGAAAATGAGAGGTAAATGTGGCCAAATCCAAGATCTTAAGGATTAAACTAAGGAATCTGAAGCCTTTTAATCTGGGTGAGAGGGTGCTGGATGGAAACATGCCTGAATTCCATGTTAGAGAGTCACTGTGAACACACTAAGGTTCAGTAAGGTTCAGGCTCTTTTTCTTCTCTATAATTATAAGAAAAAAAAAAAAAAAAGACGAAAGCAGGTTTGCAAGAATCCCAATTGTACTGTATCATGCTAGAAGTTTTAAGACTGTCAAAACAAATTTTCTAATTTTGACTTTAGTCAAACACTTCCCCACTAAGCAATGAGAACTCAATAAACAGTTTTATTTGTTTTATAAATAGTTTAGTAAAAAGAATAATATTTGTGAATTGTACTAGCTGCAAAATGTTTGCCTAGTAAAACTTTACCACTGTATGTGAGTGTTCTAAACCTGAAGAGACAGACAGGATGAAATTGATGCTGCCCCTTAACAGAAAAAAACTCCTAAATTGTAGGTATCATGTTGAATGGAATCCTTTAACAGTCTGTTGTAGGACAAGCAAAATTTCTTGTCATTTCTACAGGGATTTTGACAGTATGTTCTCTAGAAACCCAAGCTCCTAAGAAGGGCAATCAATTAATGAATGAACGAAGATACTGCAGGAAACCTTTAATCACTGTAATTATATGACCCATCCAGTTTCTGTGATTATTGACTATTCTCAATCAATCTGTTCTTTTTTGTGTGACATTTTCAATGAAGTAACTTGAAAACGTTTTAGTAAACTAATAAAGAAAAGACAACCAACGTGAAAGAGATTTTTACAGCATAAAAAATCTAGCTGCTACCAATTTCTAGGGGTAGGATTGGGGAGCATTTTTTAATTGTTTAAATTTTAGTATGTGCAACTGAAAGATGAGGATAAAAATACCAAACTGATAAACTTGTGAAGACTAAGTGAGATAATAAACTAATTCTCAAGTTCTTCTTGCATATAGTAGGCATTCAATAAATATGTCCTTTTGTTTTGTGGGTCTCTTCAGCTTCCTCTCCACCAGTCTCACTACATTCCAACTCCCCAATAAATGACATGAACACACACATACACACAACACACACAGGTGTTGAAAGATACAACATTACTGTCATAATGTTTCTAAGGATGAATTAGATGATAACAGTGAACTCCCATCTTTTATTATTAATGCCCCAATTTTGACGAACTTTTTCTATATATTCTGGGTGGGAGAGAAATCTCAGCATATACCTCTCACTATCAGTTCCTACTTCGAAAACAAGTTGCTGCACGTGCCTAATCCTTCTTCTAGTAACCCCTTCATATAGCCCGGGGGGGAAAAAGCAGTCAGGTTTGCCCCCAGAACACAGAGACACAAAGAGCAATGGAGTTTGTAGTTCATCCTAACAGCACACAGCAAACTGTTTTGCAGCAAGATCTTGGCAGTGTGGCCTCATGCTCAGTATCTAGAATAGTCTATGTCCTGCCTCTTCTAAACCTGGCCTGCCAGCTTTCCCTCCGATATCCTTTTTACATAGGCCCTTTGTGCTTGGAGTCAGATTCTGCTGTTTGCAACCAAGAATCAAGTTGAGGGAGAAGACAAGAGATCTGATGTCAGAGGATATTTCCGCACTTCCTGAAATTGATCTACAGCAGAATTTAATTACAAATAGATGCTAAAGAAAAAAAAATCAAGATGTTCCCTAATATCTTTTATAGAGCAAAAGAGAAGAAATTAAGAAATTTACTTCTGGATCCAGGCAAATCCTTAATCTATTCTGGAGGAAATTATTACCATTAAGTAAATTCAAAAATATGCCACCCAGCCTGTGGGCTGTTAGCACATCCACTGATTTATAAAGAGAAAGTCACAGATTAACATCAAACCCAGACTGCAATTCACCCTTTATGGAAAAATCAAGAAAGAGCTTCCTTTTTCTTCTCCTGTTGCCTCACTGTGGTGTTGATGGCATATTTGTGAGCTTTCAGAGCCTTATACAGCTACCTCTGCTCCATTGGAAACTTCACATTACACTATTAGCTCACTTCTGGACAATTCTCTGAGCCTAAATCTTAACAAAACTCCCAATAGTCTTTGAAGATGAAGTGTGGTCCTGAAACTTTATGTCATGTATAACTGTTTCTTGTACTTACAAAAAAATAATAATAAAGAAGAAAGAAGGAGTGAGGGAGGGAGGGCCAAAGGGAGGAAGAGAGGAAGAAAGAGAGAAAGAAAGAGAGGAAGGAAGGAAGGGAGGGAGGGAGGGAGGGAGGAAGGAAGGAAGGAAGGAAGGAAGGAAGGAAGGAAGGAAGGAAGGAAGGAAGGAAGGAAGGAAAAGAAATTTGTTGAAACAGTCCTTCAAGAAGACATTGTCACTGAAATACTGTATTGCTACAAAGGCAAAATTAAACCCCTACATGCAGGCTATAAATATAAACCTATTAACCTAAAGCTCTGAAAAAAAGTATATGGGACTTAGCCAATGAGCTGTGAAGCTATGTTTTAGGTTGGTTCCTTAGAAGCAGAGCCTGAATTGGAGATTCTGACACAGGCAAGAAGTCAAAGTGAGAGATACAGAAAGAGAGAGTCCTGGCTTCTGTCTTCCACAAGGCCACCTCCACTCTGGGCACCCCCAGCAATTTATGTAAATCAAGAAATCCTCCCCCCACCCTTTTTTTTTCTTCTTAAACTAGCTTGCTTTAGCTTGGTCTGGATCTTCTTTGGGGATGATGATTCTTATAACATCCTACTATTGTATAAGCAAACTTTGCTTATTTCCCTTTCTCTCTGACTATTCCAACTCACATCTCAGAAAAAAAAAAAATAGCGCCCATTAGATAGCACTTAATCCTAAATCTGCCCATTGCTAGCTGTGTAAGCCTGGAGTGGTCACTTCCATTTTAAGGAGTCACAAGGAAAGTCATTTGTGGACAGATAGCCACCTCCCTACCAGAGGCTCAGAGAGGAAGACAGGACCCTATTTCTTGTCACAGTTACAGGACAAGGATTAGAGAAATCACAGAATGTCTTATAAACTCTTATCTCCAAAATGCTCTATGTGAATATATCCACTTCTCCACTCCAACCTCAGCTGTCATTGACCCTCACTTGGAGAACTTCAACACCTTCTATCTGGTCTCCCTGCTCCCACTCTGGCCTTTCTGCAATCCAGTCTTCACACAACTTTGAGAAGGATCTTTTAAAAATGTAAATCCAATGATGTCACTCCCTTGCTTCAAGTCTTCCAGTGTTCTCTTAAAATCATATCAAAACTCCTCTGCATGGTCTCACACAATCTGGATCCCAACACGGTCTCTGACTGCAATTCATGGCACTCTACTCTCTCCCTGCTCATCTCACTTCAGCCACACTGGACTTCTTTCTATCCCTTGAGCCCACCTTGAGGTGAGGGCCTTTGCTGTTCCTTCTGCTTAGAATGTTCTTCCTGGAGATCATTCATACCTGGTCCTTTCCTTTCACTCAGATCTCAGCTTAAATGTTACCTCTCATTTAAGAGGCACCTTTCTCTCAAGACCCCATCTACAAAAGTTTCCCAGCCTCCCTCTATCACATCACATTGCTTTATTTTCTCAACAGTATTTATCACAATCTGGCTTTCATCTAATTTAGTGATTGACTTTCTCCTTCCACTAGAATGCATGTTTCCTGAGAGCAGGAAACTAGTCTGCCTATTTAACTACTATATTTCCAGCACCTAGAACTGTGCCTAACACATAGTAGTTACTCAATAAACAATCACTGAATGCATGAATGGATAAATTCTGAATGGTCCCCAGCTTTTTTCCTATATTCAAAATTGACATGGAAAATAATGTTGCTTTTTTGAGTCACAACCTCAAGTTTCTCCAGGGAATCATTCAGTAAACAACACATTCCTTGAGGACAAGGACCATGCCATTGTTTTGTCAGGTTGTAGCACAGTGCCTCGCACACAACTGATATTCAATAAAATGTCACTTAAATGAATTAACACATCATGACTCCTGCCCCTGGCATTGTCAAGATAATTTCATGTTATTTTACTGTTTATTTACATTGATTTAGTAGAACTCCTTGATCCCTAACTTAGAAGTATAGTGTCATATAACTTTAAAAATAAAAGATATCTCTAATTAAATTTAGTATTGTTCCACATAAACCAAGGACAAGAATTAGCAACACTCCAATTCAACCAATATAAGGGAAATTAAATTTTTCTAATAGAAAGAACAGCTCAAGATGAATTGGGCTACATTGAGTCACCATGGCTTGGAGAAAAGAGCTTGGCCATTGATTCCCAGTTTGACTGCTTACGTTGAGTGTTACCTTGAATGAATCACTCAACCTCTTTTAGCTTTGGTTTCTTCGTTATCTGTATATTGGAACCTCATAGGGTTGTTGTAAGAAATAAAGAAAATTATTTGTGAGAAAGAGCCCAGAACATGAATGTAAGGCCTGAAACCATAAAGCTCCTAGAGGAAAACATAGGTGGTAAGCTCTTTGACATAGGTCTTCGTGATGATTTTTTGAATCTGACACCCAAAGCAAAAATGAACAAGTGGGACTACATCAAATTAAAAAGTTTTTCACAGCAAAGGAAACCATCAACAAAATGAAAAGGCAACCAACTGAATGGAAAAAAAAATTGTAATTCATATATCTGATAAGGGACTAATATCCAAAATACATAAAGAACTCATACAACTAAATAGCAAATAAACAATCATTTAAAAATGGGCAGAGGATCTGAATAGACATTTTTCCAAAGAAGACATACAGATGGCCAAAAAGCACATGAAAAGATGCTCGACATCACTAATCATCAGGAAGATGCAAACCAAAGTTACAATGAGATATTACCTCACATCTCTTAGAATGGCTATTATCAAAAAGATAAGAATTAACAAGAGCTAGTGAGGATGTGAAGAAAAGGAGACCCTTGTGCACTGTTGGTGGGAATGTAAATTGGTGCAACCACTGTGGAAAATGGTATGGAGGTTCTTCAAAAAATTAAAAATAGAGCTACCATACAATCCAGCAATTCCACTTCTGGGTAGTTATCGAAGCAAACAAAAACAATAACTTGGAAAGATATATGCATGCTCATGTTCACTGCAGTGTTATTTACAATAGCCAAGATACGGAAACAAAGTGCCCACTGATGGATGAATGAATAAAGAAGATACACCCACACACACAATGGAGTATTACTCAGTTACTCAGTCATGAAAAAAGACTAAAACTTGCCAATTGTGACAAAATGCATGGGCTTCCAAGGCATTATGCCATGTGAAATAAGTCAGAGAAAGACAAATATCGTATGTTCTCACTTACATGTAAAATCTAAAAAAATAACAACAACCAAGCTCAGAGACAGACAGAACAGATGGGTGGTTAACAGAGGTGAGGGTGAGGGTGAGAGAAATGGGTCAAAAGGTAAAAAGAAAAAAATTAATAATAATAATAAAAGAATATGTTAGAGGGTGAGAATTTACTGTGTGCCTAATGTTGTTTCCAGATCCTCAAAAATAAATAGATAGATAGATAAATAAATAAATTTTAAAAATAGAAGAAAAAAAGAAATGATACACAGTAGTATTTTATATTGTATATATTGTATTATACAATAAATATATAGTATTTATATTTTATATAATATATTAAAAACACTTAAAATGAATATACTAGATTCATTTGTGTCAACATGGATAAATCATAAAACATCACTGTTAATTGAAAAAAGGCAAACTGCAGAATAATATGTATAATATGATACCATTTTGTAATATACACACAAACAATACTAAAACAGTGTTCTGGAAAATCATAATAGTGATGACTTCTGGAAACTGAGGAGAAGAAGTATCTGTCACAGTCGGAAGTGGGATAATGAAGCTAACATTTATTAAGTGCTTATTAGTGTGATATGATGTTTAAGTGTTTTACATATATTATTACATTTGATCATAAAAGAAAGAGAGAGAGAGAGAGAGAGAGAGAGAGAGAGAAAGAAAGGAAAAGAAAGAAAGAAGGAAAGATAGAGCCTAGCACAATTCTTGCCTCTAAGAAAAATTTTTGTGCCCCTTAAAAAGCAATAAATTTCCTATAAGTAAAGGTATTCAAACAAAGCTTGGACAATTTCACCAAGAATATTCTAGAAAGAGATCAAACAAAACATTTGTTTTCCTAAATGACCTTTTATAAACCAAGAGATTTTATAAGGTCAACCTTCTTATTTTACAAACATACAACAGAAGTATAGACAAGCAATACAGCTTGTGCAAGATGAAATACAAATTCTTATTTCTAATTTTCTAGGCAATCTACCAACGCACTCCTCCCTCCCTTATCCCTCAGTCCCTATTTGACTCATAATATTTCTTGACTTTCTCAAGCATACTTCAACAAAAACAGATTTGCTTACCATTTCCAGCACACCTGGATCAATTTTTCCCTCTGTGCTTTCTGCACTGACTCTCACTCCCACTGCCAATTCTATACCAAGCTATGTCTCTCCTTCTTTCAAAGCAACACTTAAGGAAAAAAAGTTTATCCTTATTAATGTCTCTACATCTCCAACTGACCTCAGTACTCAAGGGCTCTGATGCCTCACTTTTCTAATTCATAAGGCAACCTGAGTGATCTTCTTAATACACAAAACAGAACAAATCACTCCCTTACTCAAAGCTAGTTGTTTTCTATCATACTTGAGATAAAAATCTATAAACTCCCAAACAAAAAATGACAGGGTTCTACATGGTTTGGCCCTGTCTACCTCCCTGGCTTCACCTTAAAGGCACCGCCCGTTTTACTCACTCTAATGTACCCATCTGGCCCTCTTTAAGTTACTCTAATGCTTCCAGCTCTTTCCTACACTGATAGCTTTGCAAGCTGCTCTTTCTTCCTCAAGTAACATCTTTCAAGATTCACCATAAATGACATTTTCTTAGGGAAGCACTCCTTAACCACCCCTGCATCCACCAATGCATCAAGAGAAGGTCCTCTTTGACACTTTCCCAAAGCACCTTTTTCTTGCCTTCATAACACACCCATTGTTTTAATGATGTATGTAAGGGAATGTCAGAAGCTGCCCCCTCTTCTCTGTTCAGGTGGGCAGAGCAAGTCACATTGGAGCAGATGTTACAAAAGTAAGAAACATTTACTTTGGTAAATGTAGAATGAGTAGATTTACACAGTGGAAACTTGTGTGGTACAACAAAGGAAAATCCACGCAACGACACCTGGTATAAATTGCTGATCACTTGGAAAGAGGTAGACCATCATATTTTCTGGAAAAAAGAGGCTGAGAAATCTAACCTCCTCTCCCAATACCTGAAGCCAAGAAACTTAAAGCACAGTAACTTTGGCTACATTCAGTAGAGGGAAAAGACATGGAAAGCCTTAAAAGAAAATTTACTGGACGAGAAAAACAAACTTGTGTGGGGATGATCTGAGTACAACCCAGAGCCTAAGGACCCAAGAGGGAAGGTTGGTTCCGGGCAGTATGTGGCCTGAGGTCAGCTACTCTCTGGGTCCTTACCCTGTAGCACAGTGGTTGCGCTCCAGGGAATTGCTGGTGAGCTTCAGGGCTGAAGTTATGGGTGTGAATTAATGTGCTCTCTAATGATTGCGCCCAAGCACGGACCCACTACAGCCTGGACAGGGACGTGCTCCATCAGGGCCTCACAGCAGCAGTGGAACAGCACTGCCCTTCAGCCCAGATAAGGCCAACCTGCAAAAGCTGTACCACGTGGCAGTGAAAGCAATCAGGGTAATGACCCATCAGACTGGTTACATTTGTTTATTGGAAGGATTGTTTATTCACTGTCAGTCTACCTTAGTGGATTGAAAGCTTCATGGAAGAAGCTAACATGTCTGTTTGGCTCACTCTCAGGGCTACCAAGTACAGCACAGATGGCACCCTGCTCCACAAGGACTGTCATGCACATAGAACATGATGTGAAGAGTGCCCCTTACAGCTATGTAACCGTTCAGCACCTACAACCGTAGGCGTCAGCCCTGGTTACCACCGTATCACCAGAGTGGCAGGCACGTAGCAAGCAGTAAATATTCACAGAATAATTGTATAACAGAATGCATGATCTACTCTGTCCATTTGCATACATTTGTATGATTTTTCTTAAGAAGTCTTTGGGTATGTTCCCCCACATATTTAATATAGTATGTCCAAAAGGAACGATTTTATTTATTTCGAACCACAGGAAGTCAGAACCGGAAGGAAGGTTAGAGTGATAACTGTTTTATCTTACTGATGAGGAAAGGGAAAACCAGAAAGATACAGTGACTTTTATCCTGTGGTAAAAAAGCCAAGACGAGAACCCTGGGCTCTTGCCTTCCAGTGCCTTATTCTATGGCCCTCACCTGCTTCTTCAATCACTTCCCCCTCTTTTTTTTTAAAACATCTTTATTGGAGTATAATTGCTTTACAATGGTGTGTTAGTTTCTGCTGTATGACAAAGTGAATCAGTTATACATATACATATGTTCCCATATCTCCTCCCTCTTGCATCTCCTTCCCTCCCACCCTCTCTATCCCACCCGTCTAGGTGGTCACAAAGCACCGAGGTGATCCCTGTGCTATGTGGCTGCTTCCCACTAGCTATCTATTTTACATTTGGTAGTGTGTATATGTCCATGCCACTCTCTCACTTCGTCCCAGCTTACCCTTCCCCCTCCCCGTGTCCTCAAGTCCATTCTCTACATCTGTGTCTTTATTCCTGTCCTGCCCATAGGTTCTTCAGAACCTTTGTTTTTTTTTTGGATTCCATACATACGTGTTAGCATGCAGTATTTGTTTTTCTCTTTCTGAATTATTTCATTCTGTATGACAGACTCTAGGTCCATGCAGCTCTATTTACAATAGCCAGGACATGGAAGCAACCACTTTCTCTTGCTCTTCTTACGAAACACAGGCAGAGGTCACTAACTGCTGTTTGTGCCTTTGACTGCTGAGGCAATAGTCTATTTGGGGAAATACTGATGTGTGTGGTCTACTTGACCCAAACAAGGAGGTTGGTAGCAGGATGCTATCAGGGAAATTTCATACATCAAGACCACAATGAAAGCTCCACTCTACTGGCTGGTGAATTTTTCAAGACGTGCCGTATCTTTCAGAATCTCTCTTTCAGCATTAACAACATACTCCTTTTTCCAAATTTTCATGAATCTCACCAAGAGCAGCATATTCTCAACCACAGAAAATGACACACTGAGTATTCAGAAAGAGGGACAGAAAAATCAAATTTACTTTTAGGAAATAAAAGATTAGTAAAAAGTGTATTTTTAAAATTATACTTTATTTTTATTAGATCAATAATTGCTTAAAATAAATACGCTTCCAGTTCCAATTTGGCCTTCTGTCTTTGTATTATCAAGATTTTTAAAAATAGTAATGCTATTTGGTGTAGAATTTATCCTATACTTATATTACATGCCTCTTACCTTAATTAGTATCTAATTTCCTTCTTTCTAACAGAATTAAAGTGTGAAAAATCAAGCCTCCTCTTCTGTCTCTGCCACCATCTTTCATTTTTAGATTTACAGTCCTCAAACACCTATTATAAAAATCAGTATGGTAAAATAATATATAGATTTTGAATAAGTGACAAGATCAGCCACTGAAATGTCCTCCTTATAAATGTTGCCCAAGAGTCTCGGAGGGCCATTGGATGGGAAAATTACACTTTGTGCTACTTGCAGATTGCAAATAATATTAATGTCTTGTCAGGACCTGGTCTAACTGTGAGGCAGTTTACAACTCTTTGTTTCTCATGCTGTGGTCTGATTTAAGGCTTGTGTGAACTCAGTTCTGGGCTGTGAGTCAGTGGTGGAGATTCTGTGCAGTCCCAACATCCCTGATCACCTGTGAAGAGATGAGGACAACCAAGGCACAGGTTCTATCCTTAAGAGGTCTGCAGAGTAATCTGACCTGGGACAGCAACTAGATGCTTGACTCATTTACATGAGGACAGGTCTGAGCACACCATGTCCCTGACTGGAAAGACAAGAGACACATTCTAGACAGAGGCCTTCAGAGCACGAGGTAGTGGGCACTCCTCCACGTTCAAGGGAAGGGTGAGATGGGATCCAGCATGTTTTAGATTTAGAGGGTTACCTGGCAGCTGTGTGGGCGAAAGCATTCCAGAGCTGAGAGAATGCAGAAGAGTGATGGCGACAGGGGGAGAAGAGGAGGAATGAATTACAGTAACTTGTAAAAATTTATGCACCATTTTTCTTATTTTATTTTTTTCTTTTTTTTTCCTTTATTGGAGTATAATTGCTTTACAATGGTGTGTTAGTTTCTGCTTTACAACAAAATGAATCAGTTATATATATACATATGTTCCCATATCTCTTCCTTCTTGCGTCTCCCTCCCTCCCACCCTCCCTATCCCACCCCTCCAGGCGATCACAAAGCACCGAGCCGATCTCCCTGTGCTAGGCGGCTGCTTCCCACTAGCTATCTACCTTACGTTTGGTAGTGTATATATGTCCATGCCTCTCTCTCACTTTGTCACAGCTTACCCTTCCCCCTCCCCATATCCTCAAGTCCATTCTCTAGTAGGTCTGAGTCTTTATTCCTGTCTTACCCCTAGGTTCTTCATGACATTTTTTTTTCCTCTTAAATTCCATATATATGTGTTAGCATATGGTATTTGTCTCTCTCTTTCTGACTTACTTCACTCTGTATGACAGACTCTAGGTCTATCCACCTCATTACAAATAGCTCAATTTCGTTTCTTTTTATGGCTGAGTAATATTCCATTGTATATATGTGCCACATCTTCTTTATCCATTCATCTGATGATGGACACTTAGGTTGTTTCCATTTTTGGGCTATTGTAAATAGAGCTGCAATGAACATTTTGGTACATGACTCTTTTTGAATTATGGTTTTCTCAGGGTATATGCCCAGTAGTGGGATTGCTGGGTCATATGGTAGTTCTATTTCTAGTTTTTTAAGGAACCTCCATACTGTTCTCCATAGTGGCTGTATCAATTTACATTCCCACCAACAGTGCAAGAGGGTTCCCTTTTCTCCACACCCTCTCCAGCATTTATTGTTTGTAGATTTTTTGATGATGGCCATTCTGACTGGTGTGAGATGATATCTCATTGTAGTTTTGATTTGCATTTCTATTTTTTTCTCAAAAGTCACATTCTCCACCACATTTCCCCACCAGTTAACTATAACTAATCAAGCTACGAAACATCACTTGTCTCTTTTCTCCAGTTTCCTGGGGGGAAGGTCTGTCTGAAGACAAGAAGTCAACATTATCATCCAGTAAAACATCATAGTAGTATTCCTAATATGGAAGAAATATTCCCTATTATTTTCACATACATTTATTTTGGTTTTCATTACAATCCTGTGAAATAGGCTGAGTAGGTGTTTTTACTCTTATTTACAAAAAAAAAGGAAAATAGTTCCCAAAGATATCAAGTAAACTGTTTAAGGTCACACAATGAATTACGTATGTCACTGGGACCAGACGCTGTCTTTTGATTTACGTGCTCAGATATTCAGTTAATAAGATCCTCTAGAGAGGATCAGTCAAGGCTCCTCTAACAAAGTGACTGCTAACTTGGGAACTTAACCAGTCCAAGATGGGTGACTGCTCGGCAGCAATAGCTGAATGATTGAGGGCTGAAGTGTAAAGTGGGAAAATGGAGACAAAAGTGTTCTGAGTAAAGGGAACAGATTCACCATTCCATAGTGCTACTTCCGTGTGCATGTGTCCCTCTCATGAAAAAACTCACTGTTCAACTGTCATTTCTATGTAAGAATGAATTACTATGTTTACTATAAAAAGTTGACATATACTCAAGAGACAAGATATAAGAGGAATCCCCAAAATTAGGTTCCTTCTTTAGTTACTTTCATTAATCTATGAAAACTGGAATTTTCTAGGGAAAATGGGGACTTGAGAGGCCATCTAATAATCCTCAAGAAGCATGGTAGGAGTTGACATACAAACTTCTTACTTACCTCTATGACAAGGAATTGAGGGGAAAAGGGAGATTCAGAATGTGACATGTTACAGTTGTAGATCTTAAGAGTTGCAAGGCAAGAATGAGATGCATGTGGAACCCTGGTGGATCATAAAAATGCTACCCATATGTGAGGAGTTTGAAGGAGGACTTCCCTCCCTGCTTCCCCACACTGTAAGGCAAGGACTAAAAACTGAAACATGACACCCAGTACCCCTCACTACTACCTCTCAGCTCCCCCAGACGAATCATCAATCATCCTCTGTTACAAATGCCTGTAGTGCATATTTCTGAGTGTTATTCCCAGAAAACTGATCCTACGGAAACTTTCATAATTGAGTTATTGACCTTTACAGCTTTTTCAAGAGAAAGGCCAGTGAGTCACAATTATGCTACAACTCTAGACCATCTGAATTTCTACAAATATGATGGCTTAAGAATTTGTTTAATTCTTGGCTCTCTCTGACAAACTCAAAATTTTAAAAAATCTATATTTTTAAGCCCTGATTTATGCCATTAATTTTCAAGTTATACTTGCTTCTGGATATATCATTTAGATAATCTGCCATCTCCATATGCATGGTGTCCCAAAACCCTAGAAGCCCCCATTCTTATAAAAAAACAATTGACCAAGCAGTCTCCTTCCCAAATTTCTCATTCTGGATCATTAAACTTTGATTCTCCCAAATCTCTCATAATTCTTCTGAGCATAACAAATGGAAAAAGACCTTAGATATTAGCTCTACTTTTGCACTTTACAGATAAGAGGATACATAACTTGCCCAGTACTACTATTAGGACCAGAATTCTTGGCTTTTATCTAAGCTAAACAAACAGATCAACGACAACAATAAAAAATTAAAAATAAACTCAGAGTCAGATATCTTGAATTAGAAATCTGGTTCTAAAATTCTTTATACTTGTGTTCTTCATCTGAATGATGTAGAAAATAGTGGCAATCTCACAGCATGCAGTTAAATGAGGTAATATATGTGAAAATATTCACCTCAAAGAATAGGACACAGTAGATGTATAAGAAATGTTTGGTAAATCAATCACTCCTTAAATTGACCATTTCTAACAGCAATAGTTCTCTCTTACATTTCTTTCTCTGACTTATCTCTTCCCATGGTATCTACCCTTAGAGCCTAACCCACCTGCAGAAGCAAGTTGTAACTGATCTCACTTTCCCATTTTCCAGTCCAAATCTATCCACACACTACAGCCCTGCCAATGTTTTCAAAACTCATCCCCCTATTCAAAAACCCAAAATAGAGGTTCTATGGCCTACTGGCAAAAGAACACAGTCCTCAGCCTGTGTTCATCCTAACTACCTCAATCCGGCCACAGGAACCTTTTCAAACCATTCCTCCCGTGGTTCCAGTGTGCACCCTCTGTATTTATGGGCTGGGTCCACAGACACACACATTCTCAGCCATGAGGTCAAGCTATGCCATCCCAGTTCTTCCTGGAAGCCTACTCTGGCAAATTCAGAGAGACTTTCTTCCCAGAGCCAAAGGCACTATTAATTACATCCAATCTTGTATTGTTCTCTAAGTTTTTCACTCATAAATGTGGAAATTCTACTTCTCTGAACAGATTATAACGCTTTGACCAGTTGTTAATAAGTCTACTTAATATCCCTTCCATAGTGCTTAAAATGTATTGTAGTAAACTCAAAAAAAAAAAAAAGTCTGAGTAATCTCAATTCTTATAAAAACAAATTATAGACGTTTTTTCCTATAATGTCGATTCACATGTTTAATCATTTTCCCTGAAGCAACATCCTGAACATGGCAGAAATTAATAGGCAGAGAGAATTAGCAATTTGATAATTCTTTTTAATACTATAAAATAGTATTACTTCTGTAAAATAATGTATTGCATCCATTTATCACATGAAGTATATTTAAGACAAATTTCCTTTGTCAAAATATAACCTTAAATTAAAAGAAAACTTACATCTATATTGCAAAACATCTCCTTGAATCAAAGCATCCCTGTCGGCATCTGTGGATGTTGAGCAGGGAATTTGCTAGTTCAAGATTAAAGGCAAAAGTTTCTAAGACTGCTTTTATCCAGTTCCAAAGTTGTAGACAAGAAACTCTGTTCCTCATACCTCTCTTTTCACAATGTTGATAGTTAGCTTTATATCTACTATTTTTAAGACAGCTATAGCCCACGTTCTACCTGTTTGAGGAGTACCAGGTGTACAAAAGTATAAAATGTAGTCATGGCTTCCTCTAAACAACAGCCTCAGGTTATTCCTGCTTCTGGAAACTTGGCTATCATGTCAAACAGCTGGACTATTTGGTGAGTTCATAAAAAAAGTAACAAAAATAATAAGTCAAACAGATTGCATTGCTGAGTCAACTGTCTGATTCCAACAGAATTTGATGCCTCACATAAATATCAACTAAGAACTGTAGTCCATCTACCAACGGTGACATCATTTCCCACTGTAGTCTCACTTAATTTCACATTTTCTATTGTACTTTGTAAAGTTTCTGGGAAAAAAAGAAGGTAAAAAAGCTTTTGTTTGCACCATAGATAAACCCTCAATTTAAGTATTGGCATAGCAGGAACTTGTAGCAGTTGGGATGTTTTCTTATTATGGTATCTCTACTCTGCTAAGTTTTTCAGCAATGACAACTGAATATTATTATAGTTATGATAGTTTTCCAAGATAAGATATGCTCAGGGTCTTTTTAAGTAAGGAGTTTGGATAATTAGATTAGTATCCTATACCCAATTCAGAGAAAGCTAATAGGGAATCTATGTTTTATAGTTAGGAAAAAAGTATAAAAGACAATCTCTCACTTCAACATTAATACACTGAAAATTCAATTCACTAAATTCTAGTGTTTTCATTCTTATAATTCGCTAACCTATTAAGAAAGCAGTTTTGCCAGCTTCTTTCCTTTGAAATAATTCCAACTTTGTACTGTAGATCTTTCTGACGATAGTTGGAGATTTAATTTCAATGGTGCACAAAACAGAAGATAGAATAATTTCCTTTAGTTTAAAAAATACCTATTTTGGAAACCACGAATTTCTTCTCTTTGATACGATGACATGTTGAATTTAAGTTTAATGTTTTTATGAGAACTGAATGAATAAAGTATCTGATAAAATGCAGCAAACCAACAAATATTTTAATTGCAGCTATTAATTGAAATTAAATAAGATGAATTCCAAATACAGTCTTTCTTAAGAGAGTGAGTTTGGCCATCCTAGATTGCAATTTTCAGAACTGATCTAAAGTCTTCCTAAGGTTACTATGCTCATCATATTAGGATCAAAAGTTTTGAAATAAAAACCACACTACATAGTTTCTCTTCTACTTAAAAAAAAAAATCAACTATAAGTCTGGGTAACTGTATGAGTAAGCACTTTATTTGTATCATTTACCTTTTTTCTTGGATATATAGAGTACAGATATAAAGAGTGTGATAGAACAAACTCAGATATGTTGGCCTCAAATGACTGTTATGAAAAATTCAAATACTCTGTTTGCCTTTAAAGTTATGTTAATTATCAACTTTAGCAAAGTGCTTATTACTTAGAACTTTTTTTTCCTTCTATTTGGCCACCTACACACCACAGAAGTAAATATGTCTAAAATTGGTGCTGGCTTTGATAAGCCATGGTGATGACATCAGCCTAGGTTCTAGCTCCCGGAATGCAGACCTGAGACCTTACAGCGATTTGTGGGCTATGAGGTTCCAACATAACTCTCCTTGTCACCACCTATTACTGATTGGGAGCCAAGACTCCTGCTCTAAATATACTACACCAGTTAAATACAGGTATTTTATAATATCTTTGTTGTCAAATGCAGGGGAGGGTGAGGGGGAAAAGGAACTACAGTTCTTATAGAATAGCAGGGATTTAAAACTATACATGGTGCACAACAAGGTTAATATACTTAATACCATGTAACTGTACACTTAAAAGTGATTAAAATGGCAAATTTCATGTTATGTGTATTTTATCACAATTAAAAAAAGAAAACTACGGGATTTCCCTGGCAGTCCAGTGGTTAAGACTCCATGGTGCCAATGAAGGGGGCACAGGTTCCATCCCTGGTGGGGGGGAAGTAAGATCTTGGGTGCTGCTGTGCCTGTCCAAAAAATTTAAAACACAGAAGACAGGAAAAGAAAACAGAAAGAAAAAATATACGTGGGTGGGTTCTGAAAACCGTGCCATGGGATTCAGGAGTTTTTCACAACTGTCTAATAAATTTCCAGGTCCAATATATCACCTGTTATAACCCTGTCACAGTGACCAGATTGCTCTTTCAGGAACATCTACTAAGCCAGGCTGCTTGAGGCCTAAAAAAGCAACCATTCATCAGGAATTAGTAAACAGCACTTACACAAAATGTCTAGCTAAAAGTATCCCAGAGGAAAACATGGAAAGTACGAATGTAAGAGAGAGCGTTAGACTAGGAGCATGTGGAAACTCACTTGCTCCCAAGCTGTGGCCCTCGTGGGGAGCCAGGAAGTGCAGGAACCTCTACTTCCTATCCCAGGATTGGCCTTGCCATCAGCCCTGCACGGTAGCCACAAGGACAAGCAAAGGCTGGTCAGGGGGAGTTACCAAGTCTCAGGGCCCACTGGCTGACTGTCGGTTCAAGCATTTCCTAGAGGGAGAGGGTACAGCACAATTTGAAGGGGCTGAGGCTGCCCGAGCGGCAGGATGCTTCTTCACTCTCCTGCCTCCCTTCAGGAGTGAGCCTGTAAGCAACGTGAGCGCTGGCTGCTCTGGGAGGGCAAGCAGTGGCTCAGAGACTGCAAGACGGCTGTGCCTGTCTGCAGTGGGTCGCAGGTAAAGTACTTCTGCAGCCTGAAAATCGACTCAACCTGCGAGAGGTATTTGAAATAGGAGAAAACCCAGAGCACCGAGCTACCGTTGTCATCGCCATCCTGCTCCCAATGCACCCGGGAGAAACCTCTATTTCTGCACAAGCACTGAAATGATACCTGGGTATCCTCTTACTCTCTCCCGTTAGAACGTGAGCAGCCCTGTGGTCCCCATGCGTGTACAATCAGAGCCTAATGCGATGCCTGGCACTTGGAAGGGGCTCAGCAAGTAAGTGAGGAGCTCAGCTCTGAAGCCGCGACCAAGATGGCACAGGCAGAGCGCTCTCCAAAGTTCTGTGCTTGCAAACACATCCCTGCAGGTGCTGCCATTTCCAAAAATCTCCATTGCCCGCCGGCGCGCACGCTCCCACCCCGAACTCCCCACGCCCTGCAACTACCTACCAGCAACGGCGACCAGCAGACCGACAGCACGCACATGATCCCCATGAGCTGGATAGCCGTCTCGGTCGTGATCCGGCCCCACTGGGCGCTGGACTGCGACGCCGTGGCCTTGGCCCGGCAGCGGGACACTAGGGCCTTAATGGTGGCCAAGTTGCAGGCGAAGGTGACTGCCAGCGCTGACAGCCCCAGGAAAGCAAAGGAGGAAGCGAAGAAAATGTTGCCCCGGTTGTGCGAAGGGCTAGTCCCATTGCCCCCTGCCCCGGTGTTAATGAAGCACCACGTCCCGGGCCACTGGATGGTGTACTGACCCACGCCCAGCACCGGCAGTAGGGCGAAGGCGAGCACCGCCAGCCACACGCCGAGCAGCACGGCGCGGGTGGAGCTCGTTTTCATGTGGCTCGCGTACCAGTGCGGCGCCCGGGTGGCCAGCGCCCGCTCGACGGCCATGGCACTGGCGATGAAGAGCGAAGAGAGCCCAAAGACGGTCATGATGAGTCCGAAGAAGGTGCACAGCCTCCCAGACGGGTCGAGCTGCTCCCAGCGCTGGTGGGACAGGTACAGGACGATGACCACTGGGCTGGTGAGCAGCTGCCCGACCAGGTCGGTGAGCGCCAGCCAGCCGATGCATAGCAGGAACGACTTCTTGCGCTTGCTCTCCCGGCGCCGGTAGCTCTGAGACACGAGCAGCATGGCCAACGCGTTGCCCACGAAGCCAGTGATCAGCATGGTCATCGGAAAGGCTACAGACACCGAGCCGAAATCCTCGCCGGGCCCCGCGGGACGCGTTAGGTTGCTCCGCGCCTCAGCGGAGCGCTCCGGCGCCCAGATGCCGGGGTAGGAGTGGTTGAGGCGCGTGCAGAAAGGGGAACTCGCATGGCCCCGCGTCTCCTTCATACTGTCTTCGAGGTGAGGAAGGAACGGAGCCCTGAGAGCAGCGACGAGAGCCGGCCGACCGGACGCGGGAGGCGGCGGTTGTCAGTGGAGACTGGGACTGGGGCTGGGGCTGGGGCCGCGGCGGAGCTGCCCTCCATGATGCGGGGCTCAGCCGCCGCCTCACTTCGCCACTTCGGCGGCGGCGGCGGCGGGGCTTTCCGGAGACACAGGCAGCCGCGCAGTCGGCTCCGGGATGCGTCCGGCTCCCAGGCGTGTGGAGGTGCTATAAGCCCGAGGGGGGCGGGGCGCCCGTGGGTGTCGGCCAAAGTGCTGTGGGAGGGGATGCGGCAGAAACTGAGCGCCTCTCTCGGCTGCTGCGCGACCAATGCCTTGGCCGCCTGGGCTCGGCAAATCCCCCGGAGGACTCCTCTCGAAATGTTCCAAATCCTGGCCAGAGCGGACGCCCAGCCAGGCTGCCGTGCCCGGCTCCGCGCCTCCTCCGGTTCTCTGCCAGAGGAGCGTCCGTGGGCGGCGGGGGCTACAGTGTCTCCCTGGTCTACCCCACCTCAGCCAAGTTGCCAAGGCGGACCTGAGCGCCGGCCCTCCCCCTTCTCCATCCACAGACGCTTGTGCAAGGACCAGGTCTTCCTCCTGAAGCTCTTTTGTAACCCTGGCAAGTGTCATTCACCTGACGCTGAGCAATCTAAGCAGAACACTCTCCCGTTGCATAGATGAGCCTGAACATTTTTTTCCCTTTCTGCTTCGGGACTCTAGCATGATCATGAGCGGACCAAGTTGCTCTGTCCCCAGGGGCACACTGAAATTATAAAACTAATAGTGCCTCGGGATTTAAGGGGATAGGTACAGGAAAGCAAAATAAAATCAGATGGTCGAATTCAAAAATAAAGAAATCCCAACTACCAACCTACCCCCATCCCCCGCCTAAATTCTTCCCCTTCATTAAAAAAAAAAAAAAAGTTAGCTAGGGCAAAAGTGACTAGAGGCAGGTGGCAGCCACTCACTACCTCACTCTTCCACTATCTCAGTGCATCTGAGATATTGAAATCAAAGGCTGCTTGCCCTTGGGAGTGAAGGCGGGGTGGGGCGGAGGGAAAAGGCAAGTTCTTACAAAGTCTCCAACCATCTTTCTCCACCCCTGGCCCATTCCTATGCAATTAGGACTGGAAACTGCATTTAGATGTTATGTAGGCCTTCACATTTAGTGAAAATGGGCATAATCGCCTAGTAACATCTTTTACTAAGCCAATATTTTATGTTTCACAACAATTTTCCCATTTTTTTTCAGACATCCTCCAAGGTCCTGTTGCTATTATTATTATTCCCCTTTTAAGGTGAGGTAACTGAGGCTCCATGAAGTTAAAGGATGTGCCCAAGTCTTTCAGCAATTCTCCAGTCTCCATCTTCTTATTTGAAGCACAGTTTTCTTTACATAGGTACCATAACCACTCTCAACAGGTGAAAATCTAGGTACTATAACCACTCTCAACAGGTGAAAATCAGTGGTAAGACCAGCTGTTCTCAAATCTAGGGAAAGCCTGGTTTTTCTGCCTCTTCATCTTGACCGGGAAATGAAAAGATCTTAAAATTTACAAACTTCATTTTTCCTCATATTTAAGAAATTAGACCTAATCATATAGCACTATGAAGACCATTACTCAGACTTCAGCTTGACTTTCAGAGCAAGCCCCGGTCAGTTCAGTTCTTCATGTTGATATTCTTATTGGGTGTAAATCAGTGGTAGTAAATGAGAATGGAATATGTTCCCCTGCATTCTTTCTTTCTATGCTGTTGTTTTCTTTATGAGAGCTTGAAAAAAGAAAAAATCATTATAGGCCTATATAGTTTTTAAAGGAGAAAAAAGCAAAAATGTAATGTAAACTCTATTTTAGCAACATACATTAATCATATCACTAATTTCACTTTGTGTTTTACTGTTAAAATTTTTTTTTTTTTTTTTTTTTATTGTTGGGGGTAGGAGTTTATT
>NW_020185328.1:3939799-3968907 GCF_003031525.2 Neophocaena asiaeorientalis asiaeorientalis
TTTTTTTTAGATGTTGGGGGTAGGAGTTTATTAATTTATTTATTTTTGCTGTGTTGGGTCTTTGTTTCTGTGCGAGGGCTTTCTCCAGTTGCGGCAAGTGGGGGCCAGTCTTCATCGCGGTGCGCGGGCCTCTCACTATCGCGGCCTCTTGTTGCGGAGCACGGGCTCCAGACGCGCAGGCTCAGTAGTTGTGGCCCACGGGCCCAGTCGCTCCACGGCATGTGGGATCCTCCCAGACCAGGGCTCGAACCCGTGTCCCCTGCATTAGCAGGCAGATTCTCAACCACTGCGCCACCAGGGAAGCCCCTTAAAATTTTTTTACACTTTTGAAATTTCTCTTTTAAAATGTCTTGTTTCTAATGAGAACAATAGCTAGGAAGGAATGAAGTGGTTTACCTTTTAAATCTTTCCCCAAACTTTTGCCTTATTAGTTTTAATTACTCTCAAACCCATACTTGGGAAAATGTTTTTCTAAAATGTCCTTTGAAAAGTAAGATAATTTTGATGGTATTTTTAGGTACAAGCTTTATCCAAAACAATGGGATGAAAGTACATGTCAAATTTTAATGTTACAGCAATAAAATTCTAGTGTGACTATGTATTTTATTTTAAAATTTAAGACCTTTTTATGATTCATACATCAAAGAAAGCAAAGCCAGTTACATCAAAAATTATTCTCATTTTTATGAATATTTGACTTCTTTGAAACTTTTGTTTCCCCCATTGCAGTATACACAAATTAGATTTCATAAGAGATACAAGTATAAGGACATACAGTTATTGAAGAATTATGGTTAGCCTCTCTTAACTCACCTCTACACCAATGCTTTAAATGTGTTGCATTTAAGATCTTTTGTGTAACACTTTCCTCCTTTTGGTGTTTTGCTTCATCCCATCCTAAGTTGTAGCTATTCACTTTGCAAACAAGTAATTTGGGGGATCTGAAGAGTCACACAATAGAATGCTGGCAGTTGGATTCTGATTGGCATTTTTTTGGTGTCAGAGTAGAAAAAGTCTGAATTGCGTTGGTCTGAAACACCAGTACCCTCTAGTGACCAAAAGGTTAATAACATGCTATGCAATCTGTAAATAACAAATATGCTTTGCTTAGCGACCTCTGATATATTTCGCAGGGGCCTAAATCATTAATACGTAACTGTGGTCATTCTGTTTTCCTCTGAGTGTCTGCTTAATCAATAGACCAGTGAGGATTAAAGTTATAGAGTCAGATAATTGAAAGACCACATATTCAAAATCTTTAAAAAGATTTTAAGGCCATGTAGTCACCCATTATATATTTTTAACTGATATTATGCCCTAGAAGTAATTTTAATCCATAAATTTAAATCCCCTCTTGTATCTTACATTTAAAAATTCACGACAGGGCTTCCCTGGTGGCGCAGTTGTTGAGAATCTGCCTGCCAATGAAGGGAACACGGGTTCGAGCCCTGGTCTGGGAAGATCCCACACGCCGCGGAGCAACTGGACCTGTGAGCCACAATTACTGAACCTGTGCGTCTGGAGCCCGTGCTCCGCAACAAGAGAGGCCGCGATAGTGAGAGGCCCGTGCACCGCGATGAAGAGTGGCCCCCGCTTGCCACAACTAAAGCCCTCACACAGAAACGAAGACCCAACACAGCCATAAATAAATAAATTTAAAAATTCATGACATATGTCAATATTTAGCTAGTGCTGATGAATTTATTCTATTTACTTCTACTAAACTTCTATTAAGAAATCTTAAAATAGATATAGATTAAAAAAATTAATAACTAGTTTCATACAATCAGGCCCTTTTCTGCAATTCTTACTCCACAGAGCCAACTAATAATTTCAGCATGTTTTTAAGTCATTTATTCAATAAATATTGAGCACCTACTCTTATGTCAGACACTATACTAGTCATTAGGGATACAAAAGAAAAACACAAAAGTCTCTACATTTATGGAACTTATATTTTAGTGCAAAACTCTTGATTTTGTTTTTTACCCAAAATAACAGAATAAAGAATGCTAATCTCAGTGGCTTTTGTGATTTGCCATGGAGGTAGGATCTTATATGAAACACAATTTTAAAAACAATGTACAGTTTTCATGAAAAAGTGGAAAAAATATGTAGTTTTCATGATCAAATAAGATTTATTTCAGGAACCCAAGGTAGATGTAGCACTCAAACATTAATCAATATAATTAGCACTTCAACAAAATAAAGGAGATGCTTTAAGTCTTTTCTAAATCAAACATCTGGGTACCCTGAGTCCTTTTCTATTGACTGCCTTTTCTCCAAACTTTTCTTCCTGTTTCTTTACATGCCTAGTAATTTTTAATTGAAAACTGGACATTGAAGTTCGTATACTGTAGTGACCGTGGATTCCACTTTTTTTCTCCTGAGGATTATTGATTTGGGGGGCTTCTTCTGGCAGTGCCTGGATTCAAAATGCCAACATTTTCTCTCCTGTGATAGACAGCTGCTGCTGTTTCTTAGTATATCTATGTTTTTATAGATACATAAATATAGATATACAGAGATATAGATACAAAGATATGTATACACACACATGTAAATAAATACAAATTCAATTAATTTTCAGCGAAGTATTAAGGTAATTCAACACAGAAAAATGTTTTCAACAAATGGTGCTGGAAAAACTGGATACAGTACCTATATGCAAGTAAAAATGAATACAATCCTTATTTTACACCACACACAAAATGGATTATACATTAAGTGTAATTACATTTAATTTTAAAATTATAAATCTTCTAGATTAAAACAGGAGAAAAATCCTCGTGATTTCTTTACCTACCCATTGTTACTGGAAGTACTCCTGCAACTTATTTTTTGTCTTTTGCTTTTAAAAATTTAACAAAATGTGATTATCTCTTTGGTCAGTTTGTATAGAAATTCTTCATAATCTTTTAAAATACCAAGAATAATCTAACACATTTTTTCTGAATGTTTGGGTTATTTATAATTTTTGCTATAAGCAGCAATGGTACAATAACATTTTTGTATATATTGGTGTATATATCTATGGGGTTTATTTTTACATGATAAATCCTTAGAAGAGGACTGATGTGTCCCAAGTTTATATCTGCAGCTTATACTTCTCCTTTGAATTCCAGCCTCATATATCCAATTGACTATTTGTCATCCCATTTGGATAGCCCATTGACACCTCAATATGTTCAAACGGAACTTCAAATTTTCTTCCCCACTCCTGGTTCTACCTGAGGCTTCCCCATTGCAGTATATAATAATACCATCCACTTACTCAAGCCAGAAATCCAATGGCCATCCTTCAGTCTTTGTTTTCCATTATCACTGTCTTCCAATCCATCATCCAGTAATATTAATTCTAATTCCAAAATATATCTCAGGTACATTCACTTGTCTCCATCTCCACAGCTACTATCCTGGTTCAGGTCACTACCATCGTTTACCTAATCTACTGCAATCTTTTTTTTTTTTTTCTTAATTACCTTGATTTTATCATTTTAAATTTTAACAAAATAAGCTAAGCAAAAAAAGTTTAAACAGCATGTAGATTACATTTTTAAAGGTTAATGATATCTTCTACCTCGTCCTCATTTTCACTCCCAAATTAACCAATATAAACAGGTTGGGGTGTATTCCTTCAGATTTTTCTTCATGCTCATACAAAGATATATCCACTCAAAATACATGAGTTTCTGCTTCTGTTTGCCAGCTCTGTATATTATTGCTGTCTGAAATACTTACAATCTGAATGAAATATATTTTACGGTTAATTTGGATCTCCCTAACTAGTAAAGTTAAATCCATTTTCCCATGTCTATTAACTTCCTCTTCGACTAATTGATCTTTGTGCATTTCCTATTGGATTATCATTATGCTATTAATTTGCAGGAGCTCCTTGGATAGTTAGACACCGCCTGTTTCTCATTTTCCTACCTTATCATTTCCTTTTTTACTTTTTGTGTAATGTCTATTACCATATTTAAAAAATTTATTCAGAAAAATGTTCATCTTTTCCTTTATGATTTTTAGGATTACTGCTTAAGAAAGTTTCTCCTTCTTAATTTCTACACTCAAGTTACATTTTGGAAAATATTGCTTTAATAGTCATATCTTTTAATCAGATAGATTTAAATTCTTACATTTTAGCAAATGGTAATAAGACAGAAGCTTAATTTTTTGATGGGTTATATGAATAGCTAGCACCATTTATTAGCTAAATCATAATTCTCTTAATTGGAATACCATTTTATCAAATAATAAATTTCCATATAGCTTAGAATCTAGATCTTGCTTTCTAAATATCATTCTCCAGGAAGAACAACCAGGGCTCCTTGGAGAAATGGCTGACTTATGGCTGTGGCAGGGAAAATATAACGTGAGCCTAGGGCATCTTGTATTACCAAAAATTAAAGAAGTGCTCAAAAGACAAAAGGATGGGGACATGTGCAAGGGACACAGAAGCCAACCTGAAAGAATTCCCAATGGCCAACTGGAACAATTTGAGCAACAAAATATATAACGTAATATTGAATGTAATCCAGATATAAAATATACATTAAGTCCATACTGATTTATTAAATAAATGGGAAAGAGGAGGCAAACCTCCTTAATATATGTAGATATTCCCCCCTCCAGAACTGAAGCATAATGCCCCTTGCGCCTTGAGGGTATGCTTGACTTCATGACTTTCAGGAATTTATTGTACTTTGCTTTACTCAGCTTTGCAGATACTGCATTTTTTACAGATTGAAGGTTGGTGGCAATCCTGCATTGTCAGAGAATGGTTAGTATTTTTTAGCAATATAGTATTTTAAAATTAAGGTATGTACATTGTATTTTAGATATAATGATATCACACACTTAATAGACTATAGTATAGCATAAACATAACTTTTATATGTACTGGCAAACCAAAAAATTTGTGTGACTCACTTTACTGTGATATTCGCTTTATTGTGGTGGTCTGGAATCGAACCTGCAGCATCTCCGAGGTATGCCTGTACTTCTAAATATATAGTATGAAAAGAAAAAAATAGTATCTTTACAATGGAGAAATCTGGCAAACACTATCTTAACCAAGTGATGGTTAACATCACCAGTAATGTCATGTGGATATTATGCACCTCCTGATATGTGATGATGAGAGGGCACTTCACTCCTGTAGTAATCTTTCCAGTCTAATCACGAAAAGAAAGTAACAGATTAACCCCAAATGAGGGTCATTCTACAGGATACCTGGCCAGTACTCCTTAAGATTGTTAATGTCATGAAAAACAAGAATGAGAAAATGTCACCAACCAGAAGAAAATGGGGGACATAACTATATGCAATGTACCACCCTCTATTGGATCCTGGAATAGAAAGAGGACGGTGGGAAAACTGGTGGAATTCAAAAAAAAATCTGGAGTTAACAGTAATGTTTGAATATTGATTTCTTGGTTTTTGCAAATGTATTATGGTAATGTAAAATATTAACACTGTAAGGGTATGTACGTTTTCTATATATCTAAAATTATTCCCCAAATAAAGTTATTTAAAATTCCTATATAGGTGTGTATTCTTCTCTGTAATTCCTTATTCTATTCTATTTGTATTTCTAGGTGAATACTATTTTGAGGTATAACATTCATACACGAAGTGCAAAAATCTTAACTCTATACATCAGTGATTGCTAAAAACATATATACACAGTTGTAACCACCATCCAGACTTATACACAATTCAAGCAACCTAGGTTTCTTGTGCCCCGACCCAATCAATAACCAGCACAATGCCCCACAAGGTAATCACTATTTTGACTTCCATCACAACAGTTAAATGTCTGTTCTTGAGCTTTATATAAATGGAATCATACAGTATGTATATACTTGTTTGTGCTCTAGATAGTTTATCTCCATAAATGTCCCACGTGTATTTGAGAAGAATTTCTGTTATTGGGTAGTGTTCTATAAATATGAAGTAGGTCAAGTTGATTGATAGTTTGTCATCTTCTATCCTGACTTTCCTGCTTGTTTTATCAATTACTGAGAAGTGTAGAAATCTCTAATTCTGGATTTCCCTATTTTTGCCATGCAGTTCTATCAATTTTTGCTTCATATATTTTTTTAAGACTACAACATTCATAAACGTTTAAGATTGTTATGCTTTTGTGATTGACTTATGACGTGACATTCTTTACCTCTATTCTTTGCTCTCAGTTTTTAGTAGAATTATAGTATTTTCCACCCTTCCACTTTTAACCTATTTGTCTTTGTTTACAGTGGGTTTCTTCTAAGATCATGTAGGTCTTGCTTCATTTATCCAGTTTGACAATCAGTACTTTATAATTGGGGGTGTTTGATCATTTATATTTAATGCAATCATTGATGTGGTTGGGTTTAAACCTACAAGCCTATTTGTTTTCTACCTCCTTTTGCGTTGAGTATTTGTGATTCCACTTTTTCCTTCCTTTGTAAGTGTATTATGTATAACTCTTCGTTATGTTCAGTGGTTGCTTTTATAGCATCTCTCTTAACCAGACTACCTTCAAGATGTCTGTAACTTTGTATATAACCATACAATAGCTCACTTCCATTTCTCCCCTCTGGACCTGTGAGCAATTTTTGCTGTATATTTTACTCGTACATAGAAGTCTCACAGTGTTATTTGCTTTAAACAATTACCTTTTAAAGAGACTTAAATAGTAAGTGGGAAAAAAACCCGTAACTGTATTTAGCCACATAGCACTTTCTGTGCTATTTGTGTAGACCCAATTTCCATCTGATACCAGTTTTCTTCTGCCAAAAGAATCTCAATATTTTGTATTAGAGATAAAGCTTCTGAGTAACTGAAAAGTTTGTGTTTTTATATTCTTGAAGGAGTAAATATAGAATAGGCTGGTAATTGCACGATCTGGTTTGCATTGCTCTGACAATGCTGGCTGTCATTCCTACCATTTCTGTATAAACATCGTTTTCTCTGGCTGCTTTTCATCTTTATCACAGGCTTTAAACAATTTGATTATGAATAGTTCTGCTCTAATTTTCTTCATCTCTATGCTTAGACCTTGATATGGAATGCTTTGTGAGAAGCATTTAAACTCAAGGATTTAACTTAATTGAAAGGATTTAAACTCATTTATTAATTTGGGGAAAATATTAAAACATAACTACTACAAGTGAAACGTCCCAATCTTCTCTCAGCATTTTTTCCATTGTAGGGTTTTAGTACTACAGGTACTGCAGCACTGAATACGTAGCCTGAGAAGTACTTATGTGGTCTTCATTTCTGGTAGAAAATGAACTAAACACTTTTTGACCTTTCCTTTTTGGTGATTCCAATGTATTAAGAACAGTGTAATATAGGGCAACGCAATTTTGTGATTCCAACCACACCATTTACAGAGTTGCAAATATTTCATTTTCTCTGATCATGGTCACTAGAATCACATTAAAATTCTTAAGCTCTAATAGCCGCAGATTCCAAATTACAAGAATGCAGATGATTTATCTTCCCTGCTCAGAATTCTGATGTTAAGTATTTAATCACTGAAAAGGCAACATTTTCAGCAGGCCTGAAGTCAACAGGTAGATTGTATACAGAGGTAATAATGTCACTAAGGATTAATATAATTAAAGACTAATTTGTCAGACTCGTTTCATCCAAACCACTTCCATTTTTGATTTTCAGGTTTTTATTTCACTAAGGAGCAAATAACTCATAATTTACTTTTCTAATAATAAATGTCCAAATCATTTTTGCCAGTAAATTGAACTTCACTGGTGTAGTTATCAATGAATAATATTTTACACTATTTTCTTCTATTAAAAGCTTTTAAGGCCTTAAAGCCATATTTATTAAACATGGTTATAAGTAGTACGTAATACGTTTACTGTTCTAAATACCCAAGTACATTTATGACAGTTATTTTAATACACACTAAACCATTTTGACCTCTATTATCTGGTCCTACACCAGAACACTAAGGCTAATTTTTAAATTCACTGCTTATTTTGCATATGATGCACCCCAATGCACTTTGTTCAAGAGTCATACATTCTAAAGGAACTCAATTTACCAATTCATAAGCAAAGTTGCTTAGGTTAGTATTTTTGCAGAGACATGTTAGGAAAAAACCGATAATTGACAAAAAAAATCTTACTTCCAGAATAATTTTTAGTGCTTCTGTCCTTGGTGATATAAAAAGAAACTAAAACAGATTTCAAAATGTATACCAGTGAGGCTTTGTTTCCAACCTTATCTAAGCTGTTTACAATAAACAAAAGTTGGCATACTTTAAATATAACATTGAGGACAATGAACAGTGTTTACATGCAATTTCTAGATTCTATACTACACTGAAGCATAGCTGGATAAGGAAATTCAAACCTTATCAGCTTGTGAAGAAATGGACCTATTAAAATTTAATAGAAAAAAAAAATTGAGACCTGTTTGGTAACTGGCTGTCATGATATAACTTCAGGAAAAAACTCCTGCAATCAAATGTTTTCCAGTAAAGAATAAGCATTCATTAGTAGCACTGGATGAAAAAAAATTACTAAAACCTTGTAAGAAACATGACAGATATTGACACCCTTGCCAAACACCGAGTGCTTGCTGTGAGAGAACACTGAAAGGGCCAGAAATACTGGGTAGGGCCTTTCAAGAAATTCACCTAATTCCTATGGAAACTCAGGAACCAGGGATGGCATCCTAGTGTTCTGAATTGTCATGAAGTCCAAGTGAAAAAGGGATGGTAATGAGTGTGCAGGGCATTTCAGGCATAGGAAGCCTGTACGTGGATGAAAATCTATCACAAGTAGTTCAGCATGGCTCATGTGGCTAGCTATATAGGCTATGTGCCCAAGCTTGCTGGAATTGACAGGGCTGGGGGAAGGGACGGTGACACAAAGGATTTCAGTTTAATCCTGAAACCCATAGGAAAGATGTTAAGCAAGGAAATTACATGAACAGAAACTGCTTGTTAATAAGACCACTCTGGTATGAGTAATGAAAGGATCACTGCTTGGTTAAATAGCATGTAGCAAATACTGTGGAAAACCTACTATATATGCCAGACAGGACTGGAGGCCAAATGACCATTTAGGAGGCAACTGTAGTTATCTTAGCCCATAAACCAAAGCAGTGATAGTAGTAATGGAGCAGTGCAGGCTTGAGGGTTAAGAACTATCGATTCTAGGGTAAATCAGATTTATTTGGTATGGAGTTGGGAGGCAAAAGAGAAATCTAAGAGGATCCCCAAAGTCACTGATAATGGTGTTTATTGATGTGAAATACATTATTTTGATGGAGAGATTGCATGGGGAGAATTTAGGTATGGTGGAATTGTTTGATATTTAAAAGGAGATACACAGTAGGCAGTGAGAGAAACGGATCTGGTGCTGTAGAAAGGAGTAAGTAGGAAATAAACATTTGAGTATTAGTGTATATGAAATAACTGAAAACATAAGTAGGGAGTGAAATTAATAGCCAATATTTGCTGTATACTTGTGTGCGAGGCATAACGATGTCCAAGGTCATACAGGTACCATGATGTAAAAATTCAAATCTGGTTCTTTGACTCCAGGGGAAGAGTGTAGATAGAAATTAAAGCTCACCTTATTCTTCAATAAACTTGTCCTTCAAGACTGCTCAAGTCAATTCCTTAAGAGTTTGCCTCTTCATTCAGACAAGACTGATTTTTTTCCCACTTAGCAGACTTTATTTCTACCATGAAGTATTTTTATAAGAGCACTCCCCCACTAGATTTGAGATTATGGGAAAGGGGTTGTCATATATATATTTTAGCTTCAAACCCCAGGTCTTCTTATTCTCTTGGATAATGCTGCATAGCATTCTTCATCTTAGATACACTTTAATCATTCATTTATGTATTTAGGAAGTTACCAGTTATTGTAAATACTTTTCTTATGCTAGTACCTTTTATTTTGCTAAATACAGGCATTTGGGAACTATGAGTTATCACACATTCATCTTTTATCTGTGTGCAATGCTTCAACACCCTCTACCCTCCTGTAAGTATCCATGTGGTTCAATGTGGCTGGGGAAAAAAACCCAACTGTGTTTGCCGGTCACTCTCAGTGACTATAAACTTGGCTCTAATGCTACCTGGATTCATCCTTCCTGATACTATAAGGTCAAAGCTATCATTGCTACCACCACCACAGGTCTAGATTCTATTCCCTCACCTACTTGATGATAAACCTCCCTCTTCAACAATTCTTCCTTTCCTTCCTTCCATTCTATTGGAGAATGGAGGCATGTCAAAGGACTCTCAATGGCCAAAGCTGGGAACAGTTTGAGCAATAAAATAACATAGCATTGAACTTCCACTTAAAGGATAAATATGTGGAAGTCCATACAGATGTAAATAAATAGGAGACAAATCTTTGTAACAGAGGAATTACAAATATGAGTAGACAGCCTTCCCCCACAGGAGGTAGAGTTGAATTCTCCCTATCCCTACTCTGAAGGTGGGCTATACTTAGTAACTTGCTTCCAAAGAATGGAATAAATTAAGGGAAAAAAATGAACTACAATGGTGATTTCAGGCAATTCCTACCTTAATCAAGTGATGAAGGTTAACATCCCCGGTGATGTCATATGAATATCATGTATCCCTGACATGATGTGGTGAGAAGGGCACTTTTTTCCTCTGTGGTATTTGCTTTAAAAACCAACAACTCCAGTCTAATCACAAGAAAAACCAGACAAACTCAGAATGAGGGACATTCTAAAGTATACCCAGCCAGTACTCCTCATGACTGTCAAAGTCATCAAAAGCAAGGAAAGAATGAAAAACTGTCAGACCAGAGGAGACTGGAGAAATGTGACAAAAAAGTGTAATATGGTATCCTGGATTAGCGTAATAGAAAAATGCTGATATTCAAACAAAATCTGGATTGTAAGTAACAGTAATACATGAATGTTGGTTTCTTAGTTTTGACAAAATCACAGGGTAATACGCTAACCACGGTGGAAACTCGGTGGGAGTATATGGGAACTCTCCATACAACCTTTGCAACTTTCCTGTATATTTAAAGATATTTCAAAATAGTATGCCTGTCTACCAATCTACCTACCTAGAAATGACTGAAATTAACACCTTCTTACTAAATCAGATTAAAAAACATCTGACCATTTTGGCTTAACATTTATCTTCTCAAACATGTTATTTGGTTGTTATTAGAGGTAATACTGAAATCTGCCATCAGACTTGGGGTTGAATCCCCATTATGCTACTCCTATGGCTCCCTTGGGCAAGTTTTTAATTTCCTTAAACTGTAATCTTCCTTTTTGCAAAACAGGGGATGATATACTATAGTATGTAAAGGTGACAGGAAGAATTAGCCTGAAAATCACTATTATATACCTTAAATTGTCTTTAAATTAAAACTCTCCACTGTTTTTCAGAAATAAAACTATTTCCAGTTCAGGAAAGCTATAATGCTATTTCTATTAAAAAACAAAACAAAACAACTAACGATTATGTCAAAATTGTTAGGTGGGGCAGAAGGGAGAAATTCCCTACCTTCTCACCAGCATCTACAACACTAGCTGTGGATGCCAAATATCAAGAAGACATGAGAAAAAAAAAAAAAAAAAATCAAAGATTAGTTTTACCTTGGTTAAGTATGCCTAGAGATGGTCTTATGCTTAGAGCTTGTTCTGAACTTGAACATTTGTTACCAGATACCAACCATTCAATGTTGTTTAGATGAAGGATTCTACATGGAAAATTAAGAACCCTTGGCAGTTAAAAGGGATACTTGTTGAGTGCTATAAAGTGACAGTTTTAATGGAAGCACACTATGGCATGTTTTTTGCCACATGGAATAAGGTTATGTTCTGGTATAAAGTATTCAACTAATTTGGGTACTCTTCTGTTTAAAAAAGTCACAAAAATTGCTCAGTGCCCAAGGTTATAGTGATCATGGCTTTGGAATGTTTTAAACCAAGCATTCATATATAAAAATAAGGTGACCTTACATAAAGGGTAAGTGAATATAGGGAGTTTAAGATGCACAATCAAAAAACAAACCAGACTGTAAATAGCTTAAAAATGAACATTAAATCAGAGCTTAAAAATTCTAATTTATTTCTAACAAACACCACTTGATGCTCGACTCACAAGCTTTATTTACATTTGTCTACAGCATCATTTCCTTACGAAATGAACTAGTACAGCTTAGTTAAACCAAATAAAATCATAATCATTTGAATTGTCTGTAAACTACTATCAGCTAAATTTATAACCTTGCATTTACTTATTAGTACAGCCAAAGTTTTAAATACAGAAAGCACAAGAATAAACCAACGATAACATGTAGAATCTAGAAGATCATATGGGCAATTTAGAAGGTGGACTTTCAAGAAGTCTGAGGCACAATTACAAGAGAGTAAAGTTCTTGTGCAACCTACAGTAAATGTAGCAAAGAAAATTTTAAGACATAAAAAAAGCAGGGGAAGTTCATTGTAAAAATATTACCAAAATATTTCTACGTAAGCTATTTCGCTTTCATCTTTAGATGAGTTGAAGAGAAAAATCACTCATTTCAAAATAAAAAAGCAAATATCATTTTGCTCTGTCTACTAAGTACCTTAAAACATTTTAATTTTTAGTTGCAGTAGACATTAATATTATGGAAACACAAACAAACCCCCCACCCAAAACAAAAAATGTGGATACTGATCCCCATGACAAAAAGTTCCCAAGCACAATTGTCAACTTCCCTTAATATACTTACCTTGCATTGTCACTGAAGATACTGTTAAGAGAAACCATTTTTAAAACCAGAAGACAGAACAGAGCTCAAATGACCAGATTTTAATTTTGAGAAATAAACCTTGAAAGTATTTTAAGCCATAAGTAATTTCAAGTGAATAGGAACAATTATTTCTGCTTATGTCATGAGGAAATAAGCATTCATCTTTAACTCAGAAGAAAATTTTATGCAACGTGTTTAAAATTAAACATCTCAAAGCAAATGTTCACTTAAATTCACAATGTCTGTTTGTCTTTCACCCAAAGAGAAATATACTTCAAAAACTTTCTTCAATTTGTTCCTCATTAACTATGATTTAACTGTCTACCCTATAATGTGATAACTAGATTTTTAAAGGGTATCACACAAAGCTCCTAAAAATATTAAACATTTTAAAGTAAGATGTTTTTCTCATCAACCATATTAGTAGAGATCAACTGTCTGGCATTCTTGCTCCAAATTACATGTCAGAAAAGGAGAAATAAACACCTTTCTCCTCTCCAATTCACAAAACTTTTCTGTATTAAACTTGGTGGTGCAAAAAGTAAAACTGGATAAAAGAGAAACAACGATTCTAAGGCACCCTTAACGTAGGGTATTTTAAAATAAAGAAATTTCCAGTTGACTGTTTTACAACTAGTTAATAAGAATCATTTCAACATAGGTTAACATAAACAGGTTGACTCCTTTTCCTGGATTAACATAAACAGATTGTTTCCAACTACTTTACCACAGTCTTGCTTCCATGCCCAAAGTCCAGACAAGCCTAGGTAATGCTCATATTTGGAGATGAGGAAAACAAGAGTTCAAATTAAAAAACAAAGTACTGTTATAGCTGAGATGGTTTTAAATGAAGCAAATGGTTGTAAATAACGAATGATAAACAAAGCATCTATTTGGGGACATTATGGCTTAAAATACCATTTACTTTTAATTTCACAAATAAACATAGCTGTATTGTTCTGAAAAGCAATGAAAGGCATGCACCTCTACTAGCAGATTTAGCACTTCTGACCAAGTAAGACACCAACTTCTTAAAAAATATGCTTCATGCACTGTACTGGACTTTTTTTTTTTTTTTTTAAGATGTAAATTTTAATTCATTATTTCTTTTTTGAACTTGAACGGGAACCAGAATGGGATGATCCGGAAGGTGACCTGTGGTGCCTGTAAGACATAATGGAGAAAGCAGGTAATCTGGTAAGCTGGAGCTGAATATCAGCATTTGTAAGACTTTGAGAATATGAAAAATTAAACCTCATTACACTGGTAAGAGGAATAATTAAAATCTGAGATATAAACTTATACACATAAAATTAACTAGTACTTATTAGACCTTGGATATGAGCCCAGTAGCAGTGCAATCATAATTTAAAAATCTCTCGATATAGCCACCTCTCAATTATTTAAGGTAATGAAAGAAAGCCTTGCAAAATTGTATAAAACTACAGATTAATACAACAAAGACATATAAACTTGGTGATGGCAGCGTGACTTAATCGTTCTCTGTGATACACTGTATATAATGTGGTAAGTCTATATGTAAAATAGATATAGCAAGGCTTCTGTGTATGCAAATATATATCCATAAATAATTATGTTGTGGAAATCTAGGTCACACAAGATGATTGTACAATTAGTTACAGGATTATATTCATGCAGCTAATATGAATAAGGCAATATATCAACCTGGGTAAAGTAGTGGTGTTCCGAGGGGTTGGCCCTGGGCTCAGGGTTGTTTAGTGTTTTCACCAATCACCTGGCTTATGGAATAGAGAACATGTTCATTAAGTTTAGATGACAACAAACTAGGGGGATTATATGTGGCTAAGATAAAAATTTGCAGACGTGGAAAAAAAACAACAGAATGAGTTTCATTGAAGTATGGAGTAATTTTCTTACAAAGGAACAAATGCACAGAAATGAGACTACTTGTGTGTAACCTTAATATCTAAACTTCAAAACGGGAAGATGCAAAACCAGTCATTATGTACAAGGAGGGGTAATCCTAGCACTGAACACAGCAAAAATCAGATTTTATCTAATCCTTACTTTCACAAGCTGAAAGGATATAGAAATTTCCAAGATTATTAAGGAAGCCATTAAAATGACTATGTAGACATTGAGAACCAAGAGAAAAATAATAAATCCGAATAATTAGCCTGCTGCAGAAAAGGCTGACAGATGACACACTTTCCCACTTTTAAAAATGTCAACACAGATAAAGTAATCTAGTAAAGGTCTTTCTCTACCAAAAAAAAAAGAATTTGGACTGAAAGATGAAAAATGTATTAGCTACAAGAACAATTTCCTTATAAAGGGCATGAAACAATAAATTGTTGTGGAAATGCATTTATACATATTTAAATTAGGACAGATTTCCAATGATCTGTAATAGTTAATTTTCTTATTAGATGCCCTAGAATCCTACGGTTTCTAATATTTAATGTAAAATCAAGAGCATAAATTAATACTGATAAAAATCAACCTCTAAATTACGTCAACACACACCTTCTGAATTAAAATCTTAAGAGACAGAAATAACCGAGAGTTGGCTATAATAATTATATATGAAAATAAAAATTTAAACAAAATGATCAAATAGTGGAAGAGAGTGGTTTGATCTTTTCTAAACAACCTGATCAAAGAACAAAGGATAAACAAAGTAATTATCTGTTTTTTGAAGTCCAAAGTTGAAAAGAATAATTTGAAGTGGGAACGAAGGAGATAATGAAAATCTAATCCTTGACTGAGAAGTTCAGTTACTCTATTAAACACACTTAAGAACACCCATTCTTATTTCTACAGAAACCCAAACCTTTCAGGTGACCGTGATCTTGTTCGTCTTTTTTTGCGATCACCAGATGAAGAAGATCTAGAACGACTTCTCTTTCTGTTCCTCTCAGGAGAAGATGATGAACTTGAGTAAGATCTTTTTCGTGGGGAAGAAGAGCCCCTGTGGGACCTGGAGCTGGATCTTCATTGATTGAGAAACAAATCAAACATTTCATTAAAAGAAGAAATCAGGCAGATGGTTTAGTTAATAGCTCCAAAAATAAACAAACAGAATTTATAACTATAAAAATTTTATAAGGAAGAATACTTACTGCTTACTCAACAGAAGACCTCTGGTTCAACCATGAAATAATTCTACTTAAACAATTTACTTTAATTTCATCACTTTAAAAAATTCTAAGATAAGTGCTCATTACTTACAATTAAAAACCAGCTTAATGTATTAAAGTAGAATTAAATACTTCTTTTAAAATTTAAGGCTTTCATTTTAAAGTATACATAAATAGCAAAGGTAACAGGTGGGCATTTGCATGACTTTATGTCTAGAAACTACATCCTTCCATCTGGGGAAAAAATATGTATCATACAACTTCCTGAGGAAAGTAAGCATAACAATTTGCTGTGGAATTATGCAACTTATTAGTTAAGCTGCTGTAGAAAAAGCAGGGATAGGGGAACAAAATGACAAAGAACAGTAGCTATTAAATCGCTAACTATTCAAAGGAAAATAAAATGAATAACTTTAAAACTTGATTTATATTAACAATATTTATTTTTATGAAGGATTACTATCCATGAAGTATGAAGTGTTGACATTCACATGCTTCAGGCAGAGGTAAATGCACAAATGTTTAAATACAATTTTTTTCTTCATTTACATATTTTGGTTGAAGTAATTTAGCTCAAACTTCCCAAAAAATTCACCTTTGGGCTTAAAATAAAATCAGAAAGCCCAAAAGGAGAATTCTTTGGAAAGTTATAAGCAATGAAAAAAATGTTTGAAAAGAATTATGAAGGCTGTTCTGTAAACCTTAATTAAAGTGCTTCCCAAAGGGAACTAGGACTTAAGTATCTTCACCTAAGAAGCACTCAGATAAAAGAAATGAAACATTGATAATACATAATAATAACAATGATCTCACTTGCTCTCTATTTTGTATTGGCTTAATACAAGTGTGCATATCATCCTTTTCTCCTTAATGTTCTCAAATTACAGTTGCTCTCTAATGCTACAGATTGGCTCTAAAATAAGCTATTAAGCAATTATTTTTACCAAAATAGCTACCACTACACTTCAGTGTAGTTCCACACAAGAGGAATTTTCGTTGTTCTCTTATTCATGTTAGCTGCCTTTAATAGATAAACAAATTAAATTAAAAAGAAAGGCAGTATATTATGACCAAGACTAGAAAAAACTTCAAGAGACTAAAAACTAGTTTCTCACTTGCTTCTCTACAAATTTTCTTCCCTCTGCAGGTCTAACTAAATGCAACCTGAAGTTAACAAGAATGCTTACTTTAAGATCACATCCTACTTAGACTAACCAACCAAACTTCTTGATTTAATTTGTGGAATTTAAGAAGTGTCTATATTTCTTACATACTATACATACTGTGTACAATATTCTGTGTTATATTACAGATAAATGAAAATAAAACCCTCCAGAAACTTCATCTAATATAAATGACAAAATTGTTTCTATAAATATTGAAACAATTGCCATGCAAAACAAAATTTGTTTTGAGGCAGTTCTTTTTCTTCCTTTTAAAATATGGAGTAAACTGTTTATTTCCATATCTCAATTTATTTTAACTACTACTGCAAAATAACTTTAATGAACAGACATTTGGTGATAAGACTTGGCTCCATCTTCCTACTTCATCACAGTTTAGCACAAAAATAGCAAACCTTGCATAATGCAAAATAACCATGTTAATTCAATCATGGGAATGTCTTGGCACACTGCTGGCAATGGAAACGTCTCACGGTGAGAAAATTAAGCTGAGGCAAGTGCATTAGTTTTCTAATGCTAAAATAAAATTGACAAGTAGAAGCAAAATAAGAGGAAAAAAAGCAACGCCTTCTGCAGCCTTTAAATATTTTTTCTCTCTGCTTTACAGAGAGAAGCTACCTCATTCACCTTGATTTCGACCCACGAGATCTCGAACGTTCTCTGGAACTGGAACGAGATCTTGACTGCGAACTGGAAGAACTTCTTGAACGGGACCTGGAACAACATGGAAGGATTTTTTTTTTCCAGGACCATTTAATTAAGCTTTGTGATACGAACACTGAAAGAAAAATATGTATTAGAATTCATTTTCATATAGTAAGAATACTATTTGGGATATATATTTTCAAAATACAGTATTTTAAGGTTTATTTTAAACTTTTATTCTGTATTAATACTTATGTCAAAACTTAAGGTAATAATTTTTGAAAACAATCAACTATTACTTTCCAAGTTTGACAAAACTTCTCTAAAAATCATTCGAGATTGTACAAATAAAAACGTTCAGCATTATCACTTTATTAACACTGAATACTTTATATGTTCACAAATATTTAAAAGTATCCCGGGACTTACACATCCAGGAATACTGGATGTTGCAGTTTATATTTAACTTCTGTGAAATATTTCCATCAATTTTCCTTTTCCAATTTAAAAATCCTTCTATTTTCTTAGTCACTATCTAGCATAAAGCTTAAATGTTGATATGTGTACATTTTTAAATCCACAGGTTTTTCTGTCTACTCAAAGGTTAGAGAATTAAAGAGAAACTACATTGACAATCCTGTCACTGTTTTACGTAATTATATTACTGAAAAATGACATAGGGGAGATATGGTCCATTTGAATTTAAGAAGTCAAGAAATGAAATAAATTTCATTTAATTTATACACTTAATTTGTCCCTGAAAATAATAATCTGCAGAAAAACAGTAATTTTTTACCTTAAAATTATCTTTATAATCACTCTTTTAAGTTTTCAGCCTTTACAGTACTCAATTAACAATTATCTAATTATTAATTACTCAATTAGCTAATATTTTATTCCCCAATACAGTTAAAATTCATTGCACATAGTTTCACTTAACTAAATAGTTCTTCAAGGGAAGATTGCTTACATAAGGTATTGCTTTTTCTCAACCAAAACTTCATTTTTATTGTCGATTGCACAATGAGGGACTTTTCAATTAAAACTTTACATTACTAACAAAATAATATTCAAGTACAACACAAATTAAATCTTCTGATTTATTCCTGGACAGCTCTAAAGTATAAGCATTAAGATAATAGAATACAGATGAATTTGCTTCTTTATTCAGAACACATATACCAAATAAAACACTGTGTAGTAAGCAACAACTTAAATGCCTAGAAAATTTTTGTACTAGTGTTTAAAATCATCAGTGGAAATATAAATCTTCACTTTATTTACGTTAAAATTTCTAAATGTAAACCATCTCCTTAGATAACTCAGTATCACTATATATAATGATTTAATTGAATTTTTAAAGTCTATTTTAATAAAAGGCATGGTGTTAAAATGGAACTAAGGAAGTTTCATATTAAAATTTTGTATTTCTGAAAATATTGGACAATAACTTCATGGCACTAAGACAGAAAAAATTATCTTATAAAAGATGACTTGAAAGAAAACTCTGAAATAAAAGGAAAGCTTATTTAGTCAAGGAAAACAAAATTTATAAGTAAAGAAGTTAGATACTGACATTTTGACTGGTGTTACCCTTGACCTGTACCCGTTTACCTGGACCTAGACCTTGAACTGGAGGGGGAGGATGAGCGTGATGAAGATCGTGAATGTGAAGACCGAGACTTTGAGCGACTTCGTCTATTAGATTTCTTTTTATTACTATCTTCTTCTTCACTGGCATCAAGATTATACTTTGAGAGATCAGCATCATCTTCATCCTCATCCTAACGAAAACTCAGAGTCAATTATATTTAGACATTTAGATATCCATGCTATCTAGGAATGATGAATAGTTCTGTGTACTGGACATCTCCATATGGATTTATTATATAGCTAACACCTCAGCAAATTCATTCTCAGTCCTGAAATCTGACTACTACATTCCTCATCTCAGCTAAAGAGACTTAATGACTGTCTCAGACAGTTAAAGAAGTAAATGTAGAAGTCATACTCATTTTCTTTTTCATCACAATGTATTTCCAAATGAGCTGTCAAGAATTTTCAGTTTTACTCCCTTAAAAGTTCTTGAATCCAGCTCCCTCAGTCTTAGTTCAGAACTTCATTCTTTAGTATACTACCATAAGCTTTTAGGTAGTCTCCCTAACTGTGAATCCATTCTGCCTCCCAAGTATCTCAATATGTTGACAGTCATCACTCTAAAACACAGATCAGATAAATATACCTTATTTGTTTTTAAAACTTGTTTTGCATTGATTTGTTCAGCTGCATTCAAGGGCATCCTATGCTCAGTCCCCAAAGTACCCTCAATCTGGATCTATTCATCCATAAAATTTTACACTCAGGCCCCACAGAAAAAACATCACCAGACCTAATGTGGCTGCTGACCCCCCCATTACATTCTTCCCTCTGCTCTAACCACACTAGCCTATGTATGATTTTTTGGATGGTGCTGGCTTGTTTCCTGCTAGGGGAAACTTTATTTGCTGTCCTCCCTGCCTTAAAAGTGCTCCGACCCCAGCTCTTACAGCAGGCTCCTTCATATCATTCTGTCACTCAAATTTCAGCTCAAATTCCACTGCCTCAGAAATCCCCCAACCACTAAAACCAAAGTAGCTCTTCTAATGCTCTGCTATCACAACATGTGTCTACATCACAGTATTGCTATTTAAATTATCTTTCATTTATGCCCTTCCCCCTCTGGAATTTAAGTTCCCTTAAGAGAAAGGTGGTTGTGTCTCAGTCACTTTGTATCTCCGGAGTCAGAATAATGCTTGGCAGAGCAGAAGCTCAAAATCTTTGTGAAAACCAATGATTACATTGGAGAACACATCTTCACCATGGGCCAAAGGTTGTCAAAGACATTCACATGTTATCCCATAGCCTGAATAAGACAAAGCCTGAATAATTTACCTCATCTAATTTATATTTAGAAAGATCTTCATCCTCATCCTCTTCTTCTCCCTCAGATTCTTTATCTTCAACTTCCTTTAAAATAGATGCAGGACCAACTGCCTTCCCTCTGTATTTTTTCTTTTTACGTCCAAACTATAGAAAAAGTTTCATAATACTTCTGTTAGCTGAAACTGTTAAAATAAATACTTTTTTTCAAAGAAATTACTTTTATATATTTAGGTTAATATACATTTTTATGCTGGTTAACATACATTTTTACGTCAATTATATGTTTTAAGTCCATTAGGATTTCCTACAAAATGGTAAGCTGCTGTAAAAGACTCAAAGTGTACTTAAAAAATGAGATACATTTAATATTTTCCTTTTGCAAGGTATTTTCTAACATGTTTCTCTAAGCTGCTTTCAACCTGCACACTAATGTATAGCTTACCTCATCATATTCACCATCAGATTCTTCTCTTTCTATATATTCAACATTTTCTCTTTCATTAAAACCACCACCATATCCTAAAAAAGGGAGGGCATATACTGTTATAACAATTCATCAAAGTAACAAAAACATGTCAGAATCACTTACAAGCAATAGAAAAAAAGAAAATCTTACCAAAGACATTTGTCTATCCCTTTAATAAATTACTGGTCTAAAAAAAAAAAAAAAACCACCAAATCACGATAGAGAAGTCTCAAAGTTATATACCATAGATGGAAAAGTCCCGTGGCTACGCTTACAGCTCTTCTCAATTTCAAAATGTCCTATATGATTTTAGTAATGCATGGAATATATGAGTGGAAAACAGCTCCTTAAACCTCTGCTATAACCAACTTTTAAAAGGACTTTCCTCTGTAGTTTATCCTAATTCTTTGGGAGAAGTGGGTTCAATAAGAACCAACTAACAAATTTTACTGTTTACTAGTTGAAAATGGTCTGAAATCTTTTGATAACTGAAATTTTGCTGGGCTAAAATGTAGCTAGAGCTTGGAAAATTTTTAATTATATAGACAAATATAATGACACAATAAAGGACATCCAAATTGGTTTTAAATACAGTTAAAAGTCACTCAGGTTTTCTGAAGAAGTCAGTAACTTCCCAACTGAAAATATGCTACTAAAAAGCAATCAGGATCAGCAAACCATTACGGTTTGCTGTCACAACTAACATCTACAATTTAGACTGACAGATGGAGATGTGGTTAAAAGTAACATAATCTAACTACCTCATATTTCAGAACAGTACCAGCACACAGAGTGATTCCTGGATTTAATGAACCAGCAAAACGTTAAATAAACTTATAGATAAAAAAGTATTTTTTAAAAATTCAAGATTTGTGACTTTAAATCTGTCAATCACGGACATTAAAAAAAAAACCTCATCAATTACTCTCTTATCATTTCATAAAAGAGCCACAAACAAATAGTAGAGAGCATGTAATTGCCCCAACAAAATAATGTAATAAAATTAACTTTCTTAAAAAAACAAAATCACATTAATACAAAATCCTTCCTTTCTTCACTGTACTTTGTACCAGCGAAAACTGCAATGTATCAGTGTTTATCCTTGGATATCACTTTATATCATCCCTTTTTTCCTCCTCCTCCTCCCTTGTTCTGGAGACAAAATAGACTCCAACTGTAATACACAAGAATTTCCTTTTGTTTTTATGAATATGATACAAAAGTGAAAAGTGTCTTAAATACCAATAACAACTTTTCCTTAGTAAACTCTTGGCTCTAGTTTTTCAGAGTATCAAATATAAAGAAACAGAAACAAGTACAACTGGGTATATATTCACCTCAAAACAGCTCAAATTCAATGTTAATTCTGGAATATAAACACTGTAGAAAGTTATAATTCAACAATACAACTTCCTGTCTCTACACATATGTTTAATATTATATCAGTATGTCCTGAGACTAAGGTACGAGTTGTTTGATAAACAAATTGTAAGAGATGACTAATAGTAAAGACCTAAACTTCAAAATACTTTGAAGTTGGTGAAAAATTAAGACAAAAAAAATCATGGGATCTAGATGGAAAATGATTCACATAAGAAAAAAAAAGAAAAAATACGATACAACAGAATGATTGTTTTTAAGGCCAGTGCAGAAAAATGCCTGATAAACTGGACTATTTATTTGTGGAAGTGTAAACATATTAAAACAATCCTATATTAAAATCCTATTTAAAAGGCTTTTAGTAGAGGTCTTTGTTTAGTCAGTAATCTAAAGCTAAAAAATGGTATGGCAAATATGGGGAGCTAAAGAATCAATTATACAAAGATTTAGAAAGTGAACTGTAACTCATATAGGTAGATTTTGCATAGGTATGTAAGTAAAATTACTTTAAGTGAGTTTGATAGCAAATACAAAGCTATTTTCATGTTCACTCACATAGGCCATAAAAAAGAACCTAAACAATCTGCTAACAATAAAGAGATTATTAAGGTATGCTGTTTGAACCCATACAACAAATACACCTCACAAACTCTTTCCCTATACATGGAAAATATAGCTCTATCATAAAAAAAAACCTTCAGTATCATTTCTACTGAATAATAAGTGAGTTAGAGGAATAACTGGCTTATTTATGTGTGTTTCCTTCATTCTACTGGTTTGAACCTCTTCAGGGAATATTGTAAAAATTGGTCTTCTTGCTTCCACTCTTGCCACTCCTACCCCCTAATTCTTTTTCCATAAACCAGTAATGTTTAAAGAAAATTAGATGTGTCACTCCCTGCTAAAAATCCTTCAGTTACTTCCCATTATATTTAGAATAAAATAAAACTCCTTACCATGATTTACATGGCCTTTGCCTATTTCTGAAGTGATTTCTGGAGCTCCTAGGAATTCATCCAATATGCTAAATTCTTTCAAGTCTCAGGGCCTGATTCACACAAACTGTTTGTTCTTGCTTACAGTGATCTCTCAACTTGCTACTTTCACTTCTTAGCTTAAACATTGCTCTCTCAAAGAAGACTTCATTAATCCTTGCCTTTACATGTCTATTTTGCTCACTCAAGTATCCCCAGCACATGCCCAATGGCCAAAAAATACTTCTTCAATATATTAGTATAGGAAATGCCACAATTCTGGTACCATTTAAAGAATGAGTTTTGCTTTTTTTTTTTTTAAAAGGCTTTATAATACAATTTAGATGACACAAGCAACCAAGAATCTCTGTATGCTTTTAGCAAGTGTTAAAATAAAAATCATATCTTAGCATTTGTCTCAAAAAATGAAAAATATGAGCAAGGACCAGTAAAGGATCAAACAGATTTAAAACTGGCCTGAATTAGGGTTGTGACAATGGAAATGAGAGAAAAGGGGATGAATATAACATGTACTTCAAAGGAAGAACTGATACACTAACTTGAAAATTCTATGATTGTGTATTTTGATTAATTAGTAAACAAATAGTAAAGAGAAACTAGAGAGCAACAGTACGTATTAGCTCACATCTGCAACAGTGACCAGCAAAAGACAACTACTTATATATGGGGAGATGGGAAAGAGTCAAGACACCGGAATGACAGAAAAAAGATAATGAGTAAAGGAAAGTGAGGTTATCAAACAAACTTTGACAACTTCAGTTGTTAGACTACAGCTCTTGCATTAGTGAAACTTTTAAAGGAGTCACAAAATAGGTCAAAGAGAATGTGAATAAATAAAAGGCTTTTAGGAATTACAGTTTTTAAAACTGTTAAAAGATTTTGGACTTTATCCTAAAAGCAATCAAAACGGTTTTACACAAATGGAGTTTTTAGTTTGGAAAAAAAAAAACCCTGGCTGCAACTGAGCAGGAGGGGAGTATGTACAGACACCAACAAGATGGCTCTTTTTCCAAGAAACAGGATATAGTGGTATCTCTGCCCAGGGTAATGATGGAAAAGACTTTTGGGGTACAGGAGAGGTGAAGGAGTTATTAAGAAGGACACCTAAGTTTCTGGTTTATGTAACAAGCATATGGTGGGTGGTACTAATCATGAGAAGGAGATCACTAAAAGAGGGCCACGTCCTGGGGGAAAATCATGAATTCAGTTTGGATATAATGAGTTTGACATTTACATGGTGATGCTGAATAGGCAGCTGAATATACAGGTCAAAGAAGTCTGAGCTAGAGACATAAATTTGGTTCTCATTGGTGTGCCAATGCTCACTTAAACTTAGGGCTTAGAAGAAAATGCCTAGAAAATATAGAGCAAAAAAGAGAGCTCAGGAATTGGACCTTGAAGAACCCCAACATTCTGAGGCCACGAAAATAAAACCAAAAAGGAGACAGAATAAACAACCAGAGGGGTGTGGGGGGGATAGATTAAAAATACAGGGGGAAACAATGTAAACCTTAAAGAGGTAAGGGAAGGAAGAAAAGGGAGACCCTTATTTAAAAGGTCTTAGTCTATACAGAGCATGGAATTGTCTAAAGTCAGAGAGGAAAATAAAACAGGGAAATAGTTTACTAAGTCTAGGTCTGACAAGGTGACTATATATAGAATGGAGCCTTTGATTGTACAAGTTGCTGAATGACAAAATCAGATGTGAAGTACACTGATAATGTGGTTGCACTAACTGATGATAATGGGAAAACTATATTCTATTTCGCAAATATTTTCACCCCACCACTGACAACACACAGAGCCAATGATAGGTTATTATTTAGGCCAATGATTACCAAACACTATCTGAATCACCTGCAGATTTTTGGGACTCACCCGGAAAGAGCTTTGATAGTTCTGTTTTGGAATCTGGATTTTTAGAGTTTCTCAAATGATTCTAATGTACAGCCAAATTTGGTAATTATTGCCTAAACTTTAGACAATTACTTTAAATGGTGCCCCATGCTCTTTTTTGTCATACTAGCATATCTAATGAATTAAAAAAATGGTACTACCCTATCATTACTAATAATAAACATTTAGACCAGCAGAGGAAAGAGTGAGGAATAAAGCATTTCTAAAACTAAATGTCGACTACTTGTAAGGATAAGGCCTCCTGATGCTGTACTTTGTAAATTGTGAAATTATCGAACAAAAGATGACTTTGTGGATGAGGGGAAAAAAACAAGGTAAAAAAATATAAGGGCAGGGACTTCCCTGATAGCGCAGTGGTTAAGAATCTGCCTGCCAATGCAGGGGACATGGGCTTGATCCCTGATCCAGGAAGATCTCACATGCTGAGCAACTGAGCCCGTGTGCCACAACTACTGAGCCTGCGCTCTAAAGCCCGTGAGCCACGACTACTGAGACCATGCTCTGCAACTACTGAAGCTTGCACACTCTAGGGCCTGCGTGCGGCAAGCACTGAGCCTATGCTCAGCAACTACTGAAGCCTGCGTGCCTAGAGCCTGTGCTCTGCAATAAGAGAAGCCACCGCAATGAGAAGCCCATGCGCCGCAACAAAGAGTAGCCCCCGCTCGCCGCAACTAGAGGAAGCCCGCGTGCAGCAACAAAGACCCAACGTGGCAGCCCCCCCTCGCAAAAAAAGGGCAGAATAAACAATCTTCATTTACTGTGCTCTTACGAAGTGGTACAATTATTAATTTCAATGTTTAGTTCTTTTAAAATCATTTAGTTGGACTGCATTTGAATATTACCTGTTCTTTCTTCCAGCTTAGCATACTTTGGAGTATTACACATGTTACACTCTGATCTTCTGGCCCAATTAACATTACTGCAACTTTAAAAGTGAAAAATATCAAATCAGTAGACTATAACATAAGACAAATAGTAAATTTTTAAAATTTTAAAATAAAAAGTAGAGTGAACTATCATAAAGGAATGTGTACTAAGGCTGCTACAAAGAAAATGTACCAATGTACGTATTCTGGAGAGAGTATGGTTCCAACAGACTGAACTACTTAAGCAGAGAAGGGAAACCTATACAGCATGAAGACTGCCTTTGTCATTTTATGAGAAATCAATGACAAATTATATCTATAGAGAGTCTGTCATCATAGGGGGGAAAAGATACCACTTTAAACAAAAGGTTCTACTAATTTCCCAGTCTCCAAATTCACCTCAAGAGTGAGGTTATACCTTCCAAATAATGTTAAAAAAATTTTGTTTTGCAGAATCAGTTCAAGCACTGGATCCCAAATTCAGCAACAAATCTTGCTGGAAAGTTATCTAATACTAACTTAGTATCTGTAAGACCAGAAATTTGTGTAAGACCCTCTTCTGATTCAGTCTCCTTTCATGTGTATTTGATTCATCTGCTTAATAGAAAAGATGGATATTGGAAAAATCAATACAGCATGTGAAAACCAGAAATATTAAGAAACCTACCTAATTAGGAATAATTAACTACGGTATGCAACTTATGATTCTAAAATTACTGTGCAAACAGGAAAAATAAATTTTGTGGTATATTTCACATTAATGATACAGGCTAAAAGTTTTTGAGATTTTTTTTAACAGAAATAGGTTTAGTGCTTTTAAATACCCTTCCCTCTTTTTTTTTGAATGTTAGCTCACCTTAAGAATCTGTTTACTGGTATACATAATTCATCTTAGTAACAACTAATATTACCATTAAAAAATAGAATTTAAAAGTTCTTTAAACTACGTCAGATATATACTTAATAATAATCAACAGATCTTTAATTTAAAGGTTACTTTGGCTTCTCAATGTGGCTAGTAAGAGTAGGTAATATTAACAAGTAGTGGCTAGATATATTATTACGGGAAAAAGTGAGGACGATAATTTGAAACACATACGTTTTACACTGCCAGTCATTAGCACTAAACAAGCCTCGGCTCTTTTCTGCAAGTGTCTTTCCTATTTCAGTGCCTCCAGCTTTCATCATCTTAGCCTCAGTTGTTTTCTCTGAAGAATAGAAAAATGAAGTATGAATCTGGGAAAATAAAGAAATGATCTATATACACAGTCTTAAAGGAAGCTTCCTTAAATGCTTACCTCGACCACATCTATTACAGCTAGTTCTTCTAGCAAAGTTTACATTTCCACATCTGAAAATAAAGTAAAAAATATTTATACAGACATCTACTAAACTTATATAATTAAAAAAATCTTATTACACAACTTTTTAATGTGTCCTCCCTATATACCTGGGTCCAGAACTTCTACCACCATCTCTTTTCATGTTAATGTCAATGTTAACAAAAAAAAAAACCCAAAACCAACCCTTACAATTTAGGTCGAAAAAATACAAGATTTGAAGTCACAAGTCGAGGATAAGAAACTCCAATCTTTCACTTACCAATTATGTGATCCTGGTAAGTCACTGAGGATCTCTGTGCCTCAGTGTCCTATTAGCACATATCATTAATTATAATGAAATCCCCTCACAAAGCTTAAGTGAGATGTGAGTCCACTTGAACAATCACTGATGAAGCACCGGCGGTTCAAAAACACTTTAAAGTAATTCTTCATATAGAAAATAAGATTATACAATAAGAATTATAAGAAATACAAAATCCTAAGGGTGAACCAAGGGGGAGAAAATGAGTTAAGTCAGATACAGCTTCACAGATCTTAATAAAATACTCTTGTTAGAAATAGGAGGTGGAATGGTAAAAAACAAAGGGAGATAGGCTGTACGGACTAAAAATATAAATAGGTTCAATAATTAAAAGAAAACTGAGTTTTGGGGGATATTTATCAACCTCTGAAACCTGGCTGAAAAACTACAACCAATAATCTCAATACATCAAGTAACCTATCACTTTATACTGATATTTAATGAACAAAAACAAAAAACTTACTGGGTTCACTAACATGGTCTTCACAGTGCATCTGCATGTCAGTAAAAGCATGCTAAGTGCTCTGAATAACATGTACAGATTAAATTTTAAAATGCTGATTATTTCTTAGGTGTTATACTAGCATGAAATAAAGTTGTGAAATATAGAATGGACACTAAACTGAAGCACTCCAATTAATTTTTAGGTTGTTTTTTCCCCCCTAAAAAATATCTTTATGACTCCAATAAGCATTGAAAATATATTCCGAAAATGTTTTCTGGATTTATACACATTGTAGAAGTTACCCTGTTCATATATCTGTAACTGAGTTGAAATGCACTCTTACAAAAACCTACCTCAAATATTTGAGTATACTGTCATTAATGACACTGTCAAAAGCACATTATTCTACAAGTAACCAACAACACAAAAGTCACTTGTTTGTTCTATTCAAAATGGTTAGACTTGAGACCCTTCAAGTCATCTTAATCTTTATGCAATCGAGAGCCATCAATTTTTTATGTAAAAAAACATGTTTCACTTAAACTGCTTAAAATATGAATAGAAGACAAATGCTGGGGAAATAAGGACTTATTCTCCTTTGACACTTGATTTTAAAACTACTATCCATAGCTATCAATCAGTATTTGCTTCATTTTATTGCTCTACACATACAGTCTATGTTATATCCCTGTAAGGGAGCTCTTCCACCCTAGGTTTTTTTTTTTTTTTTTTTTTTTAAAAATTTAAAAAAACTT
>NW_020185328.1:3969159-4011121 GCF_003031525.2 Neophocaena asiaeorientalis asiaeorientalis
AGGGATTTTTCCCCCCCAGGTTTTTTTTTTTTTTTTTTTTTTTAAGCAAAGTTAAATAACCTATTTAAAGTTCCATAATCTGTAAGCAATAGGACTGGAATTAAACCTAGGTTTATTTGCTTCAAAGCTTTTACTCTTTACTACCATGAACTCCACATGCTATCTGTGGCTAGCTTAGAGACAAGAAATCAAATGGTTTTTTTGGAACGAGTTGTGCATTCCATTTTTCTGACAATTACCTTCCGGAGTAATTTTCATATCTCTGCAAATAGGCAGACCTACTTGAGGACCCGTCAATAAAATAGTACTAACAATTTAGTAGAGCACACTGGTTTCAGCAGAGTTACTAAACACGTGCTTCTTTGAAGCAGGCATTCTCCAGGGCTGAGCAGGCAAAAACACAGGCCTCATGTGTTTCGGCTCTAACGAGGCGAAAGGTCCAATTTTTGTGGGGTGATTAAAGGTCATTTAAAAAAAAAAATCAGAATGTCCCCAACCAAAAGAGGATAGTGTTCGGGAGGAAAAAGTATCAACAGTAAGGAAAGTTTAAATTGGAGAAAAAAAAAAAAGGTGAATTATGAGAAGCAAAAACATGAGTTCAAGAAACGAACGCTTTCCGCGAACAAGAGTCAAGTTCTGCAGGGAAAAGTCACGTGGGGGAGATCAGACACCGAGGTGGCCACGGTTAGGGAGATATCCTTACCGCTGAAACTTGGCCGGGGGCGGGGGGTGGAGTGTGGGGCAAAAGGGCGGCCATCTCGTTCCCGAAAATGACGGGCTGACTTGGAGAGACATGATCTAGGAGACGCTGGAGACATACTCAAAACAAAGGCTCCCGAAAGACCTCATAGTGAGGAGACTAAGAGCCTCCTTCCCGCCCGGGAGCCGGCAATTCGCCGCCTCCACCCGGCTGGTGGTACCAGAGACCGTAAAAACGGAAGATGCCCAGTCGACTCGAGAAAGCCTCTACCGATCAACCCCGCTCCAATTCGGGAGCCTTCATAAACTCACTTTTTGTCAGGGCAAATCCAGTCACCGTCACTGACTCGGAAATTCTTGGTCGACATCTTGGACACCGCCACCACAGCCACCCGCAGCTGCGTCTTCACAGGAGGAAGCGGGCCGGGGACTTTGGGCACTCCGGGGCTGTCCCCACGCTGCCTGACTCCTTCCCATCACTGCGACAGGGTTTGACAGTGAGAACACTCGGCCTGGATTGAGTTTGAACGTTATTTTCCAGAAAAAGATGCCTGTGAGATTTTTTTCCTAGTCGAAAGACTTACAATGCAAATAAATTCTCTGAGCTAAACTAACAGGCGCCGCCGGGACAGCCTAGGAGGGAGGCCTCCGTGGCACTAGAAGCCTCGGAGAGCCCCCTACAGGCAGGAGGACCCGAAAGGAAAGTACTTCTGCTCAGCTGGGCGGAGTTAGGGAGGCGGGGGCGGAAGTGACGGTGATCTGCTAGCAAAGGTGGGTTGCTCTTCCTGCATTAAGAGGGTGAGGTGTAGTGGGTTCTTCGTGTTTCTGGAGAAGTTATTTTAATAAAGGCTCGAGAACTCTGTTCTGTCACCATGGACACTGGATGTCGTTTAAACACTTAATTTTTGGGGGTACGTAAATAGGTTTACCAGATAAGCATTGTACACGTGGAAACCAACCAGCAATTTTGGAACTAGGATATTGCCAGTATTGTTAAAATTACCTGTCTTTTCCCATTCCATTACCTTGCTTTCCTCCAGAGGTAACACTCTCGTGTATTTTGGGTTTATTCCCTTGCTTTTAAAAATTTAGTTTGTGTACATGTATGTTAACTTTGATAAACGGTTGAGCTTTACAAGGATAGTTTATTATTATGTAATCGCCTGCAACTTTTTTTCGTTCAGCAATGTGCTTTTAAATCATCCTAGGTTGTTGCATACATTTGTATGTAGCTGTACTTAATTTTACTGCTCTACACTGGTAATGTTACTTTGTGTGACAGTTTATCCCTTCTGGTTCATAGGTTTTGTCATTAATTCGGATACAAAAATGCAAGAATTTTTCTAGAGTACAGCATATATCTAGAGACAATGTCTTCATCTACTCTAATTGTAACTGCTTTGAAGTCTTTGGTAATTGTAACATCTTGGTTATCTAGCAGTTGGTAGCTAACATCTTGGTTATCTAGCAGTTGGTAGCTGTTGATTTTTCCTTAAAAGCTGACCATATTTTTCCAGTTCTTTATATATTGAGAAATTGTGATCCCCCGCCCCTCTGCCGCACATCTTTGGGGATCTTAGTTTCCCAACCAGGGATTGAACTCAGGCCCTTGACAGTGAAAGTGCAGAGTCCTAACCACTGGACTGCCAGGGAGTTCCCGAGTAATTGTGATTTTTCTCCAAGACATTTTGATTTTATGTTGCATAGACTCTGGGTCTTGATAAAAGTCTTTGGGGAATGTTGATTTTTGTTTTGTTTTGTTTTAGGAGGCCGTCAATTCAGTTCGGTTCCTATCTCAAGTTGAGTCTCACTTGTGGGTGCTGGTTACATATCAGTTCAGTTTTCAAAGGTTTTATTGTGCTCTTTGAGTCTGTTCTATACATAGAACACTCAGGAATATTTTGGAACTTGGGTAGTAATTTAAATTGTAGTTCAGTTAACATATCTTTTGCTGTGCAGCTTTTTGTCTGCCCTGCAGATGGTCAGTTCAGGTGTGAGCACTTATGTGGATTCATACATAGAATTAAGGAATTCCCTTATCCAGCTCACCCCTTTTTGATATTCCTCTCATATTCTTTGTTTTGCAGGGTCTCCTTTTCCTGCTAGAAATATGAGGTTTCTTTTGGAGTTTTAGCTTTGTGCCATAGCTGCAGCATCTGACTAGGGCCCACACTGGAGCAAAGAGGTGAGAGAAAAGAGCAAAACAAAACAAAACATGAATTCCCTCCAAATTCTTTGGACCGCAGAAGCTCCTGTTCCCAGTTTCCTTGTCTAGAAAGACAGGGTTTTTCTTGGGGTTGTAGCTGTCCAAGCCTAGGCCCTAACTCTCAGGTCATGCCCAGAGGGAAAAAAGGAGGAAAAAAGCCAAGTATTCCCCCACAGAAGCTCCCTTTCCCCATTCATCTGGCTAGAAATATGGGATTTCTTTCTGTTTTTGCTTCCTTTGTGAAACCACAGTTTCACTGGGTGCCAGACCTCAGGTCAAAGATGTGAGAGAAAGTAGAAAAAAAACCACACAGGGCATTTTCTAAGTTTTGACTCTCCTCCCCAATCTGCCTGTTTTTGTTTACTTTTTAGAGTCCTCAGGTAGTTGCTTTTTGTATTTTGCCCTGAACTTTTAGTTGTAATCAGTAGGAAAGATAGGGGGTAGTGGTCTTACTCCATTTTGGCTGGCACTGTAAGTCAAGGAAATACAAATTACCACTATGCATCCATCAGAATGATTAAAATGAAAAATTTAGACAATACCAAGTGTTAGAGAGGGTGTCGAACAACTAGAATTCTTATACACTGCTAGTGGAAGTGTCAGTTGATCGTTTACTTTGGAAAATGTTTCTCAGAATCTTTTAAGTCTGAATATATGCATACCCTATGACCATAAGATTCGACTCCCAAGTATGTTCCCCACAGAAATGCACATATGTTCACTAAAGATGTGTATAATAATGTTCATCGCTGCACTATTCATAATAGCCCCAAACTAGAAGTTCCTAATTACTTACGAATGGTAGCCTGGGTAAATAAACTGTTACATGTTCACACAGTGAAATTCTATATACAGCAATGACAATAAACAAATCGCAACTACATTGAAGAGTATGGCTGTTACTCTCTCTCTCTCTCTCACACACACACACACACACACACACACACACATATTGAATTGGAAAAGCCAATTACACACTAGCACATGCTATATGATCCATTTACATGAAGTTCAAAATCAGGCCAGACTAATCTAAGATGATGGTTACCCTAGGGAGTGGGGAGGAGATAATGCCTGAAAGGGGACATAATATTCTCTGTCATGGTCTGGGTTTTGGTTCCATAGGTATACTCATTTTATAAAAATTCATTTAACTGTGGCACTTATGATTTAGGCATTTTCTTAAAACTTCAATAAGTGTAAACAAATAAATAAATTTGCCCATTTCACCATATCCCATCTATCCTTCTCATTCAGTAGATCCTGACTAAATATTGTACTAACTTTAGGGGCAAAGGGAGTGATCACAGACCACCCTGTTACATTCTGAGTATGATTGATACAGGGATACCTTCTGGCCCTAATGGCGATTGAGGTTTCTTGCAGTTGGGATGTTGAATCCGCCATAACTCATATTAAGATGTGTTACAAAGCTATTAAGAAAAGATACGTTCTCATTCTACAGTTAACTGAGGGTTTGAGGTGGCAATGATCTAACTTCTGAGGTTTACATTTCTAAACTAAGAGAATTTTCTTAAAATACAGAAAAATCAAGCAGATTTTGTTCTTGTATGTTCAGACACATGCAGGAAAAAAATCTGCTATTCAAAAACAATGAAAAATAACTTTATAAAGTTCCAAATCTTAACTTCACTGCATGAGTTACAATTGAAATATATTAAAATAATGCTTTTTTAACTGACCAGAATTTTTTTAAAAATTTATAATATATAAATCCTTGTGTTATAAAATATCTGGAATTATAACTTAACAAGCAACCATAAAATGTTTGTTCTTGAAATAAGTAGGTCTTACTCAGAAGAACAAGGAATTTAAATAAATAAATAAATCTGTGAACTTAATACTCATAACCAAGTAATTCTCTAAATTTAATCTGGGAATTTGTGGAAAGTGAAAGTCACTTCTTAGGTCACTAGGACAGCAGTTACCCTAGGCAAAGTTGGGGAGTGTGTGAAGTTGTGACTGAGCTTTAGAGCAATATGAGCAGTCTGCAAGATGGAGGGCTGGGTGGCTGTGGCCTCCAGAAGGCACTCAGAATTAGAAATTGGGTAATAAAGTATCATTTGGAATTGAGGTTGGAAGGATTAGCATGTGATTGTTTAGATCAGCCATCTGAAAATAGAATTAACTCACTCTGAAATCTGGTTTGTGTTGGTGATATTAAGGTGAACGGGAATCTCCCAAATCCAATCCATATTCCTGAGGGAATTATTTTAATAATAGCTGTTTACTGTATATTTGGTAGTGTGCTAAGAGCTTTACATCCATTTAGACTCCCAGCAGTCTTTAGGAAAGTTTTTTTTGGCCTCACTGCACGGCTTGTGGGATCCTAGTTCCCTGACCAGCCGACCAGGGATGGAACACGCACCCCGACCCCACCCCACCCCAGCCTTGGAAGCATGGAATCCTAACCACTGGACTGCCAGGGGAGCCCCTAGGAAGGATATTATTAGCTTTGTTTACAGATAAGAAATCAAGGTTTAGAAACTGTAAGGACCTTGTGAAAGGCCATAAGGTGTAATATATGATGACTCTGGAGTCAGATTTCTTGGGTTCAAATCTCAGCTCTACTACTTGCTAACTATGTGAGCTTAGGCAAATCACTTAAACTATTTGTATTTTGCTTCCTCATCTAGGAAACAGAGACAATGGTAATAGTATCAGTATTTTAGAATTGCTAAAAGGATTAAGTGAGAAAGCTTACTTAGATGCCTGATAAACAGAACTCAATAAATAATGGTTATTATTATTCAACTAAAGGCTCCCAGGTAATAGATGCCAGAGGTGGTGAATAACATGCAGTTAAAGTTCCAGAAAGTTAATCAACTATAGTTAGTACAATTTTTCTGGGAGAATCATATGTTAACAGAAAGGTGACTTGAGATAAGTCTAGGATAACAGTAGACAAAATATAAGAATATATCTGGCAATGACCAGAATAGAAAGCTATTTGAGTTCAAGGACTACAAATAATTTTTCAAAGAGAAATATTCCTAGAGTAGAGAAGGAATTTCAATTATCCTAACTTGAAAGAAAAATCCCTCAAGACTGTTCATTCTCTTCTAATTATCATTGACCCTTGAACACAAGAATTTGGACTGCACGGGTCTACTTATACACAATTTTTTTTTCAATAAACACACTACTGCACAGCCCAGGTTGATTGAATCTGTGGATGTGGACGGGAAGACCAACTATTGAACTTGAGCATCCACCAATTTTAGTATATGCCTAGGGTTCAGGAACCAATACCCCCGAGGGCACCAGGGGACAACTGTGTACGCTCACCAAACAACCCTGTAATTAGTAATTTCCTCTCCTGAGTGCATTTAACCTACCATGGTGAAATACCCAGAGTGAATTCTCCATACAAGTTTTTCTTTCTAGATATAGCTCTCTTTATAGATTGATAAATTGACATTCTGAGGTGCATATTAGTTTTTTATGGGTCCTCTTAACATATTGATCCCCAAGAGGTTAATAATGTGCCCTGGTGGAAATGATAAACTTGAGTTTCCGAATCTACAAACTTAAGAATCTGGCTTTGAATATTGTATTAGAGCTCTGTATGCTTACAAGTAACAAAAATAAAAATAAAATGGCTTAAATCACGAAAGGGGGAAGGGAATTAATATTATAAAGAGAAGGTATTTGATTGAATAGGAAGGCAAGAATACAGCACAGATTCAGAAGGAGACTAAAAGAAGTCATCTCGCATCCAAGCAGCATGCTTTCTCCTCTCTTGTCGCTGTCTCTGCTTATACATAATTTTTTTTTACTGACCAGTTTCCCCTGCTACTTAGTTCCATGACAGACAGATGCAGTTACCACCGTTAGACCTGAGCAGTAGGGACTATTTAACCCAGCCCTACACCTCTGGGGGATGGGGTATGGCGGACATTTTGGAGAACCTTCCTCCAAATGTTCTAAGTCCTCTGTGGTGCCTGGGACCATCTGGCAGGGCCTGGGAGGCAGAGCCTAGTCTTGTGTGGGTCCTGGAAATGGAAGCCCTGAAATGTTCTGTTGTCTGCTGGGGACTGGCCAGGTTAGCAGGCCCTTCTGGGCAGGACACCCTAAATCTGTACCAGGATTTTATTGACCTCAGTCCCTGTTTCCCCCTTTTAGGACCCTCTCGACAATACCCCCCTCTCACTGTGCGTGGGATCCACCAGGTCCCCAAGAAGCTCTGGGACTTGCACCTGTGGGGTGGCAGTTGGTTTTCATATCAGCTTTCTAGTGCTGTGTTAACAGATTACAAATTTAGCAGCTTAAAGCAACACAGTTCATTATCTGTCAGTTTCTGTTGGTCAGAAGTCTGAGTATGGCTTATTTTTGCTTAGGGTCTCACCAGATAGTAATCAAGGTATCAGATGGGGGTGTAGTTTCATTTGAGGCTAAGGGTCATCTCCCAAACTCATTCAGGCTGTTGATAAAATTTAGTTCCTAGTAGCTAGAGGACTGGGGTCCCTGTCTTCTTGCCAGATGTCAGCCAGGATTTTCTCTCAGCTCTCAGAGACTGCCCTCAGGCCCTGATCACACAGCCCTCTTGCAACATGGAGCTTACTTTACCAAAGCCCGCAGGAGAATTTCTTTACAGTCTGTTCCTGCTGTTCCTGCTACTACCATTATTTTTACAACCATCACCACAAATGTAGTCTTATATAACATAATGTGATCTTGGGAGAAATGATTCCATCACCTTTGCTCTATAGTATACCTAATTAAAGGAGTGACATCCCATCACATTAACAGGTCCTGCCCACTCTCAAAGGGAGGGTATAATACAGGGCATGTGTACCAGGGAGCAAGAATCTTAGGAGCCATCTTAAAAATTCTGCCTACCACAGCTCTTGAATAGGCAAATACTCCAGCAGATGGTCACTACACTTGTCACTATCTCAAGGCATTGAGAAATCCTTAAACTAACTGTCCACCTTTTTCTCCTTCACATTTGTTTAAGAACAACATATTTATTATAGTGCTTGGGATGTGTGTGAATATTCATAGACATGCAAATCTCACATACCCCAAACATACGTCTCTAAGAATTTTTGTCGCACAGATTTCTTTCTACAATTTAAAATTAATGTGCTGAAAGAAATGACAAGAAATTATTAAACACTGTTTACTTAGTACACTTTACAATTTGACATTTCTGGAAATTCAGTGGATTAAAAGGTGTAAGTATACACACATATACATTTCACAGATATCCTACAATTTAAATACTCTTTTTGTTCTGTGCAATAGGAAATTATTACCAGCTGGTGTTTCAGAGTCCTTTATAAATTAATTATAGTATTTACTAGCCATGTGGGAGTGGAAAATCTAATTAGGTCAAGGAGGCTGGCCCTGCTGGAGGCTGAAAGGAAAAGCAAGTATAAGGTGTCAGTTGCAAGTTTAATGCAGTACTTTCTAGACCACGTGTGTTTAAAAAAAAAGTGGGTAATTACTGAGATTACATGCAAATTTGTGGGAAAAAATCATATTAGAATAAAAAATTGTTAAAAGTCTGCCGTCAATCTATGACAAAGATAAGATATTTTAGCTGACGCAAGACTTTACAGGTGTCCCATGTCACAGGAGGAATGGGATGCTTGACGCTAACAGTATATTCATTCATTAATTTATTCATTCACTCAACAAGGCAAGGCTAGATGTAGCTACAAAGAGGACGATATCACAGCCTCTTTAAGGAACTCACAGACTGCAAATGAATACAGATGTGTAAAGAGATAGGAAGTAGTGTTGTAAGTGTAGTATGGGCATAATTAGAGAGTATTATGGGCATTACACTGATGTAAATAACTAAAAACAATTTAAGTATACATTCTTTTCAAAGGAATTTTCAGTTTAGTGAAGTCAGGACCTTAAACCATGGCTCAAAAACCTCAAATGTTTACAGGGACAAGGCAGTAGCATAAATGAGTAGAGCAGGCCAGTGTAAGACACTAGGTAGTGAAAGAGACTGTGACAGACTATTCAGAGACATTCCAATTTAACCTAAAAATAAATACTGTTTTAGCCAAACAAAAAATGCCTGTTGGAGTATTAGGTCAGTAGGGTAGCTGTTTGTGCCCCCTGCCTAAGGTTAAAGAAATTCAGTTGCTGTATTAGAATTTCTGTAGGCAAATGGATGTGAGGACATTAAGAGAATTGGATGGAAAATACTTGCTTGAGATATTCTTTGTAAGATTCCTTGTGAGGCTTTATTAGGCATTTCTTTGACTTTCCCACAGACCACAAGATTGGGTCTAGTGCTTCCCATTCTTTGCTGTCACTACTTGTTCTTTTGCCTTCATTCAGTGAGCTACAGGACATAACTGGAGAGTTTTTCACAGCTAGAATCGAGAGAAAAATAAAGTTTTGGAACAGGAAAGTTGTACATTGCTAGAAATCTTGAAAGTCTGTTACCTGGACAGATAGTAGACAGCACCAAAGCAGTCACAGTTTATATCTGATTAATGTGCTTTTCTGTTGCAATCTCATACTCCAGGTGCTTCTGTGGGGGAAGGTCAATCATGGTGCTCCCCTTAACCCCAAGCCCAGTGTGGGATTCTTGTCCCAGGCCATCCAATCAGAATGCCCGGTCTCCTGAAGGGAAGGAAGAAGTAAAGTAGCTGGCCTGTGACATTCCCTTACTTTACCTGAGAGATAGCACTAGGAAAAAGCAAAGAAGGGAGGTGATCTGGTCTAATCTCCTCAACTGGACTTCCAGGTAATAAATAGAGTAATGATTTTAGACAGGAGGAGGAGCCTTATCTGCAGAATGCCCTGAGTAGGCTCTCCCTTGGTAAGGATTGCTTACAGTAAGTAGATCTGGAATCTATTAATTTATGGGACATGGCCTCCCAAGAGAAAGTCATGTAAGCTACATAACTCTCTGAGGTATAAAATGGAGATTTTTTTTTAAACATCTTTATTGGGGTATAATTGCTTTACAATGGTGTGTTAGTTTCTGCTTTATAACAAAGTGAATCAGTTATACATATACACATGTTCCCATATGTCTTCCCTCTTGCATCTCCCTCCCTCCCACTCTCCCTATCCCACCCCTCCAGGCTGTCACAAAGCACCGAGCTAATATCCCTGTGCCTTGCGGCTGCTTCCCCCTAGCTATCTACCTTACTATGTTTGTTAGTGTGTATATGTCCATGACTCTCTCTCGCCCTGTCAAAGCTCACCCTTCCCCCTCACCATATCCTCAAGTCCGTTCTAGATGTTTTAGAAATTACATGTTTCAGTCTGTGAAATAACAATCTGCAAAGCTTCACACAGGTCTTGTCTATTATTCTGGGCTAGTGGATAGGAAGGACCTGGCAAGAATGTCCCAGACCTTTCACTGCTTTATCTTTGTCTCTTGATTGCCTGTACTCTTGGAATTTTTAGTAAAGCTTGATGCTAGGTAAAAATCTCTGATTTCTGTGAGTCTGATTTGATAATCCAATCCTGTGTGTTAGCTTGCCTGGTCGTGGTGATTGGTTGAAGAGTGAATATGTGAATTAGGAAAGACCAGTCAGAATTATTATCTAGGATTTGATTAGGAATGTTGGGAGAGAGAAGTTCTCTCTCCATTTGAGTTTCTAAGCTGGTAAATGGGAGTATGAGAACCAATGTAGAGAGAGAACCCACTCACAAAAAGAAGTCAAGGAGAGACAATGAGAGCTGATAGATGGAGGGAATTAAAGGGGGCTGGGGCTGGGGAAGGGGGGGTGGGTAAGGGATTGGGAGAGAAAGTGAATTCTACCTCTAGTTGTTCACACATAAACATTATTGGAACTTTAAATATGATTGCAACTATTATAACAGTATTTTTTTGAATTTTATTGTATTTATTTTTTTATACAGCAGGTTCTCATTAGTTATCTGTTTTTATACATATTAGTGTATACATGTCAATCCCAATCTCCCAGTTCATCCCACCACCACCACCACCACCCCACCACCCCACTACTTTCACCCCTTGGCGTCCATACGTTTGTTCTCTACATCTGTGTCTCTATTTCTGCCCTGCAGACCAGTCATCTCTACCATTTTATAACAGTATTTTTAACCGTCTTACCCTATCAGTATGGAGGAATGCTCTTCTACCTTCCTCTTCTGCCAGCTCTATCCTGTGTGTAACCTCTTTTGGGGCTGTGTGGCAAGGTAACACATAGTGGTTTGTGGCTTTGGCTTTGGCTTAGAAAGCAAAACTCTATTTTAGCAACTATCCCTTTAGGTTGTAATTACCTATTTGTTTTATATATCCCAAATTCCTCATAGATAGTGAATAAATCTTATTTATTTCTTTAACATCAGTACCTGGAACATAGCGCTCAATATTTGTAGAACACATGAAGAAAGGAATTTTATTTTTGCCCTCATTGAAACTATGCACAAGCCTGACCAGTGTGAAATTGTGCAGGCTTGATTCCCTCCCACTCCATACCAAATGTGCATAATTTATATTACTGGGTATGCAACAAAATGTTTGATTGTGATGAATGCTATTAAGTTAAGGCATGTTGCTAACATTTGCTGCAATAAACAAGGAATGACTACTTTAAATTGTTCCACAGTTTAGAGTAATGGTTAAAATCATTTGCTTTTGGGACTGGAATTTCTGCTCTGCTGACAAAACTGGCCCTGCACCAATGGTTTCCCCTCCCCAACCTGGGTGGGGGTGGATACGGGAGAGGTAATTTTAAAAAACATAGCAGGACCAATTCTTCACTTTCACAGTAAAGGTCAAAATGCTACCTTTCAGTTTCCTCATCTGTATAGTAAAAATAATAATACATCATTTTGTTGTTGTCAGAATTAAATAAGTACTATATTTTAAACTCTTTGAGAGAAGAGTGTCTAGCACATTGTAAGTGCCATGTAAGTGTCTGCTGTGATTATTCATATTGTTATTCTCCAAACTTCAGTTTTATCAGAGTCAGATGGGGATAATATTACATATGTGTGTGAATTTCAAACAAGATGACGCATGTAAAATGCTTGATGGTAAATGCATAATAAGGAACAAGTATTAATAGCTATTAGTAGGGGAGTTAGATTAGTTGAATGTTACCACGTGTACCAAACATGTATTCCCAATTTTCAAAAACAAAATAATAATATAACTCATTTAATGTTAAAGTACAGTCATACACATAATGTTGGTGTTAATGGTACAGGCATTGGAAACAGTTTGCCTGGGTTCAGATCTTGGCTTTACTACATATTATTTGTGTGATCTTGGGCAAGTTATTTAACTTCTCTGAGTCACCCCTAATAAAGGAGAATAATGATAGCGTCTACTCCACAATCTGGGTCTGAGGATTAATTGAGGCAATACCTTTAAATTAATAAACACAATGCCAGGAAAATAGTAAGCAGTCAATAAGTGTTGGTTCTTATTATCTCTCTGAGCCTCAATCCCGTTCAATCATGAAAATGAGGATAACAGTATTTACCTGACCAGGCTGCTCTTTGGATAAAATGTGACAGTGCTAGTGAAAATGCCTAGTAAATAATAGGCATTTGATAAATGTCAGTTTTCTTTCCCATTTCTATGATTCATGAAGCAACTTGGAATTTTACAATGCCTTCGGGTTATCAGTATAGATATCAATTATATTTCTACGTGTGTGGATATAGGATAAAAAGGATTAGGTAGAATTCGATCAGTGATACATATTAAATGTTGCTTATTGAATAAATATCATTCAGTTGGCTTATTAGCTGCTCTTATAAAAGTAGATTGTGTCAGAAATACCCTATTTTGTATATTCTTCTGATTCGTGTCATAGATAAATGGCAATTTACTCTATTTAGAGAAAGATAGAAAAATAGACTGGTATTCCAGGTTTCTTGCAGCGAACATGGTGCACAATCTGCTACAACTGAAGGGGAATGTTATTAATCAGGAGGTGCACAAGGAGGCAAAGGACTTCATTATGCTGTTTTGCTCCCACAACGTGCACCTGGAGCTTCTTAATGACTGTGCCCTTTGGAGACCGGTGGCACTCTGCAAAGTGTAAACCTCTCTAAACCTCTTCTTGTCTCAAACTGACACGTCTTCATGGCACTGTGTATAATCAGAGTCTTAAATGATGTGAAAGGCTTTGGTAGGACTATAATTAGTGGAAATAATTTTTTTCCTGGTCTTTAAGGAGTACACATGGCTAGAACAAGGGAAAGAAAGAATGTCAAGAAATAGCTGGGGGATAAATTCACATTCATTGGAAAAGACAAGCCTGTAAAAGATGGTATTGTGTACTGGGTGAAAAAGCACAGTAGATGGCAGTTTAGGAACATAAAATATTATTATGTTATGTTTAGAAATCATCTTTTTTAAAGACTATCTAGAAAAACATGCATCTTAAGTGTTATATCTTGTCATCTTTTTGGGGGGAAAGTTCTGTTAGTGATCTCTGCTTACAGGAACAGATTGGTGTAAACTTGTTAAATAGCACAGACTATAAGGGGACATTGGGGTGTTCGAGGATTTTTTTCACCATATTTTATTAGCATCTATTCATTTTGAAGCACACATTTTTTGATATTTGAAGAGCTAAAGCACTTGGAAATGACTCTCAAATAAAATAACACCACAACCAACCGTTGATTCCCCTGAAAAACTGGCTGAATATTTAATTGTTAAAATATTTAGCAAGTTAAAAGCAGTATGGAAAAGGAGTAGGGACAGAGAGGATATCAGGAAGAAAGGTAAAATTCCCAAGAATATTTGAGTATTGAAAGGAGAAAAAATAAGAGCCCAACTTTCTCTGAGATACAAGCTCAAGACTGTGTCACTTGTTACATAGAATTCACCCAAAGTCCAGGCATTAGGAAAATTCTGATCCCAGAACAGAAAGCTGACAGTTCTTCCTAAGATTGAATCAGACCATTACACACGCTGTATTGGTTTAATTGAGCATTCATTATTTCCTTCAGCAAAAAATCTTCTGCCATGGTACCCTATTTTCTTGGGCACCAGGGCTTGACAGATTTCTCACACAAGTAAGCAGTTGAGAGTAAAACAATTTTGACATGAAATTTGCTTATATTTTGAAAGCCATTAAACAAGACTTGTTTGCTTATAATTTTCGAATAAAATAAAGGACCTTCTGTGGAAAGCAGTTTTAAAAACACATCATAACATTTCCAGTGTGTAGGTCTTGCAACATTTGTTGCAATTTTCTAGTGACAGACACAGAACAATAAGATTTCCCCTAACAGATGCTTAGTGCTGGGTACTCACATGTCACTCAAACTGACAAGATTTTAGGTAAAAACACTTTCTTCCCTATGTTATCATTTTGAAAGATCAGCTATTGTGGATAATTCAATTTTGCTAAATTGAAAAGTATAAACTTCACAAAACATAATTTATTAAAGGTAATATGATAGAATTAATTAGAAACACACCCTAAACAACTCACTAGACCTCATTCTACAAATTTGTGTGTCCCAGACAAAATTCTAATCCTACTTGCCTGGAGAAAAGCTTTAGCTCAGTTTATGATAATATCACAGAATTTTGGAGTTGGGAAAAATACTTGTAGATCATGTATTTCAAATTAGTGCCTAAGTTTCAGGATTTTCTCTTTTTATGTACTGGAACTATTTGGATTTAATTCATATTTAAATAATGTAGAGCCAGAACCATTCAGGCTACATAGTTTCATTGTTCATTCATTCGTTCATCCATTCTCTCAACAACTTATCAAGTGTCTCACATTTACTGGTATATTCCAGGAACTATGTTAGAGACTGGTAATGCCATAATAAATATTTCACTATTCCTGTCTCTGAGGAGGCGATCAGAGTATAGCTGGACAGATAGACAAATAAATTTATAGCTATATTGTAGTGTGATAAAGGCTATGACAGGTTTGTATACAGTCCTATGGGAAAACAGATGAGGGAGCAATCTATGTCCTTGGGGGTTCTGAGAAGACAACACAGAGGGAATCATATTTGAGCCTGAGCAAGAATTCTCAGAGGAGAAGTGAGGACTGAGGATGTAGGAAAGGACATAGACATGAAGGCAGAAGAGTATGTTTGGAGAATGACAGTGTAAAATCTAGGGAATGGTGAGAAATGATGTACAGTTAGACTAAAGGTAAATCAGGGAAAGATGGCAAATATAAGATTCTAAACAGTTTGGCATTACTTGTTTTTTTTTTTAGTTTGGCGTTACTTTTGTGGGAAATGAACTATTGAAAAAAATTTGAAAGTGAAGACGATATGATTTGTATTTTTGAAAAGCTATCTCTGACACTGGTGTGAAAGGCAGTTTAGGCTAGATTAGTAATGGATATTTGAAGTACGTTTCAGTATTATGCTAGGGCAGTGAAAGTGACAATGGACAAAGGCATATTTTAAGATACCCTTTTTTTAAAAAAAAAAAAAAGTTTATTTATTTATTTTGGCAGCGTCAGGTCTTAGTTGTGGCACACAGGATCTTCATTGCGGCATGTGGACTCTTAGTTGCGGCATTTATGTGGGACCTAGTTCCCGACCAGGGATCCAACCCAGGTTCCCTGCATTGGGAGCTTAGAGTCTTACCTACTGGACCACCAGGGAAGTCCCAAGATACCTTTTAGAAACAATTAATAGAGCTTTGTGGTCAGTTGCTTGGGAGAGTTGGGTGCTAAGGGAAGGGGAAAAAGTTAAGGATGGCTTCAAGAGGTCTAGTTTGCCTGTTTAGTTATGAGGGTTTGGATAGGCATTTATTTAATCCTCCTTACAAGCTTTTGAGGATTATAACAGATGACAAAAACTGAAGCTTTGAAAAGTTAAGTAATTTGCCAGTTATCATGTGGGTAGTAATCTATGAAGGACAGATTCAAGCACATTCTATTTGACTAATCCCAGAACCCAAGCTAGAAAACTTTTAGGCAATAATCTCCATAAAAATCTTTTGAGGGGAACAGAAGGAAGGGAATCTTTTTCTAAGCCATCAGGGCTTTTCCTCTCAGGCTCTGAACCTGGGGGAAATACCTGGGTTTCCTTTATACCCTGGGGTGAGGAGAGCAGTCTTTAATAAGGCCAGTAGGGAAATGTGTATGGAGCTGAGATGACAGTCACTTCAAAATCGCCTGTCTACAGTGAAGAGATGAAGAGCTGTCATTGCTGATTAGGATTATGTATGGGGGAGTCGTTTTAAACTTTCTATGGAACAATAGATTTCACAGGGTATTTTCTCATTTTAGGTAACCCTTAAACCCCTGATAATGATCCCACAAAGAAAGCTCCCTGGTGGCTAGGAGGCTGGGACTTGGCCTGGTTGGAAGTGGAGGGGGTAGAAGGCTGCAGTTAGGAAGCTTAAAAGGGCTGTGGGGGAAGGGTGAAATGTGATGAGGCCTGGGGCCGACTTCATTCTGAGCTTGCCTGTTTGTGTGTTCAGCTGGGCTCTGGGCATGGGTCTCTGGGGGAGATGGGCTTGCTGTATCGGGAGGCATGGAGCTCTGCCTTGGACTAAATGACGCTTGCAGTGTGACTCTTTCCTACTCCTGTGCTGTATTGAAATGATGGGGACTGAGCTGTGTTGCAAATAAATCATTTTTTGTTGTTAAAAAAAAAAAACATTGTGCTGTTTCTTTCTGTACTGACCAAGTGGGCAGTGATGTCATTTACTGGGCTGGAAAATACAGGAGGAAAATCATGGTTTGAATAGAAAAGAATCAGTTTGCGCTTTAACATCTTGACTTTGATATATCCGAAAGGCCAGAGAGTGGAGATATTCAGAAGAGAATTGGAAATAACAGTCCTGAAGCTCATGAAAGATATGGGGTGAGAAAGTTCAGATTAAGTGATGGTTGAAGCCATAAGAGTGACTCAGATAGCCCAGAGAATAGGTGTATGGAAGAAGATTGAGCAGAAAGTTTTCAGTGGCTATGGAACAAAAGGATTCAGGGGGAGGAGACTGAGAAGGTGCACTCAAATGGCTTATTGGAAAACCAGAATAATATACTTACTTATAGTACACTTACGGAGTACAGATTTACTTTTTCTAACTTGAGAGTATGTTGGGCAGAAGATTGGACCCTCATCATCTTAATTGTCCACTGTTGCTTTAAGAGCATTGTTGTAATTATGAAAACCTGTAACTCACAGCCTCTCCTTTTCTGAAGTTCACAATCTCTCCCCATTCAGGATCACCATTTTCCACTCTACACAAATTCCATCACCATACTAGGCCACAAGTCCACATCCTCAATGACGCACCCACTCTTACCTCAATTCCTAGATTCACCTCCAACATGTTTCCATATTTTTCTAGAAACTGCTCCACTTGTGAAATATTTAACCATGAAATTCCAATGACTGAGCATAGCGTCTTTATTTCTCCCTCTCTCCCTCCCACTAACTCAATTTAGATTCAACTTAGTTCACATCATTTATTGAGTATCTATCATATGTTGTGTGCTAGGATTTAGGAGATACATACATACATATATATATATATATATACATAAAATTATACTGAGATATTTCACAGAATAGGAAGGGAGTGGATATGCAAACATTTTTTGCAATCCTAGTGTGGTAAGTAAAATAATAGAGGTATATTTTAGGTACAGTAGTGTGATACAGTGGAAAGTTTGAGCAGTTGCACTTGAGTTGAAAATAAGAGATATATCATTAATCTATAATTATATAACTAAAACCCCACATTTAGTGGCTTAAAATAGCACTGATTCATTTCTTACCATTCTGTGGGTTGACTGGGCTCCACTTACATTCAACTGGTGGCTGGAATGGGCAGGAAGGGCCAGGAAGGTCTTATTTACATGTCTGGGAGTATAGGTGCTATGTGTCAGCTCTCCTCCTTTGGCCTTCTTCTCTGCATGATATCTTATACTCCATGCAGGATAGCCTGAAATTTATAGCATGGTAGTTGTGTTAAGCTGGTGCCAGTTCTTTAGCATTCTATTGGCTTGCCCATAATCAAGGGTTTTTTGTTGGAATAATGGCATGAGTGTACTGGGATGGGATGAAAATTGGTAGCTCTTTTTTGCAGACAGATTACCACAGGAGACTTTAGAAAGGAAAAGATTCTTGAGATGAGTCTTGAAGGCTGAGAAGTTCATCAGGTGAATGGGGATTTAGGAGAAGAGAAGGAGCTCTTCAGAAAGAACAGCAGTGACTTGAAAACAGGAAGCAGCATAGTCATTGGGTATGCCAGGACATGTGGATTCCTGGGAGTATTTGGGGGAAGGAATGAGAAATGAACTGGCTAGGCAAACATGATTCTAGAAAGCCTTGTTATGAGAAGTAAATTAAACTCTTCTTCCAGGCCGCAGAATGCCCTTCTGCAGGTTTTATGCAGGGAAGCAGCTGCTCTTCACTCTCATTGATTCTTCTACTTTGTTTGCTTCATATGTTCTTGATCGATAAGCCTCCTTTGGCTTCATTTCCTTATTCAATCCAGCTGTCAACCCATGGTACTTCAGCTGAATCTCTCTCACCAGTACTCTCAGTTCTCAACACTCATATGACCTTGTTATTCCATTATCCTAATCCTCAATTCTAGAATAATCTAACCATCTGTTTGTTCTGGTCCTGGGACTAGGCATTGAATAATACTGAAACGAATCATATAACCATGCTGATTGCCTGCCTTATACATTTATGATTTCCAACTACTGACTCTCAGTATTGTCTAGCAAATCTTAACATATCCTTACCCATTCCCTATGCTGGTAATTTGTTACTACTCTTAACAACTTTTGCACTTAATGCTGCACTATTTTCTCTTAGCAGATTACCTTGAATACTTCACAGAGGAAATAGCTGTGATAGTTGTGAAAAATTTCCTTCACGACATCTCCTTGAAGTTCATTTATTCTTTCTCCTTCTGGATCATCCTGTTTCTTTCCTTCCAAATCCCTGCCATCATCCTAGGACTTATTTTACTTCTTCTATACCTCTAAATGTGTTTCTGACACATGGTATACATGTAGTAAATATGAATTAATGATCAATTTATATTTGCCAATATTATGAATTCTTGTTAGCCCTCATCTTGCTTATGGTGTGGCGACACATTCCATTTTAAGGTCCTGTCCCTGGCTCTGTGGAAACTTTCAAACCACACATACAAGTGGACATAATGGCTGAGATTCTGTACTCCACAGATTTCTTCCAAAATCAATCTTATTCTATTTCCATTTTGGTTTGTTGGAGCCTTGCCGTACCAGTCAGTAAATATATTGGATACTATCACTGATTATATATATACGAACTTTTTGGAAATTATATTACTAAATAAAAATGATTATTATTTTTATTATGTTTTTCTTAAAGTGTGGTGCCCATTTAACACATGATAATAACAGATGTTTACAACAACAAAACTTTCTCATATGCTAGACAGACTATTACACAGGCAGGAACCATGGTCTACTGGCATATAATAGATAATAAATTTTTGTGGAGTGAATAGATGAATGTTCCTTATATGTAACCCAGTCACAATTTTCTAAATAAACATAGAATGTATTTCTGATATTTCACATTAAATTACCATCCATTGTTAGGGCTTGGACTTTTCACACATTCTAAGTGACTGTTACTATTGTTCTGGGGGTTTTTTTACTTAAAACAATTTTTTTAAACACCTTTATTGGAGTATAATTGCTCTACAAAGTTGTGTTTCTGCTGTATAACAAAATGAATCAGCTATGTGTATACATATATCCCCATATCTCCTCCCTCTTGCGTCACTCTCCCACCCTCCCTATCCCACCCCTCTAGGTGGTTACAAAGCACCAAGCTGATCTTCCTGTGCTATGCAGCTTCTTCCCACTAGCTATCTGTTTTACATTTGGTAGTGTATATATGTCAATGCTACTCTTTCACTTTGTCACAGCTTACCCTTCTCCATCCCTGTGTCCTCAAGTCCATTCTCTATGTCTGCTCTTTATTCCTGTCCTACCCCTAGGTTCTTCAGAACCATTTTTTTTTTTAGGTTCCATATATATGTGTTAACATATATTTGTTTTTCTCTTTCTGACTTATTTCACTCTGTATGACAGACTCTAGGTCTATCCACCTCACTACAAATAACTCAATTTCATTTCTTTTTATGGCTGAGTAATATTCCATTGTATATATGTGCCACATCTTCTTTATCCATTCATCTGTCGATGGACACTTAGGTTGCTTCCGTGTCCTGGCTATTGTAAATAGTGCTGCAATGAACATTGTGGTACATGAATCCCTGAATTACAGTTTTCTCAGGGTAGTGGGATTGCTGAGTCGTATGGTAGTTCTATTTTCAGTTTTTTAAGGAACCTCCATACTGTTCTCCATAGTGGCTGTATCAATTTACATTCCCACCAACAGTGTAGGAGGGTTCCCTTTTCTCCACACCCTCCCCAGCATTTATTGTTTCTAGATTTTTGATGATGGCCATTCTGACTGGTGTGAGATGATATCTCATTGTAGTTTTGATTTGCATTTCTCTAATGATTAGTGATGTTGAGCATCCTTTCATGTGTTTGTTGGCCATCTGTATATCTTCTTTGGAGAAATGTCTATTTAGGTCTTCTGCCCATTTTTGGATTGGGTTGTTTGTTTTTTTGTTATTGAGCTGCATGAGCTGCTTGTAAATTTTGGAGATTAATCCTTTGTCAGTTGCTTCATTTGCAAATGTTTTCTCCCATTCTGAGGGTTGTCTTTTGGTCTTGTTTATGGTTTCCTTTGCTGTGCAAAAGCTTTGAAGTTTCATTAGGTCCCATTTGTTTATTTTTGTTTTTATTTCCATTTCTCTAGGAGGTGGGTCAAAAAGGATCTTGCTGTGATTTATGTCATAGAGTGTTCTGCCTATGTTTTCCTCTAAGAGTTTGATAGTGTCTGGCCTTACATTTAGGTCTTTAATCCATTTTGAGTTTATTTTTGTGTATGGTGTTAGGGAGTGATCTAATCTCATACTTTTACATGTACCTGTCCAGTTTTCCCAGCACCACTTATTGAAGAGGCTGTCCTTTCTCCATTGTACATTCCTGCCTCCTTTATCAAAGATAAGGTGACCATATGTGCGTGGGTTTATCTCTGGGCTTTCTATCCTGTTCCATTGATCTATCTTTCTGTTTTTGTGCCAGTACCATACTGTCTTGATTACTGTAGCTTTGTAGTATAGTCTGAAGTCAGGGAGCCTGATTCCTCTAGCTCCATTTCTCTTTCTCATGACTGCTTGGCTATTCGGGGTCTTCTGTGTTTCCATACAAATTGTGAAATTTTTTGTTCTAGTTCTGTGAAAAACGCCACTGGTAGTTTGATAGGGATTGCATTGAATCTGTAGATTGCTTTGGGTGGTATAGGCATTTTCACAGTGTTAATTCTTCCAATCCAAGAACATGGTATATCTCTCCATCTGTTTTGTCTTTAATTTCTTTCATCTGTGTCTTACGGTTTTCTGCATACAGGTCTTTTGTCCCCTTAGGTAGGTTTATTCCAAGGTATTTTATTCTTTTGGTTGTAAGTGGGAGTGTTTCCTTAATTTCACTTTCAGATTTTTCATTATTAGCGTATAGGAAGGCAAGAGATTTCTGTGCATTAATTTTGTATCCTGCTACTTTACCAGATTCATTGATTAGCTCTGGTAGCATCTTTAGGATTCTCTATATATAGTGTCATGTCATCTGCAAACAGTGACAGTTTTACTTCTTCTTTTCCAATTTGGATTCCTTTTATTTCTTTTTCTCCTCTGATTGTTGTGGCTAAAACTTCCAAAACCATATTGAATAATAGTGGTGAGAGTGGGCAACCTTGTCTTGTTCCTGATCTTAGTGGAGATGGTTTTAGTTTTTCACCATTGAGAAAGATGTTGTCTGTGGGTTTGTCATATATGGCCTTTATTATGTTGAGGTAGGTTCCCTCTATGCCTACTTTCTGGAGAGTTTTTATCCTAAATGAGTGTTGAATTTGGTCAAAAGCTTTTTCTGCATCTATTGAGATGATCATATGGTTTTTATCATTCAGTTTGTTAATATGGTGTATCACATTGATTGATTTGTATGTATTGAAGAATCCTTGCATTCCTGGGATAAACCCCACTTGATCATTTACATTTTGGATGTTCTGTCCACTGGTGAAAGTGGGGTGTTAAAGTCCCCTACTATTACTGTGTTACTGTCAATTTCCCCTTTTATGGCTGTTAGCATTTGCCTTATGTATTGAGGTGCTCCTATGGTGGGTGAATAAATATTTACAATTGTTACATCTTTTTGTTGGATTGATTCCTTGATCATTATGTAGTGTCCTTCTTTGTCTCTTCTAATAGTCTTTGTTTTAAAGTCTATTTTGTCTGATATGAGAATTGCTACTCCAGCTTTCTTTTGATTCCCATTTGCATGGAATATCTTTTTCCATCCCCTCACTTTCAGTCTGTATGTGTCCCTAGGTCTGAAGTGGGTCTCTTGTAGACAGCATATATACGGGTCTTCTTTTTGTATCCATTTAGCCAGTCTCTGTCTTTTGGTGGGAGCATTTAATCCATTTACATTTAAGGTAATTATCGATATGTATGTTCCTATTACCATTTTCTTAATTGTTTTGGGTTTGTTATTGTAGGTCTTTTCCTTCTCTTGTGTTTCCTGCCTAGAGAAGTTCCTTTAGCATTTGTTGTAAAGCTGGTCTGGTGGTGCTGAATTCTCTCAACTTTTGCTTGCCTGTAAAGGTTTTAATTTCTCCATCGAATCTGAATGAGATCCTTGCTAGGTAGATTAATCTTGGTTGTACGTTATTCCCTTTCATCACTTGAAATATGTCCTGCCATTCCCTTCCTGCTTGCAGAGTTTCTGCCTGAAGATCAGCTGTTAACTTTATCGGGATTCCCTTGTATGTTATTTGTTGCTTTTCCCTTGCTGCTTTTAATATTTTTTCTTTGTATTTAATTTTTAATAGTTTGATTAATGTGTCTTGGTGTGTTTCTCCTTGGATTTATCCTCTATGGGATACTCTGCACTTCCTGGACTTGATTGACTATTTCCTTTCCCATATTAGGGAAGTTTTCAACTATAATCTCTTCAGATATTTTCTTAGTCCCTTTCTTGTTCTCTTCTTCTTCTGGGACCCCTATAATTCGAATGTTGGTGAGTTTAATGTTGTCCCAGAGTGCTCTGAGACTGTCCTCAATTCTTTTCATTCTTTTTTCTTTATTCTGCTCTGCAGTAGTTATTTCCACTATTTTATCTTCCAGGTCACTTTTCTGTTCTTCTGTTCTTATCTGAATACCTGTTCAGGTATTCTGTTATAGATTCCTTCTAGAGAATTTTTAATTTAATTCATTTTGTTGTTCCTCATTGTTTATTTGCTCTTTAGTTTTTCTAGGTTCTTGTTAAGCATTTCTTGTATTTTCTCCATTCTATTTCCAAGATTTTGGATCATCTTCACTATCATTACTCTGAATTATTTTTCAGGTAGACTGCCTATTTCCTCTTCATTTGTTTGGTCTGCTGGGTTTTTACCTTGCTCCTTCATCTGCTGAATATTTCTCTGTGTTTTCATTTTGTTTAACTTACTGTGTTTGGCATCTCCTTTTTTGCAGGCTGCACGTTCGTAGTTCCCATTGTTTTTGGTGTCTGCTGCCAGTGGATGAGGTTGGTTCAGTGGCTTGTGTAGGCTTCCTGGTGGAGGGGACTGGTGCCTGTGTTCTGCTGTGTGGGGCTGGATCTTGTCTTTCTGGTGGGCAGGGCCATGTCTGGTACTGTGTTTTGGGGTGTCTGTGAACTTAATATGATTTTAGGCAACCTCTCTGCTAATGGGTGGTGTTCTGTTCCTGTCTTGCTAGTTGTTTGGCATTTGCATCCAGCGCTGGAGTTTGCTGGCCTTCGGGTGGAGCTGGGTCTTAGTGTTGAGATGGAGATCTCTGGGAGAGCTCTCACCGATTGATATTATGTGGGGCTGGGAGGTCTCTGGTGGTCCAGTGTCCTGAATTCAGCTCTCCCACCTCAGAGGCTCAGGCCTGACACTAGGCCGGAGCACCAAGACCCTGTCAGCCACACAGCTCAAAAGAAAAAGGAGAAAAAAATAAAAAATAAATAAATTAATTAAAAGTAATTATTAAAATAAAATAATAATAATAATAAAGGAGAGCAACCAAACCAATAAACAAATCCACCAATGATAATAGGCCCTAAAAACTGCGCTGAGATAAACATAAAAATCAGAAACAAATCAGTCACAGACAGCAAACCCCATGTCTACAGTTCCTCCCAAAGTCCACCTCCTCAATTTTGGGATGATTCGTTGTCTATTCAGGTATTCCAAAGATGCAGGTACATCAAGTTGATTGTAGGGATTTAATCCGCTGCTCCCGAGGCTGGGGAGAGATTTCCCTTTCTCTTCTTTGTTCGCAGAGCTCCTGGGGTTCAGCTTTGGGTTTGGCCCCACCTCTGCATGTAGGTCACCCTCAGGCATGTGTTCCCGCCCAGACAGGATGGGGTTAAAACAGCAGCTGATTAGGGGGCTCTGGCTCCTTCAGGCCGGGGGGAGGGAGGGGTATGTAGGTAGTTAACAATTGGAATGTGAGGAGCCTGCAGCGGCAGAGGCTGGCGTGATGTTGCACCAGCCAGAGGCGCTCCATGTGTTCTCCCGGGGAAGTTGTCCCTGCATCACAGGACCCTGGCAGTGGCGGGCTGTACTTTCTCCCAGGAGGGGAGGTGTGGATAGTGACCTGTGCTTGCACACAGGCTTCTTGGTGGCTGCAGCACAGCGTTAGCATTTCATGCCTGTCTCTGGGATCCAAGCTGATAGCCACGGCTCGTGCCCGTCTCTGAAGCTCATTTAGGCGGTACTCTGAATCCCCTCTCCTCGCACACCGCGAAACAATGGTCTCTTGCCTTTTAGGCAGGTCCAGACTTTTTCCTGGACTCCCTCCCGGCTAGCTGTGGCGCACTAGCCCCTTCAGGCTGTGTTCATGCAGCCGACCCCAGTCCTCTTCCTGGGATCCAACCGAAGCCCAAGCCTCAGCTCCCAGCCCCCGCCCATCCCGGCGGGTGTGCAGACAAGCCTCTCGGGCTGGTGAGTGCTGGTCGGCACTGATCCTCTGTGTGGGAATCTCTCCACTTTGCCCTCTGCACTGCACTCTCCTCCGTGGCCCCGAAGCTTCCCCCCAACCCACCCCCCAATCTCCGCCAGTGAAGGGGCTTCTAGTGTACGTAAACTTTTCCTCCTTCACAGCTCCCTCCCAGATGTGCAGGCCCCGTCCCTATTCTTTTGTCTCTGTTTTTTCTTTTTTCTTTTGCCCTACCCAGGTACGGGGAGAGTTTCTTGCCTTTTGGGAAGTCTGAGGTCTTCTGCCAGCGTTCAGTAGGTGTTCTGTAGGAGTTTGTTCCACGTGTCGATGTATTTTTGATGTATCTGTGGGGAGGAAGGTGATCTCCATGTTTTACTCCTCTGCCATCTTGAAGGTCCCCCTCCTCTTCTTATTGAAAGGAAAAAAAACTCTACCAATTGGTACAGCAGTTCACAGGTAAATTTTGTTTCATTTCTCTGGTAAATTTCATCTGTCAGAGTGTTGTTTTAGATATGGTTTTTCTATAGAAGCACACATAAAGTCATGAAGAGTTTGAACTTAAACTCATGCTGTAAAAATAGGCACTTATTGACCTTCAGATTTTCTAAGTTTTATCTTACAGACTGTGAGCTCATTTAATAGCATCAAGCGAAGGAAGCTGCAACAGCATCCTCTGTACTGCATACCTTTGGGATCTTCCTGTATAATGTTGACATTCAGTCTCAACCAACCTGACAATAAAATGATCCATTTATCCAACACAAGCAGACAGAGGAGGAAACACTTCATCTTTTCACTCTGCCTCCCACTCCCAGAGCCAGTCCGATGCTTCCTCTGGGCCAACCACAGGCACACATAAAGCACTTCGTCAACAATTTTCCATGTTTTCTGTTAAATTGGGTTTACTCTTCTTACGTGAATTTCCCCCTAGATACTTTTTCCAAATAGCACAGAAAGTATTTGAGGTGAACTAAAACTTTTTAATAATAAACTTTGTGGTTATAAAGCCCTAGGACTAAGAAACACTTATCAAGAAATAAAAATGACCAGCTTTACCATTATATATACAGGACTACTAAGGAGTTTATGAGTAAAATTTTTGCTTCCTTAATTCTGTTCCCTGGCAGTTCTGTTTATTTTTTTAAAAAAAAGCATAAAAAGCAATTGTCTTTTTACCTAAATAGTCTATGACCATTATGGTTGCTTACTTAGATTTCTTTTCTTTCATACCGAAAATAAATCATTCCTTATTAGGTCACGTTTTGTTGCCACTGTAGAATTCTAGAAGGACCAGACAGAATTGAAAGACTGGAAAATTCTGACTATATTATAGATAATAGTGTAATTATCGGAGAAGAACCCGAAGTACCAGTGTCCCTAAAGTATTTTTTAATCAACTTGTCAAGGTACCTAAAAACTCTATCATCCTTCTCTTTTAAAGCCCTAATTTTCTTGAATTCGCTTATTAAAATAAAAATGTTATTGATAGGCTAACATGTATGTCAGTGACAAAAGTAGGATTCTAACTAAAAAAACGACACCTAGGCAGAAAGACTTTGGATAGGAAATGGTGGCAGAAAGACTGTCAGGAAAGAATGCAATGTTCAATGAAAAACTCAACTTACCTATAGATGGTATGAGGACTGGGTCTTATATCAGTCAGCAGTCTTTCAATTGCAATATTCAGAAAATACAATAGAAAGTGTCTAAAACAAAAATGGAATTTATTGGCTCTCATGACCTGTGTGCCACTTATCAAATTATTGCCTCTCGGCTTCAAATTCACCTTTCAGTTTCTTTTAGTGTTTTTCTCCTTTAAAGTGAGACCTGTGTTAAGCATTCTCAGTAGAGGGCCCTGGAGGGACCTTGCAGGAGGAAGGTGCTCTCCTACCTTGTCTGACTGATGCCTGGTGGGCTAGCAGTGTGGGTATCAGGCGAATCTCTGTCCCAGTCATATGCCCAGAACATGGTCATTTGGTAACCTTTCAGCCTTGGCCTGGCAATAACCTAATTGCTGTGCAGTTGACGTGGATATTAGCACTCTAAAGCCTTCCTGTCTGAATCAGTGCCCTATTTCCCTTTGTAAGTTCTTGTGCAAACTGCCAGTGCCCCAGAGGATTTCCATCAAGCCAGCCACTGCTCCCTCTGTAAGCCTTGCTTGCTTTGACTGTGCCCAGAAGGTTTCTTCCTTTACCATTGCAGATTACCTGCTGCTTACCTACCTGCACTCCACAGAGTTGCTTCCTAATTGCCCAGCAACTGCAGAACAGCTCCAGTCTGGGAAACCCAGTTCATTTCTGAGTTATCCAGTGTAAAAAACTATGCTTTCTTCTAGAAGGTCTGAACCCCAGCCTTGGGGATGAGGCCCCCTCCCAAGTTTTATCCTTCCTTAGATATTCTTCCTCAGCCCTAAGGTACCATATAAAATTTGCCTATGTCTTATACTCAGTATAGTTTAATAATTTTTAATATTAAACTTTCCATGTTTATCTTTCTATATGGTTTTTGTCTCCTAACTGGACCCAGACTAATACAATTTAACTCAGGGTTCAAAAATTATTACCAGGATTAGTCTTTAGGCTGTGCTTTCTTTAGATTGTATCTATCTCATCCAGGCTCCCTTTCTGTGGCTCACATATTTCAATACCATCATATATATTTGAAGAGTCAATGCTTCTTTTTCCCAGAAGCCCCAGCTAATATTTCCTAACATGTCAGTAGCTAGGCTTGGGTTACATGCACATCCCTGATCCTATTTACTTAGTCCACTAGGGATTCTCAGTTTCCTCCTTTGTACTTACATGGATTCAGTCACTTCCACATTCTAGGGTTTGTCACTTATAACACCCTACTTTTGGTATCAGTTTCTACATCAGTTATGAATTTTGTTGTTCCAAGTAACAGTAACCCAACTCAAACTGGCTTAAATAAAAACAGGGAATTTACTGACTCATGCAACTGAAAAGTCCACAGGTGAGCCTGGCTTCATGTGCAACTTGATTCAGTGCTCATATTATATCACCAAGAGCCCCTTCTGGGTTGCTTCTATTCTCAGGCTGACTTTCCTTATGAGCATAATGGAGAGGGCAGTTCCAGTTGTCAGATCTTTACATTACTAAATCCAGTTAAAGAGTCAAAGCTTCTGTTTTCACTCAAAGCTTTCTCTTCTTTTTGGGAGCATATGTCCCAATGGGGTGTTGTGATGGTTAAGTGGGGTAATATTTGTTATGTTAATGATTGTTATTATTAGCGCATTAACTCTATTAACTCTTGTCTGTCTCTGTACCAAGCACTGTGGTCAAGTGGATAGAATATCTGGACCATTTAGAGTTGGAGGTGAAAATGTTCAATCCCATACAATCTATACATTTGACAGTGAAGATGTATAAATTTTCTAAAGGAACAATATAATACTTTTTTCCAGAAATAAGAGGGAAAAGCTGGGAAGGCAGTTGTGATGGTTCATTTTATGTATCAACTGGTCTGGACCATGGGGTGCTCAAATGTTTGGTCAAACATTATTCTGAGTATGTTTGTGAAGGTGTTTTTGGATGAAATTAACATTTGAATAGGTAGACTGAGTAAAGCAGATTGCCCTGCCTTATGTGGGTGAGTCTCATCCAATCAATTGAAGGCCTGAATAGAAAAAAGGGAAGACCCTCCCATGAGTAAGAGGGAACTCCTCCTGCCTGACTGATGAACTGGAACATCAGTCTCTTCCTATCTTTGGATGAAACATTGGCTCTTATGGAGTCTTAAGCCTACCAGCTTTGGGGCTTGAACTGCACCACTGGCTCTCCTGGGTCTCCAGCTTGCCAACTATAGATCTTGGGACTTGTCAGCCATCATAATAACATGAGCCAATTTCTTATACTACATCTTGAGTCTGTCTATCTTTATCTATCTATCTACCTATCTATCTATCTACATCCTGTTAGTTCTGTGTCAGTATTGATCTCTGAGAAGGAAGGGAAAAGAGGAAGGAGACAGTATGGGCAGGGATGAGAGTGGAGGAAGACATGAAAAATGGAAGAAAGTTGGGGGAGAAACAACTTCTGGTTTCACAATACAATTTTGTCTTGGGCTGTGCAATATTGTGATTTGTAAGAAATATATAATTGGTCACTCAGGTGTATTTCTTGTACATATTTGGTCTTCATCTATGCTTCCTGGCTCACAGTTCTCAAAACCCTTGGAATTTCTTGAGTGATAAGAGCAATGGGAACATTTTTTATTATAATATTTGGTCTCTTGTCCTCAGTTTCTGAAAACACTTCGGAGCCATAAAGGTGAAATGAGTGTCTTGTTATCCATAACAAGCCTCTTTCAATCACAGCTGAGTTTATGTTAATGAGGTGACTTTTGGATATCCTCTAAAAATGTGGGTTGGGGTAGTTACTGTGGGTACCAACCTTAAATGGAGGGTTGAAACTTTCAGTCCCACCCTCTAATTTCTGGGGAGGGGCTGGAGGTTGAATCAATCACCAATGGCCGGTGATTCAATCAATCATGCCTGTGTAGTGAATCCTCCTTAAAACCAAAAGGGGGAGATTTGGAGAACTTCCTGGTTGGTGAACCAAAATGCTACTATATACTACTAAGTCAGGCCTCAAACCCCACTAGGACAGAGACTCCTTTGTTAAGGGCTTCACCCTATGTACTTCTTCACGAGGCTGCTGATTTGTATCCTTTAATATCTTTTGTAATAAACTGCAGTCTAGCAAGCAGACTAGTTCCCTGAGTTCTGTGATCTGTTCTAGCAAATTAATGGGACCCAAGGAGAGGGTCATGGGAACCTGTGATTTATAGCCAGTTAATCAGAAGCCTAGGTAATGACCTGGGTTTGTGATCGGCACCTGAAGTGGAGGACAGTCTTGTGGGATTGATCCCTTAACTTGTGGAATCTAATACTATCTTTGGGTAGACAGTGTCAGAATTAAGTTGAATTGTAGAACACCTAGCTGGTATCTGAGAATTGCTTGATGATGTGGACAAAACCTCCACACATTAGATTCCACATATATGTTAGATAATGCAGTATTTGTCTTTCTCTGTCTGACCTATCTCACTTAGCATAATGCCCTGAAGGTCCGTCCATGTTGCAAAGGGAAGAATTTCCTTCTTTTCATGGCTGAATAATATTCCATTGTTTTGCATTTTCTTTATCCGTTCATCTGTTGTTGGATACTTAGGTAGTTACCATGTCTTGGCTACTGTAAATAATGTTGCAATGAACATGGGGGGTGCAGATATCTTTTTTTAATTAATTAATTAATGGCTGTGTTGGGTCTTCATTGATGCTCACGGGCTTTCCCTTGTTGTGGCCAGCGGGGGCTATTCTTCATTGTGGTGCACGGGCTTCTCATTGCTTTGGCTTCTCTTGTTGTGGAGCATGGGCTCTAGGCGTATGGCTCCAGTAGTTGCAGCATAAGGCCTCAGTAGTTGTGGCTCTCACGGACTCTAGAGCTCAGGCTCAGTTGTGGTGCATGAGCTTAGTTGCTCTGTGGCATGTGGGATCTTCCCAGACCAGGGCTCAAACCCATGTCCCCTGCATTGGCAGGTGGATTCTTAACCACTGTGCCACCAAGGAAGTCCCTAGATATCTTTTTAACATAGTGATTTCTTTCCCTTCAGACATATACCCAGAAGTGGAATTGCTGGATTATAAGATAGTTTTATTTTTAATTTTTGAGGAACCTCCATATTGTTTTCCATAGGGGCTGCACTAATTTACATTTTCACCAACAGTGCACAAGCGTTCCCTTTTCTCCACATCCTTTCCAACACTTGTCATCCATTGTCTTTTTGATAGTAGCCATTCTAACAGGTATAAAGTGATATCTCATTGTGGTTTTGATTTGCATTTCCCTGATGATTAATGATGTTGAGCACCTTTTCATATACCTGTTGTCCAGTTGTATGTCTTCTTTGGAAAAAAGTCTACTCAGTTCCTCTGCCTATTTATAAATCAGATTGGGCTTTTGCTATTGAGTTCTATGAATTCTTTATATATTTTGGATATTAACCTCTTATCAGATATATGATTTGCAGATATTTCCTCCCATTCCATAGGTTGCCTTTCAATTTCATTTATCATTTCCTTTGCTGTGCAGAAGTCTTTAGTTTTATGTAGTCCCACTTGTTTATTTTTTCTTTTGTTTTTGGTACTAAATCCAAAAAAATCATTGCCAAGACCAAAGTTAAAAATCATATCCCCTATGTTCTTCTAGATGTTTTATGGTTTCAGGTCTTACTAAAAGTAAGCTAAAGTTTTTAAGTAAGTAAGTTTTATGGTCTCAAGTCTTTAATACATTTTGAGTTGATTTTTGTGTGTGGCGGGAGATAGTGGTATAGTCTCATTCTTTTGCCTGTGGCTGTGTGGTTTTCCCAGTACCAATTATTGAAGAGACCATCTTTCTTCATTGTATATTCTTGGCTTCTTTGTTATAAATTGACCAAATATGTGTGGATTTATTTCTGAGTTTCTATTCTGTTTCATTTGATCTATGTGTTCTATGTGTCTGTTTTTATGCCGATGCAGGTAGGATTTTGATATGAAGAGATGTGGGAGATGATTCTCAGTGAGAAATGGCATGGGCAAAGTAACAAGGTTAAAAAATAACAGAACCTGGGGAGTTCCCTGGCGGTCCAGTGGTTAGGACTTGGTGCTTTCACTGCCGTGGACCCAAGTTCAATCCCTGGTCAGGGAAAAATAATAGAACCTTTTCTGGGATGAGTGAATAAATCAGTAGAGTTTGTCATGGACTACATATTTGTTACCTCCCTCGTCTCAAATTTATATATTGAAACCCTAACCGCCAGTGAGATGGTATTAAGAGATGGGGCCTTTGGGAGGTAATTGTGTCATGTGGGTGAAGTCTTTTTAAGGGATTAGCATTCTTTTAAGAAGAGACTTGAAAGAACTTGCTTCCTTTCTCTGCTTTCTGCCACTTGAAGACAACAGTAAGACGATGGCCATCTGCAAACCGGCAAGTGGGCCCTCACCAGACAATGAATCTGAAGGCACTTCCCAGCCTCCATACTGTGAGAACTAAATGTTACTTAAGCCATCCAGTCTATGATAATTTGTATAGTGGCCTGAAATGACTAAGACATATTTGAAGCATAACATTTAGTGAGGCGAGAGAGAGATTGGAGAAACAGGTGGGGAGAAGATTGTGGTCAACCTTAAGAGCTGAGCTAAGAACTTATATTTTTTAAAAAATGTACAAAGGAATGCACACAACATAAGTATACAGCTCAGTGGATTATTACAAAGTTAACACATCAGAAAAACCACTATCCAGATCTCAAAAATAGAACATTACCAACACATTACCCCACTCATGCCTCTTCTCAAACATTGCGCCTTTTTTTCTCCCTGAAGGAAACACCACTGACTTCTACCACCGTAGGTTAATGCTGCCTGTTTTTGAATTCTATAGAAATGTCATTAGATAGTATTTATTATTTTGTGTCTAAGTTCTTTCACTCAGTACTGTTGATGAGATTATACATGCGGTTGGATGTATCTGTAGTTTATTTTCATTGTCTTATAAGTATTCCAGTGTAAGAATATTCACACCACAACTTATGTATCAAAATGACTGTTGTTTGTGTAGAATTTGGGGGTTACAGGATATGTACATACTCAGTTTTAATAGATTCTGGGAATCAGCTTTCCAAAATAGTCCTATCTATACACGTCCACCAGCAGTATCTGAGAGTTCCTGTTGCTTTACAAGCTCTCCAACACTTGGAATTTTCAGACTTTTAATTTTTAGCCTAGGAAATTTGGACTTAATTTTGTATGCCATGTTGAGCCACTGAAGGATTTTGGTTTGGAAAATGGTGTGAATAGGGGAGATACATCAGGTAGTGTTGCATAGATTAGGTGTGAGAAAAATTTGAGGAGGGAGGCCAGTTGGGATGCTATTGTAATGATTTCATGAAAATAATGTGGAAACAAACTAGAATGTTAAAAGGGCCTAAAAAGGAAGAGATGAGAGATATTACTCCCACAGTCTGTGCCTATAAATAATAAGATTTGGCAATTAATAACTTGTGGGGATAAAGGAAGCAAAGGTGATTGAAGATGAGCAAATTCTTGAGCTTAAGTGACCGATAGACTGGTAGAGTCTTAACCAACTTAAGAAGACTTGGGAGAAAACTCTCATTCAGAGAAATTGTTTTTCCTTAAATTTTATCATTTAACTATTTTACCAGACCCTTAGTTCAAATTTCTTATACTCTTTTTCTCCAACTCTCCTTTCCCAATGCTGTGGAAGATCATTCTCAGTAGAAGGTGGATCTGTCAGGGAAGAAAGAACCAAGACTAAGGTGGAATAGTTAAATTGTGTCTCTCTCAGTGAACTCAGTAACCAGAGAAAGCAACAGAAGATTTTCTGTTATTCAAACCTGACAGCTTGGTGTAAGGAGTGATAGTAGCTAGGAGAATGACAGGTCTGGGACTTCTGGGAAGCCTAAGTCTACATAGCTTTTAAAGTAGGAGCTATTCTGTGTGCTCATTTCCATCACTATTCTTTCTTTTTCTCTAGATGTCTTTCCTATCACTGACATAAGGCATGGCTTATTCCATTTTTGAAATAAGTTATTCGTTTAACCAGGTATTTACAGGGATATGGCAAAGAACATTTAGATGCTCTAGGACAAGCACTCCCATTACATTCACTTGTCCTGGTTTTGAGATAATAATTCCAATTGCTTATTTTAATTTTTGAGACAGTTTGCTTGGATAACAGTTCAGGCATTGCTGGTTTTGCCTATCTATATCAATTCTTACTGAATGGATTTATGTCTGTTTTAGCATAACGTCTTTAGTAGAGGCTTTCATTTAATACTTTTTGGTAATATTTTACCTACAAATGTGTCCAAAAGCATAAGACAGTTCATTAAGCTTGTTTATATTGTTTTCTCCAATGAAATCACTTTGACAAATGTTTTTTGTTTTCGTTTTTTTCTGCCACACTGTACAGTTTGTGAGATCTTAGTTCCCTGACCAGGAACTGAACCCGGGCCCTCAGCAATGAAAGCATGAAGTCTTAACCCCGGACCACCAGGGAATTCCCGACAAAGGTTTTGGCTTAAATTTGTACTTTCCTGGCCTTTATAGCTTCCTGTGTGGCACTAACAAGAAACAGAAGTAATAGTACCTTATATTTCTAAACCACTTTAAAATTTACAAGGTACATTTACATCTATTTTATATCCATTTGCTTACTCCATCACACTGTGAGTGAGGTGTTACTACTTCCATTTTTCAGAGGAAGAAACGTAGGCTCAAGGACATGAATAGTGATATAGTCAGGACTTCAAATCAGATCTTCTAATGCTAGATTCAAATTTGTGGACTGAATAAAGCAGAGTGCCCTCCCCTACTGTGGGTGGGCATCATCCAACCTATTGAGGGTCTCAGTAGAACAAAATGATGGAGAAATGGCAAATTCTCTCTCTCTGCCTGACTTAAATCTGAGACATCAGTCTTCTCCTGCCCTTTGAAACTTAGGTCATCATCACTCCTGGTTCTCAGGCCTTTGGACTCAGATTGGAATTTATACCAGCCGCTTTCCTGGGTCTCTTGTGTGTAGACTACAGATGGTATGACTTAACCTCTATAATCACGCGAGCCTGTTCCTTATAATACATCTCATTCTTTTATTGTGCCAACTAAAAATTGACACTTGCCATCTGCCTCGACAAGGATTAAGCCACTAGCTGCTGCAGCCACTGACCTTCAACACACCCTGAAAGCAGTTCAGGGTAGAGATCAGGGATGAGGCACTCTGTGGTCTAGGGAAAGCTGACAGAACAGGCCTTCAGGTAGTTAGATATTTCAGGAGAAGATTTTATGAGCCCAAATTCTTGTATCTCCTCACATCTAGAAAAGCACTAAAATCATTAATGGAGACATCTGCTTCTCGTGACTAGAAGTAACCTTCACAAGACTAGCAGCAACTTTCTGCCAAAATGTGTGCTTGATTGCATGTATCCCCCTTCACCAAAATCACATATATACTGACCTTGCCCCCTGCTTCTTTGGACCAGTTCCTCAGAGCTATCTAAAACGCTGTCTCCCAGGCTATAGTCCTCACTTTGCCTCAAATAAAACTTAAGTCACAACTCTCACATTGTGCATTTTTTTTTCAGTCGACAGTTGGTTCAGTTTCTCTGGAGAACCCTGAATAATACAATGTCCTTTTTGCAGTGCTTCTGTCCTTATCACCTTTTACATCTAGCTATAGAATTTCCTGTTATCCCTCAACTGTTAATCAGGAACTATATTCTTGCCAGGTGAGAATTTATCTGTATACTGAGTACATACACTTTATCATTAGACACCATCAACAATTTTCATAATTATCAGGTTAATTTAGTACCTGGAACAAAAGTATATTCAGGAGTTAACTTATGGCATAAGATTTACCTTTTATGTTTTTTTTTTCATTTGCTTTAGCCAATATCACCACCCTGTGTGAATAGAATTCAGTGAATAGCCAGTGCAATTTTATTATAGGCCTATTTTACATTTGACTTTTTTGTGGCACTGGTAAAAGCTGTGAAGCACAGGCCTGATCATATTGTCAAAAAGTTGGTTTTCATAGTCTAAGAATTGAGTCACTGCATATGTAATATTTTTATTAAGAGAAATAAAACTATTTTCCTGGATATGTTACATAGATCATCAGTATGTTTGGATTTTTGAAGAGATTGGTCATTGGTAAATGTATTAAAGAAAATAATCCCAAACAAAACAAAGAAAGAAAAGGCAACTCCTCTCATAGTTTAACATTTAATATCACTCAGCACACAGATAAAACACTGAAATGCAGGTGAGAACAGATGTAATGTTTGTTGATTTATTAGCAGCATGCAACTCAATCATGCAGTGGAGTCTACTGACTGAGATCAATGTGATGGAAAACACAACTCTCTTGAGGGCTGTTCTTCTAGGCTCTTCTCGTGAAAAGATATTTTTAGTCAACACTATGAAATTCAGAGAACTGGGAAAGGTAATGAGCAGAGCAGTGTACCATGTCCATTCTATCACTGAAAGAATAATGACATGAGTCAGAAAAGCTGAACTCATATACATTTAAATTCCTGAAAAATGATGGGGGGTTACAGTTATTTAATTATTTGGATGCTAACCAGTGAGCCTCTCCATATCCAACCAGATTTATGAACATAGTTAAACTTACGTGCTTCTATGGGAATTGGTGAATGACCCAGACACCATGAAAGAAGTTGGAGAAAGGGATTTATTAGTTAGGTTTCAGGATGACAAGGAGTAGGTAATTCTTACTCAGGACTATGAGAATGCTGTGAGCCAAAGGGAATGGCAAATATGAACTTTAAATCTGTAGAAGTCAGAGGAAAGAAAAGACATTAGATTTTCAGGGTCAAAATTTTTTAGCCAAAAGATCAGGAAAAAAGCAAAAGCCATTTGGGAATGAACAGGTGGTTCCTTGACAATTTCCTCATTTAGCATTGCTAGGGGATAAGATGACTGAGATTTTTCTTTATGGAACAGTGGGCACATGATGAGTGAGAAGGGTCAAGTTGGCTAAAAGGGTCAAGAGCTGAGCAGATGGTTATAGCTTATTCCTCCCTACAATAGACTTTACCGTGTATTCTGTCATTAAACATGTAACAGCAAAAAAGTTAAATGCAGTCAATTGTTTAGTTTTTCCAAAGGATTCTGAACAATGTCTAATTTTAAAAACTGAACTGGAAAATTTTGGAATTCAGTTAGTAATACAGAGCCACAGACTCAGAATGGGGGAAGAACATCAAGGTTATTTAACTGCTCTTGATACAGAGATCCTTTCTGTAGTGTTCAGGCTGAGTGACAGTCTAGCGTTTGGTTCTCTGTCGACAGGGTATGTGCTACTTTATAACAAGTCACCCCATTCCATTGTGTACAGACTTATAACTTTTGGGGGGCTTCCAAGACAAATTTTCTGATTTCTAGCAGCATTTTGATTTATGTTTGTGAAAAAGTCTCTTCTCCATCAGATGCACTCTAGCAGAACTATTAATCATGCCCCTGACCCCACCCTAAACGGGATACCAACAGGACCCATGGTAGACCCATAGTCATTCTCTTTCTTGAATTTGATTCTTGAGCAGAGTGGCAAATGTTTGGCACTGTTTTATTTACAGCAGTGGTACCCTGACCAAACTATTTTTTCCCCTGAGACTCTGCCTGAATTTCCTGCTTTCTCATTTTCTGAATGAATCTGCCCTGTTTTTTCTTGTTTCCAAAATCGATTCTCCAGCTTCCTGTTCTCCAGCTTCCTGCCTATTCTTGTATGACAGTCAACTGGGGAGCTCATTAAAAACGATTCCCGGACCTTACCCCCTCAAGTATGTAATTTAGTAATATGGGATGAGAGTACAGGAAGTTAAATTTATAACACACTCCAGGTGACATTGACGCAGTCAGACTATGGGCTGACTTTTGGGAACCACTGTTCAGATGATATAACTCAAATGTAAATTTTCACTTTAATAGAAAATTTCTAAAAATGGAAAAGGCTTACCGACCAACTCATAAATGAATGAATCCCAGTTTTTTCATTCATTCAATAATTCAACAAAGAGACATTGAACATCTATCTGTACTATGTCAGGCACCATGATGAGCCTTGGGATTCTAATATCATTAAGATTACGTGAAACTTACTATTCGTGGGCACTGAGGCACTGAAAAGGGAGCCAGGAGTACATATCTGGATTTCCAGATCCTACATTCAGTACATATCACCAATAATTTGCAAAAGAAATGGACAAGCATTTGTTTCTATATTTCTACCATATTCTGACCATATTCTACCATATTCTATATTTCTGACCTATATTCCTCAAAAATATAACAGTGTAGATTTTTAATTCTAGATATGTTCCTTTATGTATGTAAAAAAATTCTAAGTAAAACCAGAAATCTCAGCTCTAAATAATTAGTCTTAGGCATAATAATAAAATTAAACCATATCCATCTTCTGCCAGGTTTAATAAAACAAGAATTTCTTCTTTTACTGTTCTACTGAATTGCCTCACAGTTACATACATAATGTACAATTAAAAACAACTTTAGTTGAAACAGGATATGAAAATGTTCAGAGGCTCCTTCTTTTAGCTAAAAACAAAAATAACTCTTATGTAAAATACTTGCTGTTAAATTAGGACCATATTTCATATTTTTTGGATGATTCTAAATCAGCAGTCTTAAGTAAATTTTGAAAACTTATATCCCTTCTCAGAAACTTTTGTTGACCTCAAAAATTTCTCATCATAAGTCTAAATATTTCTAAAATATATAGTTTACAGAAAATTATGAACATCGACATAAAAATTTCATCATTGTTTGAAATGTATCCATTTTGATTCCTGCCATATACAAATACTTGAACAAACTCATTTTAATAGTCAGAAGTTCTTCATTTATTTTTTTCTCTCTGAAATTCTATTTCCATATCACTTTTCCAAAATTTTATCCTATTTTAATATATTCTTTCTGCCTAAAAGTCTTTTAGTGATCACTTTTCCCTGCCATAAAAATATGTATGTACATTGAAAAGTAATTAAAAATTTTGTGACAGACTCCAATGATTAAAATTTCTTCTGAATTGGATTTTCATCACACTTTTTAATACAAAATTAACCGAAACAGCATAAATAATTGTACCTTTAGATAATAAACATAAAGATAAGAATTATTAGAAATGTGTACATTATTCAGATAGTAGGGTTATTTTTTGTTCAATAAATAAACATATGTATGAGTGGATTCAAATTACACGTTAGGATGAGACAAATCTAAGTATCAATCTATTCTATTTTTGTTTTTATGGTTGTAAGATCTGAGAAAACATACTCCCATAAATAAGTAGATGAGAATGGAGTTTTGTTTTAGCAATGTCTCTCAAACATTTGAACTCCTTCTAAGTTATATGCCAAAATCACATAGTTATCTATCATCAAAAATTATTTTTAATTATCTACCAGCTGTCATTTTAATTAGGTCTTCCTTCAGTTTTGTTAAAGGCAAAGAATTGAAACCAGTTCCAGATTTTATGATTCAGTTATTAGTCATTTACTTTCTCAACACAAACACTAATATTTTGAATTGTCCTATTTGAAAATCTGGAGATTTTTGCACTCAGGTTCAATGTGCCATTGTAAGAAGGTAAAATGAGTAATAGGCTCACCTCTCTTTTTGCAAACAACTGGCATGAATATTCTCAGGCAATCAAATTTTGGAAAGAGTACATGTGAAGCATAGGATCTGGAAATTATTTCCTTAAAACTGTTTTTCCTAAAGCACACATATCCCAGTTTGAAGTCTGCGGGCCTAAGCATGTCTCCTTTTAAAGATAGTTGCTGGTTATTTAACATTATGTTAATGTAGATTTGTCTATATTGGAACAAAGAGACCTCTGGTGGATTGTATATTCCAGAATAGCTGCAAAACATTCCCTGTCCCATATGCTCTTCTTACAATGTGACATTGACACTCCTGCCATTGAGAAGTGGTGATCTATTTTCCCTTCCTTTGGATTTTAGGGGAATTGTGACTGTGGGGGGGAATAATGCTATGTGATTTCTGAGGCTGGGTCATAAAAGGTGATAAAGCTTCTGCCTGTCCAGTTAGGATGCTCACTCTTAAAACCCAACTGCTATGCTGTGAGGAAGCCAGAACACATGGAATGGCTGTGAATAGGTAAATATTTCAGCTGACAGCCTCATTTGAGGTCCTGGACAGCAGCCAGCATCAACTGCGCATGTGTGTTTGAGGAAGCCTTTGCGATTACTCTAGCTTCAGCCGCCCTAGTCATCTGAATATGACTGCATGGGAGACATGGAGCAAGAGCCCCAGAACTAAGATACTGATAAAATTATCACCATTCCTTTAAGTCACTCTGTTTTAGGCTGATTCATTATGTAGTGTTGAATGAATTTGATACTAACAGAATACTTAGTAAACAAAATAAATTGACTTCCACTCAATTCAAAATGTATAGTTTTACCTGATTTGGGCTAAAATTTATCTTTGCATATTATTGAAATCGAAAAGTATATTAGTAGTGCATAAAGATTGCAAGGAATATATTAAACAGTTAATGTTTAATTTCATTAAAGAAAATGTAGATTGATTTTCATATGTTCCAATTTATTATTGATTAGAGTACTGCAGATATATGAAATTACCCAAACTCCTTATCGTTTATTCTTAAAATTTTAATTATTATTCTCAAAGTAATACTTATCCTTAAATTTAAAAGCCAAACAGTACTACAAGCCTAAAAACAAACAAATAAGTATAAGCAAACCCCTGTCCCCTTCTCATTTTCTTCAAGCAAACCTTTTCAATCTCTTTTAGCTGTTTAATCTGGTATTTGCCCCCCAATTTCTGGTACCATACTTTATTGCTAGTTCTGTTTATTTTTGTTTTGAATTTTTGAAAGCATCTATTAGCTTCCTTCTCTAGAAGTTTAGGATTATCTCTTTTACACTGCCTCCTCAACCCTAATTTCAATGCATACACCTATTTCTCCTCCTATTCTCCCATGCTTTTCTGATACATTAATACTTAACAATTTAAATTTGTATTGTACTATGATTACATTCCTTCTCTCCTGTTCACAAGTTTTTGTTACATCATTTGGTTTGTCTTCTAGGTCGCTATGACTATTTTAGCCCCAGACCTTCTCAAAGAACTATAAAACAGCTTTCAGTAAAGTTTATGCCTCCCTCCCTCTCCCCTTCCACTCTCTTTTTTTTTTTTTTTTTTTTTTTTTTTTTCTTGGAATCCACTATCCTCCTATACAAATCTGGAGTCATTGCACTCTAGGCCAAAGACCCTAACTGACATTCTAGGCTGTCACTGCCTGGCATTTTTTCTTTCTTTCTTTCTTTCTTTCTTCTTTCTTTCTTTCTTTTTTCCTTGCTTCCTTCCTTCCTTCCTTCTTTCCTTCCTTCCTTCCTTCTTTCCTTCCTTCCTTCCTTCTTTCCTTCCTTCCTTCCTTCTTTCCTTCCTTCCTTCCTTCTTTCCTTCCTTCCTTCCTTCTTTCCTTCCTTCCTTCCTTCTTTCCTTCCTTCCTTCCTTCTTTCCTTCCTTCCTTCCTTCTTTCCTTCCTTCCTTCCTTCTTTCCTTCCTTCCTTCCTTCTTTCCTTCCTTCCTTCCTTCTTTCCTTCCTTCCTTCCTTCTTTCCTTGCTTCCTTCCTACCTTTCTTTCTTTCTTTTCTTTCTTTCTTTCTTTTTCTTTCTTTTCTTTTTCTTTCTTTCTTTTTCCCCTGTATTGAATTCCTTGTTTCTCAGATTTTATGTCTTCCCATTACTTGGTCTATTTCTTTGTCTTGATGGAGCACATTTTCTAGGATTTTTTTTTAAACAAAGGCCTGCATATAAGATAAAATTTTTGAATATCTTACATACTGAAGATATTTTAATACTACCTTGGCATTTGATTGAAGTATAGCTGAGGATAGAGTTTTAGGTTATGAATAACTTCCCTAAAAAATTTAGAAAGCATAGCTTTGTTGATTTCTGTTGATTTGTTACAATTTTTAAGTCTTAAGCTACTTGAATTTCTGATTTTTTTTAATGTATTCCTGACCTTTTTGATGATTTGCTGCTTGAATCCTTTGCTTCAGCTTTCTGAGCTCTGCTAATCAGATTTCACTAGTCCATGTCCTTTCCATCTTACAAAATTATGTTTTTATCTCTTGTCTACTGTCCCTCCTATCTCATTCCCTGTTTCATTTTCTTTGTCCTTGTGATTATGTACATTGTTTTTTCATTCACTCTTATTTTAGTGGTATTCAGGATTGAATGTATGTGTTTAATCCATCAAGTTTAACCTGAATTCTGTAACTTTTTAATGTTTTTCACTTCAGAGATCTACTAATTCTGCCCTCTGTAAGTTATTTTTAAATTGTACAGTTTTACAGCATTTATCAAATGTGCAGATACTATATGAAAATTAACTATATATATATATATATATATA
>NW_020185328.1:4012077-4059837 GCF_003031525.2 Neophocaena asiaeorientalis asiaeorientalis
TATATATATATATATATATATCTTTGTTGTTTTCCCTTTATTCATTAGTACTAAAAGAGATAGAGAAGGTGTATTATTAAGTGTTGCTTCAGGAAAACTAGGGAAACATATAAGGAATTGGTTATGAAATTGGAAGGGTGTGAAGAGGGGAAGGTGAGGTTACCCACCTACCACCTGTCTGGCTGGAGGAGCAGCGGAGGAAGCGAGGTTACCCAGAGCCCAGGATTGCTGTGCTGAGGAGCCTGCTGAGGTTCTGCTGTTGCTTGGCTGCCGCTGCACCTGTCACTGCCCTTTGCAGGCAGCGAGGAGCCCATATCCCCACTGATGCTGCAGGAACCCAGGAGCCTACAGTCTCCTGCTACAGAAGCTGCAGCTGCTGCTCCTGGAGCTGGAGCCAGAAGCATCAGACTGCTGAGGCTGACGGGGCACCACCTCTGCCGCTGCTGTGGAATAGTGCTGCCTGAGCAGGACTCCAGAGCCTGCACCTACCCCTGCCCCTCTTGCTGATGCAGAAAAAAACCACACAGATTTCTCTTTCCCTCTTGCCTTTGAGTCCCCCAACAGTGCGTTTCATTGGCAGAATCTCACTAGAAAGCAGCTGGAAAGGAAATCTGTGAGATGTAGTTTACAGCCTCCCAGCCAACCTGTGATTCAGAGGAGATTCCAGAAGGCTGGGAATAATGCCAAATGACAGATAGCCAGCCCAAAGGGTTTAAAAGGAAACTCAGTAACTGACTTGTGAATATTATCATTTCTCTGGGTAGGCATATCTATCTGGCACATCCTCTGACTGTGATACACATCTATAAATATATATACATATTTTTTAATAGTCAGAGGCCTTTGAGAATAAAATCAGAACTGCTTGAAGCAAAGAGGTTTGATAATTTTCCAACTGTGAAGAAAACTTTAATGATTATGATATTTCATTGATTATTTTGGCATTTCCGGAGTTTATCTTATATATTGCTGTTTTTGCTGACATTTTACAGAATTTGGAGCAAGTATACAAATTTAATAGTTTGTTAAATGAGATTTTTTCCTGTTGTCTCGGATTTTCAGTTAAGGCCAAAAACTGAGAACAAGAGATGTTAAATTCCTCATATTCTAAAGACTGCTGTGAAGATGGCCAAAATTAGGTTCAGAAACTACCCCCAGGGCCAGCTAAGAGAGAGCAGGACTGGACCTGTTGCCACCAGCCGACCCACTCCCTTCCACTTTTCCTTTCTCTGCCCTGGATGCACCTGACTAGAAAAAACAACTAGACTATTCCCCACCCCTCACACCCACCCCCAGCTTTTAGCTTTTCTAGTAAAATGAGTATGATCTGTCATGTGAATCTGCCTATTTTTGTTTCTAAAATTGAAGATGAAGGAATTTCTGTTTGACTGGTCAACACAAATCATGGAAAATAAAAGGATGTCTGTCTCTCGGGTTCCCATGCTCCTACTGTCAGATATGAGGAGTTCAACTCTGCTCTCCAACTGTTCACTCATGTTTTGAAAAGTCAAATGGAGGACACATTCATGACAGAATATAATATTCTTATTTACTTGATCTTATGCCTTCTAGGCAGAGCTATTCAGAATAAAGGAATGGATGCTGTTGATGTCAATATGATACTTGGATGGCATTTGGCAAGAGAACTCAAGAGTATCCAAATCCTTCCCTGTCTTGGTCATTCCTCCTTGAGAATGCCTCAAAGAAAGCGTGTGTGCAGGATACATTGACCAGCAGAGCATAGTGACATCACGTTGGAATGACTTCTGGGACTTCTCTCCCAAACTTAAAGCAGAGCCAGTGGGAGTCAACCAGAGTTCCACAAAAGTTCCCTCATTTGTATCTACTGGAATGGCTTCAGTGGTGTGGAAGCAAAGAAGGCCGAAAGTCTTGTTCTGACCATTTCTACCACAATATCCATTTCACATTTGGATCTATCTCATGTGGTGAAAATTCACTCACCAGTGCCAAGGTGTGAGACATAAGGACAGCTGAAGACAGAGAGTCTGTCCCAATGTCTTAATGTGCCCTGCCTGGGCCCTCTTGACTTGCTGCCTTGTGGAAGAGAAAGAGCAGATGAAGAGAAAAAGAAAAAGAAGGGAGAGAAGAGAGAGGGAGGACCAAGCTTTCCCTTGGGAAGAACAGGTCCTAAGCTTAGCCTTACTTCATCAGGTCAGAGAGTCAAGACAGACAAAAATGGAGGGAAGAGTTAGCCATCATTTTTCTTCCCTTATTACCATCGTAACATCTTAGGAGGAAGAGAACTGGAAGGGTAAGGCTTCACACATTGTGTGACCTTGACCTCTATAAAGAGTACACTGTGATCTAATTCAGAGACCAGAGTCTGATCATCCAGATCAACAATGGGTTGAGTTGGGCTTTGGGGGACAGCAGGAGTGAATAAAGCCTAGAATTCCTCAGAGAGGCCAGCAGGACCATTATTTTGATGTCAGCCTTTGAAGTGGTCACTGTGCATAATTCAAAATTTCGAGGTCTCAGGTCCTCATGTTTTAGTGAAGAGCAAGTCTAAATTATACTTGCTGTGTAAAAATTTTACTGATGGCCCTGGTATTGCCTTATCGTCTCATCTGCTGAGGCATTTTTTATCTGCCTTGTTGATTTTCTCTTGTTGAAAGTATAAAGTACGTTCTAGACTTTGTAGTGTATCTTTTCAAGGTTTGGCCCTGTGTCCTCAACTGGGCAGGTGCTGCTTTGGGGCTGGTGCCTTGTCATTTACCTCATTGTATTTCCAGGATCCAACCTAGTGTTTGGAATTGAGTAGGCACTCCATAGATGTTTGATGATGATGAAGTTGCTTGGTGTTTGGAGGACATTATTCAGGTTCATTAAGGCTTTACCAGCCCTTTTTAAAAAATGAAAACTATTTTCAAATCTCTATTTTGAAAGTTTTTCTCAGTATTTCTCTTTCCTAAAAATTGATTTAGCATTTTCAATACAGCTTGACAGACTAGATTTATTTTTTGCCTTTGTACTTATTCTTTTAGAAGAACATACATATATAAAGAAAATATATTTGGCAGAAGATATATGTGAGGAACTGCAGAGACAGAAGCCATGTCTGTAGAACTAAAGTGGTACCCAAGGGAAGAGCAATAGAAAACTCTTGCTTTGGAGTGACTCAGTGCAGGTGGTTGAAATAGGAAGCTGGGATCAATCCTAGAAGGAAAGGTTGAATTGTTTTTCCATTTTCACTGTTCCCTTTTCCAGTGATCTTTCTCAGATCAAAATGATGATTATAATGAGAAAATATAAATGGGAAATATAATGAGAATTGATTATTCTTTCTTGCGAGTCAACATGCTAAGTTATGTATTATGTCAGCTCATTTAATCCACACAACTACTCTATAAAGAACATAGTGTTATTATCTGTAATTAATAAACTAGAAAACTGAGGCTCAGAGGATTTGAGCAATTTGCCTAAATCCCACCACCAGTAATGGCAGAGCTTTGAGACAGACACACCCTAGTCTTGCCCATGACCTTGACCACCATACTCCGCTGTCTCCTGAAGGCTAAGAAGTGTTCTTGGGAACAGAAACAAAGGAAACTTGGGAGAACAGGGATGGCCTACTCCTCAGACAACTTTTGGGAAGTTACCCAAACCATCAGAAATTTGAGCTGCATATTTTATGAAGGTGGCAATCAAGCCAGTTGAAGGTTTACTTAGAGTTTTGGACTGACACTTTCACAGAGATTTAAAAGTAACTGAGAGACAGTTTAGTTTGAACTTTGAGATTGACATGTTTTGCTTACTGTTCTGCACGATAGTCATTTTCTGCTGAAAAGAATGATTTACTTTTATAAAAGAATGATCTGTGATTGGCTTATTGTCAGAAACAAATAAAAAAAGTTATAATAAACAAGACAGGTTATTTTGAAGGTGGTGAAAACCTGGAATCAGGTGCAGTATTAGCTTTTTGGTATATGTATATAATTTCATTTACCTTGTCTAGAGCATCCATTTTTGTGTGTTTTTTGAAGTAACGAATGGAGTTATTTTAACTGAGTTCTAATGTGGTGAGTGCCAGGTGAGAAATTCAATTGAAATGCTGTCACAAGATCCTTTTGTTTTACTGGCAAGAGGTGTCATGTTCTCGTGAATCCCGATACATGGAGTGTGAACTGATAAATAGTTTGGAGATGAAATTGTCAGTCACCATTACCACACTCAAGCAAATTATTTTTTCTGGTAGCTTACACTACCATGAAATTTAAGTTCTGGAGTGTGAGGCAAGTAGAAGGTAAAAACAGTATGGATGTGACCATAAGCTGGAAAAGTGCTTAGGTTAGAAAAGTAATATTCCAAAGGGGCTTAAATATAGGGAGAAAGACTTGCTGCTACTTCTGAGACTGAGAGGAGGAAGGAAGCCAGGAAGAGGGGCAAGATTAGAGGTGGCTCTACCTTGAAGCTAAGGAAACTTAATCTTTAGGGTCCCTTCCATGATGAAGATCATTCCAGTGAATGCAATCTGCCATATACTTTTGTAAAAGTTGTACAAGATATATAACAGCAATCAATTAAGTTTGCTGTCTTTTTCCACTCTTACTTCTCTTCCATCACACTTCTACTTTTGGATGGTTTTAGAATGACCCCAGACGTTGTTTGAAGAAAACTTGAGTGGAGAATATGTTTTGTTTTAGTGTAATGGAATATATTTATGTGATCCACACCATTACTTCCCATACATTTAAGTTAATGTTTCCTCATTCTGGCATAAGAATAGCTTCCAGAAATACACCTCTTACCCACTCTGCCAACTTGATTGATGCTATGATTCACAGGTATGTGGCCAAAATGATGTGAATATGCTTAAGGTACCCAGTATCTAAAGTATGTGTGCAGTGGAACAAAACAAGATTTAAAATATATGGAGCCAGAAACCAGTCTGTAGACAATTTTTCTAATCATCAGATGTGTAAAACTGTAATTGGGGGATTTGGTTCCTATCAATATTCTCACCTGTCAGGAATATAGTTAACAATACAGTGTGTAAATTAATCAGATGTATTTTGCTTTTTTCTGGTGGAAATTGTGTGAAAGAGAATTTGTCAGGACTTCTGTAGGGCAAATCTATAGTGGTTCTACAAGTATTGATTATATCTGTAATAGCTTCAGATAAAAGAAACTTTAGAAGAGAGGGTATCATTTATTTAATACCGCATAACAAACCTCCCCAAACTTACTGCCTTAAAACAAAAAATCATTGTTCTGTGGTTGGCAACTTAGCCTGGGCCTTTCTGAGGTGGCTCATCTTGCTCTCTGTGGTGTTTGCTAGGCATCAACATAAGTCTAAGATCTCAGTTGGGGTGGCCAGTGCTTTTTCTTCTCCCTACAAGTTATTGCATCCTCTATAAAGCACCAAGATTAGTTCATGTTCACAGAGTGAGCATAAGCAAGGAATCTTGAGGCCTGGGATAATAACTCAACACAGTGTCACTGCTGCTGTATTCTATTAATCAAAGAAAGTCACAAGTCCAGCCCAGGTTCCAGGAGTGGGAAAATAGACACCACTTGTTGTGGGTGTTGCTGCAAAGAATTTATGATCACTTTTTATACTCTACCATATAGGATTTCCCAATTTGACACAAATCTTCAACATTTACATAACAACACTAAGTTGTGAATCTGAAAGAAATTACTAAGCTATCAGTAATTTTAAAATGAAGTCAACTGTGCTGAATTACCATTCTGTCCTCCCTCTTTAAAATGATATTGGAAAATTATTGTCACATGAAAAGGCAATCAGAGAGTGTGGAGCCAAAGTGGGCATGGAGAGAAGGATCAATGGAATGTGTCTTTGAGATCCAGTTGAATTTACATTTGGTTTATATGACCCAGATGTCACAGTACTATGCTTGGGAGCTTATAAGGCCTTGGTGTGAATAAGTTAACATCACTTAACGGTTGAGAGATTTGGGGAAAGTTACCTCTTCTTTCCTTGATAATCAGTTTTTCATCTGATTGAAATGATAATAGTCATTTTCTGCTGAAGAGAATGATTTACTTGTATAAAAGAATGACCTGTGATTGGCTTATTGTCAGAAACCAATTTAAAAAAAATAAACCAAGACATCATTTTGAAGGTGGTGAAAACATGGAATCAGGTGTAGTATTAGCTTCTTTGTATCTGTATATAGTTTTGTTTACCTTGTCTAGAACTTTTTTCATATTTTTATGGATATTAATGTATTAAATAATGTATTAAAGTATTTAATAATCTTCTGGTACGTACTAGGCAGACAGAGATACATTTTTATTCAACCTGCCTGTGTCCCAGGTTCTGTTCTAGGAACTGGGGTTATAGTGGTGAATAAGACAAAATTCCTACCTTCAAGAAGGTTCCATTTTAGTTATACAGCAGAAATTAACACAACATTGTAAATCAATTTATACTTCAATAAAATTAGAAAAAAAAAGTTTCCATTTTAGTGAGATGCTTATTTCTAGTAAGAAACTGATTTACTCTTGAGGAGTGCATATTCTAGACCTCAACAAAATTTAATTCCCTTTCTTAGCATAAAGACATGAATAAAAATATGAGGAAAACTACTTGGAGCAATAGTCTATGGAGATTTTGTACATTTCCTACTTAAAAGTGCTCATTAATTGATCAAAAAGAGTTTAAGGAGAGGACTTGCTGGGAGTTCACATATAATGAACTTGCCCAAACTGTAAATGGAGGCTAAATTATTTAGAATTACTCTAATCCAGTTAGCTGGGAAAATTGGGTCTCTCTCTATCACATTTAAAAGAAAGTTCTTATCTAAAGCAAGTTGTTCTCTTGTTTCTTTAGTATCCTGGAGAATTAAAAGAAAATCTAATTTAGGAAAGATTTTCTGTCTTAAAAAAAAACCTCAATACATTGAAAAGGCAACATTAAAAATGTATTCCCTATCTGAATCACAATTTTATTGAAAATATCAAATGATGAGCTTGTATGCATTTTCTTTAACCATTTACTCTTTCTCTAGAAATAACATTATAATATGCATTAAGCTTATTAATTAATTTTTCTCCTAGAGATGAATAAATTATCCTTATGAAGTTGCCTGGCTGAGGAGGGGAAACCCTCAATTTTATATTGAAGTTACAATTTCAAGGGAGAGCTCATTTTAAATCTTGTCTATCTTTAAACTTTGGCAATTGGTTTTGTGCTTGTGATTAAATATAGTGTTTCCGAAAACACTAGAAATACTGAGGAAACAGGTCAACCTCTCATTCTATTTTTAATTTAGCTGTAAAGCCTATCAATGTTCTAAGGTTTTAAAACTTATATTTTCTTGGGTTTTATAACATGAATTAAAAGTGATGTTGGGCACAGTGTTTGTCTACACATGTCTGGGAGGATGTGGAATGTTGGCTTATTGACTGATATGGGATGTTAAAAAATACAACTTATAATTAGAAAAACCCATTAGCAAATGGTGTCTCTACAGCCACATGTAAATTAATGAAGTTAGAACACACCCTCTCACCATACACAAAAATAAACTCAAAATGCCTTAAAGACTTAGACATAAGACGTGACACTGTAAAACTCCTAGAAGATATCATAGGCAGAACATTCTTTGAATGTAGAGAATGGACTTGAGGACACAGGGAGGGGGAAGGGTAAACTGGGATGAAGTGAGAGAGTGGCATGGGCTAATACATACTACTAAATGTAAAATAGATAGCTAGTGGGAAGCAGCCACATAGCACAGGGAGATCAGCTTGGTGCTTTGTGACCACCTAGAGGGGTGGGATAGGGAGGGTGGGAGGGAGACACAAGAGGGAGAAGATGTGGGGATACATGTATATGTATAGCTGATTCACTTTGTTATACAGCAGAAACTAACACACCATTATAAAGCAATTATACTCCAATAAAGATGTTTTTTTAAAAAAATTATTTGACATAAATTGTACCAATGCTTTCTTAGGTCAGTCTCCCAAGGGATTAGAAATAAAAACAAAAATAAACAAATGGGACCTAATCAAACTTACAAGCTTGTGCACAGCAAAGGAAACCATCAACAAAACAAAAAGACAACCTACAAAATGGGAGAAAAATATTTGCAAACAATGCAACCAACAAGGGCTTAATTTCCAAAATATACAAACATCTCATACCACTCAACAACAAAAAAACAAACAACCCAATTGAAAAATGGGCAGAAGACCTAAATAGACATTTCTCCAAAGAAGAAACACTGATGGCCAATAGGCACATGAAAAGATGCTCCACATCACTAATTATTAGAGAAATGCAAATTGAAACTGCAATGAGGTATCACCTCACACCAGTCAGAATGGCCATCATTAAAAAGTCTACAAATAACAAATGCTGGAGAGGGTGTGGAGAAAATGGAACCCTCCTACACTGTTCGTTGGAATGTAAGTTGTTGCAGTTACTGTGGAAAACAGTATGGAGGTTCCTCAGAAAATGAAAAATAGAATTACCGTGTGATCTAGCAATCCTACTCCTGGGCATATATCCAGACAAAACTATAATTCAAAAAGATACATGCACCCCTATGTTCATAGCAGCAATATTCACAATAGCCAAAACATGGAAACAACCTAAATGCCCATCAACAGATGAATGGATAAAGAAGATGTGGTACATATATACTATGGAATACTACTCAGCCATAAAAGTATGAAATAATGCCATTTGCAGCAACATGGATGAAACTAGAGATTATCATACTAAGTGAAGTAAGTCAGAAGAAGAAAGGCAAATACCATGTGATATCACTTATATGTGGAATCTAAAATATGACACAAATGAACCTATCTATGAATCGGAAACAGAATCATGGACATAGAGAACAGACTGGTTGTTGCCAAGGGGGAGGGGGTTCAGGGAAAGATGGAATGAGAGGTTGGGGTTAGCAGATATAAGCTTTTATGTACAGAATGGATAAACAACAAGGTCCTACTGTATAGCAGAGAACTATATTCAGTATCCTATGATAAACCATAATGGAGAAGAATAAATAAAAATGTGTATATATGTATAACTGAATCACTGCTGTACAGCAGAAATTAATACAACATTGTAAATCAACTATACTTCAATAAAAACCTGATTAAAAAAATAAAAGCTCTATGGGGCAGGACTCATATTAGTCTCAAAAAAAAGTGTCTAATAGTAGTTATTTTTGCTTATTTCACATATAGTCCAAACTTGATGTGTACTGGAATTAAATTTGTGTTTTCATTTTAAAAGCATATCTTTTTCTGTCTTTCCTATCCAGAATATGGCTTCATGATTCAGCTAAACCATTCTCCAAATTCTCCTTTGTACTATTTTTCCTACCATTTCCTTTATGAAAAAGAGTTTTTCTCCCTTTACCATTCTTAATTCATGAAGAGCTGATTCCCTCTTGCCTTGCACGTTATTTTGAAGGAGGGTTTGAACAAAGTTAACGTTTGGTTTAATTTCTCTAAACTGAGACTAAGCTGTCTTAAAGTAGTAACTTCTATTATGAAATTGATCCTTTTCTTTTCCCCTGTACCCTAAACCAAATACCTTTTTAGTTGTGCATTATGAGCAAGGTTGTTCAACCTTCTTTGTATTCACACTATTCTTTCTCCAAACAGTCCATTTCAGTCACTCAAATAGATGGTTTAAATCTATGGATTTGAATCACCCCCAGTTAGATTGATCCTTTTAGTCATTGTCAGCTCCCTTTTATATAACATGTTTTTTCTATATAGTGAACATTGCCCAAACAAGACAGAGCATTTAAAAAATTGATAAATTGAACTCCATCAAAATGAAAATTGTTTGCTCATTGAAAGACATCATTAGGAAGATGAAAAGACAAAATGACATGTATCTGACAAAAGACTTGTATTTAGAATATATAAAGAGCTCTTACATCTCAACAATAAGACAATCCAATTAAAAAATGGGCAAAATATTTGATCAGATACTTCACCAAAAGATATACAAATGGCATCACTAGTCATCAGAATAATGCAAAGTAAAGTCACAATGAGATGCTACCACATAAAATGAAAATAACCAGTAATACTAAGTGTTAGGAGGTGGAACAGCTTGAGCTCTCATACGTTGCTGCTGGAAATACAAAATGGTATAGCTGTTTTGGAAAACAGTCTGGCAATTTCTTATAAAATTAAACATATAAAGCTGAGAAATTCCATTCCTAGTTATTTATCCAAGAGAAAGAGAAATGTATTCAAATGCTCCTAGTCACTTTATTCATAATAGCAAAAAAGAAAAGAAAACAACCCAAATGTCCTTTAGCTGCTGAATAAACAAATTGTGCTATATCCATACAATGGAATCCTACTTAGTAAAAGAAAGGAAAGAACTACAGATACATACAATAACATGGAACTGTCTTGAAAACATCACATAAGGTGAAAGAAGCCAGTCACAAAAAAAACTTCATACTGTACGATCTCATTTATATGCAATTTTTAGAAAAGGCAAAACTATAGCAACAGAAAGCAGACCAGTGATCAGACTGCGGTGGGAAGGGGATTTATTTCAAAAGGGTATTAGGGAGTTTGGGGGGGATGGAGGTGTTCTATATCTTGAGTGTGGTGGTGGTTACACATATTTATACATTTACCAAACTTCATTGAATTGTACTCTTAAAAATTAGTTGATTTCATCCATGTAAGTTATGCTTCAATAAAGCTGTGTAAAAGGAAATATTTATCATAAATAATTTGGAAACTACAGAAATCTATAAAAAACAAATGAAAAATGCATTTCTCATTATGTAATATAACTACAATTAATATTTTTAGTAAACTTTTACTTGAATAATTGAATACTGCAGAAAATGCAAAATCACAGTTGTACAACTCAATGAATTTTCACAAAGTGAATATACCCATGTAACTATGACTGAGCTGATGAAACAGAACATTAGTTAGCACTCCAGAAGAATGTCTCCTGCTCTCTTCTAAGTAGTAATCCCTCTAGTCAATAAGACCAGAGCTTAGTTTTGTCTATTTTTGAAATTTATGTATACGGAATTATTTACATTATGTCTAGTTCCTTTAGCTCAAAAATATCTTTGCAAGATTCATCCGTGTTGCATGTAGCTGTGGTTCATTCATTACTATTGTTTTATAGTTTTCCATTGTATTAATATACCAGAATGTATTTATCCATTATATTGTATATTATTGTTGAATTATTTCCAGAATTGGGTTATTAAGAATAGGGTTGCTATTAACATTCTTGTATGTATCATTTGATGAACAGAATGTATACCTGTTAGATATATACCTAAGAATGGGATTGCTGGCACTTTAGAATATGCATATGGGCAAATTTATAAGATCTTTTTTTTTTTTTTCCTTGCGGTACGCGGGCCTCTCACCGCTGCGGCTCCCCACCAACGCGGAGCACAGGTTCCGGACGCACAGGCACAGCAGCCATGGCTCACGGGCCCAGCCGCTCCGCAGCACGTGGGCTCCTCCCGGACCGGGGCACGAACCCGCGTCCCCCGCATCGGCAGGCAGACTCCCAACCACTGCGCCACCAGGGAAGCCCTAGAAGATCTTTTAAAATAGTTTACTAATTGACTATACCAATTATACTCTCACCAGCAGTGTATGAGCATTTCAGTTGATCCACATACTGTTTTGATGTATTTTTCGCAGAATTATAGAGCAATATCTCCAACTTTATTTTAAAAGTTTTATAACTTTTAATAAATTTGTCTCATATGGTATACAGAGATTTGAATACTAATCTTTGAATTTCTTTTTACTTAGTATTATAACATGACTATATTATTAAATATTTTCCAGAAATATGATTGTTAAAGCTGCATAATATTTTATCCTAAGGTTTTTACCATCCCCTGTAGCTATTCTCCAAGCTTCAGTTTCCTCAGCTGTACACCTGTAATAGTGATATCCATGTCATAGGATTTTTTTAAAAATAATTAATTAATTAATTTTAATTTTTGGCTGCATTGGGTCTTCGTTGCTGCATGTGGGCTTTCTCTAGTTGCAGTGAGCAGGGGCTGCCCTTCATTTTGGTGCACGGGCTTCTCATTATGGTGGCTTCTCTTGTTGCAGAGCATGGGTTCTAGGTGAGCGGGCTTCAGTAGTTGTGGCACGCGAGCTCAGTAGTTGTGGCTCATGGGCTCTAGAGTGCAGGCTCTGTGGTTGTGGTGCACGGGCTTAGTTGCTCCATGGCATGTGGGATCTTCCTGGACCAGGACTCGAACCGTGTCCCCTGCATTGGCAGGCATATTCCTAACCACTGAACCACCAGGGAAGCCCCTGTCATAGGATTTTTGTAACTGTGAAAAGTAATAATCTAAATAGTGCTTTACGTAATATCTGACATATAATAGATGGTCGACTAAATAGTTCCTTCCCCCTTCCATTACTGTATTCATCTTTCCTAATGGAGGAGAATAATTAAAATACAGTATGTAGATCTTTTTAAATTTCTTTCATTAGAGTTTTATAGTTAGATTTATACTAAAGTATATCATTTTTGGCGGTGATATAAATTTATTGTGTTTTAATTTCAAATTTCAATTGTTTGTTGATGGCATGTTGGAGAGCAGTTGGTTTTTGTGTATTAAGCTTATATCCTGCAACCTTGCTATAACCACCACTTATTAGTTCCAGGAGGCTTTTCTTGTTATTGTTGATCCCTTGTAATTTTTTACATAGACAGTCATGTCATCCATGAACAAAAACAATTTTATTTATTTTTTCCCAACCTGTACATCTTTTATTCCCTCTTCTTGCCTTATTGTACTGGCTGGGCCTTCAAGAATGATGTTGATAGGAATGGTGAGAGGGGACATACTTGTCTTTGTTCCAGTCCTAGAGGGGGAAACAGCTGTTTTCTCACCATTAAATGTGATGTTAGCTATAGATTTTTTACAGATGTTCTTCATCAAGTTGAGGAAATTCCCCTTTGTTCCTACTGTGCTGAGAGTTTTTATAATGAATTGGTGTTGGATTATGTCAAATACTTTTTTTTTTTGCATCGATTGATATGATCATATGAGTTTTCTTTCTTCCATGGCCTGTTGATGTGATGGATTACATGAATTGATTTTCAAATATTGAACCAACCTTTGTGTACCTGGAAGGAATTTCACTTGACTATGGTTTATAATTTTTTAAATTTATTGTTGGATTAGATTTGCTAATATTTGTTGAGGATTTTTCCATCTGTGAAAGATATTGGTCTAAAATTTTCCTTTCTTGTAATGTCCTTATTTGATTTAGTATTAGCGAAGTGCTGGATTCATAGAATGAGCTAGGAAATATTCCATTTGATTCTGTTTTTTGGAAGAGATTGAAGAGAATTGGTATTATTTTTTCATTAAATGTTTGGTAGATTCACCAGTGAAACCATCTGGCCCTGGTAATTTCACTTTTGGAAGGGTTAATTACTCATTCAGTTTCTTTAAATAGGTATAGCATAGATAGGTCTATTTAGATTAATTCTTCTCATTTGAGTTTTGATAGTTTGTGTCCATTTCATCTAAGTTAGCAAATTTGTGGGCTTAGAGTTGTTCATGGTACTCCATTATCCTTCTAATGTCCATTGCATGCACTCTTTCATTTCTGATATTAGTAATTTGTGTTTTCTTTTTATCTTGGTTAGTATGGCTAGAGGCTTATAAATTTCATTGACCTTTTCAAAGAAACAGCTTTTGGTTTATTTTTTTAAATTTTTGCTATTGTTTTCCTGTTTTAAATTTAATTGCTTTCTGCTCTAATTTTTATTATTTCTTTTACTGTGCTTGCTTTGGGATTAAGTTTATCTCCTTTCTCTAGTTTCCTAAAATTGAAGCTTAGATTACTTATTTAGATATTTTTTCTAATATATGAATTTTAATGCTATAAATTTCCTTCTAGGTGCTGCTTTTGCTGCATTCCACAAATTTTTATAAATTATATTTTTATTTAGTTAAACATATATTTAAATTTCTCTTGAGATTTATTTTCTGATCTATGTGTTATTTGGTAGGGTGTTATTTAATCTTCAAAAACTTTGAGATTTTCCAGCTATTTTTCTGTTATTAATTTGTAGTTTAATTCCACTGTGGTCTGAGAACATGACTTCTACTCTTAAATTTGTTATAGTCAAGAATATAGTTTATACTGGTGAATGTTCCATGTGAGCTTGAAAAGAATTTATATTCTGTTGTTGTTGAATGAGGGATTGTATAAATGTCAATTAGATCAAATATATTAATGGTGCTTTTAGGCCAAGTATATCCTTACTGATTTTCTGCCCGCTTGACCTAATTGATGAAAGAAGGTGTGTTGAAGTCTCCAACTATAATGGTGGGTTTGTCTATTTCTCCTTGCCGTTCTATCAGTTTTTGCCTCATGTGTTAGTGCTCCGTTGTTAGATGCATACAAGTTAAGTATTATTATGTCTCCTTGGAAAATTGACCCCTTAATTATTATGTAATGTTCCTCCTTATTCATGATAATTTTCTTGTCTAAAGTCTGGTTTTTTTTTGTTTGTTTGTTTTGTTTTGTTTTGTTTTGCGGTGCACGGGCCTCTCACTGTTGTGGCCTCTCCCGTTGCGGAGCACAGGCTCCGGACGCGCAGGCTCAGCAGCCATGCTCACGGGCCCAGCCGCTCCGCGGCATGTGGGATCTTCCCGGACCAGGGCACGAACCCAAGTCCCCTGCATTAGCAGGCGGACTCTCAACCACTGCTCCACCAGGGAAGCCCTCTTTTTCTTTTTTAATTGGAGTATAATTGCTTTACAATGTGGTGTTAGTTTCTGCTGTACAACAAAGTGAATCAGCTGTATGTATACATATATCCCCTCCCTCTTTGACCTCCCTCTCACCCCCCGATCCCATCCATCTAGGTCATCACAGAGCATAATGTTTATGTTTTAAACTTTTTTCTATTTATTAAACTTGTTCTATGTTTCTTTCCTTTTTCCCAAAGAAACATGTGTTTTGGGAAGAGGAAGAATGAGAATGTGGGAGATGAGGAACGTTTGATTTCTGGGTGGCCATGTGATCACCTATGTAATGGAATAGCAGCTATGCTGTGGCCAGTTACTAAAGGTAAAAGTTAACAGTGGAATTTAGAGATGGATCCAACTTCTGGGAAGTGCAAACTAACAAGAAAAACGTGAAATATATAATCCCTTGGTTATTGTTATCTGTAATTGCTAAAAGGAAATAAAATGCTTGGTTGGATCTTGATGGTGTACCAAGCTCAGATTTGAGCTGATTTGAGCTTCCGCTGCTAGCTTCAAAGCTGCCCATGAAAAGAAAAATTATGCCAGGCAATAAAAATAACCTCTAAGGCTTCTGGTCACCAAGAAGGTAGTTAACATGGGAAGAGGACAAAACCAAGAAACTCCTGAAACCAAGGGGTATAGTGTGAAGGAGTTTCATTTTGTAGCTGTTATCATCAGCTTTCTGAAGAACTTTTACTAAAATGAATTGTGGGAGTAACTAATTTAGGGGCCTTGTCTTTGGTTTTGAATGTTGCAGGGCAGAACGGTGTGTTTGGGTTGATACAGGACCCACAGCTCACTACTGAACAATCACAGATGGCTGTACATAATCCAGATATACAGGAGGCTATTCCCAAAGGAAAAGCTAGTCTGGTGAACTGGATAAAAGCCACTATAAGGTCTGTTTACACTGAGAAGGGGGACTGCCCAATTTCTGCTATAAATGTGGGACTGGTTTTATGATAATCAGGATATTCACCCACTGAATATGCCTGTTACCCAGGTTATGGTTAATACTGTGATTAAGGGGGTCCCTTTTGCATGGGCACCCCATGTTACTTTACTGCTGCAAAATCAAGCAACAGTCTCGGAAGCCTTATAGAATTGGCTATCTCAGCTTCCCCTTATGGGTCTCACAGATACTGATAAAAACGTTAGGTTAATTAACAAGAGACTGCAGGAAGACAGAGAGGGGAGAGTCAAGAGACTCCTCCCAAGAAGGTGAAAATTTTTAAACATTAAGAAATGAGGTGAGTAAAGCAAATATTGAAAAGAGTGAAACAAAGAGGAAAAAAAGGGAGAGAATCCTAGGACTCACCTAAGTAGCGTGGAAATCTTTAGATGATTATTAAGAATGGGTTGAGTAAAATGGACATTGATGATGTTAAAAGATAAACTGAGTCATATTTAAAATGTTGAGAGTTTATATGAGCAAAAATCTATTTGAATCAGGCAACACCAAACCATAAATAGTTAGGAGCACTCCACCGACAGGAGCTAGGGGAAAGTTGTAGAAGCAAAGCAAGGAAAGGACTTGATTGGCCATAGCTTAAGTGGTTGCCTTCTTTGAGAAAGCCTAGTTGGCCGTTTGTGATTGGTTGTCCTCAAGTTTTGACTTCTTAACCTTGAGGCATTTAGGGGCTTAGGTTTTTGTTTGCTTACATCGACTGTTAAGGCATTAGGACTACCTCAGTCTAATGGCCTTTTTGCTTAATTAGATTAAAAAAGGGATTTTAAACAAAGGTCTTAATATAACACTGTTAAAGTTGGGTGGGCCAAAGGGACACTTGGCTGAACTCCCAACGTTAAAGGCCCCAAACAATCCCTCAATCATCCATAGTTTGGAGAAATTAAAGCCAAAAGGCAAAGAATACAGTGAGAAGCCTGACCTGCAAACCCTTAGGTCCGGAGACTGATGACTTAATCAGGATAAAGATTGACAGAAGGGCCTAGGACCCTTGGTTTGACCCCCTGCTGGGGAGCCAAAGCCTTTTGCACATCAGTAGATAAAACCATAATGGGATGGAGAAGTTCCTGGGACACCTTGATATCAGAGCTCCACACACTGTGGTACCAAAACCCATTGGTGAAGCCATCATTGGAACTAAAATTAGATTGAGAGAACATATGTAATATGTAAGGTTTGAAAGAATTATGAAAGTTTTTTGTTTGTTTTTGTTTTTTTTTAAAGAAGATGTTGGGGGTAGGAGTTTATTTATTTATTTATTTTTGCTGTGTTGGGTCTTCGTTTCTGTGTGAGGGCTTTCTCTAGTTGTGGCAAGCGGGGGCCACTCTTCATCGCGGTGCGCAGGCCTCTCACTATCGCGGCCTCTCCTGTTGCAGAGCACAGGCTCCAGACGCGCAGTCTCAGTAGTTGTGGCTCACGGGCCTAGTTGCTCCACGGCATGTGGGATCCTCCCAGACCAGGGCTTGAACCCGTGTCCCCTGCATTAGCAGGCAGATTCTCAACCACTGCGCCACCAGGGAAGCCCCTGAAAGTTGAATGTTTAAACATACTTGATGTAGAGAAGTTGTATCTCCTTTATCTGAGTGTTGTATGGGAATAGATATTATGTCTAGCTAGGGAACACTTCTCCTACCTAGTATTGTAAAACCAAAATCTGTTGATGAAGTCCTAATGGAAGCTACAGTTAGGAATGTAAATGTTGATGGAATCAAGGTAAAAGTTTGTGGACGAATTGGTATCTTTGAACAGGCTTTATGTGAAGTGGTTATGTCTCTTTTCCTTGATTGTACTGTGGGGCTGGACATTGTATCTCATGGGAGATTGTACTGTGGGGCTGGACATTGTATCTCATGGGAGAATATGTTTCCCTTATCTAGCATTGTAAAACAGTTTGCATGTAAATCTGCCCTTGAAGCAACGTTAATTGGACATTCTAAATAGGTATCATTAAGATTGCCTGAGCCTACCGAGTGTAGACTAGAAGCTGGAATGCTGGTAGAGACACATTCTCTGTGTGATAGTCCTATGTGGAGCACATAAACAGGGGCTTATGGCAAAAGCCTGTGAGTACCTCCCCTCAATGACTACTGGGATTTTGAACCAGAGAATTTCCATTTAAGGAACAATTACTAGCTTGATATTAATTGGAACTGCCACTAAACCTGAAATATCCACGATGTCTCAGGTGATGTTGGAGAAATACTCTAACGGGGATGATGGTGCCCAGAAGATTTCCATACTAAAATGGAAATGGTTTATACAGGATCATACTACCCAGGGAATGCAAGGAGGAGATATTCTCAAACAAGGAAGCCTCTTTTCCCCTAGGACTGACTCTGGAACTGTGTGAGGAGCTGCTGGTTTCTGTTGTCACTTGGACAGTGTCTTATAAATAGCGCTTGAATGAACAACAAAAAGCTTCTTGGTTTGTGAATGGCAGTTCCAAAGTGAATAGACAACATTCTATTTGGAAGGCTGCCACTCTGATTGAAGAAGGTAAAAACAAATCAGTTTGGTAGACTGAATTGCATGCTGTTTTCCTAGCACTGATGGAAGAATTGAACAGTGGTAAAAGCCCCGATGTTTGGGTTTTTACTGACTTATGGGCAACGGCCAGTGACCTGGCCATATGATCAGACAGAAGGGCAATGGAAACCTGGCCTATTAAAAGGATGCCCATATGAGTCACATCCCAATGAAAATCACTGTGGGAATTTGAGGGGTGCATTAAAGTTGTACATGTTGATGCCCATCAGAACTTCCTTCCAGGTTTAGAAGGTGATTGGAGTCAACAAGCACATATTCCCATGGGGTTGCTTACGACAGCCACCTGGGTCCAAGAAATCAGTGGACTTGGAAGTACTGTAGCAATGAAGAGATGGACTGAATTTGGACATACTTCTCTTGTACTGTCTGAAGCACAGAATGCCAGTAAGAACTCTTCTGTCTGCCAGCAAAAGAGACAGAGACTGCAGATGGCTATGTGACTATGTAGGAAGGCCTTGAACATAGCTGGCCAGTCAGAGTGACACTGGTAGCTCTGGGTGCTACAAATGGTTCTTGACAAGAATAGATACTGACTCAGGAATGAGCTTTGCTTTTTGGGTAGTAGATGCAAATGCTTAGAGTGCTATAGAAAAACCGGGATAGAAGATATTGCATTAATTTGAACTCTGAGTCGTATTTCTTCAGATCAAGGGACACACTTTATAGCTTATAATATCCAACAATGAGCAGAGAGATATCCACCTCAGAATAATAGTTTGATAGAGAATTGGGGTGAGCATTTAAATCATTGGTGGTCTGAAACGGGGCGGGGGGAGATACAGGCATGAAGAGTTGGTTTACACACCTTCATGAGTGTGTGCTTACACTCAAGAGGAGTGGGGCTAAAGCAGCCGTCCTCAACCTTTTTGGCACCAGGGACCGTTTTTGTGGAAGACAGTTTTTCCACAAATGGGGGGTGGGGATGGTTCAGGTGGTAATGTGAGTGGTGGGGAGCGATGGGGAGAGGCAGATTAAGCTTCGCTCTCTGGCCTGCTGCTCACCTCCTGCTGTGTGGGCCGGTTCCTAACAGGCTGTGGACTGGTACCAGTCCATAGCCCCAAGATTTGGAGACCCCTGGGCTAAAGAAGTGTTCCCACTAGCTAGATTCTTCTGTTTTTCTGGTGGATCTGGGGAAGAAGCAGTGGAGGAGGATCCTGGTGTGACTATGCAGTTTTTGCCAAGGCAGGAGGACACTGGTATAATAGCTATACTTTTCTCTTCCCCATGCCACTTCAATTTTGTTTTTTCCCAACTCAATGCAGTGGTCACAGGACCAGGGTTGCAACTACAAATGCTGGAAGCAGGGATAATTCTTAAGCGAGAAACTGTGACTATATTTTTAAAACTTTATGTCAGAATTCCAAAGGGCCTGATGGGTGTGGGTGCTTTCACCCCATCTGGCAAAATTGGGGTTAACAGTGAATGAAGCTATATTGCCTGGTGGTAAAAATAGTCCACTAGTTCTGCACCTATGTAACCTTACCCTATGTAAATGGAAGTGGACTGAGATGGAGGTACTTGCTAGTCTAGTAGTACTGCCTGCAATCTAGACGAGCACAGTGGTCAAATATAATGCTCCTTCCAAAGGTGAAAAACATTTAATTGAAGGAATAGTAGCTGAGGGTAAATAAATGAATAAGTGAGTTATTTAATGAGGGAAATCCTATATTACATTAACACTTTAAAAGAGGTGTAGAGCAAGAGATGATATTGTCTTTTAGCTCAATTATACCAGATGCCTGAAAGAGTAAAGTCATTATGCTATATTGCTGAGACCATTCCTGCTTTTGGAACCTGAACCTGACAAGATTGAATAGAAGCCGGAAAACCTGACTGGCCTTGCTCTGGAATTGAGTGGAATCCTAGTAATGTTCCATCATCTTTTGACTTTTATGATCCTTTTGCTATAAAAGGTCTATGACCAGAGACCAGGGGGTGGACTGTGACATAGTAAGAAATCTACATTTGGTTTCTGCCCCCTGTTCTTGACACAGAGCTTCTAAGACCCATGGGATTTCTGGAGTGATGGGTATCTTTTTGTGTACTAATGAGATGACTGGTAGCTGGGAGACCCTAAACAGCTTCAGGATGGGGGCTGGTTGCCAGAAAGACCAAGGCATGATTAGAGGGTTGGAACTTTCAGCCCCCCTCCATCCTCCAGAGAGGGGAGGGGAGCCAGATTGAGTTAATAATTGATCATGCCTGTGTGATAAAGCCTCCATAACTCTGACTGAAAGTGTTTAGAGAGCTTCTGAGCTGGTGAAAACACCTTATTCTGGGAGAATGTCACATTTCAACCCCAAGGGGCAGAAGTTCCTGTACTCAAGACTCTTCCAGACCTCGCCTTTGTACCTTGTTATTTGACTGTTTGTATCCTTTATCACATCCTTTGTTATATAATAAACTGGTAAATGTAGGAATCCTATGAGCCATTCTAACAAATTCTTGAACCTGAACATGGGGTCATGGGAATCCTTGATCTATAGCTAGTTGGTCAGAAGCATGTGAGGTCCAGACTTATGGTTGGCATCTGAAGTGGGGGCATTCTTGTGGAACTGAACCCTTAACTTAAGAGATCTGCCACTAACTTTAGATAGATAGTGTCAGAATTGAATTGAATTGTAAGACACCCTGCTGGTGTTGGACAATTGGACAGTGTGAGAAAAAATCCACACAACTGTGGGTTTTCAACTTCTCTCAATTTTACAGTGGTGGTTTGCCCTGAGACCTCAATTCATTGATAAGAAAATCCAAAAAGTTGTTGATTTTTAATTTGTTCAGATTTTTTCTTGTAAGAGTAGGAGTGACTTTCAAGCTCAGTGCTGAAACTAAACTCCATACATAGTAATTATATCTATTGTTTCTTCTAAATTTTATGTTAGAACTTGCTTGTTTAGGCTCTAATGTGGATGACCATAGGTTTGCCTGGTTATATTAGTTGTAAATAAGTTAAAGCCTGTAACTTATTTTAGTACCCCTTTTCAATTTTAAACATTTCTCAGTTTGGTTGCAAATCATATTGTTCCATTTGTTGTAACACCCTTGGGAATAATCACAGATTTCTCTGACAAAGGCCAGTTGTGTTTGGCTCCTTTACCCATTCAGCTTAGTTACTGGAAAACCATGTACTACTTTTTCCTTTCTTTCCTTCCTTAGTATCTCTCCTCTTTCAGCATTTGTGTTCATTTTTTTTTTTTTCATAGAGACTCCTATTGAGGTAATAGAATATGTTCTACCATGACAGTTAAGATCCTGTGTGGCCATATAGCTTAAATGTCAGTTCCAAGATTTGAGAATGCCCATCTTAACATGAATGTCTTAGACTGTTGGGGCTGCTATAACAGAATACCATAATCTGGGTGGTTTGTAAACAACAGAAATTTATTTCTTACATTTCTGGAGGCTGGGAAGTCTATCCCAGATCAAGTTGCCAGCATATTCAATGTCTGGTCAGGGCCCACTTTCTGATTCATAGATGACTGTCTTCTCACTGTGTCCTCACTTGGTGGAAGGGCCAAGGGAGCTCTCTGGGGTCTCTTTTATAAGGATACTATACTGTCCTTTTATAAGGATACTGTTCTCATGCCCTAATCACCCCCCAAAGCCCCACCTCCAAATACTATCACTTTGGGGCCTAGGGTTCAACATATTTGGGGAGGGATATAAACATGCAGTCTGTAGCATTCCACCCCGATCTCCCAAAATTCGTGTTCTTCTAGCATGAAAAAATACAATTATATTCCAACAGCCCCCAAAGTCTAACTCATTTTAGTGCACCTCTAAAATCTAAAACCCAAAGATTCTTCTAAATATTGTCTAAGTCAGATATGGATGAGACTCAAGGTACAATACATCCTGAGATGTAAACTTGTAACATACTTTCAAAATACAATGGTGGGACAGGCATAGGTTAGACATTTCCATGCCAAAAGAAAAGATACGAAAGAAGAAAGGGGGTAACCGGCTCCAAATAGTCCAGAGTGTAAGACAAACTCTCAGGGGTTGAGAATAATCCTCTGGCTCAGTGCTCCGCCCTCCAGGCCTCCATGTCCCACCTCCTAGCCCCACTGTGAAGGAGGGTCAGAAAGAGGGTCCTACCCCCACAGCTTTGCCAGGCAGCACTTATCCATCCTGTCCTTGATGATCTCTGAATCACTTTCAGGGTCATTCTTCCCTTGTCTTTTTAAAGAATAGTTCGTGTTCACAGCAAAATAGCTCCACGGTCCTGTCCTATAAAATCTAAGTCCAATGCCTTCCTTTATTCCTTCCTGTCTCCTTCCCCTTCAGTTCATACTGGCGGTTTTCTAGCTGGATGACTTATTAAGTTTGTGTTTCACACCAATACTAATTGCCTTATTAAAATAGCTATGGTCACTTGGCCACATGCCTAGTGTTGTCCCCCCAACACGATCTCTCATTTCTTGCAATATAAATAGGCTGATTTCTTTTCTTCTACTAACTTTGGATTTTCTTTGTTCTTCTTTCTCTTGTTGTTTTAGGTGTACAGTTAGATTGTTTATTTGAGATTGTTCTTGTTTCTTGAGGTGAGATTGAATTGCTATAAACTTTCCTCTTAGAACAGCTTTTGCTGCATCCCATAGGTTTTGGGTCATTGTGTTTTCATTGTCATTTGTTACTATGTATTTTTAAATTTCTTCTTTGATTTCTTCAGTGACCTCTTGGTTATTTAGTAGCACACTGTTTAGCCTCCATGTATTTGTGTTTTTTACAGGTTTTTTTTTCCTGTAATTGATTTCCAGTCTCATAGCATTGTGGTCAGAAAAGATGCTCAATATGATTTCAGTTTTCTTAAATTTTCCAAGGCTTGATTTGTGACCCAAGATGTGATCTGTCCTGAAGAATGTTCCATGTGCACTTGAGAAGAAAGTGTATTCTGCCACTTTCAGGTGGAATGTTCTATAAATGTCAATTAAAGCTATCTGTTCTTTTGTATCATTTAAAACTTGTGTTTCCTTATTTATTTTCTGTTTAGATGATCTGTTCATTGTTGTAAGTGGGGTGTTAAAGTCCCCTACTATTATTGTGTTACTGTCGATTTCCCCTTTAATGGTTGTTAACATTTGCCTTATGTATTGAGGTGCTCCTATGTTGGCTGCATAAACATTTATAATTGTTATATCTTCTTGGATCGATCCCTTGATCATTATGTAGTGTCCTTCCTTATCTCTTGTAACAGTCTTTATTTTAAAGTCTATTTTATCTGATACAAGTATTGCTACTCCAGCTTTCTTTTGATTTTCATTTGCATGGAATATCTTTTCTCCATCTCTTCACTTTCTGTCTGTATGTATCTCTAGATCTGAAGTGGGTCTCTTGTAGACAGCATATATATGGGTATTGTTTTTGTATCCATTCAGCCAGCCTGTGTCTTTTGGTTGGGCCATTTAATCCATTTACATTCAAAGTTATTATCGATATGTATGTTCCTATTAGCATTTTCTTAATTGTTTTGGGTTTGTTTTTGTGACTGTTTTTCTTCTCTTGTGTTTCCCACCTAGAGAAATTTCTTTAGCATTTGTTGTAAAGCTGGTATGGTGGTGCTGAATTCTCTTAGCTTTTGCTTGTCTGAAAAGCTTTTGATTTCTCCATCGAATCTGAATGAGATCCTGGATGGGTAGAGTAATCTTGGTTGTAGGTTTTTCTGTTTCATAACTTTAAGTATATCCTGACACTCCCTTCTGGCCTGCAGAGTTTCTGCTGAAAACTCAGCTGATAACCTTATGGGGATTCCTTTGTATGTTAATTTTTGTTTTTCCCTTGCTGCTTTTAATATTTTTTCTTTGAATTTAATTTTTGTTAGTTTGATTAATATGTGTCTTGGTGTGTTTCTCCTAGGGTATATCCTGTATCGGTCTCTCTGTGCTCCCTGGACTTGGGTGACTATTTCCTTTCCCATGTTAGGGAAGTTTTCCACTATAATCTCTTCAAATATTTCCTCAGAACCTTTCTTTTTCTCTTTTTCTTCTGGGACCCCTGTAATTTGAATGTTGGTGTGTTTAGTGTTGTCTCAGAGGTCTCTGAGATTGTCTTTCATTCTTTTCATTATTTTTTCTTTATTCTGCTCCTCGGCAGTTATTTCCACCATTTTGTCTTCCAGCTCACTTATTCATTCTTCTGCCTCAGTTATTCTGTTATTGATTCCTTCTAGTGTATTTTTCATTTTAGTTATTGTGTTGTTCATCTCTGTTTGTTTGTTCTTTAGTTCTTCTAGATCTTTATTAAACATTTCTTGTATTTTCTCAATCCGTGCCTCCATTCTATTTCTGAGATTCTGGATCATCTTTATTGTTATTACTTTGAATTCTTTTTCAGGTAGATTGCAGATCAGAACAGAAATAAATGAAATAGAAATGAAGAAAACAATAGCAAAGATCAATAAAACTAAAAGCTGGTACTTTGAGAAAGCAGGAATACAAAGGATTATAAAAGAGTACTACAAACAACTATATGCCAGTAAAATGGACAACCACAAAGAAATGGACAAATTCTTGGAAAGGTACAGTTTTCCAAGACTGAACGAGAAAATATAAACAGACCTATCACAAGTAATAAAATTGGAACTATAATTAAAAATCTTCCAACAAACAAAAGACCAGGACCAGATGGCTTCACAGACGAATTCTATTACACATTCAGAGAAGAGCTAACACCGATCCTTCTCAAACTCTTCCAAAAATTGCAGAGGGAGGAACACTCCCAAATTCATTCTATGAAGCCACCATCACTCTGATACCAAAACCAGACAAAGACACTACAAAAAAAGAAAATTATAGACTAATATCACTGATGAACCTAGATGCAAAAATCCCGAAGAAAATACTAGCAGAATCCAACAACATATTAAAAGGATCATACACCATGATCAAGTGGGATTTATCCCAGGGATGCAAGGATTCTTAAGTATACACAAATCAATCAATGTGATACATCATATTAACAAATTAAGGAATAAAAACCATATGATCATCTCAGTTGATGCAGAACAAGCTTCTGACAAAATTCAACACCCATTTATGATAAAAACTCTCCAGAAAATGGGCATAGAGGGAACCTATCTCAACATAATAAAGACAATGTATGACAAACCCACAGCAAACATCATACTCAGTGGTGAAAAACTGAAAGCATTTCCACTAAAATCAGGAACAAGAGAAGGTTTTCTACTCTCGCCCCTCTTATTCGACATGTCATGTCATTTAGCCATGACAATCAGAGGAGAAAAAGAAATAAATGTAATACAAGTTGGAAAAGAAGAAGTAAAACTACCACTGTTTGCAGATGACATGATACTATACATAGAAAATCCTAAAGCTGCCACCAAAAAACTACTGGAACTAATCAGTGAATTTGGTAAAGTTGCAGGATACAAAATTAATGCACAGAAATCACTGGCATTCCTGTACACTAACAACTAAAAATCAGAAAGAAAAATTAAGGAAATAATCCCATTTACCATTGCAACAAAAATAATAAAATACCTAGGAATAAACCTACCTAAGGAAGCAAAAGACTTGTACTCAGAAAGCTATAAAACACTGATGAAAGAAGTCAAAGATGACATAAACAGATGGAGAGATATAGCATGTTTTTGGATTGGAAGAATCAATATTGTGAAGACGACTATACTACCCGAAGCAATCTACAGATTCACTGAAATCCCTATCAAACTACCAATGGCAATCTTCACAGAATTAGAACAAAAAATTTTACAATTCCTATGGAAACACAAAAGACCCCTAATAACCAAAGCAGTCTTGAGAAAGAAAACCGGAGCTGGAGGAATCAGGCTCCTGGACTTTAGACTATACTACAAAGCTACAGTCAGGAAGACAGTATGGTACTGGCACAAGAACAGAAATATAGATCAATGGTACAGGATAGAAAGCCCAGAGATAAACCCATGCACATATGGTCACCTAATTTACAACAAAGGAGGCAAGAACATAAAATGGGGAAGAGAGAACCTCTTCAATAAGTGGTGCTGGGAAAACTGGACAGCTACATGTAAAAGAATGAAATTAAAACACTCCCTAACACCATACAAAAAAATAAACTCCAAATGGATTAAAGACCTAAATGTAAGACTAGACACTATAAAACTCTTAGAGGAAAACATAGGAAAAACAATCTTTGACATAAACCACAGCAAGATCTTTTTTGACCCACCTCCTAGAGTAATGAAAATTAAAAATAAATAAATTGGACCTAATGAAACTTAAAAGCTTTTGCACAGCAAAGGAAACCATAAACAAGATGAAAAGACAACCCTCAGAATGGGAGAAAATATGTGCAATTGAAACAATGTACAAAGGGTTAATCTCCAAAATATACAAGTAGCTCATGGAGCTCAATATCAAAAAAACAAACAATCCAATTTAAAAATGGGCAGAAGACCTAAATGGACATTTCACCAAAGAAGACATATAGTTGACCAAGAGGCACATGAAAAGATACTCAACATCACTAATTATTAGAGAAATGCATATCAAAACTACGATGAGGTATCACCTCACACTGGTCAGAATGGCCATTATCAAAAAATCTACAAACAGTAAATGCTGAAGAGGGTGTGGAGAAAAGGGAACCCTCTTACACTGTGGTGGGAATGTAAGTTGATACAGCCACTGTGGAGAACAGTATGGAGGTTCCTTAAAAAACTAAAAATAGAACTACCATATGACCCAGCAATCCCACTATTGGGCATATACCCTGAGAAAACCATCATTCAAAAAGAGACGTGTACCACAATGTTCAATGAAGCACTATTTAGAATAGCCAGGACATGGAACCAAGCTAGATATCCATTGACAGATGAACGGATAAAGAAGATGTGGCACATATATACAATGGAATATTACTCAGCCATAAAAAGAAACGAAATTTGAGTTATTTGTAGTGAGGTGGATGGACCTAGAGTCTGTCACACAGAGTGAAGTAAGTTAGAAAGAGAAAAACAAATACCGTATGCTAACACATATATATGGAATCTAAAAAAAAAACAAAAAATGGTACTGGTGAACCTAATGGCAGGGCAGGAATAAAGATGTAGACATGGAGAATGAACTTGAGGACACGGGTTGGGGGAGGGGGAAGCTGGGGTGAAGTGAGAGTAGCATCGACTTATATACACTACCAAATGTAAAATAGGTAGTGAGAAGCAGCAGCATAGCTCAGGGACATCAGCTCGGTGCTTTGTGATGACCTTGAGGGGTAGGATAGGGAGGGTGGGAGGGAGGCTCAAAAGGGAGGGGATATGGAGATATATGTATGCATATGGCTCATTCACTTTGTTGTACAACAGAAACTAACACAATATTGTGAAGCAATTATACTCCAATAAAGATCTATTAAAAAAATTAATAGGCTGAGAATTTTCCAAATTTTTAATTTCTGGTTCCTTTTTGGTTAATAATTCCATCTTCAAATTATTTCTCTCTTCTCACATTTTCCTGTAAGCAGTCAGAAGGAGCAGAGCCACATCTTTGGCACTGTGCCTAGAAATTTCTTCAACTAAATTTTATTGCTCATAAGTTGTACCTTCCTCAAAACACTAGAACTTGAACACAATTCAGCCAAGTTCTTTGCTACTTTATAACAAGGATCACCTTTCCTCCATTGTCCAATATCATGTTCCTCATTTCTGTCTGACCTCAGAATGGCTTTTACTGTCCATATTTCTGTGAACATTCTGTTCATGGTGATTTAGGTATTCCCTAAGATGTTTGAGGCTTTCTCTACAGTTCTCCTCTTTTCCTTCTGAGTCTGCACAATAATCACCAGTAAAGATCCATTCATGACGGTGCAGGTTTTTTGTAGTATATACCTCAAAACTCGTCCAGCCTCTGCCCATCACACAGTTCCAAAGCCACCTCCACATTTTTAGGTATTTGCTACAGTAGCACTCCCACTTTTTGGTACCAATTTCTGTGACAGTTATGGCCCTCTGTAACCACACAGCTTAACCATCAGGACCAAGATTTGAGAATTCCTGTCTTGACTTATCTATTTATTTTAGGAAATTCTTAAGTAGGAAGATATGTCTTGTAAACTAGTAAGTAACTTCACTGTTTGGTTCAGGAAATTTCTAACTTCTTCAGGAAAATTGTTGTCTCACCTGAGCAAAGGGCTTGCTTATGCAACAAGAGGTTACTTAGGAAGACTTGCTTCAGAACTCCTGTCTCTGTGTCTATCAATCAGACTCTTATTAATTAAATTGCCCAATCCTAATCAATTTCTCACCTTGAAAGACTTGCCTGTTTGAACCTAGACCTCAAAATCATGCATATCTATCTATCTATCTATCTATCTATCTATCTATCTATCTATCTATCTATCTATCTATCTTCTCTTCTGCCCTCTCCTTTCTAAGAGCTACTAAGACTCTTAAAGTTATTTTGTCCCTTGTTACAGTAGGTTTATTCAACTTAACTTTGTTTGATCTACAAGTTATTCTAATGGTCTTAGGCTCCTTGTAGTATGAGAATTTCTGAGGCAAGTATATTGATTAGACTCCACTGTAGTTTTTTTTATAAATGTATTTTATTTATTTATTATTTTTGGCTGAGTTTGGTCTTTGTTGCTGCACACGGGCTTCTCTCTGGTTGCAGTGAGCGGGGGCTACTATCTGTTGTGATGCGTGGGCTTCTCATTGCAGAGGCTTCTCATTGCAGAGCATGGGCTCTAGGCACACGGGCTTCAGTAGTTGTGGCACGTGGGCTCAAGTAGTTGTGGCTCGCAGGCTCAGTAGTTGTGGCTTGCAGGCTTAGTTGCTCCTTGGCATGTGGAATCTTCCTAAACCAGGTCTTGAACTCATGTCCTCTGCATTGGCAGGCAGATTCTTAACCATTGTGCCACCAGGGAAGCCCTAGACTCCACTGTAATCCTTAAAACTGGATTTTCTTGAAAAATCAGAATAGACAGGCAAAATTGGGAGCAGGGTTCATTGCCTGCTTCTATCTGGCTATTTCCTTATTCCACCAATTCCCATCATAACAAACCATTAATTCTGACACATTCCTATGATTTAAGAATATCTTTATCTCAGCACCACAGGTGAGGATCTTGGGACTGAGGCTAATTGACTCGCTCAAGGTCACTATGTGAGCCAATAGCCTGGATGAGATACAGCCCAAGTCTCTTGACTCTCAGGCCCAGGCTCTGTGCACCAGATGTGCTCTGCCATCATTCTGCTCTGCATCAATAAGGTACTGACCTCATTTCTTTCTTAGTTGGCAAAAGTCTACCCTATGTGCTAATGTCGTTTCTGTAGTTCATACCTGAATTACTTTTCTGCTTGGGCAACTTTGCAGTATTACAGTCTTTTCAAAGTATGACAAACACACTGTAAAATAATATTTTTTTAAATTGCATAAGATATGGAGGTAGGAGAATTCTTAAAATATACTTTGTTTTACAACATATAGCTTTGCAGTAATTGAAAAAAATTCAAATAGGTTTCAAAATTGAGATTTTCCTATAGGTAAGGTCTACATAGCTATCCATACACTGAAATCTTCAAAAGGAAAATGGGCAAACTAATGTTGCTTTGTAGCACCTACAATAGCTAATAAGTCACAAGTTATACTGTAAATACAGTGTCTATTTTGTAAACTTGCTTGATATAGGCAAAACATCCTTCAATTATAACTTTCTGCCATCTCCATCTTGGCAATGTGTCTCTAAAAATGTCATGAACTGAAATGGCTTGTCTTTCAATGAATTCCACTTTTTTTGTTTTATATCTCCTTTCTTCATTCATTAGAATCATATTTACCAAGAAGCTGCCTTCATGACTTATTTCTTTGTAAGCCAAGTCTAATCAAATAGACTGTTATTAAGGTTTACTGAGGGCTTGATCATTCCCACTCACCTCAGAAAGCATAAAGAGGTAATGAATCTCATTTTAAAGAAGTTTCAGAAGCTTTGTGGGGGGTTAGGAAGAGCTTTCAGAGAGGTGGAAGTGAGTTTATGCATCTAAAAATAGAAGTTTCTAAGAATCCTGAGTAAACTGCTCCCAGCTAAAACAAGCACATGGTGGCCTCTTTACTTAGAACTTAATTAGGACATGATCCTTTAACTTTTTGCACAATTCCTGGAGTCTCAAAAGCTTGACCCCTAGTATTTTAAAGGGGAGGAACCATTTTTCCCCAGTATCTTTGTTCAGCATTGTATGAAAAACTTGTGAAGTTTTTACTACTTATTTAGGGAAGATGGATAAAATTCTTGGACTGTATCTATGTGAGTCAGAGATAATCTCTGGATGAAAGGATTTGGATGGCAGCCATAGGAATAGGGAATAGGAAAGAATTGGTCTTAAAAATAAATCCACAAGAAGTATAGCAATATTAGGCACCAAGTAAGAAAAAGTAAACAAAGCCAGGCACCTGTGTGCCTTGTAGGGATATAAAGATGATGAAGAAACAGTTCCTGCCTGGATCTAGCTCAATGGGGAATACATTCATATAAATAGGACATCATAATAACACCCAAGTGTGGAAACAGGATTCAGTAAGCTAAGGGGGACTTCTTAGAGGAAATAATGTCTGAGCATGTATTTTAATAACTTACCTTTGATATTTAAAATGTGTGTTAGTTTGCGAGGGCTGTCATAACAAAATACCACAGACTGGGTGGCTTAAATAATATAAATTAATTTTTGCACAGCTCTGGAGACTAGAAGTCCAAGATCAAGAGTGTCAGCAGGATTGGTTTTCCTCTGAAGCCTCTTTCCTTGACTTGCAGATGGCTGCCTACTTGCTGTGTCCTCACATGGTCTTTAGATTTCCTCTTCTTACAAAGACACTACTGAGATTGAATTAGGGTCCACCCATAGGATCTCGTTTAATCTCATTTAATCTCTTAATTACCTCTTTAAAGTCCCTATCTCAAAATACAGTTACATTCTGAGGTACTGTGGTTAGAGTGTCAACATGTGAATTTGGAGGGAACACAACTCAATCTATAATAAAATGTTACATATTTCCAAAAGGCAGCATAGGATTTTCCTTTTCATATTATTTATTTTTGTTTTCTCCTTCTTAATTGAGACGCAGTTAAGAACATGAGCTCTGTAGCCAGCCCACTTGAATTCAGTCTTTGTTGCACCCCTTACTAGGTGTGTAACGGAAGGCAAGTTGATTGATGATTTCTCTGTATCTCGGCTTTCTTGCATGTGAAATGGAGATGTTAATAATTATCTCATTGTGTTGCTACGATGTTTAAATGGATGAATGCATGTAACGTACTTAGTAGTGTCTGGCACATAATAAACACTCAATAAGTGTAAAGTATAAAGGATAGTAATAATTTCTGGGTGTAAAATTGTACAATATGATACTTATATATACTAGTGCTCATAAATAATGAGTTGTATTCTTTAGAGCTGTATCTCATTTTTCATCAAATGTCATAATCAGAAAGAAGGACGTGTAAGTTTAAGGTGACTTATTCCAGCTACAATTTCTGTCACTTACTATTCACAGACAGCATACATATCTGTCTGATCATCTGTGTTTCTAAAATAACTCCAGTCAGATTTCAGACACTCAATATTGTTAATAATAAAAACTCCATGTGTCTTTCTCACTTGTGAGGGTGATAATTTCATACTTTAGTTTGCTGTGCTAACTTCACCCTTAATCTAGTCTTTGGTATATTTCTGGGGCATGTGTTAGCCCCTTTTTTTCTTTATAATGACATTGCCATCATTTTCTCTCTTGTGTACACAAACTCTAAATAATGAGCAAGTAGGAAAATATTTTTTGTAATAATGGTTATGATGTATTGTGTTTTCCTAAACAGCACCTTTCACCAATAACTGACTTTCTAATGGTCAAATCAAATTAACTGTTTTCAGGCATTAAGCAACTTATGCAAAGTGATGTCTCTGCAGCACTTTGTTCTTTTTATTAACACTTATGTAGCATTTGCTCTTTGCCTGGCCCTGCTCTAAGCACTTTTCATATATTAAATCATTTAATCCTCACATCAGCTTTATAAAGGGGATGCTGTTATCCCTTTTATGGATGAGGAAACTGAGGTACAAAGAGATGGTTACTCACCCTTCACATAGTGAGTAAGTAGTGGAGCCGTCATCAAGCCTAGTCATGGTTGGATTTTCATTCTGGGCATTCTTTCCTCTTCTGGCTTAAAGCATACTATTCATTTCCCATCTTTCTGGCCACTTCTTAATATCACTTATTAGATCTTCCTCTTTAGATGGGATGGTTCTTGAATACTGGAGCTTCCTTATCTATAATCTAAATAGAAATGAATATCACATCTGTATCTCCAGAGCCACCTTTCCCCCAAGTTGAATACATATTTCCAACCACCCACTAGGCACCTCCAACTTGGATGCTGAGCGTACACAACACTGAACTTTCCATTGCCTCAATCTCCCCAAATTACTCTTCAGTTCTAGTATCTAAAACTAGTAGTGGACTGCAGTCTCCATCATTTCACATGTACTATCTGGCACCAAGTTCTCCTGATTCTAGCCTCACGTGGCTCTCTACTTTTGCCCCTGAGGTCTAATCTTACTATCATTGCTCTAGTTTAGCATGTGTAGGTAGGTGTTAATTTTCTATTGTCTTATCACTCACTAATGATTTTCAGTTGCTAAAAGTTATTGTTTGAATATTGTGCAGTTAGCTCCCACTAGCTTTCTTTGCAGTTTGAGATGTTTTAATCATTTCATTACTGTTATTTCCCTAATATCCCCAGCCTGAGCCAGGATTTTATTTCTTGAGCTAGCTTCCTGCCTTCTATTTGCTAAGAAGGGGTCCAGTTCCTATTTCATCTTAGTAATGTTCTCCTACAGGAACAAGTTACTTTATAATCACGCCTTTTTCAGAGTTTTAAAAAATAGATGATTTTTTTTGTTTCCTCCCTTGCAGTTACCAGTGCACAAATAATATGCAAAGAGGTAAACATGTTTTAAGAAACACCTGGCATATTTTTCTTCTGGCTCTTTCCCTGATCTACAAAATCTCTTTAGGGGTGATATTTATTACATTGTATATTATCTCTCACCTGGACTTTTGCAACAATCTTCAAATTTGTCTATCTCTCTGTTCACTCTAGTTTATCCTCTATATAATAATATTCTTAAAACTAGAAAAAAGGATATATTGGCCACTGGATAAAGTGAAAATTCTTTCAGAATGACTTGTAGGGTCTTTAACAAGTTAGTTGGATATGAACCTCTCCAGCATCATCTCCCTTTCCAACCACATACTCTAAATTCAAGTCACAGCAACTTCTGGCCTCCATGACTTTGCACAAGCTTTTCTCCATTTCTCTAATGCCATTTGCTCTTTTCATATCTAAAAATCCATACATTCCATCAAGAGCTGACCCTGACATGACTTCTGAATACTCTTACCCAGTTTCTCTAACCACCTACTGGTTGTGTTACCCACAACACCCCTGCTAGGGGTTAGGCTAGGACTCTTGTGTCTAATTTTCATCTGGCTCCTGGCCACCAATTCTTTTTATAGTTATCTAATATCCAATTTTTTGTTTATAAAATTTGATTTAGATTCTATGACTTGACTCTTTTCATTAATTTTTAGGTAGGATTTTAATTCTGACTTTTTTCCCACACAAGGCAACCACCCCACAAGATGAAGTCTTGACCCCAGACTCAGTCAGCTTTCAGGAAACTCCTGTAAATCCGATGGCCTCTCAAAGGAGGCATCATGCAGTCTGTTAAAATCTTTCTATTTTTCTAAGACAGAATTGGTCACTTGGGACTTCCATTGTCATCCTCTATTTGTATCTCTATTATAATATTTCTGTATTGCAGTTATAGATACTGTAATACTTCAGACCATATTATGAGGTGTGAAGAGTATAACTTGGCATTTCTGTAATCCAATTCTATTGGTCCTTCTATTGGACACTGTCAGTGTTGCTCCCAGAGATCCTCATATCCCTTTTACCACTTCTGTTTGTTCTTACCCTGATGTCAGCGTACCTTCAGTTCCCTCAGCCTGCACCTGTGATTCTGCAGATCACTGCCTTCAGACTGCTGGGACTGCTTCTCCCAGAAGCCCAGAGAGCTCGAGGCACCTGGGAATTACATCCCTTTAGGGCAGCTTTTAGCCAATGACTAGATGGTGAGGGAGTCCCACCCAAGGGACAGGAGCGCTCTCTACCCTTAGGTGTAGGCTGTAGCCATTTCTCTGGGACTTTGTCTAAACCCTTACTTGACTTCTTTCTCCTTTATGTTCTGCTTCCCATTCTTCCTCATTGGTTTCTCTTGGGCATATTTCCCCACTAATTCACTTGTACAGGGCATCTTGCCTCAGAATCTACTCCTGGGAATCTTGACCTAAGACACCTGTTAAACTCCCTTTTAAGTCCATTTTGTTGGATTACAGAAAAATGCATCTAAATGAATTCTGAATAAACTTCATCACTTCAGATTTACTCTCAACGAACTCAGAATTTTTGTTATCAAATCTCTTCTCTCTTCTCCACAAGTTCTGTGTGAGTAGTCATGGTGGGGGTGATGTTTTTATAGGGTCATAAGGGATTATGTCCACCTGGACTCAGTTGTCAGACTATCAGAGTAACATGTTATCTTGCTACTCAGTTATCTGTTTCCATGTTTGTTCTCATTACTATAGTTCAAGCTTTGCAGTACCTAGGTCCCTGTCTTTTTTTCTATTCCCACACTTAGAACAGAGACACTTAGAACAGAGACACTAGATGTTTAACCAAAATAACAATATAACACCATTGTAAGCTGGGCATTATTATTCCTACTTTTACAGGTGATATAAATGAGGTCATATATATTAAATAATTGAGGCAAATTAAGATAGTTGATTAACAGTAGAACCAGAGTGCAGGTCTTCTGACTCGGTATAAATTCTTCCACATTACCCATCCCTGCCGTTCTCCTCACTAAGATCTCATAGCTGTTTCTATATGCTTGGGGCTCAAGGGAAGGTCCTGCTATGGTGATATCAGCCACCAGAAAAGAACATCTTCCTGTAGACCTGTTAGAGGAGGTAAGAGTCATTCTAAAGCCTGTGTCACTACTGGAAATAAAAACCAGAATGTTCCTTCTTGGGCTTTCTTCTTAAATATGAATATCCATTAACACCTTTCTTTCCTCCTTAGAGAAACTCTCCAGTTTGAGACTTTCATTGGAAACCTACCTGTAATAAGATCAGGTGTCAGTTTTGATATCTATCTGTTTGGTAAGCCTTCTATGGGGGAGAGGGAGAGGTCCTGTCATGCTGGAGGGGAAGTATTGGGTCTTTAGGGAAAGTATGTATTTGTAGCTTGAATCAGAAAGAAGACCAAATAATAACGGAAATAACCCATGATGGCAATGGAAGAAATGTACTCCAGGTGTATTTGATGTAAGGACAATACTCTTGAATGATTGATATTACAGGGAGCAAGAAGTCTTAGCACTGTACTCTTTCTTAATCCCATCAATTCTCACTCTTAGTAGTTCAAGGCCGTAGATCAGGTTGTATCTTGTAGGATTTAAAAGGCATCTCTGATATCTTCAGAGGAGCAGAGGTGGCATGACCTCTTGTTGCTATGCATGTGTGCAGGCCTCTGGGCCCTCCTGTTGTAGCATCATACCTATGCTGAGTTGTGAGAGAGGAGCTGCATGGAGCAATGCTGCTCACATATTTTGCCTAGCAGGAGGGAGGAACAGTGCAGTTTGAAAGATGCAATTTAGTTAATATGCTACACTTTGCCTCTCAGGTACTTGGGGGCACATCTTTTGTTATTCTGCTTATTTCTCCTGACAAGGGCATGATTTGGCAGTTTGTTAAGGGAACAACATTACCATTTAGTGGAAGATCACTTTCCATTTTAAAACTTTTAACTTGAATTAATGTCATGTAGAGTATATTTGTTTTAACCTATTGACTCTCAGCATTTAAACACCTTAGGCAAGATCCATCTGTATGTACAGAACCTGAAATCATTTGCAATTTGGTAATGTGTCTCATTGTAGCATTTTTGAATGCCATTATGAATTAAATACAGTAATATTATCTTATATTCCATTTTGAGATCTTAAAGTTGACATTTACTTTTTGCAAATAAATTCCATGCAAAAATTGGCATAGTACTGTCTCCAGCTTATACATTTATGGTATTTTAATCTTTTCACTTAAAACCCTGAATAGTAATTTGGGGACTTTCTTTTTATTCCTAGAGATATATTGGGAATGAAGAGATGCCTATATTAGGAAGTATATTAAAAAGCTAAATAATAATTGCTACATTCAGGACTGCCTTCCAGGAAAATTTCAAGCCTAATGAAATTTGCCCTCAGCTAAAGCTTCCTACTGTGTGTGTCCCCTCCTTCTAGTGTCCACTGTCCTCAGAATGACTTTTTACCTTCCCTCTCTTGTATATATCTTCTCCTGTGCCTCCAGGAGTATGGGTCTTTTCTGCATCACCAAAAGCCATGGTGACCCCTTCTGAGGACTCCTTCCTGCTAGAGTCCAGGAGGGGCTGATAGCAAGGATATCCCTGGTTCCTCCCTAACAATGACAGCTCCTGAGTGATCCTCCACCCCATGCTCCTGCTTCAGGACTTCAGTTACCTCTGACTATGATGGCTTCCTCCAAATAACCACTTGAACTCTCTCACTTCTTTCAAGTCTGCTTAGATGCCACCTCCTCAGGAAGATCTTCACCTTTTACCCTATCTAAAATAGACCCTCCATTGTCCCTCTTTATGCACTTACCATACCTGCTTTATTTTTCTTCATAAAACTTTTACTACTTGACATCATATTAGCTATCTTTAAAAAAAATCTCTCCCTCCCCATAACATGTAAACATCACAAGAACTGTTTGTGTCTGATGTAGTAAGTGCACAATATTTATTGAATAGTTGAATGAATACATGCTGTGGAAATGAGAACTGCAAGGTATTAAGGAGAATTGATGCCTTTGGAAAGCAACCTAAAATTCTTTGTTTCATCATCCTCTATGCTGACTGATTTTGTTTGGAACTCTTACATGGACTAAAAGCTGCTTTTAATGAAAGGTTTTACACACATGCACACACACACACACACACACAGATGTTTAACCACTGGCAAGCAAATTAATATATTAAAATTTTACCCAGTTTAGAGGAAGGAATTACATTGCAAAACCTTAGCTTAACTTTCTTTTTGAAGTTATTTCTGTATGTAAGCATTGTATTTCTTATCTTATTGATTTTTTTTTTCTTTTAACCAATGCAATGTTCATTTATCTTGAAATTCTATGAACTAAGCTATATGCTCAAAGCCTTAGTTCTGGTCAAAATGTTTGATTATATATGCACAGTGTCAACCTACAACAAAATTTAGCCAACACTGGCAGATAAAAGTCTACATTTTAAAAGTATAGCAAAGATTTTCTGCGGGATAAGGAAGGTTTTGCCCTGTAAACTTTCAGAAAAAGCTGACAACATTTTTGAGGTAGAATGGTGACTTTACACTTACGACTATGATGTGAAGATAGTAGAGGAAGCTGTGTAAAGGCAGGATGTGGTGAATGTAGAGTGTGGTGCCTTTTTTCTATGCCTGCTTTTCCACCTGTCAGTGGTGAAGTCAGACCTTGCTCCCAGCCTTGGTTAGAATCTGTTTAACCTCTGAATTAAACTTTTTTTCCTGCCATTGCCATGAACAGAGAATTCTTTTGGAGTCAAATACAATAAGTTCCTTTGGAAGGGAGGAGTATGAAGTTGGAAATGTGAACATGGACTTGTCTGGAGCCAAGACACCACATCAATCAGGAACACTATGCTTGGATCAGGGGGCCAGAAGCCACTGACAGAGGAAAGCAGGAGGGGAGTTACCTAGTGTATACTGCTTGCCTTATATTTGCCAAGGACTTCACATGAATTATCCTAGTTAACCTTCACAATTATGCTACTAGGCAGATGTTATTAACCCTATTTTACAGAAAAGAAAATCCAAGCCCTGAGAGATGAAATAACTTACTATTTCACAGTTAATACATCATGAAAGCAGGATTTGAACCCTGTTCTAAAAGGCTCAAAATCCATTCTTTTTGGTACTACATCATATCACCTAGAAGAGAAAAAAAGGTGACACAAACTTTGACACCATTACAATTTTGTGTCATTAATACTTGCCCAACAATACACTTTTATCAGGCTGAGTATATGGAATAATAATGGAATATAATGTAAAATAAGATGTATTTTTTAATTGACAAGGACAGCCCCACCTTCAGAACTCTGGAGGTTATTGGAGTAGGAGTGTACAAATTTCATGAGAGCCTAAAGTGCTCTTTAGGAGAAAAAACATTTCAAATCTCCACACCAGCCTTCAACACTCAAGTGGATGTGCAAGTGTATTTACTATACAGGTAAAACAAAAGGGACCAAACGTGAAACACATGAGTAAACCCTGGAGGGGTAATCCAGGGAGCACTTTAGGACGTCCTTGTGGTGGAGAGCTGGAGGTTCAGAGTTATGTTTATCTGAATATTAAAAGAAACATGAACTAAAATGTACCCACAGGGTGGTAAGTAGGACATAGATACAAATGTGTCATCACCTGGAATGGGCTGTGGATTACCTTTTCCCCTCTAACATGTTATAGTTTCCCTTAAGAATATTGTTTCCTCTCTAGTCTACTCTCGAGGGACATTTTAAAGTCCTTTATTCCTGAATCCAGTATGTAGTAGCCTGTGTTACCCAAGTCCCTCAGGGACACCCTCATCCTTTAGGTGCTTCCCTTGAAACTTTTCTCTCTCACAGGATTGGGGTTGGCCAGGGCTGGCAGTGCCATCAGGGTGGCGTGGTGAGATGCTTGTTCCTGCTGGCTAGCATGTACTTCTTTTGCAGGTTCACATGAAATTTTGGATGATTCCCACTTACATAGGACACAGGATGAATTCAGGTTTCTGACTACAGATAGTTGAACTCCAACCCTTGACATTGTGCTGTGTATATATGCTTGTTTGTTAGCTCTTGCCTAACCCTGTCTCCACTAAAAAGAACCTGAATGTATCCATCAAGTTATGAAGCAAGTGCTTTTGGAGAAAATTAATATGTGTCTCTAACTGGCAAGCTGAGGAAGCAGTCTGAAAAAGGGGAAAATCCCCAAAGCATTAATCAGGGGGAAAATAAATAGACAACTTTTTGTGCCAGTGAGAAAAGTGTAGCATCAACATGAGCATTAGATACCTCCGAGTGCTTAGCTTTAATAACAGGGAGGGACACAGTATAATAACAGGCCCAGATCTTGATTACTTTTCCTAATGAGAGTGAAGCACAGCATGGAAAAGTGACAACTTGAGATAATTCAAAATGTCACATTAGCTTTGGGTTTCAATCTTTTCTATAACCAGTCTTCATAAAAACTGCTAATGAGTAGTAAATTGGACTGATTTGAGTTTTACTTCAATTTGCGTCTTGTGCAAATCTTTAGAGAAAGGGTGTAAGGCAGTGGGTTGTCATAGATGGCATATTAGAGCAGAAGTCAAGCAACCTGAGTTAGAGGCTGCACCCTGCAATTAACAATCTGCATGGCTCTGGGCAAGGAAGGCAAGGAAATTGGCTGTTCATGAACATCTGTCAGGTGCCATGCATTGTGCTAAGTCCAAAGGAGACAGGTAAATAAGGCAGGTGCCGTGTCCTCGAGCCACTCACAGTCTAGTGGTGGAGACTGACATGTAAATAGATAATTAGAGTATCTTATGACAAGTCTTTCATAGAGTTATGAGCAGTGGACTGTGGGAGTTCAGACTACAGGACTGTGATTAACAATGAGAAAATCAATAGGGGTACATGATAGTCAATGCTGGCCAATAGTAGATAATGCAAGTCATAGTTAAGATAACTACAGCTTTCTAGGAAGTACATTGAAAAGAGTAAAAAGAAACAAGTGATATTAACTAATATATTTTATTTAATCCAATATATCTAGAATATTATTTCAGCATATAATAAAGTTATTAATGAGATAGTTTACATTCTTTTTTTGTTTTTACTAAGTCTTTGAAATTCAGTGTGCATGTCACATAGCACATATCAATTTGGACTAGCTGCATTTCAAGTGCTTAGTGGCCACACATGGCTAGTGGCTACCATCTTGAACAATGTAAGATTAGTCTACATTTATGTTCAAAAAGACTTAAAGCATATGTGCACCAGTCATTGAGGGGTTCCTAACTTAATATAAGGACATGCAAAAAAGACCTAGGGGCTTTAATTCTCAATAAAAATTATTCTAATATATGGGTTCATAAACTGATACTGGACTGGGTGCATAAGAATCCTCTAGGAAGCTTGCAAAAGACAGATTTCTAGATCTTTGAGGTTTTGAATCATTAGCTCTGGGTGGAGCTTAGGAATCTGTATCTTATAAAAGAACTCTGATTATTCCTAGGTATATCCCAGGCTGGGAACTACTGGCAATTGGCTCAATAGGAGGCACGTGTGGTGATCAAAAACGTCATTTGATTTTAGGTAGCATCAGCAGAAGACTGGTTCTCTGTGTGAATGAGCCATAAGTTAAGTCTTTCTTTTTTTTTTTAATTTTTTTATTGGAGTATAGTTGCTTTACAATGTTGTGTTAATTTCTGCTGTACAGCAAAGTGAATCAGCTATATATATACATATATCCCTTCTTTTTTGGATTTCCTACACATTTAGGTCACCACAGAGCACTGAGTTGAGTTCCCTGTGCTATACCATAGGTTCTCATTAGTTATCTGTTTTGTACATAGTAGTGTATATATGTCAATCCCAGTCTCCCAATTCATCCCACCCCCTTTCCCATATGTTTGTTCTCTACATCTGTGTCTCTACTGAGAAAGTACATCATTTCTCTTGGACTGGTGGGGTGTCCAGAGCAGTCCTACCTTCCCATCAGCTCTGTCTACTTGCTCAGCCAAGAGTTGATGGTGTCTCTGCACTAGGCTTCAGGAAGGTGTACAGATTTCATTTTCCTCTTTGAGTCACACTTTTTTGTCTGATGTCTTTCAAATGAGCTGTCCCTAACCTGGCTATGAAACCATTCTAGGTAACACTAAAAAAATCTTTCATGAACTTCCTTCCAGGTTTACCACATCAGAAACTTAGAGAGTGGGGCCTCAAACTATTATTTTTACAAACTCCCCAGGAAGTACTTGGTGTGTGGAAAGGCAATTGGGATGCAGTGACCTGGAGAATCACTGGGAATGTACTGCTAGGGTTACTACTTTCGTTGTCAGATTTTAGATCTGTTTTGCCACCATATATAGTGTGGTATAATGGCTTTGGACAGTCCTTGTTTGATATTTGGCTCTGTAGCTTACTAACTGTGTGATCTTGTTGGGTTATTTACCATGTCTGAGCCTCTGTTTCCTTATAAGTAAAATGGGAATAATAATCAATTAGGCTGTTGTTAGTGCTCGAGGGCTCACTTCTTGGTTCTCTTCTTTATTTTCGATCACTCTGTGATCCCATCTGGTCTCATGGCTTTAAATAGCCTCTAAGCTGATAACTCTCCAATTAATATCTCTAACCTGTCCTCTTTCTCAAACCCGGGCCAACTGTGACTAACTGCTTTAAGCATATTTTTACTTGAATATCTGATTAGCTTCTCAAATTTAACATGCCTAAAACATCACTCCCTAATCAATTTCCAAAATCACTTTCAACTATAATCTAATTCATCTCAGTAAATGGCAGTGCTAAAGTTCCAGTTGTATAGGTCAAAAACCTTGGACTCATCCTTGATTCTTTTCTTTCTCTCACATTTCACATTAGCAAATCTTGTCAGCTCAGCTTTTAAAATATATACAGAATTTGATAACTTCTCACCAACTCTACCATTACCACTCTGGTTATTTCTTGCCTAGATTATTTCGATAACTTATAAACTATTTTCCTTGTTTCTGCTTCCTCCCTTCTTCCATTGTCTGTTCTCAAAAGAGTAGCCAGAGTGACCCATTAGAAACATGAGTCAAAAATCATATTACTGCTCTACTCTGAATAAGATGGTTTCCCTTCTGAGAGTAAAACCCAAAGTTCTTAAAATTGCCTACAAAGCAACTTTTGGATTGAGAACTCTGCTTCCTCTCCAGCCTCAAACTCTTCCTCATTTCCTCCTTGCTTCTGCTCCATGCACTCCTTGCAATTCTTCTAACACAACAAAAACGGTCTTGTTTCTGGGTTTTTGCTCATGTTATCTCTACTGCTTGGAATATTCTGCCCCCAGTGTTTTACTTTCTCACTTCCTTGAGGTCTCTGCTCAAATGTTACCTTGTATGTAAGGCCCTCCCTGACTTTAATTAACTTACCCACCTTCCTTGCTTGATATATATTTTTAAAAATAAATTTATTTATTTATTTATATACTTCTGGCTCCATTGGGTCTTCGTTGCTGCGTGTGGGGCCCCCTCCAGCTGCAGTGGATGGGAGCCACTCCCTGCCGTGGTGCATGGGCCTCTCACTGCGGTGGCCTCTCCTGTTGTGGAGCACAGGCTCCAGCAGCTGTGGCACGTGGGCTCAGTAGTTGTGGCTTGTGGGCTCTAGAGTGCAGACTCAGTAGTTGTGGTGCACAGGCCCAGCTGCTGCATGCCATGTGCGATCCTCCCGGACCAGGGCTCGAACCCGTGTCCCCTGCATTGGAAGGCATATTCCCAACCACTGCGCCATCAGGGAAGCCCTTCTTGATATTTTTAAATGTATTTTACTTTTTGCTTATTGTCTATCTCTCTTTACTAGAATACAACCTGCATGATGGCTAGGATGTCAGTCTGTTTTGTTGACTCATCCTCAGTGACTAAGACAGTAAATGGCATATACCAGGTACACAACAAATACTTCTTGGATGACAAATGCATGTTAATACCAGATACATAGTAAGCACTCATGCAAATCAAGGTAAAGAGCCATCTGTTCTTTAACTGAGAGGAAGACTTTATGCAGAAATTTAGCACTTAATTTTTTTTTTAACCAAGGACACCAGAAATTAAAAAAAAATAGTTAGGAACCTGATTAATTTTGTGAGACTTTCATGAGAAACAGGATACTGGTCCAGCAAACATTTCGAGAGAGTCTCTTTGGCTGAGACATTGGGTCCCTATTTCCATAAAACTTCCTAACTTGTAGATTTGTACTTGGATTCTTCTTTCTTCTGTCTAGTGGATATCTATGGAATTTACTACCTGTTTTTCCATTTCTAGGGATTTCTGCAACCACTGTCTACAAGGATGTAGTAGGAATTACTGTGTTGGTAAAGTGTGGCCATATTCCCTTAAAATGTGGTTGAGCAAGCTGTGGCATCTATACCATAATCAGTGAGTTTCTTCCAATAGAATTTGGACTTGGAACTGAGACATAAGCCAATATCTCCATGAGTACATGTAGTGGGTTAAATTGTGTCCCCCTCAAATATATGTTCAAGTTCTAACCCCTTTCTAACCCCTGATAACCCTGGGAATGTGACCTTATTTGGAAGTAGGGTCTTTGCAGATGTAACCAATTTAAGACGAGGTCTGAGGATCAAAGGAAGGTACACAAGAAAGAATGATACTGTTATGCTGAGAGAAGCCAGAGAGGAAATCCTAATGGCATTTGAGTTTCTGGTTCCAGTTTCCCTTGAGCCCAAACTGAGCTCCAGCAAACTTTCCAAGTTGGCTTACAATAAATTTCCAAATCAGTTTTAGTTGGTTTCTGTTACTTGCAACTGTAATAGTCCTAATCAATATATTTCTCCACCACAGGGACTTCTTTTGTGGATCAGCTTTTCCTTCAGGACTTCACATATTTAGAAATATAACCGTTCCCTTACTGTTTCAATTAGCCATAGTTTAAACCAAGCATCACTGCTTATCTCTTGGGACTCAAGGCAAACAATTTGTATTTAACTTGAATGCCTTTGGATTTGGAAATGACTCCCACAGAAAGATAAACTATAAAAATAAAAAAAATTATATCATTAGAGAAATTTTCCTTGTTCCATGACTTCTTTAGAGACCATTATGTTGGAGGCATTTCTGAACTCCATTTCTGAGAACCTGCTGCATGTAAAGTACTGTTCTGGGTGCTGGAGGAATACAGAGAATGAGACATTGTCACTTTCCTCAAAGAGCTTAGAGATCAGCAAAGGATGAGACCTGGAAGCAATACATTAAAAGCTAGGATGGAATGAAGCAAGTGCTATGATAGAAGTGTAACCAATGGGTTCAGAAGAGAGTGTGATTATTTCCAGCTGGGGTTATCAGTGAAGGCTTGAAGGATAAGAAGAATTTTGATACATGGAGATAGATGATCCCCCACTCTTTAAAAAAACTGGGTTACATGTCCCTGTTTAATACTATTACAGTTTCCTGTACATTTCCCTATTCAGTGTGTGTTTTCACCACTACACTGCAATCTCTGTAAGAGCAGTGATCACATTTGTCATGGTCAGTATCAAATCTTCAGAGCTTACCGTTATGCCTAGTACATAGCAGTTGTCAAAATATGCTTTCTGGGGCTTCCCTGGTGGCGCAGTGGTTGAGAGTCCGCCTGCCGATGCAGGGGACACGGGTTCGTGCCCCGGTCCGGGAAGATCCCACATGCCTCGGAGTGGCTAGGCCTGTGGCCATGGCTGCTGAGCCTGCGTGTCCGGAGCCTGTGCTCCACAATGGGAGAGGCCACAACAGCGAGAGGCCCGCGTACCGCAAAAAAAAAAAAAAATGCTTTTTGCATGAATGAATGAACTAGGTACTAAGGTCATGCCACATAGAGAATGGAGCAGGAGGGAATTCTCTATTTGAGTGGGTTTAAGGACCTCAATAGGAACAGCTCATGTAGTTTTACTCTAGTGTTTTTATATTAATGTTACTAGTTACACCTTATATGTTTTTTCCTTTGTTTCAACTAGCAAATTCTATTGCTCTGTTCAGGTTACTGAAAAAAGAATTTGCCTGATTTGTCCATCTTTTCCAGTTAGGCCATAAATGTCACTGGCCAGTTGTATACTGGCTACCCTTGGGTCATTTTTTCTACCAATAAGTCAGTCATCCATAGCTGGAAGGAGGTTCTGTAGTTCAAAACATGAGTGTCTAAGCAGTATGATCTAGTTGTGGAATAGTTTTACTTAGAGGGAGGTTTGGATTTGGCAGGCAATGACTGATCTATCAAGAATATTCCTCCTCTACAACAACCTAATATTTACAGTGAAAAACTTGTCCTCCCCACATTTATCACAGCCATATTAGAGCTTGGTAGAAAATATTAAATAGGTTAGCAGATGAGCTGGTTAGAATAGATGGAAACACTGATTCAAAGGCCATTGTGACCAATATAGAAATATGGCTTTAGATCCAGGTCTCCCAATTTTCATACATATAGGATATAGCTTCTTCTTTTCCCCATCCTCTATTTTCTCTGCCCCTTTCTAACTCTTTCCAGAAAGAGGGAAAGAAACCTACAGGGTTTGCCTTTATTATTCACTAAAGGCATTATATTGATTTTGAATAATATTTTCAACTAAGTGTAGAATTTATACATTATTATACATTTATGTTTTCTTTTCCTAACTGAGTTGTGGCTTCTCACCCATTCTCTTCTCCCTCTGAAGGTGGATTGGGTAAAAGGAAGTAAATGAAATTCACATCCACATGGTTAATGCAATTGTGGAGGTGAAGAAATTCAGACCAGGTGATTCTAGATTTTTCTCCCTAAGTTTAAGTGAGAGAGACAGGGAACACAACAAAAACTACTAACAAAAAGGAATCCTTTCATATCCAGTTTGACTGGGTGTATATCATATGGCTGTTGGAGATGTCAGCAGCTAAGATGAGAGGAAGGAGGCAGGAAGTTGGAATTATTGACTGGCATGAGTATTTCAGGTGTACTTGGCATCCACTTAACTATGTTGTTTCTGCCTCCTAGTTCTTAACCTGATTCAGTAATTTTTATAAATCACTTTGTAGGCCTAATGTCAATAAGGAAATCCAATTGCCTTAACTTTGCCTTGAGGCAGCACAGACACATTTGGCAGTGTTGTATTTGGCTGAAATTTCATCACTCTGTTTGACTGTATTGCAAAGATGGTTTCTTGCTGTTTATTACTGTGTGTATGGACTCAGGTTGAGAGAAGTGACCAACCATCTCCATCATATCTACCTTCATAGACCAGGGCTATAAAGACAAAACTGACCAGTAGGTAAACTTGAGTTAGGCCTCCTCCAACCTTTTCTAAGCAATAAGGCTTAGAACAGGCAGTAACAGGCTAACATTAAGAAGTTTTTTTTCAGAATAATTTATACCCTATTGCTATGGCCTACAGCTGGAAGTACCTCACAAGAACAACATTACTAATAATTCCAATGATCCAAAGGGCTAAATTTGAATTGTGGCTTTCCTCCTTGCCCTCAGCATTATAGAACCCTGTAGCTAAGACTGTTGGTTACTACCCAGTAGTCATATTTCCTTCTTATTCCTTGTTGGAAGATATCTTGGACTTCACCATGCCTGCATGCAGTGCCTGGAACCATGTCAGCTTTCTTATAACCATGAAAAGAACTGGCTTGAAGACAAAGCAGACACATTGAGAATTATACACTAAAAGTTATAAAGGACTTTGGTGGGTCCTCAAAGAAGTCATTAAGCTGCTGAATTAACACATGAGCACTCTGGGATTTATTACATAACTTATTATTATTTTGAGTTGTTTTAATCTATCTGTGATTGAAACCTTTCTAAATGACACTTTTTTCTTTTCTACTACCCTGTTTTCTTACTCACATCCCTCTCCCATGTAGTAGATTTAAGGTGACCAGTACGCTGAAAGTTTCTTGAATGTAGGAACTGTATTTTAGTCATATCTGTTCATAGCTTTCAGTTTTTACCAGTGCTCACTGTGTTGAATGAATGACTGTCAATTTATTCTGATTAAGATGTTAATTAATGTCCCAGGTTACTGATAATAGCTTTAAGAATTACCATTCCTAGGGATATTTACCTTTTAAAAGTAGTGGGAGGGTTCTGTGGTACACTCTCTAGGTCTTTGGCAATTTGTATAATTTAATTTCATTTTATCCTCACAAGAAATTTTGAGTATAGACAGTAATATACCTATTTTTGCATTGAGAAAATTTTTTAAAAAGGGAATGCAGCTTGCTTAAAGTCACCCTTTTAGGAATAGCAGAATTATTATAAACTTTTACTGAGATACAATATATACAAAAAAGTGCACATATCATAAGTACACAGCTTGATGAATTTTCACAAACTAAATACACCATGTAATCAGATCCATCTCAAACACAAAACATGAATTTTCAGTCCTCAGAAGCCCCCTTGTCTCCTTTCTGTTGATTATCCCTCTCTCCACCAAGGATGACACCAACTTCTTCTAGTACAAAAGCCTTGCCTGCCTTTTTTGTTCTGTAAATTGAATCATAGATTATATGCTATGTGGTGTCTAGCTTCTTCAACATTTTTTTTTTTTTTTTTTTTTTTTGGGACCCGGCCCCCTCC
>NW_020185328.1:4060047-4070637 GCF_003031525.2 Neophocaena asiaeorientalis asiaeorientalis
TTTTTTTGCGGTACGCGGACCTCTCACTGTCATGGCCTCTCCCGCTGCGGAGCACAGGCTCCGGACGCGCAGGCTCATCGGCCATGGCTCAGGGCCCAGCCGCTCCGCAGCACGTGGGATCTTCCCGGACCGGGGCACAAACCCGCGTCCCCTGCATCGGCAGGCGGGCTCGCAACCGCTGCGCCACCAGGGAAGCCCCAAACATTTTGTTTATGAGGTTCTTCCATATTATTTCATGTGGTTTTAAATTATTTGTATTGTTCTATAGTGTTCCATTGAATGAATATACCATCCTTCTTTTATCCATTCCACTTCATGCTCTTTTTTAAAAAATATTTTAAAATTTTATATATTAAATTTTTAAAATTTATATAATTTAATAAAAATGTATTTAAGGTGTACAATGTAATGATTTGATATGCATAGTAAAATGATGATTATAGTCAAGCTAATTAACTTATCGTTCCCATAGCTACTTTTTTTGTTGTTTTTGGTGTGATGAATGCTTCTGAAAGCTATTTTTTAAGCATATTTCCAGCGTTAATACAGTATTATTAAGTATGATCACCATACCTGTTACTTAGATCTCTAATTTTATTCATCCTATGCAACTGCAACTTTGTACCCTTTGAACAACATCTCCGTATTCCCCCACTGCCTCTCCAGCTCCTGGGAACCTGTTCTACTCTGCTTCTATGAGTTTGACTTTATTTTAGATTCCACATATAAGTGAGATCACACAGTATTTGTTTTTCTCTCTCTGGCTTATTTCACTTACCATAATGTCCTCAAGGTGCATACATGTTGTTGCAAATGGCAGGATTTCCTTCTTTCTGATGGCTGTGTAATATTCCATTGTGTGTGTGTGTATATATATATATATATATATATATATATATATATATATATATATACACACACACACACCATGACATACACTTACTTTATTCCCATCTTTTGGCTGTTGTGAATAATGCAATGAACACAGAAGTGCAGATATCTCTCCGAGTTGGTGATTTCATTTCATTTAGATATATATCCAGAAGTGAGATTGCTGGATCATCTCTATTTTTAATTTTTTGAGGAACCTCCCTACTGTTTTCCATAATGTCCATACCAATTTGCATTCCCACCCATGGTGTACAAGGATTCTCTTTTCTCTACATTCTCGCCAACACTTGTTATCTCTTGTCTTTTTCAAAAATGTTATCTTTTATACAGTTTTTAAAGGTTACACTCCATTTACAGTTATTAAAAAATATTGATATATTCCTTGTGTTCTATAATACATCCTTGTAGCCTATCTTACACCCAATAGTTTGGACTTCCCACTTCTCACCCCCATATTGCCCCTCCCCTCTGTCCCCACTGGTAACCATTATTTTATTCTCTATATCTGTGAGTCTGCTTCATTTTTGTTATATTTACTAGTTTGTTGTATTTGTTAGATTCCACATATAAGTGATAGCATGCAGTATTTGTCTTTCTCTGCTCACTTGTTTCACTTAGCATAATTCCCTCCAAGTCCATCCATGTTGCTGCAAATGGCAAAATTTTGTTCTTTTTTATGGCTGAGTAGTATTTCACCATATATCTATATCTATATTTATATCTATATATATCTCACATCTTCTTTATCCACTCATCTGTTGAAGGACATTTAGGTTGCTTCTATATCTTGGCAATTGTAAATAACTCTGCTATGAACATTGGGGTGCATGCATCTTTTTGAATTAGTAGGGTTTTTTTTCAGATATATACCCAGGAGTAGAATTGCTGGGTTATATGGTAGGTCTATTTTTAGTTTTTTGAGAAACCTCCATACCGTGTTTCAGAGTGGCTGCACCAATTTACATTCCCACCAACACTGTACAAGGATTCTCTTTTATCCACATCCTCACCAACACTTGTTCTCTCTTGTTTTTTTGATAAAAGCCATTCTGATAGATATGAGGTGATATCTCATTGTGGTTTTGGTTCTTATTTCCCTGATGGTTAGTGATGTTGAGCACCTTTTCATATATTTGTTGGCCATTGGTATGTCTTCTTTTGAGAAATGTCTATTCAAGTCTTTTGCAATTTTTAAATTGGTTTGTTTTCTTGCTATTGAGATGTTTGAGTTTCTTATATATTTTGGATATTAACCCCTTATCAGATATATGGTTTACAAATATTTTCTCCCATTCCATAGGCTGTCTCTTCACTTTGTTGATGCTTTCCTTTGCTGTGTAGAAGCTTTTTAGTTTGATGCAATCCCATTTGTCTATTTTTGCTTTTGTTGCCCATGCTTTTTGGGTTATATATATTAAAAAACACATTGCTCAGACCAATGTTAAGGAGCTTTTCTTCTATGTTTTATTTTAATAGTTTTATTGTTTCAGGTCTTACTAGTAAGCTTTTAATTCATTTGAGTTGATGATTGTGTATGGAGTGAGGTAAGGGTTCAATTTCATTCTTCTGCACATGGAAAACTAGTTTTCCTAACACTATTTATTGAATAGACTGTTCTTCCCCATTGTGTGTCCTTGGCACCTTTGTTGAAGATCAGTTGGCCATAAATGCATGAATTTATTTCTTGGCACTCTATTCTGTTCCATTGTTCTGTATGTCTGTTTTTATGCCAGTACCACAATGTTTTGATTACTATAGCTTTGTAGTGTACTTTGAAATCAGATAGTGTGATGCCTCCAACTTTGTTCTTTTTGCACAAGATTGTTTTGTTAATGTATAGAAATGCAGCTGACTTTTGTATGTTGATTTTATATTCTGCAACTTTGCTGAATTTATTAGTTCTAACAGTTTATTAGTTTCCACAGGTGTCTCTCTCTGCACTGGGCTGCCCAGGCTTGGGAGAGGTGTGACAGAGGTAATGTAAAGCTGTATTTCCTTCCTTCTTCAGTGTGCCTTTTCTCATTTCTGTGTTCCACTCAGCTGCTGTAATCCCTCACCTGGAATCCTTAGCTCTTTTGAAGGTATTTTTCATTCACAGATAGTTGTTCAAGTTGATGTTTCTCTGAGGGAAAGACCATTGGAAACTCCCATACTGCTATCTTGCTGATGGCACTCTCTCCTCATGCTCTTTTAACAATGCCACTTAAACTTCTGAACAAACTTTTCAGTCTTGAAAGAATAAAAATCTAATGGCAGAATAATAGTTGGATATAAATGATATTCTGGGACAAATTTTTCTACTGTATGCTATTTTATATCTTGCCCCATAGATGCCTGTTTAAAAGCTGGTATAGTAAAGATATTGCCTCTTTGTCTGTTGAAATGTTTCTCAGATCTCTTGAAAGGGGTTGGAGCGAATGCTAATATTTAGCGCATGATGTGCATTCACACGAGGCAGTACTTTCATGGCTTGACAATACTCAGCATCTGAGAGTCCCTATTGCTAAATAACAGGTTAATGTTACACTGACCTGATGCATCCTTTGTGACATGTAGAAGTTCCCCCTTCTTCTCTTGGCTCAGCATTGACTGTGTTGCCCCCAAGTGATGGACATGTTCTGGCCATTAGGATGAGGAGCAAATGAGAAATGGCTGACAGTCATGAAGGGGGTCTGTCCTTTTTTCTTTGGCTCATCCCTGTAGATGTTTGCACAGTAACGTAAGCTCCTCCCTTTCCTACCTAATGTCATTCACTTGTCTGCCCTTCACTCTTAGATCATCCCTGCTGAATTTTCAATCCAATTCTGACTGAGGATTCACACATTAATGATTGGGCTTCCCTGGTGGCGCAGTGGTTGAGAGTCTGCCTGCCGATGCAGGGGACACAGGTTCGTGCCCTGGTCCGGGAAGGTCCCACATGTCGCGGAGCGTCTGGGCCCGTGAGCCATGGCCACTGAGCCTGCGCGTCCAGAGCCTGTGCTCCGCAATGGGAGAGGCCACAACAGTGAGAGGCCCGCATACCGCAAAAAAAAACACACAAAAACAAACAAACAACAACAAAAAAAAACAAACATTAATGATCTTAGTCAACCTGAGAGGTTTGATTTGAGAAGGTATAGGAGTTTGAAATCTAGAGCCTCTAGCAACTTCAAATTAGAGTATTGGGAAAGAGAAGTCTGAATATGGGTGTGGTCAATTTAAGCTCTCCACAAAGAAGGAATCTTTTTAAGGGATCTATTTCCTGAAGAATTACTAGATTCATTCCTTAGCACTCTTTTATTTTTGGAATAGGGGTAAAAGTTAGGTGAGACTTTCAAGAAATTAAGTCAATCCTTATGTCCCATTTAAGCTTAACTTACACCATTCTTTCTAGTACTATGTAGACAGAAGTTGTATTTAATAGCGAAAATCTAAGTAACCATCTCAATCGCCCCTGAGAGAAAAGATTTTTCTCAGGTAATAGGCATATCATTTGAAAACACTTCCCTATGTATTCTTCCTCCTCAGTCCAATGATTCTTTGACTATAGACTTTTAGTTTATGACCCTTTGGAAAGAAAGTAGAAATGAATACTATGATATAGAAGAAGTCTTTGCCAAACAGTAATGGGAAGAAAAAAAGATAGGCCTTTCAGTTCTCAGAAAGGAGAGGGGTAGATGGAAGATGAGACATAATAGATCAGATATTAATCATTTCCATCCATGTGCCCCCCTCCCCCTGCCCTACCCAGGTCATCCTTGAAAGGTGGGAGCAGAATATATAAATGCAGAATTTGTGGTGGAAGTTAAAATAAGAAGAACTTGTGTCCCATTTTTTCTTTGGGCTTCTGGGAAGATATTACCTAATAGTATTGCCAGCATCACCTTTGGTATGTGTATGGGGTGCTGAGCTGAGGGGAATGACGGAGTGAGACATTTATGTAGAAAGAAGTCTGGATACCAGACATCTTCTTTGGCTCCGGTGTACTATAGAAAGGATGCTGAATGTCCTTGTATAATTAAAGGAGATGACGCACAGATAGCTAAGAGTAGAAAGCCAGAAGGCCTGCTTTGGGCAGGGGCCATATGGAGAATGTAGCTGAGATTTTAAATAATTTGTAGTACGAATGATGCCAGGATGAGCCAAGTCATCAGAGTGGTAATGGAGATTACCAGTCACGGTAAGAAAATAACCAAGTTTCACCAGCCATGAATTTCAGTAGCATATACCAGAGGGAAGTGAATAATCATAAAGGACAAAGAACATTTTTAAGGAAGCCAACAAGATTCTGGAGGAAAGAACAAGGGACAACTCTTTGATTTAGGGATGCTTCTTCCCTCTGCCATTAACACACTTAAGATAATATTTATATCCAGAGGCTATGTTGGCTTAGAGAAGGGAACATGGGAGAAACCTTGAAAGGCTGTGCAAGTACCGCCAGAGTTTATGTTAATATGATTATTTAAAGTAAATATGACTGAGTTACTTGACTTGCTAAGCTTAAATTTTCCACTGCCCAGTAAAATAGGAACTTTGAGAGCATGATAATGTCAGACATAGAAAATAAAGAGGCAATATTTTTCATGCAGCTGAGTTTGTAATATGTTAAATTGTTAGCCCCTACAATGCAGTTAAATAGAAAGCATGTAATACATGACATGTAACAGAGTGCCTCTTCTTGAAGATCCCTCCTCCATCAAATTCCACCGTGTATCCCTGAGTCTTGATATGCGCGTTTTGATTATGTGATATGGGGAAATAGCCCTGATTCTGTGGTTCTCAACTTTATTTGTAAAGCTCAGTTTTACAGTTTTTGTCGGTTGTTAAGTTTACAAATGTTACCAAGCTTGAACATTTATTAGGGCTGAAATGGGAGGGAGTCTGTGGTTAGTGGCAGGAATGACCTTGAATAGAAACTCATGCAGGGCAAAGATAATAGAACCGTAAATGTGCTATGTGAGCTAAGGAGCAGTTCTGTATCTGGGTCAGTTTCTCTGTTCCAGAACAGTAGAATCTTCTTTCTCTGCACCAGCTTTTCTGCCATGCAATTGGCCAGGTGAATGATACATCAGAATACCATGAGTTCAAGCCCTCCTGAGGTATGATAAACATAGTGCATTTTCATGGTATTGGCTCTGAAAATTGGCAGTAGTAAGCCGGTCATCTTCTTACCCCTTTTATTACTGTACTCTGTTTGTGATATTTTAAACTGAGAATATAGCCATATATTTTATCATTGTGTAGTCTCTATAGAATGCAAGGTGAATTCCTGATACTACCCACTGCAGAAATAGAGCTCAGATGGACATTTATTGAACACCTATTTGTGTCTGGTACCATATCAGGTGCAATGGATGCAAACACAAATAATCCACGTCCCCTGCCTTTGAGGACTTCATGTGGTAGTGGAATCTGACTTTTGGGTATTCTGTAGGGTTAGTTGAAAATAATGATGGTGATGATAATGATAATGATAACAATAACCACTATTTAGTTAGCACCTACTTTTTAGAAAATAGTATGTGTTTTGCATATATTGTCATTAATTCTTTTGATAATAGTGCAATAAAATTCAATTTATTTGCATTTTAATTTAAAAATTTCCCTAATTCACTCAGATGCATATATAAGAGGCTGAGCCAGAAATTGAACCCGTGGCTGTCTGACTTTCGATTGTAACAATTTATCTAGCAATTGAATATAGCTTGGCCAAAGAAAGATATAATTCTTAATGCGCTCATAGAATCCCCCAAAAATCTGCCAAAGAAACCACATTGGTGTGGAAAAAAACAGTTAGAGAGGGACTCAGATAATTTCCCAAGACCAAAAGAGAATGGGGTTGGAGCTGCCTTTCCTATTTACTCACAGGGAAAACACCATGTACTAAAGAGGTTGGATTAGTAGCTGAAGGGTATTATCAGTGGCTGAAATGCATTATTCCTGAGCTTATCCCCATTGAGAACATCATAGTTTCTTTCTCCTGACTCTTAAGTTTCTGAGTCTAATAGTGTCTAATCTCCCAACATTATGCTTTTTGAAATATAGTGATATTCCTTGTTTAGAGATGATCATGGATTTATAGAGAACCAGCATATATATTTATTAAGTAAAGCAAAGTAAGTTTTGCTTTATGTTTCTTATACTTTTACTTTAGACTATGTGGATTCTTTTGATAGTCAAATGCATCCATTTGTGTATCCAGTAGATGTCAGCATTGGACCATTTCTGACCATTTAGTCTGTCTCCATATTAATTTGAAAGGACCATAAATATTCAGTATGAAATATACTGAGATGTAAAATAGCAGGTGCAGCAAATCTGTGGTGAGGATACATTTAGTGGGTGAAGGATTCAATATTCCATCTACCGAGCAAACAACTGTATATGAGAACCCCATCTGTAGCTTTTTTATCCATGTCCATTTAAAAAAATCAGTTTATTTCAAAGTACCAGTATACTATTTTGTAGAAGATAGCTTTATACAATTGAGTGACAAAATGGATTAAAGTCATTGACATAAATGTAAACATCTGAGTAATTTTAGGTTGCATCTGCTTAAAACCAGAAAGGGACACTGAAGGGGTCTTTAAAAATCTCCTTAGGCTATAATTTCAACCATAAAGTTTTTGGCAAAGTGGTTTTTGAGTTACTCTCTTTTCTCCTCAATATTAAGATTCCAGCTCTTTTGGAGCACATTCAAACCGTTTCTGGTAATACGTACCCCCAAAAGTCAAATGGGTGGTTGATCAACATTAAGTGAAAGATAATATGTATAATTCATGTCTTCACAAGATTCTAAAGTTGACATGAATATTTTCGATTCTTGGCATATAGAACACAAGTTTTCTCAGAAATTGCTCAGTTCTGTGGCTGGGTTAAATAATCAGGATTTGTGTCAAACATAAATTGATTAGGAAGAAATGAAGACATCCTTCTTTTCTTAAGAGTGGAGTCTTATTCATCTAGCCTTTTTCAATTCATGATATGTGAATATATAGTAGCTGAGAGATGAAAGCTGGAGAAATCATTTAGTATAGCACCTTCATGAGGAAATTGAAGACCAAAGAGGTCTTGCTTGAGATGTAAGAGATAGTGTGCGAGCATGAGTCTTCTTTCAGTAGTCTAGTTCATTTCAGAACCAAAAAAATATATTGAGGACATGTGCAAAATTCTATAGTAGACCCCAAGAGGAATTAAAAATTTTCCTTACTCTCAAGGACTTTGGAAGATAAGGTAATTGAAAAATCAGAAACGTGAATAGAACATCAAAATACATTTTAGCAACTTTAATGACAGATATGCTCTCAAGGTGCAGATGAGGGCCACTTAGCTTAGTTAGGGAGGGACTTCATGATTTCTAGATAATGAGCTACTTCTTGCTTGAAAACTCTTCCAAGGTCTATGTTACTAAACTAGGAACAGAGAGCATCATTATTTGGTGGGGTAGTACATGGTGTCTGAAAATGGTTTGACTGACCCACTGCCTTTTGGTGTTTGGGTTCTTTTCCCCCCCCTCAATTAAGTATTAGTCTAGCCTAATATTTCCTAAGTGCTAATGAATGCCTTTATTAGAATCATCTCAGAGATTAGGATTCAGAAGATTGGGTGACTTAAAGAACAGAAAAACAGGGCTTCCCTGGTGGTGCAGTGGTTGAGAGTCCGCCTGCCGATGCAGGGGACACGGGTTCGTGCCCCGGTCCGGGAGGATCTCGCATGCCGTGGAGCGGCTGGGCCCGTGAGCTATGGCCGCTGAGCCTGCGCATCCGGAGGCTGTGCTCTGAAACAGGAGGGGCCGCGGTAGTGAGAGGCCTGCGTACCGCAAAAAAAAAAAAAAAAAAAAAAAAAAAAAAAAGAAAAAAAAAAAAAAAAAAAAAAAAAAAACAGGAAAACAAAGATAACAATTTTGAGGCACAGCTAAATGAAGGTACCACTGATCTAGTTTACAGTGAGCTACCCACACTGGTTCAGCTTGAGACGAACAGCATGAACTTTGTCACTATAAGGAATATAGTTTTTGGTCATATAACAGAACCAAGTTAGATGGTTCACATAGAAATCAAAACCGTAACTGTGGCCTCATTTATACTCTGTTCTCACCCACAAAACTCTTAGGTTGCTGTGTGTAATGACTGTATCCAAAGTGAGCGAGGGGTTTAAGGCTTTGGTAATGTGTGTATCTGATCATATCAATATGTTAAAATGACATTCAAAGTATGGTCTACTTCAAAATAAGTTAGGTGAGTTTCATTGGTCACACAGTAGACTGCTATCTGGAAATGACGGTTTAGCAAATCTTTTCCTTGCTTTTTTCTAAATAATGGGAAAAAATACCTCTTCTATGAGCACTATATAATATTTCCAGCCATCTTTTCTCATTTCTTTGGGATACTACAGGGAAATATATTAGGTCATAACTCAGTCCTGGAGAAAAATTCTGATGATGAACTTAGCTTGTTCAGAGCATCTTTGACATTAATCTGCCATATGCAGTTGCTTTGTGTGAGACTGAAGATCATATTTCAGTTCTGTGCACCAGAATACAAAATTCTATCACACACTTAATCCAAATCACTGGGGTGATACTCCTCTTTATGTAACAAGTGTAGCTCTAGGAATGTGGACATATTCCAGGGAATATAGCTACCAAATTTCTCAGTTCATAGACTACTTGGTGTCATGATCAATGACAAAAATTATTGTGCATTCCCCTGGATTTTTGTGAGTTAAACTTACACCAGTGGGGGGAAAATGTGCCTTAATACTCAAGTAGCTTTTCATTTGGATTAAGAAAAAACATTATAAATAATACTTTTGGTATATATTCAATAGTCCCTATTTCTCTCTGCAGAGGAGAACAGGGCATGGAGGGGTAAGAGATGGGGAGATGGTTATGAGGGTACAGTTCTTCAGAGGTTGGGCATAGTAGTTGTTACTCCTTGTTTGTATCATGGTTTTTAGAGATAAAAGCCCAGTTTGTAAGTTTGCATCTTACGTATTATTTTCAGATTGAACTCATAGCTTTTAAACCTTTAAACCATAGGTTTTCTTTATCAAGACCTTCAATTTTCCCTTTCCAAGATGAATTATTTTAGTATTTCATAAATCTTGTTTCATTACTATTGATACTTTAGCTTGTTTTATCACTTAGTTGCCATTTGCCCACATTCCTTTCTGCCACGTAACACAGAAAGGGTCTGTCTTTTCTTTAGGGTTGGAGACCAAAGAAACGGGGTGGGATATTGGAGGAGTATTTGTTTCTTTCCCATGTGTATCCTGGACATCTAATCTTTCTTACTTGAGGCCAAGTATTTTGGTTTTCAGTGGCTAGCCTGTTTTTTTAATATATATTAATTTTTTAAAACATCTTTATTGGAGTATAATTGCTTTACAATGGTGTGTTAGTTTCTGCTGTATAACAAAGTGAATCAGCTATACACATGCATACATCCCCATATCTCCTCCCTCTTGCGTCTCCCTCCCACCCTCCCTGTCGCACCCCTCTAGGTGGACACAAAGCACTGAGCTGATCTCACTGTGCTATGTGTCTGCTTCCCACTAGCTATTTTACATCTGGCAGTGTATATATGTCCATGTCACTCTATCACTTCATCCCAGCTTACCATTCCGCCTCCCCATGTCCTCATGTCCATTCTCTATGTCTGCATCTTTATTCCTGTCCTGCCCCTAGGTTCTTCAGAACCATTTTTTTAGATTCCATAT
>NW_020185328.1:4070862-4092121 GCF_003031525.2 Neophocaena asiaeorientalis asiaeorientalis
CATCAAGAAAAAAAGGGAGAAGACTCAAATCAACAGAATTATAAATGGAGAGATACCTTCAAGATGGTGGAGGAGTAAGATGTGGAAATCACCTTCCTCCCCACAAATACATCAGAAATACATCTACGTGTGGAACAGCTCCTACAGAATACATACTGAGTACTGGCTGAAGACTTCAGACTTCCCAAAAGATATATATATATTTTTCCTTTTTCTCTTTATGTGAGTGTATATGTGTATGCTTCTTTGTGTGATTTTGTCTGTATAGCTTTGCTTTTACCATTTGTTCTAGGGTTCTGTCTGTCCTTATTTAATAACTTTATTTTATTCTTTCTTTGTTTCTTTTGTTTCTCCCTTTTATTCTGAGCCATGTGGATGACAGGGTCTTGGTGCTCTGGCCACGTGTCACACCCGTGCCTCTGAAGTGGGAGAGCCGAGTTCAGGACATTGGTCCACCAGAGACCTCCCGGCTCCATGTAATATCAAATGGCAAAAGCTCTCCCAGAGATCTCCATCTCAAAGCTAAGACCCAGCTCCACTCAACTACCAGCAAGCTACAGTGCAGGACACCCTATGCCAAACAACTAGCAAGACAGGAACACAACCCCACCCATTAGCAGAGAGGCTGCCTAAGATCATAATAAGGTCAAAGACACCCAAAAAAACAGCGCTGGATGTGGTCCTGCCCACGAGAAAGATAAGATTCAGCCTCATCCACCAGAACACAAGCACCAGTCCCCTCCACCAGGAATCCTGCACTACCCACTGAACCAACCTTACCCACTGGGGGCAGACACCAAAAACAACAGGAACTATGAACCCGCAGCCTGCGAAAAGGAAACCCCAAACACAGTAAATTAAGCAAAATGAGAAGACAGAGAAACACACAGCAGATGAAGGAGCAAGGTAAAAAACCACCAGACCAAACAAATGAAGAGGAAGTAGGCAGTCTACCTGAAAAAGAATTCAAAGTAATGATAGTAAAGATACCAAAATCTTGGAAATAGAATGGAGAAAATACAAGACACGTTTAACAAGGACCTAGAAGAACTAAACAGCAAATAAACAATGATGAACAACACAATAAATAAAATTAAAAATTCGCTGGAAGGGATCAATAGCAGCATAACTGAGGCAGAAGAACGGATAAGTGACCTGGAAGAAAAAATAGTGGAAATAACTACTGCAGACCAGAATAAAGAAAAAGGAATGAAAAGAATTGAGGACAGTCTCAGAGAACTCTGGGACAACATTAAATGCACCAACATTCGAAATATAGGGATCTCAGAAGAATAAGAGAAAAAGAAAGGGATTGAGGGAATATTTGAAAAGATTATATTTAAAACTTCACTAGCATGGGAAAGGAAATAGTCAATCAAGTCCCAGAAGCACAGAGAGTCCCATACAGGAAAAATCCAAGGAGAAACATGCCAAGACACACATTAATCAGACTATCAAAAATTAAATTCAAAGAAAAAATATTAAAAGCAGCAAGGGAAAAACAACAAGTAACATACAAGGGAATCCCCATAAGGTTAACAGTGGATCTTTCAGTAGAAACTCTGCAAGCCAGAAGGGAGTGACAGGACATATTTAAAGTGATGAAGAAGAAAAACCTACAACCAGGATTACTCTACCCAGCAAGGATCTCATTCAGATTTGAAGAAGAAATTAAAACTTTTACAGACAAGCAAAAGCTAAGAGAATTCAGCACCACAAAACCAGCTTTACAACAAATGCTAAAGGAACTTCTCTAGGGAGGAGACACAAGAGAAAGAAAAGACCTACAATAACAAACCCAAAACAATTAAGAAAATGGTAGTAGGAACATACATATTGATAACTACCTTAAATATAGATGGATTAAATGCTCCAACCAAAAGACATAGACTGTCTGAATGGATACAAAAACAAGACCCATATATATGCTGTCTACAAGAGACCCACTTCAGACCTAGGGACACATACAGACTAAAAGTGAGGGGATGGAAAAAGATATTCCATGCAAATGGAAATCAAAGGAAAACTGGAGTAGCACAATCATCAGATAAAATAGACTTTAAAATAAAGAATGTTACAAGATACAAGGAAGGACACTACAGAATGATCAAGGGATCAATCCAAGAAAATACAACAATTGTAAATATTTATTCACCCAACGTAGGAGCACCTCAATACATAAGGCAAATGCTAACAGTCATAAAAGGGGAAATCAACAGTAAGACAATCATAGTAGGGGACTTTAACACCCCACTTTCACCAATGGACAGATCATCCAAAATGAAAATAAATAAGGAAACAAGTAAACAAGGTGGACTTATTTGATATTTATAGGACAGCCATCCAAAACCAACAGAATAAACTTTCTTCTCAAGTGCTCATGGAACATTCTCCAGGAGAGATCATATCTTGGGTCACAAATCAAGCCTTGGGAAATGTAAGAAAATTGAAATCATATCAATTATCTTTTCTGACCACAATGCTGTGAGACTAGATATCAATTACAGGAAAAAAAAATCTGTAAAAAGTACAAACACATGGAGGCTAAACAATACACTACTAAATAACCAAGAGATCACTGAAGAAATCAAAGAAGAAATCAAAATATACCTAGAAACAAATGACAATGAAAGCACGACAACTCAAAACCTATGGGATGTAGCAAAAGCAGTTCTAAGAGGGAAGTTTATAGCAATACAATCCTACCTCAACCCTATGCCAAACAACTAGCAAGACAGGAACACAACCCCACCCATTAGCAGAGAGGCTGCCTAAGATCATAATAAGGTCAAAGACACCCAAAAAAACAGCGCTGGATGTGGTCCTGCCCACGAGAAAGATAAGATTCAGCCTCATCCACCAGAACACAAGCACCAGTCCCCTCCACCAGGAATCCTGCACTACCCACTGAACCAACCTTACCCACTGGGGGCAGACACCAAAAACAACAGGAACTATGAACCTGCAGCCTGCGAAAAGGAAACCCCAAACACAGTAAATTAAGCAAAATGAGAAGACAGAGAAACACACAGCAGATGAAGGAGCAAGGTAAAAAACCACCAGACCAAACAAATGAAGAGGAAGTAGGCAGTCTACCTGAAAAAGAATTCAAAGTAATGATAGTAAAGATACCAAAATCTTGGAAATAGAATGGAGAAAATACAAGACACGTTTAACAAGGACCTAGAAGAACTAAACAGCAAATAAACAATGATGAACAACACAATAAATAAAATTAAAAATTCGCTGGAAGGGATCAATAGCAGCATAACTGAGGCAGAAGAACGGATAAGTGACCTGGAAGAAAAAATAGTGGAAATAACTACTGCAGACCAGAATAAAGAAAAAGGAATGAAAAGAATTGAGGACAGTCTCAGAGAACTCTGGGACAACATTAAATGCACCAACATTCGAAATATAGGGATCTCAGAAGAATAAGAGAAAAAGAAAGGGATTGAGGGAATATTTGAAAAGATTATATTTAAAACTTCACTAGCATGGGAAAGGAAATAGTCAATCAAGTCCCAGAAGCACAGAGAGTCCCATACAGGAAAAATCCAAGGAGAAACATGCCAAGACACACATTAATCAGACTATCAAAAATTAAATTCAAAGAAAAAATATTAAAAGCAGCAAGGGAAAAACAACAAGTAACATACAAGGGAATCCCCATAAGGTTAACAGTGGATCTTTCAGTAGAAACTCTGCAAGCCAGAAGGGAGTGACAGGACATATTTAAAGTGATGAAGAAGAAAAACCTACAACCAGGATTACTCTACCCAGCAAGGATCTCATTCAGATTTGAAGAAGAAATTAAAACTTTTACAGACAAGCAAAAGCTAAGAGAATTCAGCACCACAAAACCAGCTTTACAACAAATGCTAAAGGAACTTCTCTAGGGAGGAGACACAAGAGAAAGAAAAGACCTACAATAACAAACCCAAAACAATTAAGAAAATGGTAGTAGGAACATACATATTGATAACTACCTTAAATATAGATGGATTAAATGCTCCAACCAAAAGACATAGACTGTCTGAATGGATACAAAAACAAGACCCATATATATGCTGTCTACAAGAGACCCACTTCAGACCTAGGGACACATACAGACTAAAAGTGAGGGGATGGAAAAAGATATTCCATGCAAATGGAAATCAAAGGAAAACTGGAGTAGCACAATCATCAGATAAAATAGACTTTAAAATAAAGAATGTTACAAGATACAAGGAAGGACACTACAGAATGATCAAGGGATCAATCCAAGAAAATACAACAATTGTAAATATTTATTCACCCAACGTAGGAGCACCTCAATACATAAGGCAAATGCTAACAGTCATAAAAGGGGAAATCAACAGTAAGACAATCATAGTAGGGGACTTTAACACCCCACTTTCACCAATGGACAGATCATCCAAAATGAAAATAAATAAGGAAACAAGTAAACAAGGTGGACTTATTTGATATTTATAGGACAGCCATCCAAAACCAACAGAATAAACTTTCTTCTCAAGTGCTCATGGAACATTCTCCAGGAGAGATCATATCTTGGGTCACAAATCAAGCCTTGGGAAATGTAAGAAAATTGAAATCATATCAATTATCTTTTCTGACCACAATGCTGTGAGACTAGATATCAATTACAGGAAAAAAAAATCTGTAAAAAGTACAAACACATGGAGGCTAAACAATACACTACTAAATAACCAAGAGATCACTGAAGAAATCAAAGAAGAAATCAAAATATACCTAGAAACAAATGACAATGAAAGCACGACAACTCAAAACCTATGGGATGTAGCAAAAGCAGTTCTAAGAGGGAAGTTTATAGCAATACAATCCTACCTCAAGAAACAAGAAACATCTCAAATAAACAACCTAACCTTACACCTAAAGCAATTAGAGAAAGAAGAACAGAAAAATCCCAAAGTTAGCAGAAGGAAAGAAATCATAAAGATCAGATCAAAAATAAATGAAAAAGAAATGAAGGAAACAGTAGCAAAGATCAATAAAACTAAAAGCTGGTTCTTTGAGGAGATACACAAAATTGATAAACCATTAGCCAGACTCTTCAAGAAAAAAAGGGAGAAGACACAAATAAATTGAATTAGAAATGAAAAAGGAGAAGTAACAACTGACACTGCAGAAATACAAAGAATCATGAGAGATTACTACAAGCAACTATATGCCAATAAAATGGACAACCTGCAAGAAATGGACAAATTCTTAGAAAAGCACAATCTTCCGAGACTGAGCCACCAAGAATTAGAAAATATAAACAGACCAATCAAAAGCACTGAATTTGAAACTGTGATTAAAAATCTTCCAACAAACAAAAGCCCAGGGCCAGATGGCTTCACAGGGAAATTCTATCAAACATTTAGAGAAGAGCTAACACCTATCCTCTCAAACTCTTCCAAAATATAGCAGAGGGAGGAATACTCCGAAACTCATTCTACGAGGCCAACAACACCCTGATACAAAAACCAGATGGAGATGCCACAAAAAAAGAAAACTACAGGCCAATATCACTGATGAACATAGATGCAAAAATCCTCAACAAAATACCAGTAAACAGTATCCAACAGCACATTAAAAGAATCATACACCATGATCAAGTGGGGTTTATCCCAGGAATGCAAGGATTCTTCAATATATGCAAATCAATCAATGTGATACACCATATTAACAAATTGAAGGAGAAAAACCATATGATCACCTCAATGGCTAGACTTTGATCACTGTACAAAATACCATCTCACTGACAGATATTGATTATGAATTTGATTAAAATGATTGGTTTAAAAAAATGATTGGTTTTAATGAGCTATAATTCATGAAGTGAACACAGATTTAGGTTTCAGTTGACAATTTGCCATTCAGAGAAACAAATATCCTGGTGCCATCCTGCTGTCGTGTAATCTCTAGGGCCAGTCTATTTATTTTTGTCTGTGTACCAAACTAGTCTCAGAGAATTTTAGTGTACTTTTGCTAATATTAACTAAGAAACGTGTGTGTGTAGTTTTATTTGAATTTTACTCATCATAAACATGAGAGTGATCTTCATACCTTTTAATTTAGGGTTAGCTTTTTTACTTGATTTTCCCTGCAGACTGCCCATCAGTGCTTCAAAAACATCAACAACTGATAGATTTCTATATAGCTGCCTATGCTGTGGTAACGAAATGTTAATGAGCCTTCACAATATCTAAAGACTTCTGCTTGGGACTATAAGCAGGAAGATCAGCGTTTTAAGATGTTAGCATGTTCCTCAAATTGTTGTTCTGCAAATGATGAAACTTAAAATAATTTATCATTCTAGGACTGCTTTAGCTTTATTGGTTCTAACAACAAGATATCCTCCCGTTAAAATCCTTTGTGTCTCTCTCTTTCTCTCTCTCTTTAGGGCTCATTATAACAGAAGTCAGGCGATTTGGCTCTCAGAGACAGCACAGTAATAAGCACCAAAGGGCTGTTCTCAAAGAAATGAGATATAATCCTGCATGGGTGAAACATTAGAAAAAAGAAAAAGGCCTTTTTAGTGTCTTCTATGCATATATTCTTATGATTTACAGTGATTTAGAAATTATTTTCTGTAATTTGAATGAGATGGATCATGTCTCCACTGAGTATGAATATTGCTGACTATTTTTTTGCATTATATTAATCTGAACATGAAATAATTATTCCCTGAAAAAAGTTTTTAGAGTCTACATAAAATCAGTAGGATCAGATTCTGTGTTTTTATTATTCTGCTGAAATACACAGATTTTGTTTTATTTCTTAAACAGAAAATTAACAATTGCTGGTTATCCGAAGAGAATCAGTGATAAATAACATTTAGAGGCAGAAACTCAACAGGCTGACTCTGCCCCAAGCCTAAGGCAGCCCTGTGTGTGGATTGCTCTCAGACCCTAGCCAGGGAACAAGCTAGAGGCCCAAATGTCACTGCTGGAAAAATACAATATATTCCAGATCAGTCATTTGGGGTCCTGAGGCTTCCAAGAACACTCCACGTCAGTTGGCATAAAGAATGGTTCAGCACAGAGGAGTGGTAAGGAAAGAACACTCACAGCCCTCCAGGAACAAAAGGAGATGGCTCTGATTAAAATATAATGTACATATTTTAGAGACTATAACTGGGGTGTCCGGTTAATGAGATATTTGTTAAGAACCATAATGAGAAGCAACTAATCCTATTTCACATCAAATCACTGTAATAACCCTTTGAGGTAAAAATCTGCACATCTTAAAATCTTAAACTTCCACAGAAAAATTTGCCTCAAAATACAGTTTAAGAGGAAACATGGCACTATTGAGAAATACATTTGAATCATTTTCCTTTACAATAAAAATCCACAGTCTCTCAGACACATTTAACAACATTATAGTAGAGTATTATATTTTTGTTTGCCCTAAAAATATAATGTATTTCCTATGTATTTCTGCTTCAAACTTTTAGCCTCAAGCTTTATTCCAGGAAGGAAACTCTGAACATACCTATCTTTTAGAGAGTGAAGTTTTATGGAATCCTGGATTTCTCCTATCTAGAAATAACAGATTTTTTTTCTCATTTAATATGGAGTTTTACTAATTTATCTAACTTGGTTTATGTGAGTATATGCACCACATTTAAAGGTTCCTAACCCCAAGGAAAGTACTAAGTATAAAACTTTAAAAGAACTTAGTTCACGTCGTGAATTCTATCAACAGTTATTCAACTCAGTCCCCAGGGATCAACACACTTGAAATGTGAACTTTTAAACTTTTGGATACAGGGGACAGGATAGATAGCAATACTCTTGCTGAAAAGTCCAAATATCTCCCTAACCACAGAAAACAGCCAAATAAGCTCCAGACTTTTTTCTTTTCATGGGTAAATGGCATCAGGTATCAAATTAGAATTGGTTTCATTTGCTTCACGTCAAATTTTTTACGACTACCTCGTTTAGAATTTTTCTAGGAGAGGGGTTGGGAAATGTTACAAAGATTATATAAAATCAGGGTCGGTCTTATTCTCAAAGAGTTGATGGTTGGGGATGTTTAGGGGTAAGATCCACACACAGGAGCCACATAAGTCTGCATTCAGTGGAATTCAGAGCCCAGCTCAAGCTGCATGCATGAGATGGCATGAGGTGTGTCTTCAGGGGTTGGACACACTTCACCCAGTGTTCATTTTGATGATTTTTCAGAGTCTGATGCTGCGGGTAAGAATTCTCAATGTCATGGTTTGAGTTCCTCCAGAAGTAGACCCTGAGATAAGGACTCAAGGGCAATTAGTTTCTAAACAGGGATTCTAGGAAATACTTGTAGGAGAGTAGGGAAGAGGGACAGGGAAGGAAAGAAAGCCAGATAAATGGCTCCTTTAAGAAGGTGCCACTCTGAACAACTCTACTTTAATCCACTTGGGGGTCTCGGGAGTACACTGTGAAATACGCGCACAGAGTTAGCTCTTCCTTGCCATCTCTTGTCAGTCATTGGTTATGGGCTGCTTCTGAGGTTCATTAATTTCCTTACACTTCTGGCCTGCTCCATGCATGTACAGAGCAGGCCTTGGTGTCCAGAGAAAGCCCTCAGGTAGTTGCAGATGCTGGCAGTGGCCGTTTGAAAATGTGTACAGAAATGGTGAATGCAGAGAGCGTGTGGAAAGACACAGACAGCATCTGCTATGCTAGGTCAGACATACAAGCTCAGAGATCTTAGGTCAATGTCACTTTAGCAGTAGAATAAAGTATTATTTTAGACTGAGGTTAAGACATATTATAAGACAAATGTTACAAAAAGCAAAATTATCTTTGGAAATACATTAGGGAGACATCATTTTGGACACTGGCCTACAGTTTCTCAATAGATACAACTTTCAGGTTTATGGTAAGCATTGGAACAGAGCATTGTTTCTGCAGTTGAGCAGATGAAGTGGTTGACTTGCATTTGGAGGCAATGTTGTTAAAATAAATGCTATCTTTAAACATCAAAATCAAATTCATTCTTTGAGAGGCACATGAGACCTGATACTGAGGAAAACAACTTGTTCACAATTAATTCAGAGCATGTGTTCCTTGAGTGGAATGGTGAGTGGAATTACCTGCACTGTTTAACTTCTCTCTCTCTCTGTCCTTGGGACTTAAGTTAATTAAGTGCAACATAACTATGCATATGATGTGACTCCATTTATATATAAAGACCAGACTTAATGGAATCATAAATGGGTCCACTCTTTGGTATAATTGGGGAGTGTGGTATACGTGGAAAATGGAATGGATCACACCTACCTTTCCTAAAAATCAATTAAAGCTTTTAAAATGAGTGACATGATAAGTTCAGGAACTAAACTTCAGATATAAAGAATTAGCTGCCAAAAGGTAAACTGCAGTCTGTTCTTCAAGATAAAGCAGTAGGAGAGAACAATGTTGCTTTACAGTAAAATGTAGAAGAAATTGCAGGTCTTAATCCAAATCCTGCTTTTTTGAACAGAGATCAGGGAAAAACAAATCATGAGTTGGAAGGTTGGAACAGAGAAAATGAGGAGAGAAAAATGCAAATATACTGACCCACATGATAACACTTCACTGGCATTGTTCTTTAGAAATATGTTCTAAATGATGCTTCTGCAGGAGGTAGAGTTTTCTCCCCTAACCTCCTAGTAACCCCACTGTTCTTAACTCTGGATTTCTATTATACCACTTTTATCTGAGCTTCTAGTTGAATTAGAAGAATATAGCTGAGGCACAGAGATGTTGGAATGTATACTCCACAGAAGCTGAGAAGTTGGTTATTCTTCCTGCACACGGCATGTGATTAATAAACAGATATTGAAAGAATGAATGGTGGATGTGTTAAGGTGATTTCCTTCCTGGTATCTAGCCAAATTCCCTGAGTTCCAAGTTCTAGGAGCTGTATGGGAAAGACTGAAATCTGTGCGTAGGAAATGGGGTTCAGAGAAGAAGGTGGGATTACAGGAAGAGGGAGAGCCTAGTGGAAGCTAGATTCAGGGTGGTGGAAGGAAGAGTTTCCATGAGTGAAAAGGAAGGTGGCATGATGGGCCAGATTCAGTTAACAGTGCTGAGTAAAGGAAGAGCAGCAGTTCTGTAAGAGCATGAAACAATACTCAAAGGCATTCCTGATTCCCCAGCGTACTTCAATACACCTTTTCTCTATGCTGCCACCTTTTGTACATATTTCCATTTTAACATGTACCACATTGTATTGTCATTATTTTTGGTAGGCCTATGTTTAGGCTTTAAGATAACTACTCCAGATCCTAGGCTTCAGGGAGAGGTGACAGGAGCCTTCCATTGCTTTCTAGATTGTATATAAACACTGCCTGTGAACATGCTATGACAATCCTTTCTCAAAGGAATTCTGTTTTCTCATGTGCTATGCCTTTGCACCTGCTATCTTTACTTGAGATGCCTTAGATCTGCTAGTCTGCTTGGCCAGCTTCTACTCATCTTTAAATCTCAGCATCTCAGCAGACATGCTGTGTCCTCTGTGAAGACTCTGACTAGAGGACTCTTCTTCTTATGTTCACACTGCCTAGCACTTACTGCTTTGTGTTATAACACTATGCTTTGTGCCTGTTTGCCCTCTAGGCTGTTGTTAGGAGCTTTTTCAACCCTACCTCAGTGGTCTCCATCATTCCTGCAGATTCTGCTATGTCTCCTAAGGCTTATTTGAACAGAACTTCCTAGAAAGTACTTGAGCAATCAGTTAGCTGTGTATTACAATAGTTTGCAGGAAGGAGAGTGTGCTCGCAAAACTGTAGAGCCTTGGCCCTGGGTTTAGTGAATAGAGTGTATATGTGGTCTCAGAACTTGCCTTTTTTCCTTGCTCAGAAACCCCTGTTCCTGCCACTTTCAACCCACCCCATTCTCTCTGGACATAACTTTCATAATTCTTGTTTTTCTCTTCTTCTGTCTCATCAGCGGGGTAGGCAGTAGATAGATGATGGCACATGGGCACCTAGAATCCAGTGAAGCTGGAATAATTAGTTTGTTCTCAGAGATACATGGGGCTCTCACAGTCTCTCCACAGCTGTAAGTCCCTGAGGATAGTCAGTGGGCATTTCGTCTTTGTATTCCTAGCTCCTAGGGGTTTGTTAGCTGAATACCTGGATGAGACTATGTAGTTGCTTGGAGATTTCCTTACTACCTGAACCTCAGGAATTTGAATGTGAACCACTTCATGCTGAAGAATGATAAACCTTACTATCAGTGTTCAGTTTCTGACCCAGCTGCCATGGAAACATTAATTCCATCCCTTCTCAGCCAACTTGGATTTATGGCCAGAAAAGAAGTACTTTAGTTCCTTGAAGCATTTACCACATCTATAAAATAAGAACTATGGCTTCCTATCACTGAAAATTGGAGGGGTTTACTGACCTTAACCAAATGGTTATCTAGCCATCTACTATACTTTGCATTTCTAGGATGTTTTATTCTTTTTGAAACATGATCAGCCACCACATGTTATTTGATCCTTTTAGCAACACAATGAAGAAAGTGAGGCAGCTATTATAAACTCAAGTGGTAGGTAAAAGAAAAAAAAAAACAGGGAAGCTCTGTAACTTATCATAATCTTATAGCTAGTTAGTGACAGAGCCAGGGCCATTCCATGAGGCCACCTCATTTACAGACAGACATTCAGAACATTTCTTCAGCTCTTAATGTGTGCCAGGCTCTGGTCTATGTGTGATACATGTATTGATTATTACCTCATTACAACAGGCCTCAGAGATAGGGTGGTAAGCTAATTTTGGCCTGATTCTTAATTCCTTCCTGTCTGGTTCTTCAGTACATCCTTGCCATGGCCTCATTGTGGGAGGAGCATATTTCTCCACCCCTTGACATGGCCAGCTGATCTACGTTGGCCCACTTACATGTGCGCCAGCATGCCAGCCCCAAGCATAGGCCTTAAGAGGCCTTGTGTATTTTCACTCTTCCTCCTGTGCCTCTGCTATTGCCATAAGAGAAAACTGCCTGGCAAGGAGGAAGGATGCTCCATGCAGAGTTGCCTCAGTTGACCCACAGACCTGCAGTAAGAAGTAAAGCTGCCCCAGCTGCTGCCACCAGAGGCCGAGAACTACTCCCACCTGAAGCCAAACCCAGTATAGATCAGCTGGCCCCCAGCCTTTTTGCAGATCTGCGATAATAATTATTCTATAAGCTGATAAGTTTAAGAGTGGTTTGTTAGACAGCATTATTATGGCAGTAGGCTACTGATATTCATAGGTAAGATTGTCTATTATTCCTATTTTGTGGATAAAGAACCTGAGGCACAGAGTAGCTAGGTAATTTGCTTAGAGTTGTTCAGTAAGCAGAGGATCTAGGATTCTAATTCAGGAGCCTGTCTCCACGGCCAAAGTTTTTAAATTCCATACCCTATCTCACTAATATTCTAATGGAATTAATTATCAAAGTAAACTTAATTATTTAGGAATTATGTTTTGAAAAGTAAAGCAGAAAGGCAGTGTGGTATAGAAAAATCTGCAAGGATTTTGAAGTCCGATGTTCCCAGGTTCAGTTCTCAACTCTACTACTTATTAGCTATGTGGCTTTGTGTAAATTATCTGATGACTCTGAAATTTAGTTTCCTTAGAAGAATGGTAATAGCTATTGGCTGTAATATGAGTATTCATTACTCAATTAATCCCATTCAGTGAGCCCTCATGTGCTAGATCCTCTTCTAGGCACTCACAATAGTGCAATGAGTAAGACTCACTCAAAGAGCTACAAACAAGAAGAAGCAAAAATGGTACACAGCAAGATAAAGGAGATATAACTGTGTGGCACAGGGCAGATGAGGAGCACAGATAATGGGGTACTAACCATGCACGTTAGGGTTCTCCAGAGAAACAGAACCAATAGGATATGTATTGTACTATTTATTATAAGATGTACTACAAGGAACTGGCTCACATGATTATGGAGGCTGAGAAGTCCAAGATCTCAGACTTCCCTGGTGGTCCAGGGGTTAAGACTCTGTGCTTCTGCTGCAAGGGGCATGGTTTTGATCCCTGGTCGGGGAACTAAGATCCCACATGCTGTGTGGCCAAAAAACAAACAAACAAAACAAGCAAACAAAAAACTCCAAAAAAAAAGAGAAGTTCAAGATCTGCAGTTAATAAGCTGTGGATCCAGGAGAACTGATGATTTAGTTCCAGTGTGAGTCCGAAGGCCTGAGAAGCAGGATAGCAAATAGTGTAAGCCTTATTCTGAGCTTGAGTCAGAAGACAGGAGAAGACTGATATTCCAGCTCAAAGATAGGCAGAGTGACTGAATTCTCCCTTACTCAGCCTTTTTGTTCTATTCGTGCCTTCAACAGATTGGCTGAGGCCCACGCACACTGTGGGGCGGGCAATCTGCTTGGGGGGTTGGGAAATCTGCTTTAGTCAGTCTACTGATTCAAAATTAATGTCAGCTGGAAACACCTTCACAGACACACCTAGAATAATGCTTAACAAAATAGCTGGGTACCTTAGTCTAGTCAAGTTGACCCATAGAAATTAACTATCATACCCTGATTTGGGAGGTCGTTAAGGAAAACTTTTCAAAGGAGATGGTACTTATGAGTCTTGTATGTACGTGTAAAACATTAGCCTAACATGTATTAGATGCTCATTAAATGTTAGTTTTCTATCTTCTTCAAAGGTCGTAAGAACAAATTTTTGTTGGCCCAGCAAAAACATTTCAAGCCAGAAAGCATAGGTGTTCTTTTTTTCCTTACGTGCTGAACTAAAGAAATGCTGACTCTCTTACTGATGATGAGGGTCACTGGCATGGTTCATTTGTAATTGCACAACATAATTCCACCCCCAAATAGAATGCTTTTTGATGGTGTTTTAAAATCTCCAATTGCTTTTTACTTATGAGGTGAATTTACAGTGAGTTATGCTTCAAGGTAATTTAACCTGACAGGATACACCATACTAAACGTTTACAGACACAGTTTTGATTCCTCCCTGGAGAAGAAGCTGTTAGAGTAGAGTGGTAATCGCTGTAACATGATCAGCATGGGGGAGATTGATCACACCTAGAAAAGTGACCTCTCGGAGGTTCTTTGCAAAAGGTACACCTTTCCTGTTGATTGATTACACATCAGGGTGACCATCCCTGGGTGGGAAAACCCAGTGTGGTCCTTTCTTTCTGCTAGCACGTGCACTTTTTTTGTTAGGGTTCATGCAAGATTGATGTGCAGCCGCTGTAGTGTAGGGTCCCTGATACTCATGCCATGAAAATCCAGCTAGTTTTGAAAAGAGAGAGAGAAGGATTTATTATCCATGAATATAAATACAGTAAGTCTAATTCAAAATGGTGATTAAATTTGAATAAGCCCATGAGAGCAGTCTTCTTCAGAATTGCTGACAAGAGGATTAAGATGTCTTCATAGAAGACCACTACCCTCTACATCCTGTCCCCAGCATGCCTCAGAGTTTGTGGTGTATTGGTAGTTTAATGCTGAGCATCCTAAGTTTTAATTCCAGATCATTGCCCTTTCACTTCCATACAAAATCTCTTCCATACATTAAGGCTCACTCCATCCTCCACCCCAAATTGTCAATGTTATCACCTAACTGGTTACTTGCCCCCATTCCTTGAAGAATTTGGCACAGGCTTTATAATATTTTTCTTCACCCTATTTCTCTCCTGAGTAACTTCAATATATACAAGGATAGTACATCAATTCCTGCCTCTTTGTGATTTCACCTCCTTAACTTCAGGGATCTTAACCTTTGTTAACTCACTCCCTAGAGCGTGTCATCATCTGCTTGTCATCCTCTGCCTGCCTCAATTCCAAACATATTAATTTAAAACACTGTAATCTTAGACCACATCTTCCTATCTTTTCTTTCCCTATTTTAGCATCTTCTTCTGATATTGCCACTAGATTTGTCCTTCACATTCTCAGAACCTCTAATCCCTTGATCCTTTACTATTCCTCTGTCAGCTCCCTCTCATTGTCTCTTCCTTACCCAGCCTAAACCCTATTGTCTGTCACTTCAAACAATTTTTCTTTGCTCTTATTTTCAGATCTCTTGTCCTGTTTTCTTAAGTCTCAACCATATAGAAAATCCCCAACTTTAGATCAGTCTATTTTTTTCTTTTGTTGCTTCTTCTCTTTATCCAGAATGCTGAACATTACTAAAAAAAAAATCACACAACTTTGAAAATTAATGCCATTTGATTGCTATTAATGCCATTTGATTGCTGTTAATGCCAATTAACTTCATGATCTCTAACCTCAAATGGATCAACCCATCTAAAATTCCTTCAATGGATCCTACATCACTTTTTCTACACTCTCTTTAAACATCCATACTTCCTGTCTTTCTTCCTCTCAGCAGATAACTTTGCCTCTGACTTCATAAAGAAAAGAGAACTCAGATTAAAACTACCTCAAAGTTCTGCCACCCCACCTACAAACTTATTGCATTAAGCCATTTCCTCCTTGTTTTCATATCTCTCAGTGAAATTGTAACTATAAATCTTGTTTTAAAGATAGTCCTCCAGAACGGACGTGTGGACACAGGGGGAGGGGGGGGAATGGGATGAATTGGGAGAATAGATTTGACATAAATACACTACCATGTGTAAAAATAGATAACTAGTGGGAACCTGCGGTATAGCACAGGGAGGTCAGGTCGGTGGTCTGTGATGACCTAGATGGGTGGGATGGGGGGAGGGGGGTCCAAGACAGAGGGGATATATGTATACATATGGCTGATTCACTTCACTGTAAGCAGAAACTAACACAATATTGTAAAGTAATTATACTACAATTAAAAAAGAGAAACTCATAGTGCTCCAAAAAAAAGAGTTATTACTGGAGGTAAATTTTACCTAGGTGGCTGCATCTATAAGGTGGGGCACACATCGAAATAAATAAATAAACAATAAAAATAGTCCTCCATGATTCCACACCCTTTCCTTCTCATCCTTGTTTGCTTATCCAACATATCCAATTTCTTATGCCAAAAACTTTATTCTATTCTTTGTTCTTTGGTCCTCATCTTCCACATTGGATAATCACTAAGACCTGTCAAAACTACCTCCTAAATATTTTTCAAATTCATCTCTTTTTCTTCATCCTATTGCAACGGGGTTGCTGCAATAGGCTTTTTGTAACCAGCCATTTGGCCTCCCATTGTACCTCAAACCAATTTGTTCTTCGTATCTCAGCCAGAGTGATGTTCCGAATGCCAACCTGATCCTGTGACGTCCCAGGTTAAAATCTTTCTGTGCTCCACACGTCTTTAAAATAAAGTTCAAAGTCTGTAAGCCAGCTTGCAAGTCTTCCATTACCTTGTAAACGTACCTCTCGTGTTATGTCTCACCAATGCCTCCCACCTCATCTTGAAAACCGAGCTGTGAATCAGTGGAATTTCTAAAAATTTGACACTTCTGGTCTTACTTCATGGGCATTGCGCTTGCCATAGTTTTACCTTTTTTAAATCCTGTTCTTTACTCCACTTCAGGTTTCAACTTAGTACTTCCTTTATGGATTTTTAACTTGACCCTTCCTTCAAGACTGAGTTAGATATCCCTCTTATGCTTTTCTGTTGCATGTTATATTTTCACCATTTTTAATCCTTATCATAGAATATTGCAATTGTTTCTTTTTCTGTGCTCTTTCACACTAGACAATGAGTTTCTGAAGGGCAGGGTTTGTCTTTTTCACTAGGTTAATCTCCCATGGTCTTGGCACAAAGTAGAGACTCAATCAACATTTGTTGACAGGAATTCCAGTAGCATAATGGCATGTGCTATGGTATTTCTCTTTACTGGTTGTAGAGTGGCATGGATGATTGGAACCACCAGTAACCACGTAGTTGAATTGCAGAAATAAAGAGGAAGTGTGGGCAGTTCATTCACTGTAGCATGGAAGAGAACCAAAAAACGTAATCATGGCAAATTTTGAATTCATCTTTATTGGAATATCATCTTTATTTTGGAGAGTTTCAATGGCTTCTGATATTCTATGACATTCATCTTCATACATCTATCTTTGTTATGAACAGGATGATACTTTACAGGGGTTTTTGGGGATGTTGTGGGGGATGGATAGGGAAAGATAATCTCTCATTTTTGGAACCATTTCATGCCCCCAAAATCTTCAAATCTCATGCTAAGATATAGTATTTTGTTTTTGTGCCACGCAGTGAGGCTTCATTCAACAGTGGCATTTTATTAGAAATGTACTATCACAGATAATTTCCAGGCGGGCATTTGAAGTGGATTATTATATGGAAAAGGAATTTTCAAAACCCAGCTCTGTACTTAAAACTCTTGGATAAAATAGCAGAGTGTATCTGGTATAATGGGACCACTTAAAATTCTATGTTGCAAATAGTGTTGCTAAAGAGAACTTTTAGGTCTCTCATAATTCTGAGTTGCACCTGCTCACTGCAAGTTTTAGTCATATTTCAGGCAGGGTATTTGACAGAGTAGTAATGAGGTTTATGGTACATTTTATTTAACCTTCCATCAGGTAGGCCAATTAAAATGTTACATCTGAAAAAGCACATATTTCGATTTCTGCCTAGGGATGTAATACATAAACTTACGTTTGGACATGCCTTTGCTTTATACCCTTCAATTAATGACATCTCCCAATTTATTCTCTTGGGCTGGTTAGTACTACTCCTCAAGGCCCAGTAACAATAAACCCCAAACTATGAATTTGATCCCATAAAAGACAGTTGGTGTTCACTGAATGGAACATGAAAGAGGAGCCTTACCTGTGTCCACACTTTGACTTGCGCTTTTTCAGTTGTGGTCAAAAAAAGCAAAAGTGAATTTGGATGGATTTTTTTCAAGGACGTTTTTTCCTTCTAAAAAGAAAAATCAAAGTAACCGGGCCAAGAGGGAACTATTACTGTTACTGGAAACCTTTCTTTGTAACTTTGGTTTCCTTTTCTAAGGGTTTACCTTTCCCAGGGTAAAGTAAAGAAAAATGGACCAGTCTGGTTGATAGAATCCTAGAGAACTTTATTGTCTTCCTGATGATACAAGGATGATAAAAACCAGCAACGTAACGAATTAAGCTCAATTCTAAGTAAAAAAAATTATAGCATATTTCAATGAATTATTTAAACAGAAACAAGTGCAAAATTAATGATAACTAAGCATAAAAGTTCAGACTGAACAATCATGGGAGTATTTAGGGACACAGAGAGAGAAAGGAAGCTGAACAATGACATGTCTTCTATACAGCACAGTCTCTTATTATTGGAATTCAATTATGCCATGCATAAAAGCATGTCATTCTAAGAACTGTAAATTACCTAGTCTAATTATTTGGCAGGTTTTGGATCTGACCTTCCATTTTGGCCGGGTATCAGCCATAAGAATACCACAGACTACATAGCTTAAACCACAGAAATTTATTTTCTCATAGTTCTGAAAGGTGGAAAGTCCAAGATCAAGTTTCTGGAAGGGTTTGGTTTATGGTGAAGGCTCTTTTCCTGTCTTGCAGATGGCTGCTTTTGTCCTCACATGGACTTCCTTTGAATTCGAAGAGAAAAAGAGAGAGAGAGAGAGATTTTCTCTTTTCCTCTTCTTGTAAGGCCACCAGTCCTATTGGAATAGGGTCTCATCTTTATGACCTCATTTAACCTTAATTACCTCCTAAAGACACTATCTCCAAATATAGTCACTACAGTCACACTGAGGGTTAGGGCTTTAACATATGAGTTTTAGGGGGGACAAAATTCAGTCTATAGCAGACCCGAAGAAAGACTAAGGGATTATTAGAATTTAAGAACAAATGTACAGCCCATATGCAGTAACGGGGCCATGAATAAAGAGGGTGGAGCTTATATTAACCTGCTGATTTTGTTAAAATCCCAAATTCAACTAAACCAAATTTTCTTTTTTTTCTTCTTTATTTTTTAAATTTTGTTTTTTTATATTTGAATTTTATCTTATTTTATTTTTTTATACAGCAGGTTCTTTTTATCAATTTCATACATATTGGTATATATATGTCAATCCCAGCCTCCCAATTCATCCCATCACCACCACGACCTTCCCCCACTTTCCTCCCTTTGTACCCATACGTTTTAAACCAAATTTTCAAAAAGCAATATATAACTCCTGAAACAAAAGAAGACAAATTGTGTGATGAACATGGAGATTCACCATCTGTTCCTCCTTCAAGGAAGGAAGTTGTTGTGGAGCTGCTGGGAGTACTGTCTGCAGACGTACATCAGTGCACAACCCCTGCAGGTACTGCTTCAGCTGTAGAGAACCCCTTGCCCAGGATGATACCTTTTCCAGGGCAGCGAGAATCTGAAGACTGATCCAGGTAGGAGTATTTAGAGATTATTTCAGCACAACAAGTGACAGATCTCATGGGCCATTTTAGCTCCAGAGTTCCCTGTGGGGTTGGCTGAAGCTTTCGTTGGTCCCACAGCCTTGCTTCCTTCTCTGTTCTATGGGTGTTAATCCCGTGGCATGCCCTAATAAACATCCTGCACACTGTACCCCATCTCAGAATCTGCCTCTTGAATAACCTAACCTGCAACAGGTTGTGATCCAGTTTCATATGACTCATCTGTTTAGAATCATCATAAAGTATGATCAAAAGCAAAAGAATGAGATATCTTTATATATACTGACAACTAAGTTTACAACCTGATTCATTTGACCCATCACTGTTTCCAACAATTTCTATCATTTGTTCTTTTTAGTATACAAATGTATGTGTACATAATTTTTATAAAATTTGATCATGATATATGTATATGTATGTATATACATATATATACACACACATTTGTTTATATATATTCATTTGTTTTTATGTTTTTTTGACTAAATCATGGCTTTTCTTTCATGTCAGTACCTAGACAGTTTCACAATATATAGACAGTTTTAATTCCCCCCCCAAACTTTTTAATTTGAAAAATTTCCACCCTTCAGAAGAGTTGTGAGAATATACTTTATCCAGATTAATTATAAATAGTGTGCCACATTTTCTCTCCTCTCTCTTTTGTTGTATATATATGTTATATATAGTTATATAATTATACAAATTTTTAAAACTCAGTTATTTGAAAGCAGGTTGCAGATCTCAAGATAGTTCTCAAGTAAATACTTCAGGATGTATTTCCTAAGTACAAGAATTTTCACTTAATAACAACAAAGCACAATATAATACCACACTCCAAATATGTAACATTGTTGTAATATTTCTAATATATAATCCATCTTCAAATTTCCCTAATTGTCTCAAAATGTCCTTTTTTTTGATCCAGGATCCAACCAGAAATTATGCAATGAATTTAGTTGCATGTCCCTTTAGTTTTCTTTCCTCTGCCTTTTTTTTCTTTGATATTTTAAAATATTACTGTTTTTGAAGAGTTCAGGCCAGTTGTTCTGTAGAGTGACCTTCAGTTTAAATTTGCCTGAATGTTTCTTCATGATTAGTTAATATTACATAGACGGTATAATATAATATCCTTCAAGATATATTATATAAGGCACTATATTAAGTTAATTTGTCCCATTGGTGATGTTAGTGTCCACCAGATTTCTTCATTGTAAAGGTCCTTTTTGAAGAAGCAAATATTAATAAAGAATTATATAGACTAAAACCCTTTTCTCATCTAGATAATTTTTTTAACATCTTTATTAAAGTATAATTGCTTTACAATGGCGTTAGTTTCTGCTTTATAACAAAGTGAATCAGTTATACATATACATATGTCCCCATATCTCTTCCCTCTTGCATCTCCCTCCCTCCCACCCTCCCTATCCCACCCCTCTAGGTGGTCACAAAGCACCAAGCTGATCTCCCACTGCTATGTGGCTGCTTCCCACCAGTTATCTATTTTACGTTTGGTAGTATATATATGTCCATGCCACTCTCTCACTTTGTCCCACCTAACCCTTCCCCCTCCCTGTAACCTCAAGTCCATTCTCAAGTAGGTCTGTATCTTTATTCCCGTCTTGCCCATAGGTTATTCTGACCACTTTTTTTCTTTTTTTGTTTTAATTTCCATATATATGTGTTAGCATACGGTATTTGTTTTTCTCTTTCTGACTTACTTCACTCTGTATGACAGCCTCTAGGTCCATCCATCTCACTACAAATATCTCACTTTCGTTCCTCTTTATGGCTGAGTAATATGCCATTGTATATATGTGCCACATCTTCTTTATCCATTCATCTCTTGATGGACACTTACGTTGCTTCCATATCCTGGCTATTGTACATACAGCTGCAATGAACATTGTGGAACATGACTTTTTTT
>NW_020185328.1:4092318-4092638 GCF_003031525.2 Neophocaena asiaeorientalis asiaeorientalis
CTTTTTTTCCACACCCTCTCCAGCATTTATTGTTTGTAGATTTTTTGATGATGGCCATTCTGACTGGTGTGAGATGATATCTCATTGTAGTTTTTATTTTCATTTCTCTTATGATTAATGATGTTGAGCAGTATTTCATATGTTTGTTGGCAATCTGTACAACTTTGGAGAAATGTCTGTTTAGGTCATCTGCCCATTTTTGGATTGGGTTGTTTGTTCTTTTGTTATTGAGCTGCATAAGCTGCTTATAAATTTTGGAGATTAATCCGTTGTCAGTTGCTTCATTTGCAAATATTTTCTCCCATTCTGAGGGTTGTCTT
>NW_020185328.1:4092884-4187652 GCF_003031525.2 Neophocaena asiaeorientalis asiaeorientalis
TGAATCTGTAGATTGCTTTGGGTAGTAGAGTCATTTTCACAATGTTGATTCTTCCAGTCCAAGAACATGGTATATCTCTCCACCTATTTGTATCATGTTTAATTTCTTTCATCAGTGTCTTATAATTTTCTGCCCACAGGTCTTTTGTCTCTTTAGGTAGGTTTATTCCTAGATATTTTATTCTTTTTGTTGCAATGGTAAATGCGAGTGTTTTCTTAATTTCACTTTTGGATTTTTCATCATTAGTGTATAGGAATGCAAGAGATTTCTGTGCATTAATTTTGTATCATGCTACTTTACCAAATTCATTGATTAGCTCTAGTAGTTTTCTGGTAGCATCTGTAGGATTCTCTATGTATAATATCATGTCACCTGCAGTGACAGCATTACTTCTTTTCCGATTTGGATTCCTTTTATTTCTTTTTCTTCTCTCATTGCTGTGGCTAAAACTTCCAAAACTATGTTGAATAATAGCGGTGAGAGTGGGCAACCTTGTCTTGTTCCTGATCTTAGTGGAAATGGTTTCAGTTTTTCACCATTGAGGATGATGTTGGCTGTGGGTTTGTCATATATGGCGTTTATTATGTTGAGGAAAGTTCCCTCTATGCCTACTTTCTGGAGGGTTTTTATCATCAATGGGTGTTGAATTTTGTTGAAAGCTTTCTCTGCATCCATTGAGATGATCATATGGTTTTTCTGCTTCAATTTGTTAATATGATGTATCATGTTGATTGATTTGCATATATTGAAGAATCCTTGCATTCCTGGGATAAACCCACTTTTAATGCGGTGTTGGATTCTGTTTGCTAGTATTTCGTTGAGGATTTTTGCATCTATTTGCATCTATTTTCATCAGTGATATTGGCCTGTAGTTTTCTTTCTTTGTGACATCTTTTTCTGGTTTTGGTATTAGAATGATGGTGGCCTCGTAGAATGAATTTGGGAGTGTTCCTCCCTCTGCTATATTTTGGAAGAGTTTGAGAAGGATAGATGTTAGCTCTTCTCTAAATGTTTGATAGAATTAGCCTGAGAAGCCATCTGGTCCTTGGCTTTTGTTTGTTGGAAGACTTTTTCTTTTTTTTTTTTTTTTTTTTTTTTTGCGGTACGCGGGCCTCTCACTGTTTGTGGCCTCTCCCATTGCGGAGCACAGGCTCCGGACGCAAAGGCTCAGCGGCCATAGCTCACGGGCCTAGCCGCTCCGCGGCATGTGGGATCTTCCCAGACCAGGGCACGAACCCGTGTCCCCTGCATCGGCAGGCAGACTCTCAACCACTGCACCACCAGGGAAGCCCTGTTGGAAGACTTTTAATCACAGTTTCAATTTCAGTGCTTGTGATTGGTCTGTTCATATTTTCTATTTCTTCCTGGTTCAGTCTCAGAAGGTTGTACATTTTAAGAATTTGTCCATTTCTTGCAGGCTGTCCATTTTATTGGCATATAGTTGCTTGTAGTAATCTCTCATGATCCTTTGTATTCCTGCAGTGTCAGTTGTTACTTCTCCTTTTTCAGTTCTAATTCAATGGATTTGAGTCTACTCCCTTTTTTTCTTGAAAAGTCTGACTAATAGTTTATCAATTTTGTTCATCTTCTCAAAGAACCAGCTTTTAGTTTTATTGATCTTTTTAATCATTTCCTTCATTTCTTTTTCATTTATTTCTAATCTGATCTTTATGATTTCTTTCCTTCTGCTAACTTTGGGGCTTTTCTGTTCTTTCTCTGATTGCTTACGGTGTAAGTTTAGGTTGTTTATTTGAGATGTTTTTTGTTTCCTAAGGTAGGATTGTTTTGATATAAACTTCCCACTTAGAACTGCTTTTGCTGCATCCCATAGGTTTTGGATCATCGTGTTTTCAAGGTCATTTGTTTCTAGGTGTTTTTTGATTTCCTCTTTGATTTCTTCAGTGATCTCTTGCTTATTAAGTAGTGTGTTGTGTACTCTCCATGTGTTTGTGTCTGGTACAGATTTTTTCCAGTAATTGATATCTAGTTTCATAGCATTGTGATCGGAAAAGATACTTGGTACAATTTCAATTTTCTTAAATTTACCAAGGCTTGATTTGTGACCTAAGATATGATCTATCCTGGAGAATGTTCCATGAGCACTTGAGAAGAATGTGTATTCTGTTGTTTTTTGATGGAATGTCCTATAAATATCAATTAAGTCCATCTTCTTTAATGTATCATTTAATTGTGTTTCCTTATTTATTTTTATTTTGGATGAATTGTCCGGTGAAAGTGGGGTGTTAAAGTCCCCTACTATGAATGTGTTACTGTCGATTTCCCCTTTTATGGCTGTTAGTATTTGCCTTATGTATTGAGGTGCTCCTATATTAGGTGCATAAATATTTACAATTGTTATGTCTTCTTCTTGGATTGATCCTTTGATCATTATGTAGTACCCTTAATTTTCATTCTTTTTTCTTTATTCTGCTCTGCAGTAGTTATTTCCACTATTTTATCTTCCAGGTCACTGATCTGTTCTTCTGCCTCAGTTATTCTGCTATTGATCCCTTCTAGAGAATTTCAGTTTTATTTATTGTGTTGTTCATCACTGTTTGTTTTCTCTTTAGTTCTCCTAGTTCCTTGTTAAACATTTCTTGTATTTTCTCCATTCTATTTCCAAGATTTTGGATCATCTTTAGTATCATTATTCTGAATTCTTTTTCAGGTAGACTGCCTATTTCCTCTTCATTTGTTAGGTCTGGTGGGGTTTTGCCTTGCTTCTTTATATGCTGTGTGTTTCTCTGTCTTCTCGTTTTGCTTAACTTACTGTGTTTGGGGTCTCCTTTTTGCAGGCTGCAGGTTCGTAGTTTCCATTGTTTTTGGTGTCTGTCCCCAGTGTCTAAGGTTGGTTCAGTGAGTTGTTTAGGCTTCATGGTGGAGGGGACTAGTGCCTGTGTTCTGGTGGATGAAGCTGGATCTTATCTTTCTGGTGGACAGGTGCAACTCTGTTGTTGTGTTTTAGGGTGTCTGTGGCCTTATTATGATTTTAGGCAGCCTCTCTGCTAATGGGTGGGGTTGTGTTCCTGCCTTGCTAGTTGTTTGGCATAGGGTGTCCTGCACTGTAGCTTGCTGGTCGTTGAGTGGAGCTGGGTCGTGGTGCTGAGATGGAGATCTCTGGGAGATTTTCACCATTTGATATTACGTGGAGCTGGGAGGTCTCTTGTGGACCAGTGCCCTGAACTTGGCTCTCCCACATCAGTGGCACAGCCCTGACGCCTAGCTGGAACACCAAGAGCCTGTCCTCAACAGAGCTCAGAATAAAAGGGAGAAAATAAAGAAAGAAAGAAGAAGATAAAATAAAATAAAATAAATTAAAAAAAATAAAGTTATTAAAAAAATAATTATTAAAAAAAAATATTATTACGTAATAAAAAAAAAGGACAGATAGAACCGTAGGACAAATGGTAAAAGCAAAGCTATACAGACAAAATCACACACAGAAGCATACACATACACACTCACAAAAAGAGAAAAAGGGTAAAAAAAAATATATATATCGTTGCTCCCTAAGTCCACCTCCTCAATTTGGGATGATTCGTTGTCAATCAGGTATTCCACAGATGCAGGGTACATCAAGTTGATTGTGAAGATTTAATCTGCTGCTCCTGAGGCTACTGGGAGAGATTTCCCTTTCTCTTCTTTGTTTTCACAGTTCCAGGGGTTCAGCTTTGGATTTGGCCCCGCCTCTGCGTGTAGGTAGCCTGAGGGCGTCTGTTCTTCACTCAGACAGGACGGGGTTAAAGGAACATCTGATTCGGGGGCTCTGGCTCACTCAGGCTGGGGGGAGGGATGGGTACGGAGTGCGGGGCGAGCCTGCGGCGGCAGAGGCCAGCTTGACGTTGCACCAGCCTGAGGCGCGCCGTGTGTTCTCCTGGGGAAGGTGTGGCAGTGGCGGGCCGCACAGGCTCCTGGGAGGGGTGGTGGAAAGTGACCTGTGCTCGCACACAGGCTTTTTGGTGGCGGCAGCAGTAGCCTTAGCATCTCATGCCTATCTTTGGGGTCCGCGCTAATAGCTGTGGCTCGCGCCAGTCTCTGGTGCTCCTTAAGCAGCGCTCTTAATCCCCTCTCCTCATGCACCAAGAAACAAAGAGGCAAGAGAAAGTCTCTTGTCTCTTGGGCAGCTCCAGACCTTTTCCCGGAGTCCCTCCCGGCTAGCTGTGGTGCACTGGCCCCCTTCAGGCTGTGTTCACGCAGCCAACCCCAGTCCTCTCCCTGCGATCCGACCTCCGAAGCCTGAGCCTCAACTCCCAGCCCCCGCCCATTCCGGGTGAGCAGACAAGCCTCTCGGGCTGGTGAGTGCTGGTCGGCACCGATCCTCTGTGCGGGAATCACTTACGCTTTGCTCTCCGCACCCCTGTTGCTGTGCTTTCCTCCGCGGCTCTGAAGCTTCCCTCCTCTGCCACCCGCAGTCTCCGCCATCCAAGGACCTAGTGTATGGAAACCTTTCCTACTTCACAGCTCCCTCCCACTGGTGCAGGTGCAGGTCCTGTACCTATTCTTTTGTCTCTGTTTTTTCTTTTTTTTTGCCCTACCCAGGTACGTGGGGAGTTTCTTGCCTTTTGGGAGGTCTGAGGTCTTCTGCCAGCATTCAGTAGGTGCTCTTTAGGAGTTGTTCCACGTGTAGATGTATTTCTGATGTATTTGTGGGGAGGAAGGTGATCTCCGCGTCTTACTCTTCTGCCATCCTGAAGCTCCTCCATCTAGATAATTTGTTTAACTTTTATACTTAAGTTTATTTCCCAAAACCATATTAACCCACATCCCATGACAAACAATAGAGACATTATCAAAAGATCTGGGAAAAATCAACTTGTAAGTTTGACATTCATTCTCAATTCAGAAATTTGTCCTTAGAAGTACCATCTAGTAATCTCACCTTCTTATTGTGGCCTTTTGTCATTTTATGACACGCAGTGTCTACCCAAAAATACTTGGGAAATTTCCCTCATGGATCTGAACATTCTTAACCTCTTGTCACCTAAGATATTGCTTCCATCTGTATGTTGTCTTCCCAATGTGCAGTAAAACTAAAGGAGAACATCAATATTACATGAACATCAACATTACATAACATCAACATTGAACATCAACATTACATAACTCCTATATATCAAATGGAAGGAGAGTAAAGGTAAACCTTAAAAAATGACAAAAAGTATTGCAGATTATCACCAGATGGCCCTTTCGAAAGTTAGAAAAATAATGGATATTGGAAATCATAGTGATAAAGGGAAAAATAGAAAGGGGGAATGCAGTGCAAGCAAATTGGCTGCAAATTGTGAACAGCTCATCCCAATTCCAGTGGAACATTTTTCTTTCAACATTTGAATCAGCCAATTTGGGTTTAAAATTCTGGCTCCTCCCTTTTATCACTGCTTGATCCTGGGCACGTTACTTAATTAAACTCCCTAAGCCTCAATTTCCTCATCTATTAAATGGGGATAATAATACTCATGTTGCATAAGTTTTATAAGGTTAGAAATATTGGATGCTCAATTCCTAATTTCCAGTAGATATTAAACAAAAAGTATCTACTGTTATAACTATTACTAAACTATTACTAATGAACCTTTTTATGGTCCTTTATAGTATATAGACAACATTCACATCAGACATTCTCTCATTAAATTCTTGCAAGAAAAAAAAATTACAGATAAGAAGTGGAGGGTCAGCAAGATTAGCAAAATTAGCAGCCTGCCAAGTCACATGTTAATGAAACATTAAAGCTGGAATCCAAACCCACATCTTATAATTTTTAACTAGTATTGCTTTTACTCTATGATGTTAAACTAAGAGTGAAGGAATAGTGCTATCTCCCTATACACAGAAAACATTAAAAAAATTTTTTTTTAAATTTTATATTAAAGCATAGTTGATTTACAATGTTATGTTAGTTTTTAGGTGTACAGCAAAGTGATTCAGCTGTACATATACATGTATCTATTCTTTTTCAAATTCTTTTCCCATTTAGGTTATTACAGAATACTGAGCAGCATTCCCTGGGCTATATGGTAGTAGGTCCTTGTTGATTATCTATTTTAAATATAGCAGTGTTTCTGTTTGTTTGTTTTGTTTGTATTTTTTTTTGGCCATGCCATGCAGCTTAAGGGATCTTAGCTCCCCAACTAAGGATCAAACCCGGGCAACCTGGGGCCCCTGCTGTGGAAGAACAGAGTCCTAACCACTGGACTGCCAGGGAATTCCCTAGCAGTGTTTTTAATGTCTCTAAAACAGATGAATAAATAGCATCACATAGTTTATGTAATGCTAATTTTAATGAAAGGAAAAATGTCAACTCCAAATCAAAGAAAATAAACCGTTAAACAGAACTGCAAGAAACAATGTTTCTCAGAAACAAAACAATTATCTCAGTATTTCCTCATAGAAGATATTTGTCCCCAAATATGTGTTTGAAGATCAAACCACTGTTCCTTTATCTTTTTTTAACAGCTACAAGATGGGTTTTAGGAGCATGATTATTAGATGTTCTAGCACTGTTTGGCAGAAATTCATGCTTATTATGGAAAAAGTTATTCTTTCTAGTTGGCTTTGTGGACATTTGTTTATATCCAGATGGGTTAATTAATTATGCAAATGATCAATTATCTAACTCTTTTAATATATAAATATGTGCTGGTCTATGCCTATATAAAATGGCTTATGTCTACATGATCTTTTAATCTATTGGAAGACAGGTAAATAAATACATATGTAAATAAATCAAATAAATATTTACTGAGCTCCTACTATATGTCTTGTACTGTGCTAGGCCCTAGAGTTTAACAGCAATAACAAGACACAGTTATATTGCCCTCAAAGTGATTTCAGTTTGTTGAAGGAAAAAAATGTATACCCAATGAAAATACATCGTGTAATGTGTAAAAGAAGTTCAACAAAAGCTAGTTTGTGATATAGGTCACAAAAATAACAAAAACACATTACTTCAGGATTCTAGAGAATGAATTAGGACCGTACTTGTGTTTTTGCAAAGATCTGAGGGGAGTCAGTGAGATTTACGCACCTTCAGAACAGCTTTTTGGCTCTCTGGATCAACCACTGGGCTGAGCCATGGCCCTTTGGATATTTCCCTGCCTGTAGTCATGTCTCTATGAAGTTGAAGTTGGTTTTCTGTAGAGTCACCAGAAATGACTTCTACTGTAATCCAAGGCCCTTGCTGTTATCCAAGGACTTGTCCCCATGGCATGGACAGAGTAGAGTAGGTTGATTGATTGGCACCAAGTTTTTGGTCTCCATTGGGTTACTTTGCTCATAGGATAGAGTATGGGTAAAGGTACACATAGAAAGTTAGGCTGATGGTCAGAGGCCATCAAGATGTGTTCTGATACCTGGACCACGATAATCCCGTCAGCATGCTTTTTTCCTCTGACCATCTGCTTTGTTAAACAGTCAGAATCACAGAATCATAGGATTCCTATATCACAGCTCTTTACAGTTTATAAAGCATTCTAATGCATTACCTCATCATAACAACAACCCTATGATGTAGGATGGGCAGTTTTTATCCTTTTATGACAGATGGGGAAGCTGAGAGACAGCAGGTTTCTTTAGTTTGTTCAACATCACATATTAGAATAAAAGCCGAGCTGAGAGTAAGCCCAGTTATTCAGGCTCTAAAATCTTTGCTCTTTGCAATCCAGCACACCTGCTTCATGCTGTGCCACCCCAAATATTATGGTGCCCTGTTCTCTGCTTTCCTTTACTTTTTCTACTCTCTTCACCTTCTCTTTATCCTTTCTATTCCTGCCCCTTCTTTACTTACTCCAGTCTTCATTTCTCATTTTTTTCCCTTTCTTTTCATTCCTCTCCTCCCCACACCTGCCCTCCCTTTTATTCTTCTGCTTGAAATTTATAACTAGACTGACTGGCTAGCTGAGGGAAGACTTCCCTGATCAAACTGCCCCACTTTGGTGATTTGCATCAGCAGGGCTGTGGATTTCATATAAGTATATAGGAAGGATTATCATTATTGTGAAATCATAACCCAGGATATGTAGAATATCTGGGTTGGAATGGAACTTCAGTCATTTCTAATTCTTCCACTGAGCAGTTGATCTCCCTTAGGCCTGATATGCTAGCCTGTGAGGGTCAGGGGGCTGGCGTCAAAGGCAGCCAGGACACCTTCCATGGGAAAAGAGCAAGAAAGAAGTAATATGGGTTTTTGTAAACTGACAGCTCTTGCAGAACAGTTCCCAATGTTGTTTTCTGTCTGCTCCTCCCCATTTCTGGGAGAGTCAGATCAAAACAAGGCCAACTAGGAACATCTGTATATGAAGCATAACAAAAATCATGTCACATATGTGACACAGATGAACAAGAATATTGTTTGTGTGCTGTAATCACAGTCTTAGGATTTCCTAGGAAGTGGGATATTGAACAGAAAAATCATCCTAAGCACAACATTTCCATTCTTCATTTCTAAACATGAGGTAATGAACTTTCCATTTCCCCTGCCTATTTTGTTTCTGTCTCTTTAAAATAATGTACTTGTTGAGATTTGTATTTGAAACTATTTTTGGAAATAACTGGAGCATGCAATCACTTAGTAACATGTAGAACAGTAAGTCCCCATTTCTCTAGAGCTCCAGATTTGTCCCTTTTGGAGTCTTAAATTCAACCACCCATCTGTGCATTTGGTCCTCAGAGACCAATCAAAGCCAAAACAGATGAAAGTCTTTGGGAGTCTTTGGGCTTTTGAACATTAAAACCACTGGATCTGCAGTCAGGAAAATTCTGGATTCTGGGTCCAAGATCTGTCTTTAGTGCTCTGTTACTTTGGGGGAAAAAGAAAACACTTGATTTCTCTGCCGTTTCCTTATCTACAAAATGAGGAGACTGAACTAGGATAAAATGCTATGATTTTAAAATATTTTAGGAATAGTCTGTGTTTCCAAAGCCCTGAGATGCCAAAGGAAAAGCTGTAGGCCACTGGGTAGATGGAAATCACTTTCTGGTTTATCTTTCATTGACTTTTACAATAACATTATAATAGAACAGATGTTTTTGATGTTTAGTGAATGATTGATATAAATTGCCATAATAACATTGCTTTACTGTTTTCATCCTGGTTCATTAACTGTCATTAAAGATACCATGTGACATATTTTGCATGTGCTGTGATGTAATCATCCAGAAGCTGTATTCCTTCCCCTACCAAAGGATCCCCAAGCTGACCATTTGAATCAATGGAGGTGTGAAATTCATTTCCGGATCATCTCTTTAGGAGATCACAAGGTCATTGGCTCTCATCAAAAACATGGATAAGGAAAACAAGATACTGGAATAGAGCAAGAAAGAAGCCAATTCCCACCGCTCCCTGAAGTTTAAATAGTTCCCCTGTGGTTTCAAGTTCAGTTCAGTTCTGCTTTTAATTTAAAACCATTCTCTACCAGGCAACTGATTTTTGCTACTCTCTTGGGTGATTTTCTAAGACAGATTTCACTGTATTCTACCCTTGTGTGTGCACTTAGCTCCCATTAGCAGTAATGGGTGTTATGCATGTATAGCTCCCATTAACAATAATGGAAATTATACTTGTGCATCCAGAGGAAAGTATGCTCCCCAATGTTGGAATTTTTTCAGGAGGAAAAGAACCCCTTATGTAGCATTTGGCTTTTGTTTTAGGCTCTCTATTGTGGTGAAGATTTGTGCTGCCGAGAATGAACACTGTGTGAAAGACTGCCAACCTCCCCATGTGCAATCTGTACAGTATTTTTAAAACTATTGGCTTATCATTTTTTACACGACTAAAGCAACATTCAGGCAAAACTTGTTAAAGAAGTAAAACAGATTCAGATCATTTAATAAAGGGCCAGGGAGGGGGCTAAGTAAGTCCCTTAAAGCCAGGAATTCTGGTAAGGTAATGTTATCTGTTTCAGGGTAACAAATATAGAGTAGATTTGAATGGATGGAGAAAGTAATTCTTCAAAAATAACTGAGTGCTATTTATGCAGACTATAATAGCATTCCTCCAGATGAACATGCTTTAACTCAGAGACAATTTTTATCGTTAATACAGTTATGAAAAATGGCAGGTCAAAGGTGATATTACAAGGGGTTGTGAATCATCAGCTTATTAATTTTAGAAAAAATCATGCAAAAAGGATATTTAATTTTAATATGAAGTCAAGAATATGATTCATCTTCATTTTTATGATTGGCAGAATGCACTTAACACTTAAAAATGTTTTGGGATTGTCAGAGTGATGGTGTAAGTATTTACCTCTTCTGAAAGTGCCTTTTGTGGAATTCCAAAATTATTGTTAACCTGTAATAGACACTGATCTATGTCTGGCTTTGGAGAACCCCCTGGCACTGCTTGGAGATGTATAAAGTCAGATCCTGTGTAAGGCTTGGGCTTTGGTAGTAAGAGTGAGTCACATAAAAACCTTGGAGTGTTTAAGAGCACAAACCCTGGGGAGAGATATACCCGAGTCCAGAGGATGACTCTGTCAGTTGGGAATTTATTTTACTTCTCTGAGCCCAAGTTTCCACATTTGTAAAATGAGGATCATAATTCTCATCATGTAGTTGTTGTGAAGATTAAATGAGATCTAAAATTGCATTAGCTGAACTATTGTCAACCTATTTAAGGAGATAAAACTTGACAATGCTAGAAACCAGAACATTTCTCTAGCCAGATCATCTTAACTAGCTTTCAATTATCTCTAACCTGTTGTATATTCTACACACAAACTTTATTTTTTCCACTATTTAACCAAAAACTTGCCTATCATGGCCTGTGCTTCTAATTTTAGAGGAAGGATAAACTTAACAACACTCTCAGGAAAAGAATCCCAAATACACAAGCTGCTATTTCCTTTATTCTTCATACTAATCAAAGTAAAAAAAAAAAAATATATATATATATATATATACTCTAAATTTTTAAAGAATATACAACTATGCAGGAACCTAAATTTATTTGTTGAGAATGGTGAAGACTCATATTTTCTTTCCCTTGTTGACTCATCACTGTGATATTGAATGTGTGAGGAATTTGTAAACAAATTCTTTGTAGTGCTTATACATAAATTCTACTACTGTCTTCAAGATATTGAAATATTATGTAAAAATATAGATCTTACCAATTCATTTAGTAAATTAGCTAATCATTTAGCATGCTACATTGGAAGGAGAAAGAGACTATGCCTGTGACCACAAGCATGATACTTAATCTCCATAAACATCAACTTCATCTTCAAAATGAACATAGCATGTATACTTCATCAGGTTGTTTTGAGGAATAAATAATATATAACATGTATAGAGCACCTACTGTGGTGCTTAGTAAATTTTTTTTCTCTCAGCAAGGTTTCGAGGATGGAGAGAGCAGCCTTAAGATGGTACCACAGTTGTAGGCTGTGGGCAGTCAGCACCACACAAGGTACTTTGGCTCCTGAGGAAATATTGGTGTGGGAAGAATAAGTACTCATATGAATGAGGAAGGCTCTAGAAGATGATGAAGGATATCTATTTCATTGATTACTCAGGTTTGCCCAGGGCCAGCATAGCCAGCTGCAATAAGAGCATGCCTAAGTTCTTTTCAGAGTAGTCTGCCTGACTCTGAAAGGATGAAGTTCATCTGCAAGAGATACCAGGGCAGGAATCCCTTCCACTTTGTCCTAGGACAGATGGTGAATTACAGCCTTATTGTAGCCAAGGACTACTTTGTAGAATCTCTAATTTTTGGAAGGATTCCAAGCAAATTGCATTTATTATGTAATGTTTGTGGTCCCATTTTTAAGACATGGATATCTGTCAATCAGGGTTTATGATTGTGTAGATAGTCTGCTTTTACAGAATTGCCATAATCTGTCTTAAAAGTTAAAAGAAAAATAACCTGTAGAGTTTTCTCTTAGGAAATATTCAACTTATGCTTTCATTCTTTGTTTGCCCATTTGTTTATTTATTGGAAACACTGACTATAGCTTGTGGACCCCTAAAGATCAATGAACTTGGGCTTGTTATTTTTGTTTACAGGTTGCATATAAGATCTGTGCATACTGATTTGTTCAGGTTGGGACAGAGCCATTGTGAGTAGGAATTGCTATCCCCAACACTCTCTATACTCTTACCTTATTATATTTTTTTATAGCACTCATTCCCACTTGTACTTATATGTTATGTTTTTGTTTACTGTCTGTCTCCATGAGAGCAGTGACTTTGTCTATTGTTTTTACTGCTATATCGCTATGACCTAGATCATTGCCTGGTATGCGGTACCTATTTGCTGAATGAAGTGGTTGTTGAACAATTGTTTCCTTTTAATAGCTGCATTCTCCTGCCTGGGGAAGTGGAGAGGAGGTTTCTATTGAGTTCTATCTGCAAGACCGGTGGCATGGTACTGGGAACTGACTCAGGAAGTTGGGAAGAAGAGGCAGATGTAAGCCCTACCATTTCCATGAGCTCTTTGGACATGTCAGTTGATCTTCCTGAGCCTTGGGTTTTGGATCTGAGTCTTTAATGCAACCCTCAGAGGGTTGCAGTAAAAATCAAGTATAATAATATATGCCCTATTGTTTTGTGGACTGCAAATGTTTGTTATTAGCATGGCATCACCAGAAAAAGCAAGACATTTGGGACATCGTCCAAATAGTTGTACTCTGCCTCTAAAAGCTATATGGATTTGGGTTGAATATCTTTTCTTTTCTAGGTCTCAATTTCTTCACCTGGAAAAGGAATTGTTATTAATGATCCTGAACATCCCATCCAGCTATGAAAGTCCATGTCACTAAGGACTGTATTTTTCTTTTCATGTTCCTTCCTGAGGTTAGGGATTATGTAGGTGTTCCTTCAATTTCTATGAAAATACCATAAAAAAGATTTAATGTCAGGTGTTGCTTCATTTTCTTTATCGCCATTAGGCGTTGTCCTACTTAGAGTGACAAATTCACGGTCTAACAGTGCTTAAGTTTGCAGTATCTTTCACTACGACAGCCCACAGTGGCTACAAGGAACACCTTTTCCCACATAAATACTACTGTTGATGTGAGACTCAGCACATTTGACAGAGGCAGCTTGCTGTGATGACAGAAAGGGTGCTGAGTTATACAGGAGTCCAGCTTTCACATTCACATTATTCTGTCTTTGGAAAACATGTCTTCCACTCCCCACTAAATTTGAGAAAGAAAACTGCTTTGCCTGTACAGAGCATTCTATTTTCAGAGACTCTCTGAGGAGATCATGACAGCCATGGGCTGGATTTATGGGTGAGCTGTGCTTACCAGCTTACATCTTACATCCTAAGCTAATGAATCCCATGGTTCATGTTAACATGTCTGGACTCTCTACACAGTGAAACTCATGCTTTCCTCCAGGAGGCAGGCACTGAGGGCCGGGGAAGCTGCTGCAGTGCACTGGGGGCTTAATACCATGCAGAGGATGCTGTTATTAGGAAAAGAAATCTCCTTTAGGGCATCGATTTCTTATTTCCACATAAGCGATATGGTACTGTCCCTGTACCTGTCTCAAATCCTAGTTGGGGTTATTAAACAGCGATTGGACATGAAGCTATTGAACTAGGAGTGAATGTAGATAGAAAGCCATTCAGTCAGTGTCTGGGTAGGCAGTTACTCACTTGGGTTTCGGTGAAATAGGTGGGGGATGGAGAAACTGCAAAGACCAATTAGAGTTTGAGTACTTTATATTTTAGTTAATTTAAAGTGTTTTCAGGTTTGCCATAATCTCATTCCAACATATAGGCCTAACTCTTTCTCATTTCTCCCCAGAACCTGTCCTTAATTCCAACTAGTCAAATCTTACAGCCTTTAATTTGAATTTCGTCTGTGTTGCTTTCCTCACGTGATGCCTTTAGTCTAGAGATCTGTCTCCTTTGCCCCCATTCATCTAATTCCTGTACTTTTCTTAAGGTACAAATGCAGTCCTTCCTGCCTCATTTTACCCTACAAGCCATATAAATTTCCTTTTTCTGAACTATTACTATATTTTATCCTCATATGTTAGATTTAACTCCATCATAGGTTATATGGCCCTCTGATTTCAGAGCATACTTTGTTTTAAAAAAACTTCTCTTGATTTCTAATGAAATATTAGAAATATAGTAAGTTCACACAAATTTCTTATTTGTTGGTTGCCAGGGTCTAAATGATTTCTTTTTTTTTTTTTAGCATCTTTATTGGAGTATAATTGCTTTACAATGGTGTGTTAGTTTCTACTGTATAACAAAGTAAATCAGCAGATAAATATATCCCCATATCTCCTCCCTCTTGCGTCTCCCTCCCACATTTGATATTGAGCTGCATGAGCTCTCTGTATATTTTGGAGATTAATCCTTTGTCAGTTGCTTCATTTGCAAATATTTTCTCCCATTCTGAGGGTTGTCTCTTCGTCTTGTTTATGGTTTCCTTTGCTGTGCAAAAGCTTTTAAGTTTCATTAGGTCAGGGTCTAAATGTTTTTTAACAATTTTTTAAAAATCTCGAATTCAAATGAAAGCATCTTTGATCTCCCAAAACTGTGTCTTTCATTTTTTTTTAAAGCTCTTTGTTAAAAATCTGTAAAGAACTGGAGTTCCTTGGTGGCCTAATGGTTAGGATTCTGAGTTTTCACTGCCATGGTATCGGTTCAATCCCTAGTCAGGGAACTGAGATCCCACAAGCCATGGAGTGTGGCAAAAAAAAAAAAAAAAAATGTGTAAAGAGCCATGTGAAGAGCCTAGTACAGACCCTGGCATATATTAAATGCTCAATAAACTTTAGCTTTATCATTGTCACCTTCACTGGCTTTGTTTCTCATGACTCAGTTTGTGTCAACATAGAATATGTTTCATGCTTAGTCCCCCCTAAACACACGATGCCCCCACATCCTTCTCTGTCTCAGGGAGGAAGGGCAGCCCTAATTCATTGTCTTCAGGGTCACCATCTTCTTTCTCTCCCCCTCACCCTCCACCATAATACTTCCTTCTGCTAGTCAGTATTATTTTTAGCATCTTCTAAATTTATTTTCCCCATTAACCAATGCACTGACCTCTCTCTCCATGGAATCTTCCACAATAATGGGCTGTTTATGCTTAATGGTGTTACAAATTTAATAATAAACCTATTATGAATGATAATTTCAGCAATTTTTAAATATATTTCTTTTTTAAATAGTGGCAAGATCTTTCAGTGATTCTGTACTTTTAGTTTCATGTACTTTATAGAATGCATTCAAAGTCATTTGCTTAGATTTTTTTCCTGAATGCTTCCTAATCATTCTTAATTACTTTTCGATGTAGATAGAGTGAGAAACCTTTTCTGTTTAAAGAAATGTTATTTACCACAAAAGTAGAGCATGCAACAGCTGGTTGAAAAGAACCCAAAATGAAGAATTATAACATTATAAAGAGAAAGATTAACTTTCTTTCTTATCAACTTGTTTTGGTTCTTGAAACTAGCTTTCATTTTCTCTAGAAGTTGATTGGAGGGTGGGGGCAGAAGGACGTCAGCTATATTAAGGGTGTCTGTATACTGGAGTCAGTTAGCTCCATTTGGAATTTTGGCTCTGCCATTCCCTAATTGGGTGATCTTGGACAATTTATTTAACATCCCTGGGCCTCAGTTTTCTCATATATAGAATGGGTATAATATGGGTTCAACCTACCTTGTAAGGTTTTCATGTTTTTTTAATTGAATAATATTTATAAAAGACAACACAATGCCCTAGAATATAGTAAGCACTTGCTGCAACCGTGGAGTGATTGCATCAGCTAGAAGAAAACTTTGCTTATTTCATAGTCCATAGTTCAATAATTTCCTAGGCAGCTATTTTGACCTGCCATTCTCTGTAGCTTTGAATTCACTGGAGCCACCCTAGCTATAGTTCTTTGGGAGTTGCAGGGCTGGGACTTCATTAATTCAACTGTTTTTGCAATGCCTGGAGGAGAGTTCCCTATGAAAACCGGAGAGAAATGTGAGGAGGTGTAGCCATAAACAAGATTATGAAGGAGACAATTCATGCTGTTCAGTGTCTTCGCATTTACTTTTTCTATGTCCATGGTTGAAAACTTCCATGTGCCTGGGTATGTGTAGCAGAAGCTGCAGTTAATTCTAGATTTGTCATTAATTCAGTTCATAGACACAGCTTCAAGCAGAAGATGGTAACTGGAAGCCATGGTGATAAATGACAGGGGCAGTTCAGGCAAAGAACCAGGAAACTCTAACATGGAGTAATATTATATTCATGTATTTGTTCATTCATGTATTTATTTATTCATCCAGTAATTATTGAGGAATTTCTATGTTCTAGGCACTGGTCTAGGTGCTTAGGATATATGTCAACAAAACAAAGAATGTCCTGCTTAAGGTCTAGAAGAATGGATACACAATAAAATAAGAGAAATATGGAAAGATAGAAGAGTATAGAGAGGGGCCTACCATAGTCTATGGGTCATGGAAGGCCTCTGTAAAGGAGTGTTATTTAAGCTGAGTAGGCAATAGCATGAGGGAATGAAATGTGTTTCAAAAGAAAATAGCCTATGAAAAACACAAGGGGCTTGCAAAAGTGTGCTGAGAATTAGGGCTTGTTAGGCAGGCTAACATTTTGTCGCCCCTTAAAATGGATATTTAAAAACTATTCATTCAATATTTACTTCTTGGGGTCAAGGAGGAATTGATTTTTCTACTACGAAAAACTATATGCAAAACACATTCTCTTAGTAATTCACTTCAGCAGGGTCAAAGCAAGGTTGATATTGTGGAATTATTCAATGAAATGTTCCCCATTTTCTTCTTTTTCTTCAGTTTGTGTGTGTTTTGAATCAGAGAACTTCTTGGGAGGTGTGTTAAAAATGCAAAATTTAGGGCTTCCCTGGTGGCGCAGTGGTTGGGAGTCTGCCTGCTGATGCTGGGGACATGGGTTCGTGCCCCGGTCCGGGAAGATCCCACATGCCGCGGAGTGGCTGGGCCCGTGAGCCATGGCCGCTGAGCCTGTGCGTCTGGAGCCTGTGCTCCGCAACGGGAGAGACCACAACAGTGAGAGGACCGTGTACCGCAAAAAAAAAAAAAAACCCAAAACAAAAACAAACAATAAAGATCCAAGTTAGCAAGCCCAGTATTTCTAATGTGTTCCAGTGAGGTGAGCACCCCAGCAGGTTCAGCGTCTACTTAAACTCTTAAATAAGTTAAGGGTGACGAGCATAAAGTGCAAAGGAGAGCGTGTGAGACAAGGCTGAAAAGGTAAGTGGGGTCCAGTTATGAAGGGCCGTGTATGACATGTGAGGAGTTTACAATTTGTCTATAAGAAATGTGAAACATTGAAGCAGGGAAATGACACAGCAAAATTTTTGGTTTAGGGAGATCTTTCTTGTGGCAGTGTGAGCCAAAGCATTGGAGGTAAGCAAGGCCTAATAAAGGAAAATGCATCAGTAGAATGTTTGGATAATTGAGGTGAGAAATGTTAGTATATTTAGCTAGGAGGGTGTCAGTCAGTAGAGTGTAGGGCGTGTCTTGATACATGAAGCAGAGTAACTGGAAGTATTAGAGGAGGCATTATCAGCTGAACCTGCTGGCAGATAACAAAGCACCATTCCCTAGACTGGAGTTCAGAGATAGGACTCCAGTTCATGGTCCCTGAGTGGTAAGAGTGAGGTGAGGCTTAATAGGCAAGGGTTTATAAACCTCCCTGATTAAGACATGGATCCTGGCAGTGGAACTGTCATAGCAAGAAGAGACTTTATTATAAGAAAAAGGGCATGAGAAAAAGAAGAGGAGAGATGTACAGAGAAAGGTGCATTTCAGTGAGGATGTGGATCTGTGAGGAATCTCAGTCTGAGGGCCTTAATTATCACACTTGTGTATCAACAGCTCCTTGGAAAGAATTTGAGAGACTAGGATGCTAATAGCTGATAATGGCATAATGTTTTACGTATTCAGTCTTTGCGTCCTTCCAATTAATTTTCTGCACAGCAACCAGAGTTCTTAAAGAGAAACCTGGTCATTCATTGCTTTCCTTAAAAAACTTCAGTGTCTTTTTTGATAAATACCAGAATCTTTGTTGTGGTTTACACAGCCCTGCTACTGCTAACCCCTGCTCAACTTCTGGCCTTGCTTTGAGGCATTCTCTCCCACCCTTAGGGTTCAACCACCAGAGGCTTCTTTCAGTTTTTTTTTTTTTTTAATTCTAAACAACATTATGCCTGTTTCCAGACTTGCTATGTGCAATGCTTTAGAACCCTCCTCTCCTCCTCACTTACTTTTTAACTTCTGGCCTAAATGCTGCTTTATCAGGAAAGTCCCCTATTACATATTCTCACAGCTACCTCCCTTTTCCTTTCATAGCTTTTATAATTGTAATCAGATAATCACTTTAGAAATGTTTTATCATGTCTCTCTTCCCAAGTAGATTGTAAACTCATTGAGAGGGGAAACATGCTTGCTTATTTATTGTAGTATATCTTGTGCCCAGCAGTGTCTGACATATATAAGTCATCAATAAATATTTATTGAATAAATAGTTGAATCATGGATTATTTTTAAGTACCCTGTAGCTATGCCTTAATTCAAAGCATTGGTTTTTTTTAGTGGTAGTGCTGAAGTCATCAGTAGCAGAGAAACAAGCATCTTTGAATAGGGATGGACCTTCCTAGCATCCCTTAAATTATACTGTTTATGCATTTTCCTACTTTATAGCAGAATGTTGTCTTTTTAGGCAAAGAACAAGTAGATAGAAAGGACAGAAATGTACCTAAGCTAGCATTTTGAGGGAGGAGAATGGAGGGTAGGAAAACTAGGTCACCTAAGTTGAAGCAATGAAATCCCTAAGTATAGATATTCCTAAGCAGAAGATGTTTGGTAGATATTTTGCTAACATGGATTCTTTTTTTGAGATATTAACTGAAAGTTGAGATGTTCATGTTTTCTCCTTGAATTTTCCCCCTTTTCTGTCCTCCATTCAAGCTGACAACATATTTCATACTTCCTTGCCACATGAAAGGTCTTTGGCAGGGTTTCCTGGCTTCTGTTTGCCCACTGAGGATAATAAAATTTGGAGAGAGAGGAAATTGGTATCTCTATGTGAAACCAAGAGAGACAGAAGGTTCACCAAAGGAAAAAGAGCTTTCTCCAGGTCTGGGGTAGGAAACAGGTCTGCTGGTTCTTGAACAGAGGGGACGTTCACGTCCACCCTGGAAGCACCCAAGGGTGTAGCAGAGTTTCAGGAGAAGTCTCCAGGTGATAAACCAGGTGGGTTAGATGCCAAGCTTAGAGTCCTAGCTTTGTCAAAGAGCCCCTACCCTATGCATGGCATGGAAATGGCACACTGGTGGACTTGATGGGCTCATGTGGCTGCAGCAAAATCCAACTGTTACCAATGTGAGCAAATACCTAGTGATCAGTGTTCTACTGCCTGGACGTAGAGTAAGACCTTGGAGCCTCAACACAAACCTGAAGGTGGGAGAAAGCCTGGAAATAACTGAGATTGAATTTCTCACCAACTCAGTGGGACTGGGTACTCAGAATAGAAATTAGATGGTTTACGGACAGTAATGAAATGTGATTTTGTTTATTTATCTGATTAAGATTCATACCTCCTACATTAAGCAAATGAACAGTAACAAAAAAGCTATGCTAGTCTTCTCTTTCTAGTTTGAGGGGATAGTTCATTTTTATTTAACAATTTTTAAACTTCTGAGTTAAATGTACATAGTATTTCAAAGAGTTCAGCATTGAACTATCTACTGCACTAACTGATCTCATTAGCAGCAGACAGCTCTTAACGATACCTTGACAATAAGACTAAGAAATAAAACCCAATTCTAATCCATTCTGATAATCACATCATGCTGCACATGTCTGTGGGGGCTGCTTTCTTTATCTGGAAGAAAAAAAGTAACACATGAGCACCAACAACAAAGAGTCGGTCTATTATCAGCAAAGAGTGATTATCTCAGTGAAGCACAGAAGTATTACCTTAAACAGAGTAAGGTAGATACAGTATGTGTTCCCCATTTTAGGAGGAAAATGCAAAGGCAATAGGTGTACTGTAAGAACATGTTGATGTTGGGCTGGCAATATTAACTTGACAATGGTGGAGAATTGATGGCAAACAAAGTGAAATTTGGAAATCAGATTTTTTTGTGGCTTGATATTGAGACAAGGTTTCTCTGTGTAATCATTTTTACTTGTGAATTATCATTTGTTCCATTTTTTTCAGCAATATTTATTGAAGGCCCATTGTGGGATAAGCTATGGGAGACACAGAAATTAACTTGGGAAAGTGACAATACATATGCAAAAATGATTATAACACAAGGCAAGTAATAAGTTTATAAAAGACAGAGGAGAATGATACTCCTCTCTCCCTTTTCTCTCTTCCTCTCTCCTTTTCCTTTCTCTTTTTTCTGCTCTTCCTTTTACTTTCATTTCCTTTTTATCAGTGCTTGCATATATAATGTGTAAAAGTTTTATAAACAAGTAGGAAATAACAGGTTGACAACTTAAGCCTCTCCTACCAACTCTGGGTACGCACACAAACAATAGAATTCAGGGAGTGGCAAAGAGAGTGGGATGTGTGAATTTATACCGAGTAATGTTTCCCAAGACAACCAACCAGACATGAGTTTTTTTCCAGGTAAAAAGCCACTGAAAAAGGCTGAGATAAGGCAAATTAAAGAAAACAGTGCCAGTGGTGTCTTGTTGCTTTCTCACATTTATGAAGTATGCTTGTCAATTATTTAGGAATTTTGTGAGGCAGATATTAAACTGTTGGTAGCTTGAAATCAGCCATGGTGGAAATATTTACATCATAGGAAGGGGTAAATGCTACAAATCATGTCTTAAAACATACAAACAAACAAACAAAAAAAACACTGAGCTGCTCCACCAGCCCACCAATAGAAATGACAATTCCAAGAGCTTTTCACCTTCCTAGTGGGCAAAATTATGGATATTCTCTGTGTGAGGTTTAAGAGCATCTAAGGAGGGCAATACCATAGTTGAGGATATACCAGAGACTGCAAAACTATCTAGGGGTACCAGAGGAGCAAGAAACTTGTGAAGCTGAAAAGAATAGAGGAGGGCATGCTGATGATGCCCAGATAGCCCAACCTCCACTTCTTTGATCATCAGGAATAAGCCAAAGAACAATTAGATGAGTGGATCATAGTCATTTAGGGAAGGAGAATTTTCACTCCATATGTCAGCCACTGATAGTATTTTCCATGGTGCTTTCTGTTAAATAAATTTCATACTGCCGTTCTGTAAGAAGGCATGGTACATAAAAGTAGCAGTGCTTTCACCCTACTGTTATATAATGTGGACTTGATTATAATATATATAATATATTCAGTAATACCTGCAATCTATTTTATTTACTTACTTATACCTATACACATACATATGCAGACACAGTAATAAACATCTAAATGGTAGAGGAAGGTACCGAAACGAAAATAAAAGTCCTTGTTTTCTAACTTCAACGAGATGTTTCAGTCTCACTCTGGGTTCTACTACTTTTAATATGCCACACTCACCATAGGACTCTAGTTCTTTATGTTAAGAAATAGCAATAAATGTCAAATCAGGGGCTCAACATAGAAATTTTAGTATTTTATATGAGAATTGGGGATGCAGCCTGCCAATGAAGCCACCTGAGTTACAGAGCAGAAAATATAATTTTTTTCTTTTTAAAGAAAAGATAACAATTTTATGATATTTTTAACTTAACAAAGTTTCTATGTTAGCCCTAATACGAGACTTGTTAATCTAATTTCTTCTTTCCCCAGCAGTTTTGATGTAATTTATTGTCATGCCAAGCAACATTTTGTCCTTATATTTACAAGTCCTTTCTTTTCTTATTCTATTTTTATACCCTTCCTCAAGTGCCTTAGAATTTGCCACCTAAACAACTCCCCTTATCAGCATTTTAGAGGACAACCTGTCCAAGAAGTAAAAAAATTCTACCCTCATTCCTAAGAAATTATAAAGAAGGTACAGGCAGAAGACACCTAATATTTTAAGTGGAATTGTAAACAATTGCCTAAAAATAACTTTTACCTTTTTATTTCTATGGGCACTTCAGTCAATATATATCTTTTATGTCAGATAGTTTTGGTATTGAATTACAATGGATGTATACAAATATTTATTAGCTCAATGTTATTGTATCAGTCTAATTTTTCAGTTAGAGAATGTCAGATAGTACATCTAAATAAATGCCAAGAATCATCAGAATGTTTTCAAATCCCAAAGGTTCAGGTGGAAAAATTTATGCAGGTAACATTGCCTGGTTCCACAAGATTCAACTGAAATAGACAACAGCACATTGCATTATAACATATTGATATTTCATGTTTAATGTTATGTTTAAAATTATATTTAAATATTCTGTAAATACTTTACTAATAATTGCAGAAATTTTTAGTCCATTTTCTAATACTTTTCATTTTCACATAAGATAAAAACCAGGAATTCATCAAATATTAGCAACAGGAAATTTCAATTCAAATATCTTTCCCTTTAAATACAGAATATGAATATATTAATATTTATGTGTATATACATCACATATCAAAATAGTATGCCTGCACTCCCACGTTGGTAATTTGTATTAATCGAATGATCCTCTGAAGATAAAGCTCCAATTACCTTTTTCTTGTAATTTAGTAAATTTAGCTCAAAAAGATCCACAAATGTAGAATATGGTTTTGCCAAAATCTTGACAGGCTGACCAGGCGTTGCGCTTCCTGTTTTTGGCTATGATCAGAAATTTGTTCTTAAGATTTTGTAGTGTATTTTAATTTAAATGCTTCACCACCAAAGAGATTCCCAGGAAATTAAATGCTTTCAGGTTTACCTTGTAAAACTATAATCTCTCATTTTGCACATCCAATTAGCATCAGAGCTTGTTCAGGGGAGATGCTGCCATTTAAGGGCCTTGTGAGGTCCTACATTCATATGTCCAGTTCATTCATGTCACGTCCACAAAAGACTGCTGGCCTTACTTTCAGTCTTCTGGGGCAACTTGCTATGTTCTGTTGTATCAGTTTTCAGCACGTAGCTGTTGTCCCTGCTCCTTACTCTCCTACATTCCTGATGCTAGAATTCCTGATGTTTTGTTAACTTTAATTCACTTTTAACTCCCTTGTATAATATATTTTACCTCTGCTAAATATTATCCATTTGATAACCCCTCCTATTCAGTCTTAGTAGGAAAATGTTTGGATAGACGTGTCTGAGAAATTGACATCTCTAAGTTCCTTTCCAGGATGATACATGGTTCTGAACAATACTGAATTGTAATGTTGTCAAAATAATTCATCTAAAGAGGATAAATAATTTATTCTCATTGGACATAATTTTGTTTAGAAGAGATGACTCTTTTGGGCTGGGCCAACTAAGATAAGGAGGAGACTGGCAATGTGCTTGTTTTCTCTAAGTCTACAAATCTTGGAGAAATAATTTTCCTTTATCTTTTCATACATTTTCTTAATAGGTGATTTAGAATCTCAGTGTGAGGTTGCCATTTCTTAATAGAAAAGGGATGGGTATTTATCCCTGCAATAGAAAGTGAAATAATGTTTTAACACAGGGGTTGGCAAATTGCAGACGGTAGGCCAAATTTTCCCTGTGGCCTGTTTTTGTATGGCCTGTGAGTTAAATGTGGTTTGTACATTTTTAAAGTTGTAAACACACATACAAACACACACACACACACAAGAATATGCAACAGGGATCATATTTGGCTTGGAAGACCTAAAATATTTACTCTCTGGCCTGTTATAGAAAAATCTATAGACCTTAAAATAGCTGTAATAAAATGATAATGCAAAATATTTTTTATTTATTTATTTTTTTTGTGGTACGTGGGCCTCTTACTGTTGTGGCCTCTCCCTGTTGGGGAGCACAGGCTCCGGACACGCAGGCTCAGTGGCCATGGCTTACCAGCCCAGCCGCTCCACGGCATGTGGGATCCTCCCGGACTGGGGCACGAACCTGTGTCCCCTGCATCGGCAGGCGGACTCTCCACAACTGTGCCACCAGGGAAGCCCTAAAATATTTTTTATGTGACAGGTACATGAAATTTTGTGTGTATTAGCTCATTGAAATCTCAGAGGAAGCTAAATGTATTGAGAGTTGAAGTATCATCCCCATTTTGGAGATAAGAAAACTGAGATGTGAAAGGTTAATGTTGCATACCTTATCGGTGTCAGAGATAAGATTTACACTAAGGCAGTTGGGGACTAGAGGTAGTACTTGTAACCATTGTATTATACTGCCTCAGAATCTGATCTGACTTTTTTTGTTTTAGGTTGTGTGTGTGTGTGTGTGTGTGTGTGTGTGTGTGTGTGTGTGTGTGTGTGAATCCTTCTCTTGACACCAATCTGCAATTAGTCAAACTAGCATGGTTATGTGATTGGCAGAACATTGTTTAAACACAAGACAGAGTATACAAGTTTCTTTAAGCATGTAAAGGGCAAAGCTACTGCTCACAAATTGGCTATACACAGCAATGCTATTAGTTGGATGAGTAAGACCCTCTTGCTCTCAAATGCCCATGAACTTGCCGGCCTACTAATAATACTACTTAATCTGGGTGATGACTCTTCAGGACACTAGCCTTGACAACCTCATAGTATTTTTATACATAGTTGGTCCCTTATGACTGCTCTCTCTAGAGACTTGTGCTTTGTGCTTGGCTGCCCAACATTTGAAAATACTGTAAATGGTAACACTCCCAAACTACCCCTCAGTGCTATTGTAAGACTGTAGAGATTAAAGTTTAATTCTAGGCTTGCCACCCCATTGGCAGGTTTTAGGCTTCAGGACCACCTGAAGCATATTCCTTCAATAGCTAGTTTGCTATTTTTTCTGGTAGCTTTTCTTTTCTTACTCTTGGTTTCTCTACCTATAAATTCAGGGAAAGCTTTTGATTTGTTATGCAGAGTTCCTATCTCTATTGCAATTCTCTCCTATGCATACCCTGAGTTCTAGCCTCCTCAATTATTATTTCTTTGTTGATTTAGTTTTACTGCCTTTGGTTTTGCAGGTATCTGTTAAAATCTTTACTTGCCATTATAACATTCAGTGCCTTTATAAATTTATTCCTTTTATAGATTTATAGCATTATTTCAAGAGGACTTTTGGGAGGAGAGGAGAAGTAAACATATGTACTGGCTCCGTCATTTTGAACTAGAACCTATCAAACTTTAGGTGGCAAAAAAATACATTTGGGGATATACTGATAGGTTTCTTTCCACTTCATGTTTTATTGCATTTCTTCTCCTATATTTTGGAGGCTTTCGCATCAGTCCTGGAATAATGAAAATAAGAGAATCAAAGAAGCAATTCTTCATTGTAAGTTCAAAAATCCATGGTGGGAAACGGAAAACATTTGTACAGATATATTATTTTCTTATCCCTAGACTGGGTAGGACTCCATGCAATGGTAAAGGGAAGAAAAGAGAGACTATGTGGACTGGCATGATGTCATCCTCAAGAGATGACCAAGCTCTGTCCAAGCCAGAACTCTCTGTGACTATTTCCTGGGAGATGCCAGGGACTGGGGCTATTTCTGCACATCATCTAGTCTCCATTCCAATGAATGGCATGCATTGCTTGGATTGAACAGCTGCTAGGATTTCTTTTTGTTCCCATTGATGAGGATCACCCATTGATAGCTGTCATCAGGGTGTTTGCTTATCTTGCAGAAGGGCTGAAGCCTTGATTTTGTTTAGACTTTAAATGACCCAGGCAGTGTGAATAGCCTCACCTTCATGGCCTACCATATTTTTAAGTCAAAAAAGTGAAGAGGGCTTCCCTCGTGGCGCAGTGGTTGAGAGGCCACCTGTCGATGCAGGGGACACGGGTTCGTGCCCCGGTCCGGGAAGATCCCACATGCCGCGGAGCAGCTAGTGTGGTTCTATAAACCTGGTGAGGACATGGTGGAGATGTGTCTATCAGTTAGGAGCCTGGCAGGAGATAGTTGAGACACTTAACTTGGTAATTTGAGAAGAGTTTAATTACATTTATGAAGGTTTAGACAGGTTTAAGAGCACCAGTAAAGGTAGTACAATACCTCATGGCAGGTTACAGCAGGGCTTTACCTTCCTAGGGCCTGAAAGGTCAAGGGGACAGAGTGGCTCCCAGAACCTAGAGACGAGGGATTGTTAAAAAAAAAAAAAAAAAATTTTTTTTTTTAATCCAGCCTTTCTCAAGCTTATTTGACTAATCCTTTTTCTCATGTAATAGCTATTACCATCTTGTGCAACTTTGGGAAATACTGGTATAGATGTATTCCTGCCTAATGAGGTAAATTAAATGAGTTTTCCTGACAGTATTCCTAATTTTATGGCTCTATGAAATTTTCAGAATTGGATCTGTCATCCAATAAGGCCAATTTAAAAAACAGCCTTAGCTAAACTTTAAGTTTCAGAGTTGTTATTCTATACTTTGTAGCTGCTCTTTATTGGAGAGTAAGTAATTGTGTCACAGACTCATTCTTAATGAAGCAATTTTCTAATTTTATATTATCTTTTGCTTTTCATATTTACCTATGGTTTGCTGGAAATATTATTTAGAGGAAAATTTAGAACATATTACTAAATACTTGGCTGTCGCAGTGCTTCGTATATATCACATTCTGAAAATATATAACATAAATATCTTTGAACAGCAGTACTGTGCAACATTAATAGAGAAGGATAATTCATTTTGATTTCACTGGGACTATGTCAGCATATGCCGTAACTGTGCAAAATAAACTGTGTTAAGTTCAAGTGGAATTGAGGATAACGATTTTGGTTCTTCTGAATTTTGTGACTAGGTTCGAAATAAGGTACATAATCAGTGGAAGTGTATGTATGTAAGGGGATCAGAGACTCCTCTGGCACAAATTCTGCCAGTTACTTCTTACTTAATATCTGAATTTTCTGCACACAGAGAGTTGATTCAAACCCTCAGTATGTTTCCTTTTCTGTCTGTAGTCTAAACAAGAAGTTCTAGCTTTTGTATTTTTCATTTCATTTTCTAAAGATTAAATTTCTCCCTTGCTCAAAAAGGTCTTTTAAGAGGGACAACAATCTATCACTTCATTGATACTTGTTATGTAAGTAATACATAACAAGTATCAGTAAAGGCATCTGTCAGTCTGAGGAGAATGAATTTTGTTCTTTTCTGTTACTATAAAAAGTAGAATGTTTATAGTAGTTAACTATATCCTAGTCCACAATATGTGAAATACCTAAGAATATGTGAAATCTTTAGACCAATGGAGTGCAGGATTACATGGCAGTGACAAGATCAAGTCTGACACATGGGTTGTGGTAAAGCATTTTCACAGAGAGAAATAATCACTGTTCAAGGGTTGGATAGTGTAATGGTTAAGAGAAATAGTAGTTGAAAAATATTTAACAACCAGCCCTGATAGGGGAGGGGCGTGCTGCTAATTTCTATGATGTAAATACTTCCATCCTGGCCACTTTCAAGTTACGAACTTGAATTCACTGAACATGGAGTTCGGAAAAGATGTGCAGTAGCCCACCATTATATAGGGGTTCCACCCTGCAGATAATGAAAAAAAGATACATAAACTCAAGAACAGTGATAATAGTAAAGTATAGTTAATTAATGAGGAAGTGATGTGTTTTAGCTACTTATTACCTTTGTTTCTAAATAAGTTATTAATTTGTATAATTTGATTTTTACTAATAGCTTAACAACCAACTCAAAAAAGTCCTAAAAATTTAACAATTGGCTTTTGTAAGCTAGTACAAGGTGTCTCCCATACAACACTGGATAAGAGTATGAGGTTTATAGTTAGATAGTTCTGAAATTGATTCCTTGCTCTGCCACTTACAAACTGTCCAAGTGAAGTTTATATTTCTTCTTTAAGTCTTAGTTTTCTCAAATGAAAGGTAAGAGTAAAAATTATATCTATTTCAATTAGCTGTTGTGAGGATTAAATAAAATTAGCCTTCCCCTTCCTCTGGAGAGTAAGGGCCCCATGGCTATAGATTTCATAAGACCCTTATTAGAACTGTGATCACAAAGCATTTTTTTAACTAAGAGAGAAAGCCATTGAGAGGAATATGCTCAGCTCCACATAATGATGTAATTTGCATAATTCAAGGGAAGATAGGCAGGCTTCTTTAAGAATTTAGACTTTACTGTCAAGACGAATGAATATTTTTCCTTGGGTTGTGAGTAGTTTGGTTACAAAAGGCATTCCTCCTGCCTTTAGTGGTAAGATTGCAAAGAAGATCTTACTTGGAGAGTTGGCACATGCCTTGGAGTGTTTTGTGAGATGTGTAGGCCAAAGCCTCTTTCTTGGTTCCTCCTTTACAGTCTGTGGGAAAATGGTAAAAATGAGTGGAGACTTACACAGGTTACCTTAGAAAAGGAAGTGGGTGATTTAGGAGACAGGCGTAAATCTGAGGATAGGGAACAAGACTAAGAACCGAGTTTTATGATTGCAAAGGTCAGCAGCAGCTTTATACTGAGGAAGTCACTGAGTTCAGTAAGTATTGTGATCTTTACACATTGTAGTCTTCTTTATTAAGAAATAATTTCACTCAACATTGTTTAATAAAAAAAATGTTTTCTTGAAATTGTTTCTAATAACTTTACAGAGAATAAAACAGAACATAAAATAGGAAAAAAAGCAACTCAAGGAAATATTTGGAAAATAATATGATTAAACTACTGTAGATCCTGGCTTGTCTATGCTGAGACTAAAAGCTTGTATCTATTGTTTTGTTTAAACTGTTTTTAACATGACAGTCATTACTTACAACAGATGAGTTTCCAGACCAGATATGTATAATGAGAACCCTTGAAAATCACGAAGACTCCACAGAGTGCAAGAAATCTATATTTACTTGGATTACAAAAAGTAAATCAATTACAAATGCCTCTACACTAATGTCTTGAATAAAAGATAAGAAAGAACATGCAGTATTATTTTGAAGAGCTTAACAAAAGTAATTAGGATTATTAAATTTTTAAGTGAAAGACATTTGCCCTTCAGCATTCACAATAAAGACTGGCTTTCTTCAAATTGCTAAACCTGACCATTTTTACATGAGCAGTTGGGAAATGTCAAAATGAAAAAAGTAAATGTGACATCTGAAACAGTTTAAAGAGAATTAACTGTAATAATGGGAAAACGTGTACAAAATGAGAATGTAAACAAAATTGGAAAAGACACCAAATATTAATTCTTTTTTAATCTTCTAAACTGGATACAGAACACTGATTAATTAGTAATTAACAACAACAAAAAAACCCCGATGAGTAATTTTTAATTTTTTGTCCACTGGAAACCATCTAGATACTGTGACTTTAAATTTTTAAAAATGAAAAAAGTTCTGGAATATGGTAACCAACTGCTGAAAAATATTAGCAATAAATTGTCTGACAATGCAGCTGTTATGACAGGGGAGGACAAAGGGCTGCAAACACTCTTTAAAAACTCTAATAAGCAAGCAGAATATGTGCCATGCCAGCTTAATCTTGTCAGAGAAAAAGCTACTGTGACAGTAAATGAAATTTTTGACTACTTCAGTATTTTGCAACAGTTATGTTTTCCTTCCAGATTAATCTCATAGAGTATTTTAAACAATGGGGTATTTTAAACACACATGCAACTTGTATTTTTTTCTGAGAGAGTTGTAATATGTAAAATGTTTATTGAAATAGTTGATGAAGCTTGAGTGTGCCATTTTAAATGCTCTTCTGAAGACATTTTTGGAAGGCTTCAATAAAACAAGTGGGAAATTACAGCCTTCTTATTTGGAAGTATATAAGAACCATATTTTATCACCTTTGGGTTTTCTTTACGAATTGGGAGAAAATTCAGACAAAAGTTAATAGAATGTGACTCAATGATAGTTTAGTGATTAGTGATGACATCAATAAAAATTATTCTGATGGTGAGAAGCAAATAGTAACAAAACTTTTTTCAGTTGATACCAAAATTCATTAAGAGGAAGAGATAAAGTTCAACTAAAAGTACTGAATAGGTTCTTTGATAATCCAGTTAATGAAGAAGAGTGAATTATGTGAACATAGTATGAAAGTTATTTAGGATGAAATATTGCCCTACATGAAGATAACATAGCACTCATAAAACTCTATTACATGGATAGCAAACTGGGAAATAATACTGTTGATTCAAAGAAAAGTGGAAATGCTTTGAAATCCTATAGCCCATATAGAAAAGAAACTGGATAGAATATTCCCAAATTTTACAGTAACCCTAAAAGCATATGTAACATGAACGATTTTATTGATAATTTAGAAAAGTTTTCTTATATTAAAGCTGAAATAAAATGTTCTAATATTAAAAACACTGCAATCATTCATGCTAAAGGAAATACCTAATTATCTCCCTATTATTTCTAGAGGCTACAATATTTTAAAAATTTCATGATATGAAGAAGTGATCAAAAAAGTGGAAGCCAAAATATGTAATAAGTGAAGTCCATTATTATAGTGGTATGCCAGGCAGATAATCAATTATGTATGTTAATTTTTATGGGCTTTATGGCATTTGCCAGTCTTTTAAATTTTTAATTTGTTGTGATTTCTTATTTAGAATAAAATTACATATTAACTTCCATACCTAATAATGTATCTGTAATTTTGTATTATTTTTCTTAAAGAGAGCTCCCCAAATTGTATAAGGTCCAAGCCTAGACCCCCAACAAACCCGTCTCTGAACTTGCTTGTATGGCGATGCTGAGGACACCAAAGAAACAGGGATGGGGGGGTGGTCTGCTCCACAGGCACTTCTCTGCTGTTGCTGAAAGAGAGGGGAGGCATCCTGCCTAAGCCGCTGATGCAGGTATGCCTTATAATGCTTTGCAGCAACACTGTGCTAAGAGCTTGGCTTCTGGAGTGAGATCACCTGGATTTGTGGCTCTACCACTTAATGGCTCTGCAAATTTGAGCAATTTAGCTTTGTCATTTTCTTCTGCAAATGAGGATGGTACTATATCTACTTCATGCAGTTGTTGTGAGGGTCAGATACTCTGAGGAGCTCAATATATATTTATTTAATAAATAAAAGGCAAATAAATACAAATAACAGGATGTAGGACATAGTGAACATTCAGGAAGGTAGAACTAAAGGAGGAACATGAACCAAAGAAAAAGTCTTATCAGAGGGCAGTGAGAAAAGATTGGAGGAAGATTGTCCTTAAGCTGAATTCCATATTCATGGATTTCTTCATTTCAAAGTTATTGACCACTCTTAGTGTGACAAAGCTTCTAAGACTGGGGTGGGCTGAGTATTATAGCTTATAAATCTCTAAGTCTGTTGATCCTTGAGGTCTTCACAACATAGCTCTCTTCTTTATATGAATGCTGTCTTTTGGTGCCAGAATGACTACACGGTGATAAACCTTCATTCTAAGAGGACAGGCAGCCCTTCCTCTGCATTCCCTCAGGGGTGGGAGAAAGCCAGCTGTCCAAAGCCTACCCAGGGACCTTTTGGAAGTAGGATATAGTTGCTTTAAAATACACTGCACTGGGAGCATATTTAGGTGGGCACATGACTTACCCTGCTATGGACTGAATGTTTGTATTCCCCCCAAATTCATATATTGAAACCCAAATGGTTTTTTGGAGATGGGGCCTTTGGAAGATAATTAAATCATGAGGGTGGAGCCCTCATGATGGGATTTGTTCCCTTATAAATAGGGACAGGAGAGAGATTGATTCCTTTGTCTGCTCTTTGCTATGTGAGGATACAATGAGGAGGCAGCCATTTGCAAACCAGGAAGCAGCTTTCACCAGATACCTGATCCATTGGCCCTCAGGTCTTAGACTTCTCAACCTCCAGAACTGTGGGATATAAATTTATGTTGTTTAAGCCACTCTCTCTAAAGTATCATATTATAGCAGCTTGAACTAAGACCAGCCCCTTTCATGGCCAGGGTCTATATTAAACTTTTTGTAGCCCTTTTGCTTGGAGAGCAGCCCCTTGCAAGAAATGACCTGTCTTCAAGACACTCCCACCAATAATAAAAATAAAAATGACAATCAATATGATTGAGACATGATTATGTACCAATACCAAGGTTAACTGTATTTGATGTGTCATGTCATTCCACATATACTATGTCCTACTTTTCTTAAGGCAGCCTCCTCTGGCATGGAGTGAGAAAGCAGATTTTGATGACTTCCTGAGTTGTTCAGTTGGAATATTCTCCCCAGCAGTGTGTGCTCCTCTTCAAAACTCCCACTTCTGCCAGCACCATTTTTTGAACCTTTATTATTTGCCAGGTGTTGTTCTAGGTGTTCAAAGCACATCAATGAATAAAACAAAACATTGCAAGTGGAATTTCGATTTGGGTACATTTGGTAGATGCTTTCTAAGGTTTGGTTTTTGTGGATTTATTGTTGTTTTAAAATCTTTGCCAAATTTGTAACTCTACACATTCACATTTGTACTACCTTCATATTAAACCATACATTCATGTTAATCCTAATATTGCCTTCTAAACAAAACTTTTCTAATCTGAATAAATGTAGTCATAATCGTCAGTAATTTCTCTGTATAAGAGATCAGTTTTTAGGTATGGATGTACTTTAAATTATTCTTAGATTTAATAACCACGTTACACAGACATGTCATGCTCCAGAAGCACTAGAATCTTGTTCTACTTAATCATCAATTAATGCTACTTGGAAGCATGCAATGATTCTGGATGTTATATTTTGTCTAATGCTCTGTTCCTTATCAATGACTATCACTTTCAGGTTAGTGGACTCTCGGCCTTCAGGCAAAACTTTAAAAAAAACACTGTTGGTTTGTACATTGTTCCAGGCTCATACCAGGGACGTCTGGAAAATTGCAATTTTCTTAATTAGGTTGAAAAATATATATATAAGTAGAAATAACATGGTTATGGTTAATTGTAAAACATCTTGTTAAGGAACAGTTTCCTTCAGACTTTTTTTTTTTTTTTTTTTTTTTTTGTAAGCCATGGCTCACGGGCCCAGCCGCTCCGTGACATGTGGGATCCTCCCGGACCGAGGCACGAACCCACGTCCCCTGAATTGGCAGGCGGACTCCCAACCACTGCACCACCAGGGAAGCCCTCCTTCAGATTTTGAGAAACTATATATCCCAGAGAAGGAAAAAATAGGGACTACCATGAAATTAACAAAATGGACATAATGTTGCAATTGAGATAATCTTGCTAAATTCCTTGTATTGTGACTGTACACAGGTATAAAAAGTAATTAGGACTTCGTATGTGAAATTTCCTCAGACTCTTGGAATCCTCATGGGAGACTGGCTGCAGAGCTATATATCAGGGTAAATATGTACACATATCTTGTCTTAAATTCAGCAAAAGATTTGATAAAGTGCCTTCATATTGTTTTCACTAACCCGGAAAAATGTGAGTGGGATGAGGTATAGCTGAATGAATCTGCCCAACCATTTTCAGTAATGTTTGTGGAGCTAAATTGAAATGAATTGATCTATGTTCATCTGTACGGAGTGCCACAGTAATGTACATTGCATCATTTTAAACCCTGTCCTGTTAAGTATGCTGATCAAAGATGTGTGAAGGGGCTTCCCTGGTGGCGCAGTGGTTGAGAGTCTGCCTGCCGATGCAGGGGACATGGGTTTGTGCCCCGGTCCGGGAAGATGCCACATTCCATGGAGGCTGCGCGTCCGGAGCCTATGCTCCGCAAAGGGAGAGGTTACAACAGTGAGAGCCCCGCGTTCCGCAAAAAAAAAAAAAAAAAAAATGTGTGAAGATTACCAGGACCAACTTTGTCGACCCATGTGCTTCCTAATAGTTAAATCTAACAAGTCTTTTTCAATCCTGTTGTACCTGCTGCCTCGGTGACATTGACTTCTACCTATTTTTTAAAAATCTACCTTTAACGTCCACAGTAGCATTTCTTCTAGTTTCCCACTCAACTCTGTGACTATTCCTCTTCCTTCTCTGATTTCATTCCTGTTCATCCCTTAAATATTCATCCTCACTCTTCTTCACAATTTTACTACTCTCTGGGTGTTTTCATTCATGCTCTTGGCTAAATACTATTTATAATGTGATGACTTCCAAATCTGTATCTTCAGTCTTAGACCACTTTCCTGGGCATCTGAACTGTATGTTCCATCCCACTCTGGGCATATTGCCTCTTCTTACTTTAATTAGTACCTTGAAACTATTTGGCATGAAATATCTTAACCTCCCTTTTCCCAATCTTAAAGTTCCTGATAATTGAAAAAGCAGTGGCATTGGATACAGAACTATGTTTGATTTTTTTTTACATTCATCACTTACTAGTTCTACAAATCAGGGCAAATAACTTAACCTATTTGTGTTAGTTTTCTATTGCTGCATAACTAATTACCTCATACTTAGTGGCTTCAAACAACACATTTATTATCACTTAGCTTGTGTGGGTCAGGAGTCTGGGCATGCCATAATTGGATCCTCTGGTTAGGGTGTCTCATAAGGCTGTAATCAAGGTTTCAGCAAGGGCTAAGTTCTTATCAGATGCTCAAATGGAGAAGTATCCATTTCCAAGCTCTCTTAGGTTGTAATAAAACCGTATACAACTTACTTGTATTTACGTGTAAAATGGGGTTAGGTATAAAACTCAGATAATTATAAGCAAGTGCTTTACCTACATGAACAATTCTATGTTATGTAAGATTGTCCTATGCATTTTTGGTCTCCACATATTAAATACCATTAGTATCTCCTATTCATTTTGATTACTGGAAACACCTCCACAATTTTCAAAATACCTCTCATGGGTGCTACTATCCTATTGCAAGTCACTGGGTGAAGGGTTTAAAATATCATTCCTAACAAACAAATGTAAGTTTTGTGGCAGAAATATATCAAAACACTGTACTATTCATTCACATACTCATTCAACAAATTCTTACTGAGTACCTTCATGTGGAAGGCACTATTCTAGGTGCTGTCTTATCATGCAGTGAACCAGACAGTATCTCAACTTCCCTCATGGAACTAATATAAACAGCAGAAGGGATATTAAAAATGGATATTGATCACTTAATATTCTTCCTTGGTTTGTACCAAGACAAACCTTTTTAAAATGTATCAATAAAACTTGTCAGTTACCTGAATTCTCTATTCTTTAACTCCTTGTTCAAAGTTCAATTGAAGTGTATCTGGAAATCTTCTATGGAGAACAGGCATGTCTACTGTGTGAATAGCTCTTAAACTCTTCCACTTCTGTGCCTCCCTTTACTGTGTTATCATTGTCTAGAATGCTCCACACTGTCCCCACATTTTCATGTGTAAAAATTGTCTTCCTCTTTCAAGACCCTTCCTTGAAGGCTTTTTGATTCACAAAAACATATGTGATGGTGTGATGCATCCCACTTTTAAGGTACTATGTTACTACTTTTGACAATATCCTGTTCTCTTGGTTTTGAGTTTGGCATAGGGACAGAGACATATCAGGAGGCTAATAAGTACTTACTGAAAAAAGAATAAAAATTCTGCCTTGCAGAATGGTTGTCTGTACATTTGACTAATCTGTAACCCCTACTTTCCCCCCATTTTAAGCATGTTAACAGTAGGGTCTCTATCTTACTCATTTTTCAACTCCCTCTCAGTCAAGTACAATGTTGTATGCTTATTGTTCTATTCGTTTCTTGTTAAATGTTAAATGTCTACTATCTGCTAGAAACTATAGGTGCTGAGGTCAAGCACCTTGGTTCTGGAATTAGAGAGCCTGGATTCAAATGCTATCCCTTCTATTCACTGGCTGTGACATTGGGCAAGTTCCTCAGAATATAAAGGTCTTGAGTTCCTCACCTTTAAGATAATGGTAACAATGGTGATTATGTTGGTGGTGATGATGATGGCTAATGTACTGTATACTGGGCACTCTAGCAGGAATGTGGGTAAGAACTAATGTCTTTGGCGTCAGACTTACGAGGGTTCATATCCCAGCTCCACTGCTTATTAGCTGGGTGACCCTAAAGAAGTTAATCAGCATCACGAAGCCTTAGTTCCTTCAACTGTAATTGATTAATGGAGATAAACATGCCAGTGTTTCCTGTTGCTCGTAGAATAAAATTCAGATTACTTACAATGGCCTAAAACTAAGACCCACAAGATCTGATTCCTCCCTACCCATCCCGACACATTCTGACCTCTCATTTGCTTACTTCGAGGGGATTATTTTCTGCCTTTCAAGCAAGACAAACATCTTTCCATTTTAGTCCTTCACCTTATCACAGGATGGTCTCATTTCCACGTTTACCTCCACATCACTTCCTCACAGAAGACTTTACTGACCAGTCCTCCAGCCTCCCCATGTAACCTGTTTTATCTAAAGTAGCCCTCTGTTCCCCATCTCCCTCATCATCCAGTCACTCTCTCTGACCTTATTTATCATAACAGATACATTCTTTGCTATTTTCTTTTTCACATTTTTTTGGTCTGATTGTTTCTTAATGATAGCCTATTTCCCCTACTAGAAAGTAAGCATTATCAAGACTGGGCCAGCTTGTGTGTTGTTTCCTAATCTAGTTCCAGTGTCTGGCACAGCACTCAACCCAATTAGGTGCTCCAAAAGTAGAATTGTATGCATAAGTAAAAGAATAAATACTTTATAGGTTGTTGAGACTGTTAAATGCAGAGGGCCTGGCAGAAAATAAGTGATGAGTTAATGTTAGCTATTATTACCATCACTAATGATACCAAAAATGGTCTCTGATTTTGTAAAATTTGCAATCTAGAGAGGAAGATACAGGTGTGTAACAAGCCAATCGTAATAATCGTGCTGCATGAATTGGGCTTTTGTGATGTGGGAACATGTAGATATGCTTAGGAAATGTTTGCTGAACTGTTGTTTTTATTTAAATGGTCTTTAAAAGCATGGCCTAAGAATGAGCACAGGATGAGAATGGAGGCTGGATTTAACATTTTGTTACCTTTAGTGGTAACAGTCTGCTTTCCAAGACAGAGTATTCCAGTGTAGGCAAGGGCTATGTTGTGCATTTATTTATCTTAACTTTATCGTCTGCTCTATCATAGCTACTAAACATATAACATATCCTGGTGTAAATCATGTTTATGCTTTCATGACCTTTTCCTCTCCTCCATAGTGCATAAACCAAAAAGGGATTTGTGAGGTGTAGCCCTTTCCCAAGGCCTCTCCAATACTGCCCCAAATTAAATCCGTCCTAAGTGAAGGCGCCTCTCTGTAGCTTCAGGACCAGTCCTCCAGGCTCCTCTTCTAACCTGTTTGCTGCTCCTAATTCTCTGCTATGTAGATATTTTGAGGCTGCCACCACCTCCCTCTTTACTCCTTCCTTCACTGATGCCCTGTAATTGCTCTCCCCAGTTCTACAGATTACACATATATCTTCACAAAATGTTCTATAACTGTCTCCCCTCTCCCCTCACCAACTTTCAGTAATTACAGTTTTATTCTTAGGAAATACATCTCCTTCTATTAGAAAATCTTCAGAGCACAGTTGTAGAGATAAGACGGACCTCTCAAATTTTATGATTAGAACCATAATGTTTCCATTTTGATAAATTATAGATACAGCGAGGCAGTTTCTTTTCCCACAAGGATTTCTGTCTGGGTGTATTAAAACTGCCAAACAGTAAGAGAGAGACAACGTGATCATTTTTTCCTGTTGGTTGATTTCCCACATCAGGATATGCACTAGCAGGGGTTGAAATAAGAACATTAATTTTATTTTAAAATAAGGAAATACATAAAGCAAGATCTTAGTGTTACGCAGAAAATATATTACTGTTAGGGATGGCTCTGGTGAGTCATCTTTAAGTACTTTCAGTTTATTGATTTTGTATACACACAAGTTCAAATATCAAATAATGCCCATTGAGTTTGATGAGACACTAATGACAGTTACCCTTCTGGCAATACTATCACTGAACTTGTTAAAAGTAGCAAAGAATCTGCCATGAGTCTCTCTGAGGGCATAACAGGTCCTTGATGGGGAAACAGGGAAAGGGGGCACCGTGCCTGGGTGAATGGTTAATGATTGAAGTTGACTCACTTTTGGAAGGAAAAAGATTAGCAACAACACTTGGCCTCTTCAGATATCAGGCAGTAGATTTCCTGTGAAGAACATTTTCAGAGAGTCTCTCTGCCCTAGAATTTTAAAAAGGAAGCTTAAAAGAAAATCCCAGAAAAATGAATGCATGCTGCTAGAAGAAGAGATTTCAGGGTGGTGGTGGTCACTGTTGAAATAAACAATAATACATGGGACAGACAACACACACATAATGGCAGTATAAAAACAGGCAATATCAGAGAAAGTAAAGAGCTAATGATGGTAGCTAAGAATTAGTTAGCAGCTAATGAATGTTTTTGTGCTTATTGTTTTATTTATTCACACAAAAAACTAAAAAGATAATAAGCAAATAGCAGATTTGAAGTTTGAAACAAAAGCAGTCTGGCTCCAGGACTCATGCTCTTAACTACTATACTATATCATACTATACTATAATACACTGTATTATACTGTATAATATAATATAATATATTGCTTCTTTTGCACATTGTATTGTAGTTTTCTGTGGACCTGTACTTATGTGTGTGTATCCTTCACCAGTTTGCAAGCTCCATAAGAAGAGGGACTGGGTCTGCCTAGTTTACCACCAAGTTCCTAGAAGCCCAGTGCTAGGCACATAGATGTACAAAAAATATTTATCAATTGACCAGTGTCAACAAGCAAAACTGAGACAAATTAGGTACTTTTGGCCTAAATGCTGAAGGAGGAAAGGAGTGAGTATAATACCATTGTGCACCTTTCCTTTGAAAAACTCAAATCTCCTTCATTATCCGCTACTGTGTGCCATAACTTAAGAAAGCAAGATCAACAAGGACATTGCCAATGGCAGGCAGAAGGTGGTAGACTCAGATGAGAAAAAGGAGAGAAAAATTTTCTCAAAATCTTTAGTATAACGCCCATGCGTTTCTTAAAAGGCTTGGGATATAACTATGCATGACAGAGGTTAAATTTGAGGAAAGGCTCCCTGAATCCTGAAAATGTCTTCTGTTTTAATTACAATTCTATTCATAAAAGTATAATCAACTAGACTCAGACATGAAGTATAAATTCCTTTTGAATCTTAGTCCCCCATACCCTTCTCCTAAAGAAAAAGTTGTACAATACAGATTGGAACAACAAACCTATGTTATTTACAGGCTTGGTGTCTAAGACGCCACTGTGGGAGATCCAGAAGAAGCACATTATCCCCCAAACATTCCAGAATCTCACTAATCTACGGGTATGAATGAGGTCAATTAGTGCAGTACCTGAGCTTTTCACTTCTAAGCTCATGCAAGAGTTCCAATACCTTTCAAAGTCCCACCATTCTACAAATATCTTTGGAAATCCTGAAGAGTTTCTTATATCAGTTCATGAGTTAATATAAGCTTCTATCGTGTCATTTCATTTGCACTTCTGCTGCATTCACTCAGGCCCCTGCTGCTTCACCCCCATTCTGATGCTCTTAATCTTCATGTTGCTGTAAAATTTGGCAGTCTCCTGTGAGGGCAAAAAATACATATGTAATGCCCAGTTGGATAGTTTGGGGGGTTGTTTGGGTCCTGAAATGTTAAGCTCTTTAGGGAGAGCTACTTTCTGTTCTCACTCATGATCCTGATCCTTTGTCTGTGTGGAGTGTGTATTGCCACTGGGGTAGCCAGATTGGGATGAGATTTCTTTATCAGCAGCCTCACTATATCTTTGCTGTCATCTAATCCTCAAACCCTGTTGTGAAATTGCCATTCCAGATTCTTTCTTCCCTTGGTATGAATTCTTTCTCAAGGTCTTTGCCAACTTTCTGTGCCATCTGGCAACCTTACTTTCTCCCTTTTCCAATCCAGTCCAAGAAAAATGTCTATGTCTATAGATCTGAATTTCTCTCATCATATTGTGAATCAACGCCCATGTAAATCCATGAATACAAATAATGTGTAGGATGCCATCTAACTCCATATGATAGTCTGACTCTGAGCCTTAGCCCAGCTGTGACCTCATCATGTAAGATACTATAATAGTTTTGTTCCTAGGTCCCAAGATATGTCTATCAATAGCCAGGGTTTCCCTGGAGGTTATACTCACTTATTCATTGGAATCATCATTTTCTTTGGAAGTGGGGAGAAGTATTGGGAACTGTATTAGTCAGTGTTCTCCAGAAAAACAGAACCAATAAGATATATATATATATATATATATATAGTTCCAAATATATAAATGTATTATAAGGAATTGGCTCATGCAATATAGAGCCTAAAAAGCCACAAGATCTGCAGTTAGCAAGCTGGAGGCCCAGGGGAAACCAATGGTATAGTTCCAAACGTCAGCAGACTCAAGACCCAGGAAGAGCAAATGTTTCAGTTTGAGTCTGAATGCAGGAAAAAACTGATATCCCAGCTTGAAGGCAGTCAGTTAGAGAAAGTTCCCTCCCACTCAAAGGAGGGTCAGCCTTTTCATTTTATTCAGGCCTTCAACTTACTGGATGGAGCTCACCCACATTAGTGAGGGCAGTCTCAGTCTACAGATTCAAATGTTTATCCCATTCAAAAGTGCCCTCACAGACATACCCGAAATAACGTTTGACCAAATATCTGGGCACCCCATGGCCCAGTTAAGTTGATACGTAAAGTGAACCATCCAAGTGATCATATGCCCTGATTCCCCTTCTCAAAAAAATGTGTTTACCTACTAAATAGCTCTAGGGCCAGATAGAAGGTAAACAAGTCCCCCAAAAGCTACAAAAATGAAATCTTGAGCTTTGGGAAAATGTAGAATGGAGCTCTATCACAGAATCTCTAATATTACAAGCCGAAAATAGAAGGAAAAAGAAAAAGACACGAACAAAAACTCAGCCAAAAAATATAGTCATCAACTACCATCAAGAAAATGGGAACAGCCCTGTAATAAACATTTCAGAAAGGGCTGCTATGGAAATGAACAGAAGATTCTAGAGTGGAGCAGTACCATCCCCAGGACAGAGAATCCATTTGAGAATGTTAACAAAGTCCTGAGAATTCTCATTAATTCTTCCACATCTAGAGAAAATAAAATTTAGTAGCATATATTTATGTTTTCCTTTCTCAAACTGGTTGGTTAACTGTCTGAAACCATAGAAATGAACAAGTGCTGATTTTCTCTGAAAGAAGTTGTATTATTAAGGTCAAAATTAGGGTATAAATGACAGAAAATGGAAAGTAGTAGCTAATCAAGATATACATATAGGGCTTCCCTGGTGGCACAGTGGTTGAGAGGTCCGCTTGCCGATTCAGGGGACGCGGGTTCGTGCCCCGGTCGGGGAAGATCCCACATGCCGCGGAGTGGCTGGGCCCATGAGCCATGGCCGCTGGGCCTGAGCGTCCGGGGGCTGTGCTCCGCAGCGGGAGAGGCCGCAGCAGTGAGAAACCCGCGTACCGCAAAAAAAAAAAAAAAAAAAAAAAAAAGATATACATGTATTACTTTTGCTCTTGAACGTCCCAGTAGATGGCCCTGGGCTAGGTTATGATGTTGTGTGTTATGGGTGACCCGAGGCTTCTTTTCTCTTGGTGCGCCACTGTTGTCTTGACCTCATGTAGAAGAAGATGACATTCCCATTCCAAGCAGTGGGATAGAGGAAAGAACAAGCAAGCTGTCTCTTAAGGAAGGTTCGTGAAAGCTTTCACATTAATTTCCTTGCATCCCACCAGCCAGAAATCAGTAACTATACTCATCTGCAAGGTAGGTACAGAAATGTAGTTTTTCTTCCTATCAGCTTAGAGCACACCTTAATACCAGGAGTTTTATTACTATGAAAAAGAGAATGGATATTGGAAAGAAGCAAATCTAGTACTGATTTTAAGGACCAACCTGAAGTCTGGGACTATTCTCTAGGGGAATGGCATGTTTTCCACAATTAGAGGAATTTAGCTGCAGTATAGGACATTTAACAAATTCTAGAAGAGGAGAACCAAGGGATTATAGAAGAGACTGCAGCTTAGTTCGTGCCAACTTTGATCTCTTCACCTCATCCTTTCTGCTATGTCCTCAGGTTACAGAAAATGCATATGGAACCTAAAACACTATAACACCTCAAACTATAGGTAGTTTGGAAGAGAAGACAAACTGGTTTCTGATGTTAAAGGAAGGAATCAGAAATTCGCTTACACTATAGAAGAGGAAGATAAAATTAGAGGACTGGGATAAAAACGCTCGAGGATGAACAGATGAAAGAAATGACTTGGCACAGCTATCTAAGCAACTTATTTTTTTTTCTTTTTAAATTTACAATGCATAAGACAAAACCCAACTTTGGTGAGACAAAAAGCCAGGGAACAGAAAGAGATTCTCCACAAGAGATTCATGCTGTGAGACAACTTAATATAGTGTAATTAAATTAAAACAAGATGACAGAAGAGCAGAATGAGAGTAGAATGGAGGCTGCATGCTAAAGGAGGCAAAGTAAGGATCAAAATAGTATCATTTGGAACTACCAAAGATGCTGGACTAAAACTTAGAAAGTATCAGTTATTAATTAAGAATAGCCTGCCACAATGCTGGTCTGAGATTTGCACCACAAACAAAAGCTCAGCACAGTAAGGTTAATGCCCTATACAGACTAGACAGTTGGCAATTTACCCAGTCTTCCCTGTAGCATTTGTTCCACCTCCTCCCTTCCCTGTTGGTTTCCTAGAGATTGCTACAGAAGTCAGGGAAGACACACATGTATAGCTTTGGGAAATGGTTGGTTTAAAATTTTCTCCTTGCATAAACTATATTTATTTAAACTAAAACTTGGCTTGAAAAGGTATTTGTATTATGGCTAGGTCTGTTTGTCTATATTTCTTTAATTTATGCAGTATATGTTAATTACTTTTTTAATGTGAAAATATTTTGACACTGCTTCTTCTTATTTCTTTTACTTCTTGAATAATTTTTATCATGAGGCTGGCTCTGAATCACATCTGCTCTCTGTGTTTCTAGACTTTTATTTAGTGTATAAATCCTTCAGTATTGGTGCTCAAGTCTCTTATTTCTGGACTCAAAACATTTTAAGTAAATTGGAATATTATTATGGAGGTAACTTTAGTCTATATTATTTTTGATGGTTAATTCTAATCACCCCATCCAGACATTCAAAAAATAAAGATACATCTTTAGACTAATCAAATTTAGACTTATTCCTGTTCCAAGAACAAAACAAGATACTTAGTTTTGATCTGAGGCAAGTCATTCAACAAAATTGAATTTACCTGACCCTCTCAGGCACTGTATAATGTGTTTTATCTGTTGCCAAAGATGCAGTATTTTTTATACGAAGGGAAGTATCACGTGAATTCACTTTTAACCTGCTCCTAAATCTTCTTAAAATCTACCTAAGAAATGTACATGAGGGAGAGGACATGTATTTGTGAACTCAGAAGATGGATTTTGGAAGGTATCATCTCTTCAATCAAATACATTTACAAGCTTTCTAAAATCAAATGCCGCAAACTAGATAGTACCCACCCCTGGAGATGAGTCCCTTTCCTTGTCATTGCCCAGTATACACATCACGCTGCTTATTACCATCCTTTTCTAACAACGCATCAATCTAATGGGCTGTTTAAGTGATTGACGAGAAGATGAACATGTAGTTCAGAAAGGCTCTCATTGACTAATCACTTTTCCACACAGTTGATAAATCTTTATGGTTTCCTGAGCAGGTATTCCTGAAACATTGTATTAACAGTTACTATTAGGAAATGTTCACAGGTACAGTGGCAATATTATGCTTCTTGTTATTAGTTTGATATCTGGCCTATATAAAATTTAGAAAAAAAAGTGGAACTGCTGTGCAGATTCTTCTCAGGGTATATCGAAGTAGCCTTTGCTATAGCTGTGAGATTTTAAAAAGTATTTTCCAAGACATCTATCTCACACAGACAAGACCATTTTAAATTGGACTCATTAAATCATTTCTTGTCACAGCCAACAGCCGTGTGGAGGCTAGTTAACAAATGAAAAATGAGCCTTTTAACTTGTTTACTTTATATGGATGGTTCTTTTATTTCAGTTTTTTTTTTTTTCCCTTCAGGTAGCACATTGACTTAGGGGATCTTGTTACAGTACTGCCTGACAAAAATTAAAAATGTGAAGGCTGAAAATACTATAGACATAATGTCCAAGTTCACATAAAATCCTGGTGAAGAGTTCCCACTGATAGTGATATCTGGGCCTATCTTCTAGTTCAAGGAAAGCAACCAATTAAAACTTCATTTACTTTGTTGAAAAAGTAACACAGAATCGCTTGAGAAACATAAGATTCTTGGCACAGGAAGAAAAAACTAGTGATTGTAAATTCATCTCTGAGTTTTTCCTTATAGCCCTTATTCTGCCAGTTCAAGAATATTCTCAACAATATAGGCTAACATATCTTTGTTCATTCATTCATCCATGCACTCATTCATTCATTCAATCATTCATCAATCTGCTTCTAAATGCCACAGTGGATGAATGCTATCCTTTAAATGTTTGTTTGTAGGTAGTGTTTTTCTTTGCTATTTGTTATAAATTGATGTTCACTTAATTTCAGTTTATATTTTCTTCTTGTTGTAGATCAATATTTTTGGATTTTTTCATACTATTGCCTTCTTAGCTATGACCTAGAAAAACATGTTTACTTCTTTTTTGTTTTGTTTTATTTTTCATTCAAAAATCGTTTTTAAAATTTCCTTACTTTTATTTCCTAATAGCGTTCACTGAATGTGTTGCCAAATCTTAAGTGAAGTGGAATGGTATTTTCTTATTATCCCTGTGCAATGCTGTATATCTCAGAGCTTACAGCAGGAAAATGTTAATGATGAAAAAGAATTTTGGGAATAGGTAGATCAAGTGTTGAATCTCACTTCCACCAATTTTCTAGAATGTGAAATGGAGATGATAAACCCTTTAGGAGTTAGACTTAAGATAAAATAAACACGTAAAGTTCCTTGCATATAGTTGACACTCAATAAATGCCCCATCTTTTCAGAAAATTTAAAAGTTGTATGTTCTTTTGAATTGTCAAGTGATATCTAATTTTCTGCCCAGTATCTACCACTGGTCCCTTTAGTGCCTCAGCTTTCTCCTGTTTGTTTGATGAGTGATTAAATTCAGCTGAATTTTATGCTGATATTTTATTTTAAAAAGAATTCCAATCAATTCTCAAGTTTTAGTCAACTTAGGTTTTTGAGGTAATTGGTATTACTTGATAATGGGGTCCTTACTAATATTTGCAGCAAAACTCAATCTAGAGTTATCTACAGTGCCATTAATCTGTGGCATATTTCCTTTTCCAGCTCATTAATAATAATGTTAAATAAGCACAAACCTCACAACAACCCTATAGATGATACTTAGACCATTCCTACAGTTTCATTTATTCCTACTCATCATTACTCTACTCTGTGGTCTAGTGGTCAGTTTGCTTTGTAGAGTGCTATTGTAGGAAACGCATTTGAACTAATTCCTCAAGTTACTATACTTTCTTCAAATTTCCCATTAGCTCATATATTCTATATTCTATTCATTTTATAGTTCCATTTATCCAAAAATTTATCTTCCCTTTCTTCCCTATTTCCCAAATTTCCAGGATGAGCTAGATGTATCTCATCTGTAGTCTTGTATTCACTCAGTAAATTTGTAGTGAATGCCTACCACGTGTCATGCATTCTTGGCACTGACTGAGGAGAAAGCAAAGAATAAAAACATAGTCCCAGACTTCTTGGAAGTTACATATTAATGGAGGGTGGAGAAAGGTCAATTATCATTGTGTAAGAAATTAAATAATCTGATTTGAAATAGTGATAAGCACTGTGAAGAAAATAAAATGTGGTAAATAGATAGGGACTTGGTGGAGTGGTGGTGCAAGGGCAATTAGTTCAGCTAAGATGGTCCGGAAACGCCAGAAGAGATGAGACCAAATTAATGAGAAAGGAAGAATATTACAGGTAGAAGAACAGCAGGTTAAAAGGCCCTGAGATGGGAATGGATTTGGCATTTCTGAGGCACAAAGAGAAGGTTAGTGTGGCTAGGATGAGGTGGATAAGGGGGAACAAGGTAGGAGATGATGTTGAAAAGATAGGTAAAGGTCAGGTCATGCGGGGCCTGGTCGGTGTGGTATTTAGATTTTTTTTCTATAGGCAGTGAAAAGACATTCAAGTGTTTTAAGCAGCAGAGTGGATTGATCTGATTTATGCTTTTGAGAAGATCATTTGGGCTGTTGTATGGAGAATAGACCAGGAATTGTGAGGTTACAAGAGTTGAGACAAGGAGACTAGTGGGAGATTATTGCAGTAGTAGAGGTAGGAAATAATGATGGCTTAGATTAGGGTTTTAAAGAATGGAGCTGTGAGGAATGGTCAGATCTGGGAGAGATTTGGGGGACTGTACTGAAAGGACTTGCTGATAGGTTGGATGTGAGAAGTGTTGGAACGAGTGGCACCTCATTAAGCTTAGCACTTGAGAGATTTAAACCTACATAGCAATTGTTACACAGTATTTAGTCATCCCTTTATATCACGTTATGTTCTCCTAAAGAGCCTGGAAGCTCCTTGAAAATAACAACACTTCTTACTTATCTTTGGATCACCAGTACCATTACATGGTTATTGTTCAGTAAGTATTTGTGGAATGAATGGAAGTCACGGAGGTAAATCTAAAATTATTGAACTTGACAGAATAATAGCTGCTGTGTTCACAACCATTTACAAGGGCATGTAGTGTTGCATAAGAATAAAGGATACAACATTTTGGCAACACACTTTATAGAATGATAAGACTTACCGGATTCACACAAGCAAATTTATATAGTCTAGAAAGAAACTGATATGTTTACAGGTGAAAAGCAAGTATAAAAACACTTATGAATAGTTCATAGATATCTTCCTATCTGAATGCTTAAAGTTCATATACAGATAAGATGCAGGTCCTCTTTAATTGCTTAAAAGAAAATATAACTACCTTGAAACTTAAGCTATTGTTTGTGATATTAAAGATACATCTCTATCAATTAGAACACCTTTGGATACAGTTGAGCTAAGCCCAAATCCAAATAGTTTAGAATCAAGAAATGGCTTAAACAGGGTTTAAATGATGTTACCAGGGGTTCCTTTCCCTTATTTTATAACTTGGTTCTTTACTCTAGCTTTCGCTTTATTCTCACATGGTTAAAAGATGGCAGCATTGACTCAAGATCTCACATTATCTGATTTTTAGCAGTGGAACAAATGTCTTAAGCCTGGCTCTCACTGGCTCAATCTGGATCATGTGTCCACCTCTAAACCAATCTGTGTGGCATAAGAGTTGTTCTTCAAGGGAACTTGGAGTACTATTGGGAAGAAGGAATAGAAGATGGCAGGCGAAAATATAACAAATGTCGAGTACATTCAGGAATGTTTTCTGTCAATTTTAAAGCAAGTGTATGGATTCAATATTCTTTAAAAAATAGATTATATTTTAAAGTACGTTAGACTTTCAGCTTCATAAATGCAAGGATCATCCATTATTTTTGTGTCCCTGTGGCTTAACAATGTACCTGACATAAAGTAGATATTCAATAATACTTGTTGAGTGAACAAGTAAACATGAGCCATCCCTTAACCTTATAGAAATCATTGCTGGACTTCTCTATGGACTTGTGTGATAAAACAAATTAAGAATTTCTATGTTATGTGCATAAAATATTTTGGAAAAATTATTCATAGACTATCAAAATAATGTAAAGAAGAAATTGTTAGATTCAGTTACAGCATCCTGAAAAGGTATTTACATGTTGAGATTTTGGCCTGTATTTTAAAATTTGGATTCTTTTTGATCTCTTTCACCTTTTGGGTATAAAATAAACACCATATTTCCTATGGCATTTCAGAGAACTGAACTTGATAATTCTGGCAGTGCTATTTTGCTCTTTCAAGACATTCAACAGCAAGCACATATGTGTCTGACTAAATGTCACTGTGCTTAAGGTTTCTATAATTTGGATTTGGAGACTGGGAAAGAGAGAAGAAAGACAGAACTTTTTAGTTTCTTATTACCTTACCCCATGATGTTTCTTTGTTCATTTGATTCTAATGATTCCAAAAGGAGTTGAAACAAAAGCTGGAGGATTGGCCTACCATGGGTTAATTACTTAGTGGAAGGGCTATTTCTTGAGTCTAATGGTGGGGAATGGGTCAGAAAAGACTAATTAGACAAGCTTCAAATTCTAGGGAAATGCTAGTGGAACAGGTGAAAATAAGCTGGTGATAACTGGGGGGCTAATTATCCTCCACCTAGCAATTGGCCACCAGGTGTTCTGTAGCACATAAAAGAAGGGACTGGCAGAGCACCAGAGGCTGTTTTGGGCAGAGAAATAAGGATGGGGGGAGGCAGGGAGTAGGGGGTGGAACACACACAAAAAACCCTGGAGGATTTTAAAATCCATAAAATGATATTCCTTATATTTTTCATGTAATCTTTCTTGTTGCATTGGGTAGAAAACTGGACCAAGGATATGTGCTGGTATTTTGTTTTATTTATTTGTTTTGAAAGAACAAGTGTCCCTTCTAGTCTGTATACTTACTATAGAGTATATGTATATTTTGGGTATACATATACATTTATCCTTGTAATTGAGTTTATGGTAAAAATCTACATGGAGCATTTATTAGATAGAAAGTTTATTGGCATTTGGAAAGTCCAGGATTAATAACAGAATGGAAACCAACCAGTCTGAATTGTTATGAGGAACCGTTTGTTTCACAATGACCAAACTTCCTTTTATTCATGCTATACTGTAATATAATGGGGTCTCAGAATATCTCTAGTAGTGTGAGAGATTTTACTAAGGTATCCCTTAAAGGATTTTTCAGCTCTCTTTTACTGTCCTAACGTGTCATTTTGTGAAAAATCAGCAGAATTAGAATTCAGTAACTAAACAGGACTGTCTTTGATGTAATATTTTATAGGCAATATAAATTAGTTGAAAGAGGGAATACAAGGGGTTAATCATTACCATTAAAACAATACAATATCCCATTCATACATCTATAAGCCTGAGACAGCATGACAAAGATAGAAACTATTTTTAAATGACAAAGGTGAAAATTAGGTTGTCAGAAGAGTTAAACTTAGACAAACACCTTATCTAATACCAGCTCTTGATTCTGCTGTCCTTGCAAGGAACAGGCTCATTCTTTTTTTTTTTAACAGCTTTATTGGAGAATAATTGCTTTACAATGGTGTGTTAGTTTCTGCTTTATAACAGAGTGAATCAGTTATACATATACATATGTTCCCATATCTCTTCCCTCTTACATCTCCCTCCCTCCCACCTGCCCTATCCCACCCCTCCAGGCGGTCACAATGCACGGAGCTGATCTCCCTGTGCTATGTGGCTGCTTCCCACTAGCTATCTACCTTACGTTTGGTAGTACATATATGTCCATGCCTCTGTCTCGCTTTGTCCCAGCTTACCCTTCCCCCTCCCCATATCCTCAAGTCCATTCTCTAGTAGGTCTGTGTCTTTATTCCTCTCTTACCCCTAGGTTCTTCATGACATTTTTTTTTCTTAAATTCCATATATATGTGTTAGCATACGGTATTTGTCTTTCTCTTTCTGACTTACTTCACTCTGTATGACAGACTCTAGGTCTATCCACCTCATTACAAATAGCTCAATTTTTTTTCTTTTTATGGTTGAGTAATATTCCATTGTATATATGTGCCACATCTTCTTTATCCATTCATCCGATGATGGACACTTAGGTTGTTTCCATCTCCGGGCTATTGTAAATAGAGCTGCAATGAGCATTTTGGTACATGACTCTTTTTGAATTATGGATATATCTTCTTAGAGAAATGTCGATTTAGGTCTTTTGCCCATTTTTGGATTGGGTTGTTTGTTCTTTCGTTATTGAGCTGCATAAGCTGCTTATAAATTTTGGAGATTAATCCTTTGTCAGTTGCTTCATTTGCAAATATTTTCTCCCATTCTGAGGGTTGTCTTTTGGTCTGGTTTATGGTTCCCTTTTCTGTGTAAAAGCTTTGAAGTTTCATTAGGTCCCATTTGTTTATTTTTGTTTTTATTTCCATTTCTCTAGGCGGTGGGTCAAAAAGGATCTTGCTGTGATTTATGTCATTGAGTGTTCTGTCTAGGTTTTCTGCTAAGAGTTTTATAGTGTCTGGGCTTACATTAAGGTCTTTAATCCATTTTGAGCTTATTTTTCTGTATGGTGTTAGGGAGTGATCTAATCTCATACTTTTACATGTAGCCATCCAGTTTTCCCAGCACCACTTATTGAAGAGGCTGTCCTTTCTCCACTGTACAAAAATATATCTTTCTGTTTTTGTGTCAGTACTATACTGTCTTGATTACTGTAGCTTTGTAGTATAGTCTGCAGTCAGGGAGACTGATTCCTCCAGCTCTGTTTTTCGTTCTCAAGATAGCTTTGGCTACTTGGGGTCTTTTGTGTTTCCATACAAATTGTGAAATTTTTTGTTCTAGTTCTGTGAAAAATGCCCGTAGTAGTTTGATAGGGATTGCATTGAATCTGTAGACTGCTTTGGGTAGTAGAGTCATTTTCACAATGTGGATTCTTCCAATCCAAGAACATGGTATATCTCTTCATCGATTTGTATCATGTTTAATTTCTTTCATCAGTGTCTTATAATTTTCTGCATACAGGTCTTTTGTCTCCTTAGGTAGGTTTATTCCTAGATATTTTATTCTTTTTGTTGCAATGGTAAATGGGAGTGTTTTCTTGATTTCACTTTTAGATATTTCATCGTTAGTGTATAGGAATGCCAGAGATTTCTGTGCATTAATTTTGTATCCTGCTATTTTACCAAATTCATTGATTAGCTCTAGTAGTTTTCTGGTAGCATCTGTAGGATTCTCTATGTATAGTATCATGTCATCTGCAAACAGTGACAGCTTTACTTCTTCTTTTCCAATTTGGATTCCTTTTATTTCCTTTTCTTTTCTGATTGCTGTGGCTAAAACTTCCAAAACTATGTTGAATAAGAGTGGTGAGAGTGGGCAACCTTGTCTTGTTCCTGATCTTAGTGGAAATGCTTTCAATCTCTTCTAATAGTCTTTATTTTAAAGTCTATTTTGTCTGATATGAGAATTGCTAGTCCAGCTTTGTTTTGGTATCCATTTGCATGAAATATCTGTTTCCATCCCCTTACTTTCAGTCTGTATGTGTCTCTAGATCTGATGTGGGTCTCTTGTAGACAACCTATATATGGGTCTTGATTTTGTATCCATTCAGCCAATATGTGTATTTTTGTGGGAGCATTTAGTCCATTTACATTTAAGGTAATTATCGATATGTATGTTCCTATTACCATTTTCTTAGTTGTTTTGGGTTTATTATTGTAGGACCATCTAGTGTATTTTAAGTTTCATTTATTGTGTTGTTCATTGTTGTTTGTTTCATCTTTAGTTCTTCTAGGTCCTTGTTAACTGTTTCTTGCATTTTGTCCATTCTACTTCCAAGATTTCGGATCATCCTTACTATCATTATTCTGAATTCTTTTTCAGGTAGATTGCCTATTTCCTCTTCATTTGTTAGGTCTGGTGGGTTTTTATCTTGCTCCTTCATCTGCTGTGTGTTTTTCTGTCTTCTCATTTTGCTTATCTTACTGTGTTTGGGATCTCCTTTTTGCAGGCTGCAGGTTTGTACTTCCCATTGTTTTTGGTGTCTGTCCCCAATGGCTAAGGTTGATTCAGTGGGTTGTTTAGGCTTCATAGTGGAGGGGACTAGTGCCTGTGTTCTGGTGGATGAGGCTGGATCTTGTCTTTCTGGTGGGCAGGTCCACGTCTGGTGGTGTTTTGGGGTGTCTGTGGACTTATTATGATTTTAGGCAGCCTCTCTGCTAATGGGTGGGGTTGTGTTCCTGTCTTGCTAGTTGTTTGGCATAGGGTGTCTAGCACTGTAGCTTGTTGGTCGTTGAGTGAAGCTGGGTGCTGGTGTTGAGATGGAGATCTCTGGTTGATTTTCACCATTTGATATTATGTGGATCTGGGAAGTCTCTTGTGCACCAGTGTCCTGAAGTTGGCTCTCCCACCTCAGAGGCACAGCACTGACTCCTGGCTGCAGCACCAAGAGCATTTCATCCACACGGCTGCTAGTGTTGGAGGGTCTCCTGCAGAGGCAGGGGGTGGCTGTGGCTCACCACAGGGACAAGGACACTGGCAGCAGAAGTTCTGGGAAGTGCTCCTTGTCATGACCCTTCCTGGAGTCCACCATTAGCCCCACCAAAGAGCCTGTACCCTTCAATGCTGGGTCACCTCAGGCCAAACAACCCCAGGCTCATTCTTTGGTCCAGGGTGGAGAAAGCATTGCTTCTTTGGAGCTTGGCACTTTGCTCTGAAGCAAGGACACCTCTCCTCCCACACTCGCAGTGTTTAGTATGGGTGGAGTTCTCTATAATTAACTGCTCTGGCCTAGGACTACTATGCTGCAGTTAAATGGCTGTTTTCAGGCCTGGTTTTTTTTTTTTGTTTGTTTGTTTTGTTTTGTTTTGTTTCTGCTGTTGCCATTTCTCTTGGCAGGAAGAGCAATTTAAGGGTGACTTTGGAACTGGATTTGAATCATGGCTCGACCACTTACTAGTGTTGTGACCTTGAGCAAAGATCTTAAATTCACTGACTTTTGCTTTTTCTCATCTGTAAAATAGAAGTAATGATTACTACCTTGCAGGGAACATGTAAGGATTAAATAAGATTTAAAATGCCTTTGGTATCATTAAGTTCTGACTGGAAAAACACAACTACCATCTAGAGTATAAACACCACAAATGTATTATACAGGGAACTGAAATACAGAGAATGTGTTACAAATGTAATGGAACAGCTGAAAAGCCAAACAAGGAATGGCTAGGCAACTTGGTGATTAGTAGCAGCAAGAAGGAAATTCCACTCCTATGCTGAGGACTGTTACCTATGGCATGTTGCCTGATACATTGGTACTTCACTGAGATGTCAGTGGATCCATGTCTTTTCTTTCCCTTGGGTCCCGGAGTCTTGCAGTTCTCAGAGCACAGGGCTCCGGACGCTCAGGCTCAGCGGCCACGGCTCACGGGCCTAGCCGCTCCCCGGCATGTGAGATCTTCCTGGACCGGGGCACGAACCCGCGTCCCTTGCATTGGCAGGTGGACTCTCAACCACTGCACCACCAGGGAAGGCCCAACCAGGCCTTTTTAAAATGCAGTTCTTTCCCCCTCTCTTTTATTTTTCCTAGTTTTATTGAGATATAATTTCTATACATCACTGTATAAAGTGTACAACATAAAGGTTTGACTTATATATGTTGTGAACTATTTACCACAATAAGTTTAGTTAACACCCATCATCTCATATAGATATAATAAAAAGAAATGGAAAAAAATAATTTTTCTCCTTGTAATGAGAACTCAGGATTAACTCTCTTAACAACTTTCATATATATCATACATCTGTGTTAACTGTAGTCATTATGTTATACATTACATTTATAGTACTTATTTATCTTATAACTGGAAGTTTGTACCTTTTGAGCACCTACCTCCAATTTCATCTCCCCTCACCCCCACACCCACCTTTGGTAGCTATAAATCTGCTCTCTTTTTCTGTGAGTTTTTTTTTTTTTCCCACATATAAGTGAGACCATACAGTGTTTGTCTCTCTCTGCTGACTTATTTCACTTAGCATAATGCCTTCAAGGTCCATTTATGTTCTCACAAATAGAAGAATTTCCTTATTTTTTTATGGTTGAACAGTATTCCCTTGTACTTTTTATCCATTCATCCATCGATGAACACTTAGGTTGTTTCCATGTCTTTGGCTATTGTAAATATTGCTGGATAGCCAAACTCTATATTTCATATCTTCAGGGTTATTTGTAGGACCTAAATTAGAAGCTGCTTGAAGGCAACATCTCTCTGTATCTTTTGTGAAAGCCTAAACTCTTTGAAGAGCTTATGTAAGGGAGGAGAGGAGAGAGAATGTAATGTCTTTAAGAGAGTTTAGGAAGGGCAAGGGTGAGGGTAAGAGCAAGAGCTTTTTTCCTCTCAGTGCAGTGAGAGGATAGCCTTTGTGGGCTCTATTGGTGGTAGGGACTTATTCAGTGCTCATGACAGTGACATCAAAAGGGGCAAAACCTCAGAGGGGATGTAATTGTGGTCACCGCTGGAGCACAAAATCCTGCTTCACTTAAGTTTCACACATACTAAGCTCAGCTCAGTCTCCAAATCCCAAGAGACCCTGAGAACTGAGTTAGTGTGTCTCAGCAGTGACCCCTGCTGCCAAATGACCACTTATTGAAGGAAACTTCCTGAGCTATTGGTGTTGCCCAAGACCCTAGAACCTTTACATAATACTTTGAGTGGGTGGGAGAGTGGGAGCAATAACAAATGAGATAAAATCCCAGCCAGTATGGTAGGATAAGGGCTGGGAGATGGATTTAAGTGCACTTAGAGAAATAAATAAAATTTGATATTTCTCATAGTTTACTGACTAAGATTCAGACCCACTAAGGCAGAAATGAAAAATTTATCATAAGGATAAAATAATATTGTGTCCTTTCTTATATCTCCAAACCCACTTCATTCTATCACCCTCCTTCCTTACTGTACTCTATCCATGCTGATTAGTTCCCAACCTGCTGTGCTCCTTTATACCTGAGGATCCTTGCCCTTAAACTTCCTTTTGCCTAAAAATTGTGCCTCTAAATATTTGTGTGACAGGCTTCTCCTCACCTTTCAGATCTTACCTTAAATGTCATTTCCCAGGAGAAGTTATCCCTTATAACCCTAATAAAAAGAGCCTTCTCTTACACTCCTATGGCAAAGCAGTTATTCTTGATTACCCTCCTCTACATTCCTTCTTAGGAATCATAATAAAGCAGATAGACAGATGGATGGGCAGATAGACAGATAACATATTAGTGTTCTAGGGCTGCCTTACCACAGACTGAGTGGCTTAACAGAAATTTATTTTCTCACAGTTCTGGAGGCTAGAAATCCAAGATCAAGGTGTTGGCAGGTTTAGTTTCTTTTTGGCCTGTAGATGGCCACCTTCTTGCTATGGCCACGTGGTTTTTTGTTTGTTTGTTTGTTTCTGTGTGTCTTTGTCCTCATTTTCTTTCTTTTTTTCCTTTAAAACTTTATACGTGTGAACTTCTTTTATTCATATTTATTTATTTATTTGTCTGGGTAGGGTCTTAGTTGCGGCACACGGGCTCTTCATTGTGGCATGCAGGGTCTTTTAGTTGTGGCATGCAGGCTCTTAGTTGCGGCATGCAGGATCTAGTTCCCCAACCTGGGATTGAACCCGGGCCCCCTGCATTGGGAGTGTGGAGTCTTAACCACTGGACCACCAGGGAAGTACCCTAATTTCCTTTCTTATAAGGATACTAGTCGTATTGGATTAGTCAGATTGATCCACCCATACAGTCTCATTTTGCCTTAATTATCTTTTTAAAGGCCTCCAAATACAGTCACACTCTGAGGTACCAAGGGTTAGGACTTCAACATATGAATGTTGAGGGGATACAATTCAATTCATGACAGATAGATAGATAAAGATAGATAAGATAGATACATAAGTAGAATATCACTAGTTTATTCTGCTGGGGAGAGACACTGGTCTGGCTGTGGAACTAAGGGAGAGGTTTGGGGTACTCCTACTTACCCTATTCCTTACTCTCCCACATTAAGAGATACCTATCATCTCTAATTTCTAAGCCTTATGGTGCTAATGGCATGAATCAGCTTTCTTCTTTTGATTTTCCATACCGCACTTCTACTTCTTTCCTCTACCAGTCACTTACCAAATCATAGAAAACTCAAATCATATTCAGTAACTAGGCATCTATCTGCTTCTTGTCTTCTGAAATATTGTTGGCATGTCTTACTTGCCATTGTTTTTTGATTTACTTTATCATTTTGGTTTTATGCATTTTTTTATGCCTTTGCAATAATTTTTTGTAGGGTTTCATGAAGATAAATCTGCATATTCAATGTTTCATGTTTAATTTAAATTCTGTTATGTTACTTTTAGCTTTGTTTAATACGACTTTAAGGTTCTTAACTCTGTTTCCTGAAGCCTGGAGAGTCCCTTATTATTAATTGTGTAGAAGTTCTATTCTTAATGATCAACCCACTTATTTTTATAAAATTAATTACATAAGAAGTGGTATTATCCAGAAAATTATAAATATCGTATCTGACCTTGGCTTTAGTTACTGTGGATCCAGTGAAATTTGTATGTATAAACCTGGGTCAACATATAACAAAATAGTATCATATCATATAATAACATTTAGATCATTATAAAAGATATTTGGCCCAATATAGCTTTCAGTTTCAGTTCTTATTACTTGCATATACAAAGCCTACATGTAGTCCAACCAGCACATTTCAGCCTTTGTACTTTTGTTTAGTGTATTTCCTCCTCTTAGAATGATTCATCCTCACTTGTTAAAATCCTTTCCTTTTCAAAGCCCTCCTCAAAAGCCACCTTTCCTAAGGCTTTTGTCTAGATGTTCTGTCTCTCCTTTGAACTTAGTATTTATATTTCTCTCCTGGTCCTTACCTGACTCTAGTCAAGTAGTGTAGAAACTTGATTTATCTTTCTTACTAGACTACAAGCATCTAGAAAGCAGAAGAGGTTCTAGTCAATTCTTCGTCAGTGCCTACTACTTTGCATCTAGTAGGAGTGCAATAAAATCTTTTGATGTAAATGGAACTCCCAAGTCACAGTAACTTTTAGTTGATAAGTGTTGGGAAATATAAACTTATTTATAGGCCTACCTTGGTGATATCACAGGTTCAGTTCCAGATCACCTCAATCAAGTGAGTATTGCAATAAAGCGAGTCACACAAATGTTTTGGTTTCCCAGTGCATATAAAATTATGTTTGTACTATACTATAGTCTATTAATTGTGCAATAGCATTATGCCTAAAAAAATGTACATACCTTAATTTTAAAAATACTTTATTGCTAAAAAATCCTAACCATCATCTGACAATACAGCGTTGCCACAAGTCTTCAATTTGTAAAAAATGCAATATCTGCAAAGCGCAATAAAGCAAAGCACAATAAAATGAAGTATGCATGTGAATACTAATCTCTACAAAATAATTAGAAAGCTAAGTCTGTTGAAATATTATTATGCATCCTCCTGCCAAATTAAAACCCAAACCAAAACATTGTAAATGCAAAATCATACTTCATTTTCATATTACATAGGTAATTTGGGGATTTGGGGTTTTTTTTGTTTTTTACATTTCTTAAAATTAGGGAAGTGTCTTGAAAACTGTTTACATAGACTCATAAGCAAAGGTTTTAGAACAAATTTAATATAGGCTTAAAGACTCGTCTGTCTGTTAAGTTCAAAAGACCTACAGAGTGTCTTTGATTATTATTAGAATAACAGAAAATGAAGAAGACATCTGTTTAAGAGATATTCCTGCTGAAGCAGAATTGGGAGCAGAGATCAGTAGTTTAAGAAGGGAAGAGAGCAGAACTAAGCAGATGATACATCTAGCAGTTTTTCCCCAAGAGGTTTTGAGTATAAAGAAGTGGCACTACCAATGTACTAAAAGCACTTCAGGGAATCATGAAGCTTCAGTGCATTGATCTGTGCCACAGAATAGGATATTCAGAGGAGTGAAGATGAGACGGCCTCAATAATTTCAGAAGAGTTTGACTTCCTTAAAACCAACACACATTTCAATATAACAAATAGTATGATTTATCAACGTTGCACAGCATTATCAAATGATAACCAACGATTTCTTCATCTTTTTTGTTCCATGGCTATGTCATCAGGGACAAAATAAAGCAAATTTTCACTTTCTGCCCACTGTATGCCTGACCAAGTAGTGATACGTGACCAGGAAAATGAAAATATAGGAAGATACAGGAACTAGCATTTATAAAAATTTAGCAAAAGGAGTAACAGGCCAGCACTTTGTCACATTATATATTGCAATAAATATCTGCTCAAAAAATAAGTAATAGGTTAATGCCTCAAATCTGGTCAATGATGATTAGTATTAATCGATAGTTATAAGGTGATATGAAAGAAATAACACAAACTAATCAAAATATCTTTTTCTGTATTGTGGAAGTTAGCAAATCATGCTCCCTACATAGACAGCATGTTAGAACAGGTTATAACATCAAATAACTCATAGTTCCTCATTATGCATAAGGGAGCCTAGTACATGGATTGTTGTAGTCTTTTGTCCAGTGCCAAAAGCTAATTAGCCCAAAGCTAAAAGTCAGGACTAGAATTCCAGCCTCCTCTTTTGGTTCACGTATCATGCTTTTTCTACCCACCACACTGCCAAAAACAAGCCAGGGTTATTGAGCAATAGATGTAACAACTGTTCTGATAATTTACCAAAAAATCACTTTCAAGCTTTAATTTATTTTATCAGGACAATTTATACAATTCTTCAATTATCTTTATGTGTAGTGTTATACATTTATCTCCAGCTAGAAGGAATGAGTCATAACCATATGGCTTCATTCACTCACTGGACCGACATTTATTACTACGTTCCTACTATGTGTTAGTTTCAGCAAAATCTGCTGTTTAAGTTCATTGATGATATCCTTAATAATGATTTTCAAAATTTTATTTATTTAATTTATTTATTTTTGACTGTGTTGGGTCTTTGTTGCTGTGTGCGGGCTTTCTCTAGTTGCGGAGACCGGGGGCGACTCTTTGTTGTGGTGCGCGGGCTTCTCCTTGTTGTGGCTTCTCCTGTTACAGAGCACAGGCTCTAGGCCAGTGGGCTTAGTAGTTGTGGCTCATGGGGTTTAGTTGCTCTGCAGCATGTGGGATCTTCCCGGACCAGGGCTCGAACCGGTGTTCCCTGCGTTGGCAGGCGGCTTCTTAACCACTGCGCCACCAAGGAAACCCAATGATGGGTTTTTGATACAAACAAGCGCATTCATACAGTTTAAGGGGAAACAAATAGGCTTTATAAAGAACTTGACCCTGTTTTACTGAAAATCTTTTCATTTGGCACCCAATCTATTTTCTTCTATATGGCTATAAAAAATTCCTTTACCTCAGCCAATCATTTGTAAACTAATGTCCTTAATTCTAGAACTATTGAGAGTATGGATTAATCATTTCACATTCATTCAGTCTCTTACATGCTAAGTATGTAGCAGAGTCATATTATTATGGACAGGGCTACAGGGAAACAGGACTGGTCTATTATTACAGATGAAATCCTTTGGCTTTTAAGAAAAACTGTACTAAACATAATGTTATATAAAAGCGCAGTAATCTTAATAGCTATTTAACTTCTCTTGTGGGAACCTGGTCATTGGGCGGTAGTATGGAGTTTTTGAAGGGCATTTGTGGTGGATTTCTTCTTACAGCTTTCATGATTATTAGGCAAAAGCATGTCATGAGAATAGCAAAGCCATGCCTTTTGCTTTCTGAGCAGGTCTCTGTAAGCAATTTAATGTGGTTCACCAAGAGAGGATATGGTAGCTAGTCTATGTTAAGCCTAAACAAACTGCAGTAGATATTGAAATGGTTGTTCCTGACTCAATTCATGCCCCTGGATTAAACTGAAATATTACCCATGGCATGTAGGGATATTGAAGAGAGTTGTAATTCTGTTGGTTTCAACTAGGTACTGCCAGCAGTAACTGCCATATGAAAAACAGTGAAAATACATCTCCTGAAGAATTATTAGTAAAGGGTGAAACTCCAACAAAGAGTACAATTCAAAATAGCAATAAAATAAAGAATAAGGAAAATTATTTGCTATCTAAAAGAGTAAAATTATGGAAAGCTGTCATCAGTGAAATTACCCTCCTCATAGAATTACAGAATTGTTTAGATTTCTTTTACTGCTTCTGTTGAGTAGGCTTTTACATTGTTTCCAGAGATACACACATTATATTATTTCCCAAAATGGTAAAATTCCAGCACCATAAATAACTTTTCCCACCACCTGTATAGTTTTATTTAGTTTGTACATATTAATGCCTTCAATTACATTTCTATAGAATATTCAATGATCATACTAATAAAATCACAGTCGCTTCAATGACCTTGAGACTGAACCTCAGTTGTTCACCTACAGAATTTTTAAAATACAGACATAGAGGAGGCACAGGGAAGATGCATAAGTAATTGTGGATTCAAAGCATATGTTCATCTCTGGGAGTATTTGCTCCTCAAATGTTGTTAATATTTAAATATACATTTTCTGAAAGCAGCCATTCTCTGATAATGAGAACTCTTGCAACCAACTTAAAATTTTGCTGGCTGCCAATCTTCCAGGTAGACCCCTTTACTGTGCCAGCCTCTATAATAATGATTATCAATTTGACAATCCATTTAATCACCAAAGCACTTTGCAAATATTAACCAAGAAATCTCACATGATTCCTCTGAGATATAGTTATCTCCCTTCTTAGAGAAGGGAAAACCGACTTGTACTATAACTGCAAAAGAGAGTGAGGGACAAGACTGGGATTGAAATTCTGGGACCAGCAATTACTGAAATCAACACTCTAGTATTGGCAAAGACATTTTTGGATTTTGGTGTCCTGATGAGAAGTGAAGTATAGAGACATGAAGATATTAAAGACTACTTAGTTAAGCATATTCATACTTTGCCTCTGCCATGTAAGTTTATCTAATTCTTAAGAGTCAGATTATAATAAAAATTAATGTGATTAACAAAACTCTAAAGTTATAATAAGCTTTTTTTTATATCATTACAACCTAGAGTGAACCCAAAACTCACTACTACTCAACCCATCAGAAAATACTTGAAAAGAATCTCTTCTATTGAGGACATTCCAAGGAAGAACAATATAGATTTTGTGGCTATCAAATAAACTAAGTATTATCCCTGTTATCCCTCACCCTTTTTTTGGGCCTCTCAGTGTTGCGGCCTCTCCCGCTGCGGAGCACAGGCTCGGGACACACAGGCTTCTGACGCACAGGCTCAGCCGCTCAGCGGCCATGGCTCGCCAGCCGCTCCGCGGCATGTGGGATCCTCCCGGACCGGGACACGAATTCGTGTCCCCTGCATCAGCAGGGGGACTCTCAACCACTGCGCCACCATAGAAGTCCCGTCTCACCCTTTTTTAGCTCTAACATTACCATAGTGTTTTTAAAGTGAGCAGATAAAAAAAAGTACTTTTTGGATGGTTCTGCTCTTTTAAGAAAAAAATCAAATGAGGAAAGTATATTTTTTCAAATTATTTACCTTCTACAGAACATATTTACATTCTACATTAAACATTTTATTAAAAATTAAATCGATATATTTTTATTATGAAAGTAGTATACACTTATAAAACAGTTAAAACTAATATCATTGAACACTATAAAAAACTAAAAATTAAGGTTTGGTTACAGTTTACTTAAAGTAGAGGAGAAGATAGAAATATTTTTTTTAAAAAAAACAGAAAATTATCTACTAGGATAAGAATGGAGGAAGAGGACTGAAGAAAAAGAAAAAGATATGACTAACATTCTGGGCAATTATTAGTGTGCTCTACTTCCTGGAAAATTCTAAACCATAAGTTCACTGAATATTTTAGACCTAGAAGGAGTGTGAGGGAGATTATCTTTTAATATGATATCTTCATTTAATATTGCATATCCTTGATTCTAAGACCCACATTCCCCGCCCCCCCCCCATTTTAACATCATTGAAATTGGATGCATCTTACAATCAAAATTATCTTATTTTTACTGTTGGCCAATGTTTCCAAATTTCCAATAGATACTCATCTTTGGGATTCATGAGTGAAAAATCAGAATTTGGGGGACTTTTCAGGAATTCCCTTAACTATGTTATTCTGCCGTTTCCATAACACACTATTTATATGTTTCAAATAATAATCAGTGACCATAATAAACAGTGAATCATTTTTTTGTATGATAGGATTGTACTGAGATTTTCTTATTTAAAAACAACAGGAAAATGCATGGTTTATTGACACCATCAATGAACATATTTTAATAACCTACAAATCTCTATTTGATATAGACATTTCATAATAGGACACATTTATAAAAGTAAATAAAAATTGTCTAAAATATGAAAAATTAAACTAAATATTTAATATTTAAAAGTTATTATTCTTAAAATGAAAGTTTAAAACACAAAGCAGGACTTCCCTGGTGGTGCAGTGGTTGAGAGTCCGCCTGCTGATGCAGGGGACACAGGTTTGTTCCCCGGTCCAGGAAGATCCCATATGCCACGGAGCAGCTGGGCCCGTGAGCCATGGCCGCTGACCCTGCGCGTCCGGAGCCTGTGCTCCACAATGGGAGAGGCCACAGCAGTGAGAGGCCCGCATACCGCAAAAAACAAAAAAAACAAAGCATTACTTGCCCACCTGATAATCCTGATTTTTGTCTTGTAACAAATATTCTAGATGTAAAAATATCTTTCCATTTTGCATTGATGTTCATCTGATTGAATTTGAGTATGTCCAAAGAAACCTCAAATCTGTCAAGTTTGTTGTTAAGGCATAAGCTGCTTCATATGAGCTCTTTAAAAAAAAAAAAAAAGTAAAGGTATGTTTTCAGCTCTTCTTGATTTTGATATTGAGATCAATATTGCCTTTGCTGTTTTCATATTTTAGATCTGTTTCCAGTTTCATGTTGTAGTGTTCTACAACAATATTTGCAATTGTTGCCTCCTTTTTGTTAAGGTAGTTACAAATAAGTATACCTATAGCAGATATCCAAGCATTACAAAATGCCAGTGAATATTATGGGGTAGTATTAGAGTAGCATAACATTTGGATTTCCTAGCAAGATCAACACTCCTATACAGATTCACATGGTGAAATTACTGATTTAAGGAGTAGAAATTTGTTGATTCTTAAAATACCACTCATAAAATTTGTATGAGTACACTATGCTTATAAACTTAATAATTATTTTTATTTACAAGAATGGCTCATTGCAAAAATTTACCTGCAAAAAGGGCCACAAACATATATAATATGGCAACAACCTCAAGCAAGAATGATTGCTTAGTAATGTCTCTCTATTGATTGTTAAGCTTTAACTTTTATAGGAGAATTATAATACTTTTCTTGTTTTCTCTATCAATTTTTCACAAGATTTTGGATTCAGAGACATACATAAATTTCTTAAGGAATTTCCACCTGGAAATGCTACTCTCAGTCAGACAGCAGTGATCACACAGTTGTTGCCTCTGATTTGTAAACATCAAAAAAAAAATCATCAAAATTTACAGATGAGTGTCAGAAGCTTAGAAGAAAATTCCAGAGATAATTGTAGAAAACTCTTTTAATGCTTACTCTAAACTAAATTATTGTGAGGAAACGATAGAGGAGGGGATATATCAGAAATGTTTAGTAAGATTCCTGAACTGAGTTTCAAAAGTAGGATAGTTTGACATAATTGCAAATCCTGCTTAAAGATTAGCACTAAAGACTTTCATTCTCTTAGCACTTTTTCTCTGCTGCAACAATAATTTTGATGGCACATGAGATGTTATAGTATAGGGAAAAGTAGATATCAAATGACTCTGAGTCAAAAAGTGATTCAGAAGAGATGGAGTCTGAAAGTAAAGATCTTTTAGAAGGACTTTAACCAATTTAGTTTGCTTAAAGTTTCCTTTTTATATAGGTATATGAAAAAAGTATATATAATTAAGTCTTAGAACTCTTTCCATAAGTATTAAATAGAATTTCAAATTGATAAAAAGAATAGCATTTTCTCATAGTTTAACAGTTTTTTTTAGTGTTTTTTTCCCTCTCTTATTGGTACCTAAAATAATACATCTTATCATCAATGTTATCTCAGATTTGATAAAATACCATAGATGTGGAAACTGAGACTGAGAGATTAGATGACTTCCCAAACATATTTGATGTTTTGATAAGTATGCATACATGATCTAAGACTATATATGTATATGTTAAAATTAATTCTAACATTTTGAGGTCTACCTATATTTATACACATAGATCAAGTACATTAAATTTAACTCTTGAATAGTATTTCATCCCTTGAACATCCCACAATTTACTGAATCCTCTACTGATGAACTTATCTAATGTTTACTAATAATGCTGCAGTAAGCATCTATATTAGTGAAAGTAACATTAGCCACTCTTGATTACAAATTCTCAAATATATCATGGCTCAAACATGATAGAACTTTATTCCTATCTCACCTAAAGACCAGAATGGATATTTTCGATTGGTGGAGACTTTCCTCCAAGTAGGTGGGCCCAGGTACTTCCATCTTAAGACTCCACTATTTTCATCACATGTTTCTCAAAGTCTCTGTTTGCTTCAAGCCGTGGAAGAGAAAAGACCACGGGGATTATGTGTGGCTGTTTTTCTATGAAGCAGGCTTAGACGTGCTGCTCATTTATTCCACTCACCTGTTATTTGCTAGAATTCAGTTTCAGGGCCACATCTAATAAGGAGGTGAGGAAATTTAGTCTAATTTTATATCCAGGAAAAGGTGGGAATAGGTTTGGCAAAATGCTAGTCAATCTGTGCCACAATATTTTATACACGTCTCCTCTCACCCACTTATGAGGGTCTACCTAGGGCATATACCTACAAGTAGAACTGTTGGGTCTTAGTGAATAGATCTGCAACTATTTTTGTGTGTGTGGTACGCGGGCCTCTCACTGTTGTGGCCTCTCCCATTGCGGAGCACAGGCTCCGGACGCGCAGGCTCAGCGGCCATGGCTCACGGGCCCAGCCGCTCCGCGGCATGTGGGATCTTCCCGGACCGGGGCACGAACCCGTGTCCCCTGCATCGGCAGGCGGACTCTCAACCACTGCGCCACCAGGGAAGCCCAGATCTGCAACTTAAACGTCAGTTACTGTATAAGTGTTTTGCAAGTCTCACATCCTTGCCAATTCTTGAGATTATCAACTTTAAAAATTTTTGCCAATTTGGTAACTATGAAAGAGTATTTATGGCTTTAATTTGCATTCTCTTGATTAATAATAATGTCAAGGATCTTTTCATGCTTATTGGTCACTCAAGTGGCTTCTTCTATAAACTCCCCATTTCTATCTCTTGCTCACTTTTCTATTGAGTTTTCTTTTACTTTTGAGTGGTATATACTCTTTATATATTCTAGATAATAATTTTGATGGTAATTTGCATTGCAAACATATTCTTCCAGTTGTGGCTGGTATTTTCTTTGTTTATACAGAAGTTAATTTGTTTTCTCTTGATATACAGAAGTTAATTTTAATGTATTTAAATTTGTTTTTGTTTATCCTTTATGCTTTTTTTGTCTTGTTTAAAAAATTGTTTCCTCCCCTGATATCATGAACGTATTTGTCTACATGTTCTTCTAAATGTTTTAAAGATTTGCTTGTTTATATTTAGCTTTCAAATCAATATAAAATTTATTTTTAAATAAGTATAAGATAGAGATCTAACTTCCATACGTATAGCCAATTGTCTCAGTACCACTTATTTAATTATCTTTTCTTTCCCAACTTATTTATATAACGTAGGATTTCCCATACATACTAGTCTGTTTCTAAGTTCTGTTTTATTGAACCTACCATATAGCCTTCAATATTTTTCATAGAATCATATACTGATGCACAGGTGTTTTTTAATATCTCATTTTTTAATAACAGTGAGATAATGATATGGATACTTTTTTTGCCTGGCTCTTCTCACTCCTCAATCCCTTTGTGGACATTTCTCCAAGTTTGTTGGTATAGAGCTAATTCATTCTCTTTGATGGCTTACATAATAGTTCCTTGGGTTAATATAGTATATTAAACTATTGTTGATAGGAATTCATTTTATTTAAAAATGTTTAACCTCTGAAAATAATTCTGACTCAAACATACTTATATATATGTACTAAGATCCACTACGCCCATCACCCAGTTGAAGTAGCATTTCTGGATTATATGGTAGCTGAATTGTTCTCCAGAAAAACTGTTACAGCTCCTATTTCTACCAACTATGCATAACAGTGCCTTTTCCTCCACTTCTCATTATGCCCAGCAATAGAATATGTATCATTGCTCTTTTGAATATTTGGCAGTCAGATGCATGTAAAGAGTTATTATGCTTTCCATTTCCCTAAATAATAATGAATTTGAGTGTCTTGGCCATTTTATGCTTCTATGTAAAATTTTAAATCAGTTTCTCCAATTCCAAAGTTTGTTGGACTTTCACTTTAAATTGACTTCTGTTTATACATAAATTTTGTTAGATTGATATTTTTGGTATTAAATTTTCCCGGTCAATACACTGTATATTTTCCCATTTGTTAAAATCTTAATTTCTCTCTTTCAATAAGATTTTATGGTTTTCTCTTGGTAAAATTTATTCCTAAGTGTTTTAGAGTAGGTTTCTATTATTGTAAATGGGATAATTTTCCTAATTCTATTTCTCAGTGTTTATTGCTAGAAGAGAGAAAAGCTAATAATTTTTATATAGTTATTGTATATCAATATACATATTTTATACAATATATATTTATATATACATATAAGTATATTTATATCTATATATTTTACATTAATTCACTTTATCAAATTCTCTTATTAATTTCTTCAAACTCTCAAGTTTTCTTTTTTTTTTTCTTTATTGGAGTATAATTGCTTTACAATGGTGTGTATTTTCTTCTTATTTTTTGATCTTGTTATATTTCCTAAAATTCATGGGGGAAACACAATAGCAATCTTTTCCTAAATAATAAAAGATGAACAACCTTGATCTTTCATTATTTAGGAAAATATTGCTATTGATTTTTCTTCTGTTTATATTTCACCAAGCATTTTTTATTAGATATTATTTCTGGATTTTATCAATTATCTTTATATCATCTATTGATGTATTTGTGGTGAATTAACTGATCCCCAATTTTTCATTTCTCCCTGGATCCATACACATGCCACTGTCTCATCATGGGTGGAGTATTTTTTCATTACCTATTGACTTTGGTCTTTGTCATGTGACTTCTTTTGTTCAGTGATAAATCAGTGGGAGTAACAGTATGACATTTGTAGTCCTTAAGAAGCCTTGTGGGTCTCCATTTGCCCTTTTGAACTCTATAATCACCATGAGAAGAGCCTATTTAGCTTGGTCCAGAATGAACATACATGGAACAGAGCTACCAGACACCATAGTTAGGAAGAGTTGCCCAGCTCAGCGCAGTCAAGATAGCAGAATCACTCCAGCTGGCCTGCTGATCCACGAAAACTAACCACTGTTATTTTAGGCACTGAGTTATTTTTTAATGTAGTTTTAATGTGTCAATAATTAACTGATACTACTTGTGTAAAATAGTGGTAAAGTATTGGGTAAATGTATCACCTCCTGTAACTTAAAAAATAAAGTACCTGATGAACTTGTAAACTTGGCAAGGTGGTTTCCAAGCAGAAAGTTCAGAGTATAAGCTGGTTGTTTTTAATTGCATTTGATAATTTCCCTAAATGAAAGAGACAAGCTCAGACAAGTATTAGATAACTTGCAAGGAGAATTTAGAAGGAATGTAGCTTGCAGAGTTGGAGAAATAAAACTGTTTTCTTATCATAGTTTCTGGAGTCAGTAAAAGATCCTCAAATTAAGATTGAGTTCAAGGATTAGATCAAATGCATGAGCATTATGTATAAGCTGGTGACATATAACCAGGCCAAACCAAGGAAGTAGAGTCAAAACCTTTGTTAAGACCTCTGAAATGGTTTCTAGAAAACTTGTAGTCCCATGGGAGCCTGAGGGGCCCAAGTACCTGATTAAATAGAGAGAGAGAGGCGTGTCTAAAAAGGAATTTTAAGTGTGGCTTTTGACAAATGGCGTTGACTTGCATCAAATATATAGATAATCCATAAAGTTTTGAAGAAAGGACCAGTCGGAGCTAAAAGAAACTGAACCTGTTGGATATTTAAAAAGGACTTTGGGCCCTCAAATGTCTACAAGCAGGAAGCAGCTGAGAAAACCACTCAGCAATCAAAAAAGAGCATGCTGGGCTTCCCTGGTGCCGCAGTGGTTGAGGGTCTGCCTGCCGATGCAGGGTACACGGGTTCGTGTCCCTGTCTGGGAGGATCCCACATGCTGTGGAGCGGATGAGAATGATGGACAGGGAAATAGCTCACAGAGGATGGAACCAAAGTCTGTGGATAGCAATGGACTGGGAATACACTCCCAAGAACCAGAACCAGGACCTAATACACAAATATTTCCCATCCCGAAGTAGGGTGACTTGGAGCATTTGATCTGTTGGATTTTCTAAATGAGCAATGGCTGCAGTACGACTAGCCTGTCCCTGTTCCACGTTTGTATATTGGGTGCCTTGGGTGGGAAATGGGGGAGGAGGAGGAGGGATAACTTGTCTTTTTAAATTCATAGGTCTCTGGATTAAGAGAAACTGCATTTGGACCTGATGTAGATCATAAGATCCTCAACTTTGAGCCTGATGCCGTGATTGGATTAGACTTTTTGGAGTCCTTGGATAAGGGTGCTTGTGGTAGTTTGAATTACTGGCCTTGATTCCTGATTTCCTGTAGCATCCACAGCCTTGTCATGCCTCATCAGAGTGTTTCCTTATTCAGACTTTGTGCTTGGCCACGTGACATTCCCATCTGGCCTCTTTTATCTCCTCTTTCACCATGAGAAGAACTTCCCCCAGGTGGCTTCTTCCCCTTCCACCTGGACCCTAGAATGAACACAAGAGCAGCAGAGCCATTCCAGACAACCAACAGGCCTTCATGAAGGAAGCAGAGCTGCCCAGCTGAGCTCATACTAGATCAAGAGAGCTGTCTTAGTCAGTCTGCAGATGCTTAAGAATGAGCAGTTGTTTTAAGGCAGTGGTTGTCAAACTTTTTCTCTAAAGGGCCAATCAGTAAATATTTTAGGTTTTGTGGGTCAAGTGATCTGGTTGTCTATAGTGCAAAAGCAACCATAGACAATTCATAAAAAGTGAGTGAGGCTGTGTTCCAGTAAAACCATTTATGGACACCAAAATTTGAAATTCGTATAATTTTCATATGCACAAGATATTAGTCTTACTATGATTTTTTTTCAATTACTTAAAAATATAAAAAAGATTTTAAACTCACTGGCTGTAAAAAAAAAAAAAAGTGGCAGGTTGATTTGGCATCAGGGCCAGAAACAGATTGCAGCAAATATTCCTAAAAATCCTTTATAAGACACTTCCCTCTTGCCAAAGGTCCATTTCTTATGGTAAGTGTTCAAACTTCATCCTCCCTTTCTATTTTTTCTCTCTGTCAGATCCTATACCATTTTATTCCCATCAATGTACCTCCAAGTTATTTGTTATGTAAAACTATTTATTCATTTATTTTTTCTTCCATCTTCATTGTATCCTTCATCTCTAATAAGCAAAATTCAGATGCTTTCCTTGAGACCTCCTCTCTCAGAAGGCCAAGTATATTAAAAACAATATAGTGTGATAAAACTAAACCTTTTTAAAAAGTAGCATTTCATACAGATAAGAAAAAACAGAAGGCTGGACTGAGTCCCTCCTATCATGGAGGCAAAAAGAAAGGACTAACTGATGCGTCATAGTTAAATACAGCCACAAACCAAGAATTTTTTAAGGTGATTCAGCACTACTAGTATTTCCAACTCCATTTCGGTAGATACTGACATTTAAACTGGAGTTTTCTCTGACAACTACAGGAAGCACTATTAGGTTACTCCATCTGCACTTGTTCAGATAAATGTACTCACCAAACTCCCTAATTTCCTTTAGAGCGATAAGGAAGCCCATTGACCAGATCTCATCACTGACAAGGATGGAACTGGTTAACACTTGTCAAGGACGGTTTATAACATATCCCTTGGTATCTAGAGCTATTTGACGTGCTAGTGGTATTTCAGACCGTGGAATGTATTTTCTAGTCTAAAATCCAAACAGAATGAAGAAAGACAAAGTCAAGTGTTCCTTTCATTATTTTCTTTTCCTACTGACTTCATAATATTTTAATCTGAAGTTATTTTTGCAGAATATTTTCTAGGACAAAGATATGGATCAGAACATCAGCCTCACAAAGGATAAGTTTGATTAATTTTGATTTTGATTAAAAACTTCAGAGAGAGAGAGAAAAAAAGGAAAGGAGAAATGAGAAAAAGAGGGGAGAGAGGAGATAAAGCCAGAGAGAGAGAGGGAAGAGGAAAAGGAGAAGGCAAACAGGGAGGAGGGAGTGGTAGGGAGCAAGGAAAAAGAGAGTAGAACTTACGTTAGAGAATAAGGGTTAATTTTCCCTGAAATCTCCTGGATACAGAGGAAAGAAGGAACTGTGTCAGTTCCTGCCTGGTAGAAAAGACTTAATTAAAAAAATTTTAAACTGCTGAAATTGCTGTTTCAATGTTAACAGCACTTCTGAATTTTAAGCACAACCATTTTGTCCCTAGTTCAGAAACTCTGGAAAAGAGATACAATTTTGAGAGTTCAAACAGGAAAATACCTCAGAGATTGGGGTCTAAAACTTGGAGGGCAGGAATAGCATAATGATTAATCTTACCTGCCAACTCTCACCCATTGGTATGCAGAGAAAAAGTCCAATGCCATTTCTAGGTGTGGTGGACTTAAGATGCACCATCCAGGTCACTCTTCAGGCAGGATTTGTTGCCCCAGGTGCTGGGTGAGCAGTCAGCTGACAGCTCCCAGCATTCAGCTGCTTCAGGGTTTGCCTCAACGGCAGAGAATCATTTCAGCCAAGGCCATGTCCTACCCAAGGCAGCCTACCTCCAGTGATCAATCATGGTGAGGATATGAAGGTCCAGCATTTTGGCCAATAGCAGACAACTCTGATGGGCGTTGTCTGAGGCTTGTCAGGCCTGCATCAGGGTCCCATTTCTTCCTGTACCTTCCATGGTGTTGATTCCTAATAAATACCCTGGACCCACACTCTGTCTCTCTTGGTGTCTGCTTCCAGAGAGCTCAGCTTACAACCCTTGGTTCAGGGAAATTAATTTGTGATTGATTTGTGCTGTCTGCCATGGCAAGGGTAAGCACACTTTTCTCCAGGCCTTTACCATTGCTGTTAGGGAAGAAAGCTGTTCTTTAAGACTCAAACAACTAGGGCGGAAGAATCAGTAACCTTTGGGGCCTGAGAGTAACATCAAAGGGAATATTGGACTCTTGTGGGGAAAAAAAAAACGCCAGAAAGATTCAATCATTTATTCATAAAGGATTTATTGATATTAGCTGCATACCAGGTAGAATCCAATAGTGCATATAAACAAAATGTATTTTAATAGATACTGCCTGGAGCCCCTTAAAAGGGCTATGGAAACCTAGAAAGCAAAAAGATAACTTTGCTAAGAGAGGTTGGCAAAAAGAAATGACACCTATTTTCCTACCATAGAAAGAGCATGAGAGGATAGGGCTCCTCAGGTGTCAAAGGTGGAATATACACAGTAAATGAGTCAGAAAACATTGTGTATGCTTGGAGAATGGCAGGTAGTTTAGCCTAATGAAGTGTAGGGTGAGTGAAGCTTGGAAGGGAGATCAGGTAGGGAGGCAGAATATAAGACTAGAGCATCTAGGGCTTCCCTGGTGGCGCAGTGTTTGAGAGTCTGCCTGCCGATGCAGGGGACACAGGTTCATGCCCCAGTCCGGGAAGATCCCACATGTCGCGGAGCGGCTGGGCCCATGAGCCATGGACGCTGAGCCTGTGCGTCCGGAGCCTGTGCTCCACAACGAGAGAGGCCACAACAGTGAGAGGCCCATGTACCGCAAAAAAAAAAAAAAGACTAGAGCATCTGATTATTACCATTGGGGAGGGTCTTTTTTGCCTTGCTTGGGAATTTGGACTTTATCCAGCAGCCAGTGGGCACTTTTGGAAAGGAAACTGTGATTCTGTTATGTGTTTGTTAATGTTTTGGACAAGATGTTAAGCTTTTCTTGTGCTATTCTGGATTCTGATATTGCTGTCCTTTGGATTAGTTTACAGCTCTAAGGGCCCTTTATCCCCCAAAGAGTGTATTTCAGCTGTACCTCATTTAGGAAAGGCATTTCTCAGAACAACTGGAGAAGGAATTCCTGTTTCTCTCTGGGCTTCTCTTAGTCTTGGACCTGAATTCTAATATGCTCGTAGCTACTGCAGCATCCTGGGGTATTAGGCAGGGCAGGAAGAGGGCCTCTGACATGAAGAAGCAGGTCAGGAAATAGGAGAGGGGACCACAAACTAAAGATGAGTATGACTCATCAAAATATGACTCGTGAATCAGATTTCTGAATTAACATCCTTTTTGTTATCTGGGAGCTTTAGGGAAATTGTGTGTAACAGTGTGTATCTGGGCTGGACTAGAGGTCTCTCCCTGGTGTGCCAGCAAGTGGAATTAGGAAACACCCTGCTGAAAGTCCTCCAGCTGCTCTGGACAGGCTGTCTCCTTAACTGTGATAGGATGCTCTGGGACACAAACAGATGCCACATTCCCTGATTTGTCTGGGTCTCAGGAGCCCCATAAGAAATCCACAAACTCATCCACAATTAGAGTTCATCACTGGATACAGCTGATAGCCCCAGGGAGTGGGTGGGAGTTCAGGACAGTGGGAGGGAGAGGGGATGGCTCATGGAGCAGACTCTCAGGAAGTATGAATACAGGAGAATCACCAGGATCCTTGGCAGAAACAACTCCTAAGTGTAAGGTGAAGGGTAGACTCAGCAGCAGGGCTAAATGTGCAAAGGAGCAGTCATTCTGGTACAGCAGGAAGTTGTACTTGACACTCTTCTCACAGCACTGATTCCTAGAGGAACATATGCTCCTGGAAGGAAAGGGCTAAGCGGTAAGATTGATAGGATTACTGCACAGGTAATTCTGCCACGAAACTTCATCAAAAAGAACTGGACTAGAGAAGGAGTAGCTATCATCCCCAGCTAGAGAGACAAATGTAGTCCAGAGACTGGGAGGCAGGGAGTGAAGGAACTCACTAGTGTCCTCAGAGAGAAGATAAGCTTTTAATCCATGATGGAGACTTGACAGTGAAGAGTGAGCGATAACATTAATAGGACACTGTGGCATCAAATGTGAAGAATGAGTGAGGCAGGGGATCTAACAATGCCTCTGTGACTATTTAGGTAGAACATGATATGACAGTTTGGTGAGGGATGCAGGTAAAAGGACTGGGGGAAGAAAAGTGAGAAAAAGATGAATTTGATTTAAGGAAGGTTTTCATATGTTAGAGCATGTTGCTTGATTGTCTGATATAGTATTTGGGTTGGAAAAATACCAGGCAGTTAGGTAACTTGGATTAAGAACTATTAAGAGAGGCGGAAGATAAAGAATTAATATTGGAGATGGTTAAGAGTAGAAGACTGGGGCTTCCCCGGTGGTGCAGTGGTTAAGAATCTGCCTGCCAGTGCAGGGGACACGGGTTCAAGCCCTGACCCGAGAAGATCAGACATGTCGTGGAGCAACTAAGCCCATGCGCCACAACTACTGAGCCTGTGCCCTGGAGCCCACAGGCCACAACTACTGAGCCCACGTGCCACAACTACTGAAGCCTGCGCACCTAGAGCCCATGCTCCACAACAAGTGAAGCCACTGCAATGAGAAGCACGTGCACTGCAACGCAGAGTAGCCCCCCGCTCACTGCAACTAGAGAAAGCCTGCGTGCAGCAACGAAGACCCAACACAGCCAAAAATAAATAAATAAATTTATAAAAAAAAAAGAAGACTGAGTAATACCATATTTAAGGAACAATCAGAGGCATGTAGAGAATGCATGGCAAAAAATATACCTGCAAAAAGGGGAGATTCAGGAATAATTATTTTGTGGAAGTTTTGGAGATTACAGTTAGCCAGGAGATATACCATACTGGAAAGAACAGATGATAAGGGTGAGGTCACCACTGTGAGATCAGGTGGTCATGCAGTAAAACAAAAAGAAGGCATGGCCTGTGACTGTTGACCTGTGATCACACAGCTGGGGAAGTTCCCCCAGGGCACCAGGAGTGTCACGTGCAACACTGGGCAGGTATGGGTAGTTTGACAAAACATTTTACGGATTTTATCACGCATCCTCATGGTGGAGAAGCTCCTGCTATTCAGGATCTGCAATCCAACCATTTCTAAAGTAGCAGGTTTAAGAAATTTTGTAACAGTTGGGGAACCCAAGTGGCCACTTATTGAGGATTGTAGTGCCTCAGCAAGAACTGCTTTGATGTGGTCATCAATTCTCCAACTACTCAGCACTAATTAGAAGGGGCTGTATGTTGGAACATGCTGCTTTTCCAGGATTGTCCTTTGATTTAGATATATTTCTAGTTGAAGAGAAGAATCAGTTACCTCTCCTTTGTCACCCTTTCCAAACCCTGTCTTGGATAAGCCAAACTCTAGGGGAATGCTTAGAAGTTTCACCTCATGCTAGTGCTCTCTCCACACCCTATACCCTACCCCAATACTCCTTTTCTGTGTGTGCTTCAGGAACTTTAGTTGCTTCACAAAAAAATGCCAAAATTGGGTATTGCACTGAAGAATCACATTCTGTCTCTCTCCAAAGAAGGGTAGATTTTTAATTTTTTGCTCAGAATTAAGGAAATAAACTAATGCCACATTGTTCTTGTTTTTTCATGCACAGATAAGGAAGAAAACAAGGTTTACTGAAAGAGAACAGGCAAATATTTGTTATTTACAATGTGGAAAACTAAGTTAAACCAGCAGAAGCAATTTTGGCTCTTGTAGCCTCTGAATAATATTCACTTTTCTTGCAAATGATATTTAGCTGAGATCTGGTTTTCAAACTGCGCAAAAGCAGAATTATAATTTATTTCCCTTTTTTATTATGTCTTTGTTTTGAAACACGAATGAGACATTTGCATCTATTAATAACTAAAAATGTAAATGTTATTATTAGCATAGACTAAGTAAAACTGAAACTCTTATAAAAGATGCTACTTAAGGATGCAAGAGAGCCACCTGATGAAAATCAATCAAAATAAGTCCAGAAATGTTTCTTCTACTTGGGCAGAGAATAATGTAATTGGTAAATTGGTAATTACAAAGCCAGAATAGAAGAGAATAGCTACTCTTTAAATAGTTGATTAAGGTTCAATGTGTTTCTCTATAATGTTTTGAAAAAAGTGACTATTTAGTAGGTAAAGGAGAAGACCTCCTGAGATAAACAAATGGAATTAGGTAAAGACGTTTTCTCATTTATATCCAAGGTAGGGGAAATCTCATCATCCTAGTTGACTCATGTTACAAACCAGTTTCATTTAAAAAATGAGCTAAACTTACCATTTGCAAAGATTTCATGTTTCAGGTAAGTGTTTTCTTTCCCGAAGATCACTCATTTTTTGTTTTCAGCTCATTAATTGAAGGCACAATGAAATGAATTCTTAGAAATTCTCTGATATAATTTCTTATGGTATTTTAAGGCACAACACTTAGGATTTCCTGATTTTTTTTTCATTCATTCATTTGTTCTACAAATATTTACTGAGCACCCACAATGTTCTAGGCACTATGTCCAGAACTCTAAATAACTCCCCCCACCATTATAATTTTGCTTTATGCAAAGAGTTGAGAGTGAAAACATTTTTCCTCTCATAATCATGCAAGAAGATAACTTCTTTCTATCTCTTTTCATGCTGAATTTTTTTTGGCATAAACATATTTTCACTTTTGACAACAGAAAGTAAGTTTAATTCTCACCACTGACAAATCTAAAGGCAGCTTTTTAAGTTCTTAAGTTTGATTATCATTTGCTTTGCCTTGCAGGGTGCTAGCACTACAAGGGAATATACTTATCTTCCTTTTTTCTCACTGCCCTTTACACTATTCCTATTGCTCTCCTTCCTAGAACCCTTAGCTAAGAACTCTTATCTGGCTAAATACTAGCAAATGACCTTACTGGCAAACATAGACACAGTGTCTAGTTAAATATGTGTTGACCTGAAATGAATAGACAGATATTTCTCCAGCAAAGATGGGTTTATTTGGGATCAGCAGAGAACTGCAATTCAGAGTCTGCAGCAAGGGTGAGCCACTTGCAAGCCCCTGCAGGGCAAAGGAAGGGGAACTCTTAAAGAGAGGAAAATAAATTGGGAGGGCTGTAGTAAACAAGGAGTTCATGGCTTTTCATTGTCTTAGTCCTTGCCAGGAAAGAAGATGAGTCTTTCTTCTTCCTTTTGGCTCTGCTATTGTCCCAGGGTATAGGAGCTCCCCATTCTGGTCTCCCAACTCTATTTAGTTGAGGTTTCTGTATACTAATTTTACCTATGTTAATTTCTCTAGTCTGTTTAATAGAAATTGACAATAGCCATGGCAGAGATCACCTTAATCGTGGCCTTTATGGGCCACTGGAGACCACCAAATGATTGTTTAAGTTTTGTTTAACTGAGGGAAAAACTATATTTAATCACATTTAGATGGCACATCAACCAACCGAACCAATAAACTAACAAAACAATTTTAGGGAGCCTGGAAACCCAACAGAATATGGCATCACGGGTGATGAATGGGAGGGACCTGAGAGGAAGTGGGTTGGAGAAGATAGCAAATCTCTTCTTATAATTAGATTTTGCAGAACAGTAGTAAGTGTTGATAATTCCTTGATACATTTGCAGCTGAGGGAGGCTGAAATTTCATATGAATGGAGGTGTGTGAGGGTGTGCACTTCCAGTGGATTTTGTAGTGAATTCCTGATCTCAGTTTCCTTATATCCATTTTCCTCCCATCCTCCCTCCCTCCGTTTCCTTCTTCCTTCTTCTCATTTACTAATAAAGCCATATTATTCCCACTTTATGAAGATGAAAATCTCTCTGTCAGGCTCTCTCCAGGTCTTAGACAGATATTAATAATCTTATCCTCAAAGATGTCAGAGAGGTGAGTTTAGTGGCTAAAAGCATGAGTATGGAAATCAGATGGACCTAGGTTCAAGTCTTTATTCTATCACTTGCTATCTGTGTGGCCTTTAGCAATTTATCCTCTCTAAATCTTGGTCCCCTCCTCTGTAAAATACAAATAATAATAGTAGTTACTTTAGAGGTTAGTTCTGAGAATTGAAATGATAAAAAGTAGCACTGAACATGTTATAAGACTTAGACAAACGTTTTAAACATCTTTGAATGAAGAGCTATGATACATGGCACATGAGTTCTGTAAAAAGTGCCTTGGAAATGGAGGTCTGGCATAGGTAGAAGGGGCTCTTCTGCCATTTACTGTTAGCAGGGTGCATGACTTATTTATCATTGTATTCCCAATATCAAGCACTAGTTCTAAAACAATAGTGGGCATTCAGTGTTGGTTTAGTAAATGAGTAAATGAATAATCTAGACAGCCAAAAGAAATTTCATCTTCTGTGCCAAATCTGATTAATTCATAGGATTCAGAAAGAATTATTAGGGTAAATAGCTTGGCTGCACCGGTCAGTCTGCCATGTCTGTCTAGCCAGAGCATAGGTGCAGGGAGCAGCAGCATGTGTGTTTACCGACACATTGACCCAGGCCTTGGCCCTTCATCTAGTAAAGAGGAGAAATCAGAAGTTGGAATTAAGGAGATGGTAGTTCCTTCTGTGTTCACTTGCTGTTAATTAGAAGAGACAAGTAATCTTACCACATTCATCTTGGAAGAATTGGCATCAGAGAAAGTCTGTGTTGGTGACAATCTGAAGCCCAATTATGTAAACCATGAGCACTACTTCTCTCATTATTTCTTTTATACTCAGAAAAACAGATGATCCTTCCATTTTAACTCTTCCCATTATTTTTTAGCTTCTATTTCATTTAGATACTGGAGCATCTTGTATCCAGTTTGCTATTTGACAGGTTTGCTCCATTAAGCTAGGTCAGATTTATCAGTAAAGATTTTTAAAAATAACAACAGGCTCCATCATAAAGACTCAGAGTCACAGTTCTCAGCACGGCACCAGGTATTTGTATTTTTGGAAAGTCCAAAGGTGATTTTGAGGCATAGCTTAGTTGAGAACTATTAGGGTATGAAATGATTTTATTAACTTACATTTGAATTATGGTTTCCTATATTCTTACTTATAGAGCCTTAGTTTCCTCATCTTTAAAATGAGAATAACATTCAAGAGTTACTATGATAATCAGAGATAATACCAACTATTAATCATTAATATTTGTATCCCTAAAGAGATGTTGTAAGGAAGATATTCTAAATCTGAAGGGATTTGAGGAATTTGGAAAAATATAATATTATTATCAATATTAATAGTATTTTAAATTTATAAAATGCTACTATTTTACCCAGAATGATTATGGAATTAGGTACTCTAATTAACTTATTTCCCTGGACTAACCAGAAAATAAATTTTGATTTAATTCTCATTGCTGAAAATCTTCCTGTAATCTAACAGTCTATTCTGCTCAAGAAAATCTAGTATGGTGCACATAACTGGATCAATTTTGATAATTCCAATTCCACAGTGTTATCATTCAGAACAAAAAAAATTTTCATTGGATAGCAATGTAAGCATTGCTTATTGAAGGAGACTAGGATGCAGTATTCAGACACTCAGGATCTATCTGGGAGGTTGTTTTGCTACTTTTTGTTTGGTTCTTTGTTTTTAAAATAAACCATTGTTAAATTCATTCCTAGTTTCTTCAGGATATAGTGTTAAGAAATAAATAGTCCTGTGCAATAGTATTTGATATTAGCCTAGAGAACCCCCTCCTTAATTAGGAATTTTTAAATTCTCTCCCCAGTCAAATAAATGAAAACAAAGAGGACTGGTCCTTTGATATGTTAGCACTTTGGGTTATAGTCTAGGGAGAATGGGAGTAAGGAAACTGAATTTCCTGCTATTATAAGCCCTGTGCTTTCAACACTACTTGGGGGCTATTATTTATATTCCAAACAGTAAAATGATCACTCTCTTACAGTAATACTTGCCTTACCAAGTTCTCATGGAGATAAAGTGTGTTAACATTTGTGAAAGCAAAGAAGGGCTTGGTCCTTGTCTGTCTTGTTAACCAATCCATCCCCAATGCCTAGAAGAGAACTTGAAATATATGTTGAGTGAATGAATAAATGTTATTCTTCCTTTCCTCATCGTCTGAACCACCCTTGAACTTTTACTGTACCTTTCTAATGGCATTTATCATTTTCAGAGTTGTAGTCTTGTTTGTCATACAATCTCTTGTATTATACAATAAGCTCCTAACAGGGCTTGTGTCTCGCACTACTTTGTTCCTCCACAGAATATAGCATAGTATTTGACATAAGAACTCAATGAATATATGTTGAATGAATGTTTGTTGTAAGCAAATCCAATTACATAAATAGTATATATAATGAATGATCATCATGTTGTTTTCATAAACAGCGTTGACTAATAATAGAAATACTCTATCCCAAACCTTCCAAGTGAATTTAGCAGAAAGAGAATTACTGAGAATATCTTATATTTTTCTTCAACATTGTTGGATAACACTACTCGGTTTTAAAACTCTTAACACATATGATGACGGTTTTAATAATATTTAAAGTCACACAAATATGTAAGACCTATTATAATAGACTTTTTTGAGCACTGAAAGATATTCTAAGTAGTGCAGGTCTTTGTTTTTGTAGAATGCTGCCAGCATTAGGCTCAATGGGAAAGAAGGGGAAATTGAGTTGATTCCTTATTTTTAGCCTCCCTTAGATGATTGTTATTCATTATTTGCTAGGTTACCTGGGGGTATACTTCATCAACTGTGATGCATTTAGCATGCAGCTGTTTTGTGTCTCCTGAGATCCAGGCTTTCTCAGCCTACCACTCCTCCTGAAATCTCCCCACTGCCTCCCAAAGAAGTAGTGTGTCAATATTTTGTTTTTATTGATAGCCACACAATTCACATTCCACTTCTTTCCCTAAAATTTTTTCATTATGTGATTGTATCTGCTGGCTTAGCCCTTTCATGCCAGCCATTTATTTTGCCCCCAAGCATCTGGTCTTTAAAAAAATAATGCATCTTGCTGGTTTATTGAATAAGAGATATATGGCTGTGCTTATAGTCAGGAGTGTCTTACCAAAGTACTTCAGTTTCCTCAATACTGTGTTAATTCTCATAATGACCTGCCAAATTTCCTAGTCATTATGTGATTATTTTTCTTACATTGCATTAAAAAATAAGTTAGGCTTGATATTGGTTCTAAGACTAAAGACTTTGATACCCCCCAAATACTGTAATACACTACCGAGGCCATCAATTTTCATATGCAAAGTTATTTTGTACAGTGATGAAGTGATAATACTTGTAAACAAAGCAAAAATGATACATGTAAAATATCTCATTTTTAGGAAGATTTGAGCCTGTCTCATATCATATTTTCATCCATAAACTGAAAGTTAATGGCTTAGAAAGAATTCTACTAAAATGTGAGTTCATTATTTGTAAGACAATTATAAAGAGAAAAAGGCAATTATATTTAGCTAACCTAAATATAATTTAAATTCAGGCAATGAGTAGAAAAGGTGTAATGTTTGATACTTATCAGTGTATATTTTTAAATGTTATTTTAGCTGGGTAATAGAGATAAATTTTCAGATTATTAAAAATCTAGATAAAAGTTCTATAGAATTCATAACTTTGATATTATAAAAACTTGGACGATAAATTGTTCATCTAAAATGGTAGCATATCTAGGGATCAGTACCAGGCTAAATAGCTATAACATAGGGAGAAATAGATAGGCAAACATTTAAGAAAATTTTTAAAAGAGCTGGACATCAGAGTGAGAGCACTAAATGTTAATTAGCTATTAGTAGGATGTGATACTCCAATTAGTACTTTCAGTGTCCTAATAACAGCATATTATAGCATTTATCAAAATGTATAGTAAAGATTTATGTGCCCATCTTCTCGATTAAAGTGTGAGCTCATCCTGTGGATTGGACTGTGATATCCATTATTGTATCTGTAGCACCTAACCAAGTGCCTGGCACAGGGCAAGTTTTCATTAATTTTTAAAATTAATTATATATTAATAATCTAATTAATTTAATAAATAGAATAGTAGCTAAAATATAATAATAAAATCAATTTATAGTAGTATTGAGAGGGAAGTAAAATTAAGAACTGAAAAATAAACTATGTACTATAGTTAACATTTGACAGAATCTTTTAAATTATTGCTTCAGTTTTAGAATACAATTTATAAGAAAAATATTGAGAACCTTGATAGGTTAGAAAGAAAACAACATAACTATTTGGAGACATGTGAAGCTTATATTCACATCTGATCAACTCCTCTAAAAAATTCAGCAAATTCCCACTGAATTTTGCTATAGGGATTTGTAAGAGGGCAAGGCTCTTAATCCCAAGGTTTCAAATCCCAAGGTCTATTTAGTTGTTCTTAATGTTAATTTTTAAGTAGATATTAAAATAATGATACTACTTTCTACATCAGTTAGGATCAGGTTAGGCTGCCAGTAACCAAGACCTGATCTCCCACCACCCACCCGGGTGACAAAAGTGGCTTAAATAAGATAGACATATATTTTTCTCTCATGTAAACTTATCTACAGTTAGTCCAAAGCTTAGCTCCATTTTCAAGAGATCTAAGTTCTTTCTCTCTTGCTGTTTTACCATTTTTAACTTATTGACTATGATTTAAAGTGGCTGATCAAATCACTGATTACATTTACACTCCAGCAAATAAGAAGAAAAAAACCAAGAAGGGCCCATTCTTTCCTTCAAGGAGACTTACTGGAATTTACACACAGATTTCTGTGTATCTCATTGGCTGGGTTCTCTATCTGTTCATGAGGGAGAAGCTCAGCTACATATGGAAAGGCAAGTAGCAGTTCCTGTGACATGGTTAAAAAAAACAAAATACATGCCCATGGTAAAAAAAAAAATACAAATAAACAGCGTAGAAGGGTACAGGTGCAAAGTTGAAATTTCCCTCTCACTTTCATGGAATCTGTCATTGTAGTCTGCTTAAACTTTTTTGAATACCCTCTCTTGAATACCCTCCTCATTATTATCCTCAGTTTTTAAAAGAAGAAAAGAACAAACCTATATTTTATAGTTTTGCTTTCAGCCAGAGTACAGATATGTGAATTAGGCTACACCAATTGAAAGCATCTGTGTGATGCTTTGATTTGGAACTGAGTTATGTGGGGAAAGAGGTAGGGTTCGGGACACTCCTTAGCTGGAGCAGATTGTGACAAGAGGCTTCTTGATCTGGAAACAATAGCTGTGGTGGCAACTTCCTGATTCAGCGCTCCCTGACTTTGGCACTGCAAATACATGTTAGTGTTTTTTTACGTGTGATTCTGGTAGCATGATTCTGAAGCTGGTAGCCCATGGGCAGCTTTTTGATTCTGTAGCTCCTTGATTGTGGCAGAGGTAGCAGCTCCATTAGTTGGCTAGTACTGTGGTGTGTGTCTCAGAGTCTTTTATGGATCCTCAGCCTAAGAGCTCTGTTTCCAGCTTCTGCAGAAATACTTTCAGCTTAAGAAACTAAACATTCCTATAGAATTGAAGCTCACTAGGCAGACCTTCCTGACCAGAATCTCTTCTATCATATATACAACCCACTTCTTCCCATACCAAGATAATCACTATCCTGAATTCGGTGTTTATTATTCCCATGCATTTACATTTTAACCTATGTGTATCTCCTTAAATATATAGTACATATATAATACTGTTTTATGTGAATTTACTTATATATGAATGACATTATTCTTCAAGTATTCCTCTGTAGCTTTTTTTTTTTTTTTTTTAAGGTACGTGGGGAGTTTCTTGCCTTATGGGAGGTCTGAGGTCTTCTGCCAGCCTTCAGTAGGAGTTCTGTAGGAGTTGTTCCACGTGTGGATGTATTTCTGGTGTATCCGTGGGGAGGAAGGCGATCTCCGCGTCTTACTCTTCCGCCATCTTCAAGGTCCCCCCTCCTCTGTAGCTTTAACCACCTCACATTATATTTATGAGATTCATCTATGTTGATTCATGCAACTTTGGTTCATTCATTTTCACTATTGCATAGTATTGTATTTATCTATCTTCTGTTAATGTAAAAATTAGTTTTTGCTGTTATAAATAATCCTGTTAAGAACTCACCTTTAAAAAAAAAAATCTATAATCTATGTCTCCTTGTGTGCACAAGCACAAGCTTATTTAGGGTGTAAACCTAGGGATAGACTTACTGGGTTACGGTGTTTACATCTTCAACTTTATTAGTTTTAATGTCACATTTTTCTTCAAGATGGTTGTATGGATTTACATTTCTACCAAGTGTATAAGTGTTTGCTTTTATCCACACCTATGTCAACACTTAACATTGTCAGAGTTCTTAATTTTTGCCAATATGATAGGTGTGAAAAATATTTTATTTTACTTTTAATTGGCATTTTCCTATCACTGAGATAAATCATCTTTTAATAGGCTTATTTGCCATTTGAGATAAATGCTTGGTAAATTACCCATTTTTATTCTTTTCCCATTTTTTATTGGGTTGATGTATAGGAGTTTTCTTTTTATTATTATTCTGGATAATAATCCTTTCTTAGTTAAATGTGTTGCAAATATCTTTTTCCAAGTCTGAGATTTGCCTTTTCATTTTAAAATGATAGTGTTATTGAATTTGCCGATATATTTTTTACGGTTTTACGTCTTATTTTAAAAATGTTTCTCTGTCGAAGTCACAAAAATACCCCCCATATTACCCTGTGAAAGTTTTATAATTTTGCCTCTCACATTAAAGTGGTATAATCAGGGAAACAGAACCACTACAAATGATGTAGAATAAGGAATTTCTCTAGGGACTTTCCCTTCTTTCACTGTGGAATTTGGTAAAACAGTCTTCTTTCTACTGTTTCTTCTGCATCTGGTGCTGAGTGTAAAGTCATAGGGCAGACAGTAAGGAAGGAATGATAGATGTGAAATGCTGAGAGAAGACAAAACTAGAAATGTGTGAAACAAGCTGGAACTCACCTTTGTTTTTCACTGGGCAACATTGGCCTCTCCCATTTTCCAAGCCACCAACCTTGTAACTGAGGATGACCTGCAGGATGTGCCGGCTGCCACTCTTGTCATGGAGCTACAATGGCACCTGACCCAGGATGTGGGAAAGGTAAAGGAAGATATCACATTGGAACTCAAGGAACTATGAAACTCAGCTACTCTTCTATCCCAACAAATTCAGCCAGCAGATTGCAAAAAATGTGCATGAGCTGCAAGAGACCCTGACCAACATTAACCTTCAGAGAGTAAGCATGGCTTCTGTTATCTTCGTCTTTTCAAATCTCAAGCAAATTTCTCTGGTCGGTAAACCTAACCACCAAAGACCTATAGAGGAAGGAATTCTAGGAAACATAGTTCAGTTTAGCCAAGTTGACTCTTTACAAAATCATACACAGAATTTATTTTGTGTATTCTATGGAGTAGTAATTAAATCTATTTTGTTCCATATGGATAATTCTAGCCCCACTCCATTCTATCCTCCTCTGATTTGCAATGCCACTTTTGTATCACATTACATTTCATTATATATTTTGTTTTGGAATATTTATTTTGTTCCATTGCTATTTGTTGATTTCTGTGTTACTGCCTTACAGTTTTAATTAGTATGACTTTATTATAAGCTTTGATATCAATGGTAAAATACGTCCCACAATCTTATTTCGTTTTCATTAGGAATATTTTGCTTCATCTGACTCTTTGCTCTTATATGAAATTTTAGAATCACTTGGCATTTTCACTGCAATTGCTTTAAGTTTATATTTTAATTTGACATCTTCATGATATTGAGCCATTTGATATATAAACATGATGTAGCTCTAAAAATATTTAGTCTTTCTTTAATACTTTCAGTAAAGTTTTATAATTTCTTAAGATCATGCATATATTTTTCCTAAATACTTTTTAATGCTGTCATTATTGAAATAGTGTCTTTAAAATTATATTTTTAAAATATTTATTCATGATCTGAGAAATACAATTGATTTTTTTTATATTAATCTCACATCTAGAAATTTTTCTGAACTTTTTTTTTTTTTTTTTTTTTTTTTTTTTTTTTTTGTGGTACGCGGGCCTCTCACTGTTGTGGCCTCTCCCGTTGTGGAGCACAGGCTCTGCATGTGCAGGCTCAGCGGCCATGGCTCACGGGCCCAGCCGCTCCACGGCATGTGAGATCTTCCCGGACCGGGGCACGAACCCGCGTCCCCTGCATCGGCAGACTCTCAACCACTGCACCACCAGGGAAACCCCTGAACTTTTTATTAATTGTATAGATTTTCTTGGGTTTTCTATATATACAACTAATATGTCTGCAAAAATGTCTGTCTTTGTTCTTCTTTAAAGTATTATTCTTATAATAAAAATAAATTAGAATAAATATATTTATATTATATATGTTACATATAATATACAAATATAAATAAATATTATTCTTATAGTTTTACATACTCCAGACCTCAGGCATAATTTTAAATAAAAGTTTTTTGATGTTTACATCAAAGTTTGACAAGAACTGGCTTTGTATTTATACCAGACTCACCTATTGTCACCATTGAAAAATCCTATTTGTAGTCTATTTGCATAGTTACTTAATTTTTTTTAAAAGACTGATATCTTAATGCAATACAACTACAATATTTTTCTTGTGAAAGACAATTTTTAAAATCAAAAATATTTAGACTTTGCATAGTTGTCATATTTTGCAGCTATAAAGCTTTACATTTACAAAATATATTTTCTCTCATAATAAATATAATTTTTTGATGGATTTTTATCACATATGTCTCTGAGATAAACATTATACAAGTAATTTACAATAGAGTTTATTTCTGCTACACCTACTGGAAGTATTACATAGATATGGAAATCAGTAATGTTTTGCTAGTTTGCAAATGTTACATTATTTGCTACTAGAAATACTACATATTTTATAAAAAGCTATATGTTGCTTGAAATTTGGACTTGTTAAATTGTTCATGGTTCACACAGTTATTCCTTTTAAGTTTTAAGCATAGCTTTGAAAATGTGGCATGCTGACCCTCTTTGTATCTAGAGATGCAATTAAAAATAATGGCCTAAATATTCAAGTAATAGTGAGTGTTGGCAATATGACATTGAGGCTGTTCGTTTGACCTTCTTTTGTGGCTTGCAGGCTTGCAGTTTGTTTTTAAATGGATGGCATGTTAAATAAAGATCTGCAGTCATGTCATATTTTTCTCTGACAATTAGTAAGATACAGAAGGAGAAAACTTTTCTGAAGAGAGATTCCAACTAGGCTACTACCCACAGATCAATAACATTGAGTGTTCCAATAATGTAAATATTCTCTAAAACCATCTCTAGGGATTGGAGAGAGATCAGCTTTGTATAAACACGTTTTTTATTAGATGAGTAGACAATAGATGAAGAAAAAAATGTGCTATGGTTCTTCATGGAGTGTTTCTGGGGTTTGGAAATGATTTACAGATATAATCAATTAAAAGACAAGGCACTTTAGTTAAGTATGCCATAATTTGTAACCTGGGAAAAGATTCTGCTTTTAAACATCCTCTAATCTCAATTTAAGAGTGAAAGAAATTTCCTCTGACCATCCATATTAAGTGCCCTATTTTTTTATTCTCATAATTTCCTTTGTAGAGTTTAATATGTTTTTATTGATAATTGAAAAGAAGTATGATTTTTTATTTAATTTCTAATCATCTGGATAATTGTTAGCTTTACAAGAGCAGAAATATATCTATCATTTTTCACTAATGTAATCCCAGAAGCTAGCTTAGTGGTTACTTAATAAATATAATGAATTAATGAATAAATTATGAAAAACAAACATTGTTATTTCTTGAGAAATAAAATATTATCTAACTGCCTTCAATTGCAACAACACAGAATTTGGGGCTAACATAGGTACAAAGGAATTTCTTGGGTGTATATCAGGCAACTCATAGAATCAAAAGATGCAACAACCAGAGCCACTTTAGGAGTCTAGACTGTGAAAACTAATGGACTGTCTCCCAAAGACACTGCTGTCAAAATAAGTTAAATGTTTTTAGTTTTCATGTCACTTTGAACAAGATTAAAATTCTAGGGAGAGAATAAAAAAAAATTGCTTTCTTTGAGAAATACAGGGGATCAAGGAGAAATTCATTGTCTCTCCCTCTCTTCCTCCCTCCTTCTCTCCTTTCTGCCTTTTATATTTACTCACGTACTTAAGATTTCCCCGCCTTTATTGTTTCTTTTTGATTTGAGTTACTGCTGAAATTTCCTTTCAACCTGAAAGACTTCCTTTAGTTTTTTCTTTTAGATGAGGTTTGCCAGTAACAAATTCTCTCAGCTTTGTTTCTGTGGGAATGATCATTATTTTAGTTTCATTTTGTAACTATAGTTATGCTAGATCTAGAATTCTTGATTGACTGTTTTTTCCCCAAGTAATTTAAAGATACCATTCCACTTCTTTGTAGTTTCCACTCTTTCTGAGGAAGAATATAGCCTTTAATCATATTCTTGCTCCCCTGTCTTTGAGTTATTTTTCTCTTTCTGCTTTCAAGATGTTTTCTTTGTCCTTGTTTTTGAGCAGTTCGACTATAGTGTGTCTAGATCCTTCTGTGTTTATTATGTTTGGAATTCACTTGGGGTTCACAGTATTCCTGGAACTAATAAGTGATTAAAGCAAGATGGAAGCATACAAAGTTGACCTACAAAAGTTAATCATTTTCCTATATACCAGCAATGAACAAGTGGAATTTGCAATTAAAACCACAATACCAGTTACATACATTAGCGCCCCCCAAAAATGAAACAGGTATAAATCTAACAAAAATGTATAAGATCTATATGCAGAAAACAGTAAAACCCTGATAAAAGAAATCAAAGAAAAGAACTAAATAAACATAAACATATTTCATATTCATGATAGGAAGGCTCAATATTGTTAAGATATCAGTTCTTCCTGACTTGATCTAGAGATTCAATGCAACCTAATCAAAATCCTTGCAGGATATTTTATGGATATCTATAAACTGATTTTAAAATTTATATGGAGAGGCAAAATACCCAGAAGAGGCAACATAATGTTGAATAAGAAGAACAAAATTTAAGAACTGGCACTACCCAACACTAAGACCGTAAGGGAAAAACTCTGTTTCTCCTTATTCATTACTCATCAACACTTCTGATAACACATGTGTGGAAATTCATGAATTCTCCAAGAAATTCTCCAATTCTTTGTAGACACCAACTGAGTGTCCTGCAATTCAATTCAATTCCGATACTGCCTGGAGTAAGTATCATATTACACAGTTTAAGAGTTCAGTCCCGCAAACTTCGTCTCCCCACCAATCTCAGATGCCAGTTCACAAGTCCAGGTGTTTCTGACTGACCAGCTCTAAACCAGAGGTTCCCATGACCCCCTCCCAAGGTTTGAACATTTGCTAAAATGGCTCATAGAACTCAGGAAAACAGTTTATTTACTAGATTAGTGGTTCCTTGTGAAAGGATACAGTTCAGGAACAGACATATAGAAGAGATATACAGAGCAAGTTATGTGGGAAGGGACATGAAGCTTTCATACCCTCTTCAGGCATGCTACCCTTCCAGCACTTCGACTTGTTCACCAGCTTGGAAGTTCTCTGAATCCTGTACGTTAATGAATTTTTATGAAGGCTTCATTACATAGGTATGGTTGATTAAATCATTAATTCAATCTTCAGCCTCACCCCAACCCTGGACATTAATTACTTTGGGCTAAGAGTTCCACTCCTGTAATCACATGGTAGTTCCCCTAGAAACCAGCCTCCTTAGGGGCTTTCCAAAAGTTATCTCATGACATAAACTCAGGTATGGTTAAAAGGGACTTATGAATAACAAAACACACTCCTTTCCCCTTTTTTGCTCTTATCAGTTAGGAAATTTCAAGGATTTTAGGAGTTCTAGGCCAGATATGAGGATGAAGACCAAATATACTTTTTTTAAATTGTAAATCACAATGTCATAAAGATTAACTATAAAACTACAGTAATTAATACAGTGTGGTATTGGTGAAAGAATAGACAAATCAGTGGAACCGACAAGAGAACCAAGAAGAAGACCAACATAAATATAACCAACTGAGTTTTGGCAAAGGGACAAAACAAAGACAATCGATTGAAGAAAAGATATTCTGTTCAACAAATGGTACTGGAAAAACTGGACATCACATACAAAAAATGAACCTAGACACCTTTCACAAAAATTAACTCAAAATTGATCATAGACCTAAATGTAAAGCACAAAACTATAAAACTCCCAGAAGATGATATAGGAGAAAATCTAGATGACCTTGGGAGTGGTGATGACATTTTAGAGAAAACAGCAAAGGCATAATCCATAAAAATAATATTTGATAATCTGAACTTCATTACAATTAAAAGCATGTGCTTTGCAAAAGACACCATCAGGAGAATGAGAAGACGAGCCACAGACTGGAAGAAAATAGTTGCAAAAACTTATCTGGTAAAGAACCCTTTTACAAAACGTATAAGGAACTCAACGATAAGAAAATGAAAAACCTAATTAAAAATTGGCAATATACCTGAACAGACACTTCACCAAAGAAGATATACAACAAATAAGTGTATGAAAATATACTCAACACCATATGTCATTAGGGTAATGAAATAAAATTCATATTTTATGGCAAGAGAAGAAAAATTTAAATGTGAAAATTTTCTCTGTCCATTTTGGCTTCCTCCCTCCACTTTAGTGTCTATCGTGCATCTGCATTAACCTGACATCCTTAGGAGGTAACAATTCCTTCTTAATCTTGTCAGGTATCACTTTGTACGTGCCGATCTTGATTGTGTAAACTGTCAGTACGTCGATAAATGATGTATACATCAATTTTTTGTCTCGTAAACATTTATAACTGTGCTTTGATCTCTGATGGGTGGAACAGTCCTCAGAATTTTCTGAAAAACTGTCTCCCATGTTATAATCCTCAAGTTGACTTCAATAAAATTTTCCATTTCTTGCTTAGACTATTGATTATTTTTTTTTATCAACACGAGAAATGCAAATCAAAACAACGAGATACCACTACATGCCAATCAGAATGGCCAAAATCCGAATGCTGACAACACCAAATGCTGGTGAGGATGTAGTATTTATCCAAAGGAATTGAAAACATGTCCACACAAACTTACACATGGATGTTTATAGCAGTTTTATCCATCATTGCCAAAACAGTAATACCCTCTGTTCATTCTTTAAATTATTCTTTCCTAAGAGTGCCCAGGATTTGATCTTTGTTCAGAAGCTATTTTCTTTACTTTAGTATTGTTTGCCATCTGAAGGCACCATAAAAATTTAAAACTACTAAGTCCTGGATCATTTTTGTTTAATAATTCTTATCTCTTTCCAATCACATTTTACTGCAAAAAACTTTAAGAAACCAGGTAGCACCTTCAACATTCTACCCTTGAAATCTGTTTAGCTAGATCACCTAGTAAATTAGATACATTTTGTACTTTCTACATTAGCATAAGCAACAGCATTGCTAAACTTTCTACTATTAATGCAGGGGATTCCTATCCTCTGATTTCCAATAAAAGTTTTCTTATTATCATCTAAGCTCTCACTATAACCTCCTGAAAGCCATTACACATCTGATACAAAAGATTTCTTCAAGGCACTTTATATTTTTACTAATACTCTCCTCAAAGTTCCCCAGCTCTCTGCCCAAGTATCAAAATCAGTACTTGTATCTAGTGCCACGTAACAAGTTGCTCCATAATTTAGCAGCTTAAAAACAACATCAAATATATAGACATTGTTGCATTTTTCAGCCAACATGTACATAGAGATCCAAACTGAATCCCTGAGACAGTGTCATCCTAGAGCTGAAAGATAATGTTTAAATAGCCTCTGAGGGGGCTGGATTAACTTTAGTCAGAGAAATATGTGTACAGTGGATTATTTCTAGATCTATTATTTCTAGGTATATTTTGTCCAACTGTATTCATAGGAAACAGGTCAGAGAAATGTGGAAAGTATAATGTGTGTGTGTTTTAAGCACATAAGCTATAAAGAAAAGAGGGATTATTCATAACTGTATTTCATAACTGCAAATGAACTTTTTTCAAACTGGTGAGTTGTCTATTCCATTTACATGGGTATTAAGTGATTTGTTGATTGAGTCTTATATATATATTTATATTACTATTTATATCCCTTTAAGCTGGATAGATAAAAGGAAAGTTAGACTATAAGAAATATTCTGTTGTTCACTAAAAGGAAAAACAGGAGTTCAACATAGCTTTTGTAATTTTGAATTTGAGCATGATGGGTGAGGATAAACATGGGACAGGAGGAAAAGGAAATCTCTTAGAAATTGCTTAAGATATTTAGTAATAAAAATGATATGCAACAAATCTAATTTAATTAAACTTAGAATCATAACAGACCCCGTTGAAGAGCTAGTGAAATGCCTTTCTTTCATATATCTCCTTACTGCCGAAATGCAGTACATTAAAATAAGAACAATAGTTTCAAGTAATCTCATCTGAAACTCCATCTGATTGAATGAGAAGATTTTAATTAAAACTGGACTTTATTCAAAAAGAGCTATTGTAACAAACCATAATTAAGTTGATTTTTTCCATAGTGCATAAGTCATGCATTCACTTTTTAAATTGTATTTTGTTCTCCTATTGTTATACTTTTACCCTTAATATTTCTGTTTGTGTATTCATAACGAATTATGAATTTTCTATTTTTCTATAACAGGCATTATTCAGTTATGTCAGTGATGATCCTTCTAGAGATATTCCATCTCTAGAAACTTTTGGAGACCTTTCCTTCCTTCATCATTCTCATTTTTAGTCATACCAATAAATAAGAAACCATTTCTTGCAAAACTCCTCTGCTATGCAATTTCATACATAGATGTAAAACAAATATCATTATATTTCTGTTTTCTTCTATCAAAATTAAAAATAATTAACTAAAAATATAACTCAATAGCCTGATTTACTTGAGAACAAACACATACACACATACACACACACACACACACACACGACATAATACATGCTGCATATTGAACTACGTGAAGATGTGAATATAAATATAGAGGAAAATAGCTGATATATATGCATTCACTGCATGCGTTTATACCTAAGATGTTCCATCAAATTCTTATAGAATGACAATGCAGTTGGTTCAAACAATGACTGCTAATTAAAACAGCTTTGTCCAAAGACATACATGTGAAATAATAATAGCTCCTGGTGATTGGCTAGGTAGGGGGTAAGTATTCCATGATCTCACAAAGGAAATTGCTGGTTGTTTATCCTTTTCTTCAATTTTTATGCTCTTTTTAAAAGCCTCAAGTAAAAAAAAGAAAACTTTTTTTAAAAATTATTTATTTATTTATTTATGGCTGTGTTGGGTCTTCGTTGCTGTGCGAGGGCTTTCTCCAGTTGTGGCAAGCGGGGGCCACTCTTCATCACGGTGCACGGGTCCCTCACTATTGCAGCCTCTCTTGTTGCGGAGCACAGGCTCCAGACACGCAGGCTCAGTAGTTGTGGCTCACGGGCCTAGTTGCTCTGCGGCATGTGGGATCTTCCCAGACCAGGGCTCGAACCTGTGTCCCCTGCATTAGCAGGCATATTCTCAACCACTGCACCACCAGGGAAGTGCAAAAAGAACTTTTTATAACTTTTAATTTCAAGAACTCTGAATTTTTAATTATTTAAATTAAATATTGAGTCTATAAAGTAATATTTATAAAATATATGTGTATCATACAGCATGTATATGTATCCGTCATATGGTTTTAAGAAAAGAATATTGCCGTTTACTTGGCAATCTCTTGTACGGCCTCTCAAATCCTAATCTTTTTCTTTCAACAACGTTCTGAATTTTGTACTTGTTATTCCCTTCCTTTTCTTTATCTTACTATATATTTGTATATCTATACAATGAATTTACAATAATGTTTACTTTTGCATGTCCTTCATATTATAACATAAACGTACTTTGTAAATTTGTTTACAACTGGCTTTTATCCCTGCTCAACCTCATGTTTCTAAGATTTATTCATGTTTTAGCATGTAGCAATAATTTATTCATTTTCACCACTGTATAGTCTTCTAACATATGAATATATCAAAATTTATTAACTTATTTTACCCCCAATGGATATTTTGTTTATTTACAATTTTCTGCTTCTACAAATAATGTTGCTATGTACATTCTTGAACAGTTCCCCTGGCACATGTGCATAAGTTTGTTTAGGATATACAAGTATGTGAAATGGCTGCATTACAGAGAATATCAACTTTATAAAAGAATACTATATTATTTTTCAAAGTGGTTTGAACAGACACTTTACCAAAGAATATACACAGATGAGAAACAGAAGAGAACATCACAATCAGATGTCATATTCTTACACATGTTTTAAAATAGCTAATGTGAAGACTGACCATGCTGATTCTTGGCAAGATACTAGAGAATCTGGGACACTCATAACTTTGCTGCTTGAACTAACAATTCCTTTAAAATATGTTAATATCTATTAACATATTTATACCATTCTATTCAGAAATTTATTTTTTCTGTTTTTTTGTTTCATGTAATATGTTATTGGGTACATACACATTTAAAATTGTTATGTAATGTTATATTTTTCTTTACTAATGATTTTTGTCTTACTGATATTAATTGCTACATCAACTTTTTCTTTTTTTTACATCTTTTTTGGAGTATAATTGCTTTACAATGGGGTGTTACTTTCTGCTTTATAGCAAAGTGAATCAGTTATACATATACATATGTCCCCATATCTCTTCCCTCTTGCATCTCCCTCCCTCCCACCCTCTCTATCCCACCCTTCTAGGTAGTCACAAAGCACTGAGCCGATCTCCCTGTGCTATGCAGCTGCTTCTCACTACCTATCTATTCGACGTTTGGTAGTGTACATATGTCCATGCCACTCTCTCACTTTGTCACAGCTTACCCTTCCCCCTCCCCATATCCTCAAGTCCATTCTCTAGTACGTCTGCATCTTTATTTATTATTATTTTTTTAACATCTTTATTGGGGTATAATTGCTTTACAATGGTGTGTTAGTTTCTGCTTTATAACAAAGTGAATCAGTTATACACATACAATTTTGTATCCTGCTACTTTACCAAATTTATTGATTAGCTCTAGTAGTTTTCTGGTAGCATCTTTAGGATTCTCTATGTATAGTATCATGTCATCTGCAAACAGTGACAGCTTTACTTCTTTTCCAATTTGGATTCCTTTTATTTCCTTTTCTTCTCTGATTGCTATGGCTAAAACTTCCAAAACTATGTTTAATAAGAGTGGTGAGAGTGGGCAACCTTGTCTTGTTCCTGATCTTAGTGGAAATGGCTTCAGTTTTTCACCATTGAGGATGATGTTGGCTGTGAGTTTGTCACATATGGCCTTTATTATATTGAGGAAACTTCCCTCTATGCCTACTTTCTGCAAGGTTTTTATCATAAATGGGTGTTGAATTTAGTCAAAAGCTTTCTCTGCATCTATTGAGATGATCATATCGTTTTTCTCTTCAGTTTGTTAATATGGTGTATCACGTTGATTGATATGCATATATTGAACAATCCTTGCATTCATGGAATAAACCCCATTTGATCGTAGTGTATAATCCTTTTAGTGTGCTGTTGGATTCTGTTTGCTAGTATTTTGTTGAGGATTTTTACACCTATGTTCATCAATGATATGGGCCTGTACTTTTCTTTCTCTGTGACATCTTTGTCTGGTTTTGGTATCAGAGTGATGGTGGCCTCATAGAATGAGCTTGGGGTGTTCCTCCCTCTGCTATATTTTGGAAGAGTTTGAGAAGGATAGGTGTTAGCTCTTCTC
>NW_020185328.1:4187937-4193020 GCF_003031525.2 Neophocaena asiaeorientalis asiaeorientalis
TTTTATGGCTGTTAGTATTTGCCTTATGTATTGAGGTGCTCCTATGTTGGGTGCATAAATATTTACAGTTCTTGTATCTTCTTCTTGGATTGATCCCTTAATCATTAAGTAGTGTCCTTTTTTGTCTCTTGTAATAGTCGTTTTTTAGAGTCTATTTTGTCAGATATGAATATTGCTACTCCAGCTTTCTTTTGACTTCCATTTGCATGGAATATGTTTTTCCATCCCCTTACTTTCAGTGTGTATGTGTCCTTAGGTCTGAAGTGGGTCTCTTGTAGACAGTATATATACAGGTCTTGTTTTTGTATCCATTCAGGCAATCTATGTCTTTTGGTTGGAGCATTTAATCCATTTACATTTAAGGTAGTTATCGATATGTGTGCTCCTATTACCATTTTCTTAATTGTTTTGGGTTTATTATTGTAGGTCTTTTCCTTCTCTTGTGTTTCCTGCCTAGAGAAGTTCTTTTAGCATTTGTTGTAAAGCTGATTTGGTGGTGCTGAATTTTCTTAGCTTTTGCTCGTCGGTAAAGCTTTTAATTTCTCCCTCAAATCTGAATGAGATCCTTGCTGGGTAGAGTAATCTTGGCTGTAGGTTTTTCTCCTTCATCACTTGAAATATGTCCTGCCACTCCCTTCTGGCTTGCAGAGTTTCTACTGAAAGATCAGCTGTTAACCTTATGGGGATTCTGTTGTGTGTTATTTGTTGTTTTTCACTTGCTGCTTTTAATATTTGTTCTTTCTATTTAGTTTTTGATAGTTTGATTCATATGTGTCTTGGTGTGTTTCTCCTTGGATTTATCCTGTATAGCACTCTCTGTGCTTCATGGACTTGACTGACTATTTCCTTTCCCATATTAGTGAAGTTTTCAACTATAATCTCTTCAAATATTTTCTCAGTCCCTTTCTTTTTCTTCTGGGACCACTATTATTCGCATGTTGAACCCTGAGCCTCAGCTCCCAGCCCCCACCCGTCCCGGCGGGTGAGCAGACAAGCCTCTCGGGCTGGTGATTGCTGGTCAACACCGATCCTCTGTGTGGGATTCTCTCCACTTTGCCCTCCACACCCCTGTTGCTACGCTTTCCTCCGTAGCCCCGAATCTTACCCCCCCTGCCCACTGCAGTCTCTGCCCACGAAGGGGCTTCCTAGTGTGTTGAAACCTTTCCTCCATCACAACTCCTCCCATTGGTGCTGGTTCCATCCCTATTCTTTTGTCTCTGTTTTTTCTTTTTTTTTTTTTCCCTACCCAGGTACGTGGGGAGTTTCTTGCCTTTTGGTAGGTCTGAGGTCTTCTGCCAGCATTCTGTAGTTGTTCTGTATGAGTTGTTCCACATGTAGATGTATTTCTTGTGTATTTGTGGGGGGGAAGGTGATCTCCACATCTTACTCTTCCACCATCTTGAAGCTCCACTACATCAGCTTTTTAAAATTGGTGTTTGCTTTGTATTTTTTTATCCTTTTTCTTTGAGCATGTATATATTCTTATATTTGGGATGTACTTCTTGGAGATAGCATAGAGCAGAATTTTAAAATATGGCTTGAAAATTCTTATCTTTTTATGTTAACATTTAATCAATTTGCATTTTTGCTTATTAATCATGATTTTAATTTCTAATATCTTATTTTATACTTTTCATTGTTCTATTTCTATATGTTTTCTCCTCCATTCTTGCCTTATAGTGAATAGATTTTTTTTCTCCTATCAGTTTCTTTTGTATACTAGATTTTAAGTTGTACATACATGTTTTCCATGGTTAGTTTAGAAATTTTTAGCATGTAGAATTAACTTATTGAAATTGGAATATACTAAATATTTTCATTCTAGTTTCAAATAGTACAAGTTCCACAGAACACATATTTTTATAAATTTAACTTACTTTTTAATTAATTTTTATTTGATTACAAAAAATAGGTGATGATGTAGTCACCTACAGAGATGGGACAGATGCTCCCACCCCAAATTTGTTCTGAATATTAAGACTAATGACACTGCACACACACCAAGAGGGTATGAAAACGTTTATGAATATTTAATGAAGTTTTGTGGGGGGATACGGCAGGTTCCCAAGCTGGTTTCAAAACATTTTGAGGGTGCAGAGAAGGGAGACATGATAGGCTTTTATTTCAGGTTTGAGACAAGGGCAAAGGTTCCTGTGTGCTGGCCTAGATTTGTGTGATTTAAATTTCTTGCCAGTGTCAAAGGAGGGAACAAATGGTCTTTCTTATCAGCTTGCCGAGATATGGGGCAGATGGGGAAAGGAGATTGGTGGGGCTTGAAAGTTGTTAGCGGTCAAGCATCAAAAATGGAGTCAGGATCCTTGTTACATTTATTCCTGATATTTGACTGATGACTAAAATGTGCCATGATTCATTTAGTTGAATTTGACGTACATTAAGTAAGACATTATGATGCTTTATGAGGACTGTAGCCTGAAACTGGTAACAGTGTTGAAAGTTCTACTGGATACTTTGTTCAAGAGCCCAGCATTGTATATTCTGAGAAGTGAAACTAGTGCCCTGGTCACTATCAATTATGTTTGGAACTCCAGAGGGGATAAGTGATAACTTAGTGTGAGGCCTTGTAGTTAGTCTTAGCACATGCAGGGACATCTATGACCTTAATCTACATTTTGGATATCTGTGAAACAAGAGATACCTAAAGTTGTTTCTTCCAAATGCAAAATCATGGATAAAGAATTGTTGCTGTCATCAACTGGATGAGACCCAGAAATTGGTAAAAATGTACAGATGAGGCTGACTGTTGGCCAGGGTATCCCATGTTAAGATGGCTAACTGACGTTCAGCCAATTTTGCTGACTCCTGGGTTCCATTCTTGATCTAGAACATGCGGTTAAAGGATGAAAAGCAGCATCTCTCCCATGAGCTCTGTCTCATGTAATGGTGGCTCTTCCATCCTTCTTATATAAACTCCCTTTGATGCATACTCAGTTGACATCAAGGGGCTCCTCGGGAGGCTAAAGGGTGCAGAAGAGGGGTGACCTCCTTTGTCATTGTCAAGGGAATGAGGACAGGACACTACCCTTCTCCCACCCTCTTTCCCACTCTTACAGGTGGAATAAGCCAGAGGGCCCAGGTTTGGCTCCATCTTATTACAGGGAGACTTCTGTGGCTATGCTGAGCTCATGAGGTGCTACTTCCATGACCCAGGGCATAGTGGGCATCTGGGTGTGAAGGTCATAGACTCAGGTCCTGAAAAGCCTCTGTTTTCAGGATAGCTCAGTGTACAGACAACTGCTACATTCATGGATATGATGTGGTGTCAGTGAGGGCCCTTTCTTGTAACAAAAGCCTGTGGGCAACTTATGAGCATCATGGGTGAACCAGGGACTCTAAGGGGAATGCAAGGAGGTTGCTAAAGCTCCTAGAATGAAGGAGTCTTTGGGGGGTATAGTAATGGAAGTGCCTGTTACAATTTGGACAGATTCTAGAGCCTTTTGTTGTATGATATTCTATTTATAGTGAACTGATTTGTGTGTAACAGTAAGATTTGTAAATGAGGAATATGTTGTCTCCAGAACACAAAGCCTAAATGATCTAGGCTTTGTTTTAACATCATGGGTGCTGAGAGGGTCTATAGCTATTTCTTGACAGTGTTAGGGATCGAACAGCTCTCAGTTTATCAAATAATTTTCAGGAATTTAACCAAAGTGGTGGGGACTTGTACGCTGTGTGGGACAATGGCCCATGTTATTTTTGTGAACCCCTTGGTATTTGTATGTTCTGAATTAATTTAGCAAATGAATTTCCTTGGAGAAGGATGTCATCAGTGTGCTAGCATACCTGTGCTCCTGGGGAAAGTTGGATGCAGTTAAGATTGTACCTGCAGAGATTATGTATGATCACAGGGAAGTTGAGGTAGCCCATGAGTAACCAAATAGGATGCACTATCAAGTCCCTTAGAAGATGAAAGCAAACTGCATCCAAGAGGCTATTGAAGTAGACACCGAACATATTAGCCAAATCTATGACTACCAAGTATTTGCCAGTTGCTGGTTGGATGGAGTCAGTAATTTTGATAATACTGGGTATGGGGGCCTTAATTGGTGTGACTACAGCATTAACATTACAGTAATCCACTATGAGGTGCCTTCCATTTTTTCCAGGTTTAAAAGCTGGACTGTTAATTAGAGAAGCAGTGGAAATAACCACCCCTTCCCTAAATAGGTCTTACATAATGGGTTTCAATCCTTGAAGGCCCTATTTTAATTTACATTGGGCACTATGAACTGTTTTATCTTGGGGAAATGTCCATAGGGTCTCATTTTATCAAGCCAATTGTAAGTGCCAAAGACTTAATTTAATTTTAATTTATTGCTCATTGAGTCAGAGCAGCCATGAACACTATGGGATATTTTAGAAAATTGGGCACTATGACTACAGGGAATTTAGGCAAGGCAATAGTTCCATGGCTAAGGTAAGTCATACATGTTATCCTCTATTTTATGTTCAGTAACTCCCGCAACATTATAGGGGTGCCTTGTTTAAGTGTCGTGTGATCTCCAGGAATAGCTGTAATTTCTGTCCCCATAATGATTAAGGCCACAAAGATTTGCCAATTTGTTAATTTCAGTAGATGTTAAATTTAATTTAGAACCTGTTACAGAGGCAAAATGAGAATCAGCACCCATTTATTTTTTTCCTGCATAAATCCTTTTAGTGAATTTTGGGTTTTCAGTTGGGTCAAATTTTGGACCTCTGTTTTCATTATTTTTCCTCTGTTTTTTTTTTTTTTTTGGTAATTTTTTTCTTAAAATTTTTATTGGAGTGTAATTGCTTTACAATGGTGTGTTAGTTTCTGCTTTATAACAAAGTGAATCAGTTATACATACACATATATCCCCATATCTCTCCCATCTCCCGTCTCCCTCCCTCCCACCCTCCCTACCCTACCCTGCTAGCTGGTCATAAGCACCGAGCTGATCTCCCTGTTCTATGCGACTGCTACCCACTAGCTATCTATTTTACATTTGGTAGTGTATATATGTCCATATATACACTACCACTCTCTCACTTTGTCCCAGCTTACCCTTCCCCCTCCCTATGTCCTAAGTCCATTCTCTAG
>NW_020185328.1:4193043-4194646 GCF_003031525.2 Neophocaena asiaeorientalis asiaeorientalis
ATATGTTTTAGCATACGGTATTTGTTTTTCTCTTTCCGACTTACTTCACTCTGTATGACAGACTCTAGGTCCATCCACCTCACTACAAATAACTCAATTTCGTTTCTTTTTATGGCCGAGTATATTCCATTGTATATATGTGCCACATCTTCTTTATCCATTCATCTATTGATGGACACTTAGGTTGCTTCCATGTCCTGACTATTGTAAATAGAGTTGCAATGAGCATTGTAGTACATGCCTCTTTTTGAATTATGGTTTTCTCAGGGTATATGTCCAGTAGTGGGATTGCAAGGATGTCATCAGTGTGCTAGCATACCTGTGCTCCTGGGGAAAGTTGGATGCAGTTAAGATTGTACCTGCAGAGATTATGTATGATCACAGGGAAGTTGAGGTAGCCCATGAGTAACCAAATAGGATGCACTATCAAGTCCCTTAGAAGATGAAAGCAAACTGCATCCAAGAGGCTATTGAAGTAGACACCGAACATATTAGCCAAATCTATGACTACCAAGTATTTGCCAGTTGCTGGTTGGATGGAGTCAGTAATTTTGATAATACTGGGTATGGGGGCCTTAATTGGTGTGACTACAGCATTAACATTACAGTAATCCACTATGAGGTGCCTTCCATTTTTTCCAGGTTTAAAAGCTGGACTGTTAATTAGAGAAGCAGTGGAAATAACCACCCCTTCCCTAAATAGGTCTTACATAATGGGTTTCAATCCTTGAAGGCCCTATTTTAATTTACATTGGGCACTATGAACTGTTTTATCTTGGGGAAATGTCCATAGGGTCTCATTTTATCAAGCCAATTGTAAGTGCCAAAGACTTAATTTAATTTTAATTTATTGCTCATTGAGTCAGAGCAGCCATGAACACTATGGGATATTTTAGAAAATTGGGCACTATGACTACAGGGAATTTAGGCAAGGCAATAGTTCCATGGCTAAGGTAAGTCATACATGTTATCCTCTATTTTATGTTCAGTAACTCCCGCAACATTATAGGGGTGCCTTGTTTAAGTGTCGTGTGATCTCCAGGAATAGCTGTAATTTCTGTCCCCATAATGATTAAGGCCACAAAGATTTGCCAATTTGTTAATTTCAGTAGATGTTAAATTTAATTTAGAACCTGTTACAGAGGCAAAATGAGAATCAGCACCCATTTATTTTTTTCCTGCATAAATCCTTTTAGTGAATTTTGGGTTTTCAGTTGGGTCAAATTTTGGACCTCTGTTTTCATTATTTTTCCTCTGTTTTTTTTTTTTTTTTGGTAATTTTTTTCTTAAAATTTTTATTGGAGTGTAATTGCTTTACAATGGTGTGTTAGTTTCTGCTTTATAACAAAGTGAATCAGTTATACATACACATATATCCCCATATCTCTCCCATCTCCCGTCTCCCTCCCTCCCACCCTCCCTACCCTACCCTGCTAGCTGGTCATAAGCACCGAGCTGATCTCCCTGTTCTATGCGACTGCTACCCACTAGCTATCTATTTTACATTTGGTAGTGTATATATGTCCATATATACACTACCACTCTCTCACTTTGTCCCAGCTTACCCTTCCCCCTCCCTATGTCCTAAGTCCATTCTCTAGTA
>NW_020185328.1:4194699-4195288 GCF_003031525.2 Neophocaena asiaeorientalis asiaeorientalis
TTTTTTTAGATTCCATATATATGTTTTAGCATACGGTATTTGTTTTTCTCTTTCCGACTTACTTCACTCTGTATGACAGACTCTAGGTCCATCCACCTCACTACAAATAACTCAATTTCGTTTCTTTTTATGGCCGAGTATATTCCATTGTATATATGTGCCACATCTTCTTTATCCATTCATCTATTGATGGACACTTAGGTTGCTTCCATGTCCTGACTATTGTAAATAGAGTTGCAATGAGCATTGTAGTACATGACTCTTTTTGAATTATGGTTTTTTCATGGTATATGCCCAGTAGTGGGATTGCTGGGTCATATGGTAGTATCAATTTACATTCCCACCAACAGTGCAAGAGGGTTCCCTTTTCTCCACACCCTAACCAGCATTTATTGTTTGTAGATTTTTTTGATGATGGCCATTCTGAATGGTGTGAGGTGATACCTCATTGTAGTTTTGATTTGCATTTCTCTAATGATTAGTGATGTTGAGCACCCTTTCATGTGTTTGTTGGCCATCTGTATATCTTCTTTGGAGAAATGTCTCTTTAGCTCTTCTGCCCATTTTTGGATTAGGTTGTTTGTTTTTT
>NW_020185328.1:4195369-4223043 GCF_003031525.2 Neophocaena asiaeorientalis asiaeorientalis
TTTAGATTCCATATATATGTTTTAGCATACGGTATTTGTTTTTCTCTTTCCGACTTACTTCACTCTGTATGACAGACTCTAGGTCCATCCACCTCACTACAAATAACTCAATTTCGTTTCTTTTTATGGCCGAGTATATTCCATTGTATATATGTGCCACATCTTCTTTATCCATTCATCTATTGATGGACACTTAGGTTGCTTCCATGTCCTGACTATTGTAAATAGAGTTGCAATGAGCATTGTAGTACATGACTCTTTTTGAATTATGGTTTTTTCATGGTATATGCCCAGTAGTGGGATTGCTGGGTCATATGGTAGTTCTATTTTTAGTTTTTTAAGGAACCTCCATACTGTTCTCCATAGTGGATGTATCAATTTACATTCCCACCAACAGTGCAAGAGGGTTCCCTTTTCTCCACACCCTAACCAGCATTTATTGTTTGTAGATTTTTTTGATGATGGCCATTCTGAATGGTGTGAGGTGATACCTCATTGTAGTTTTGATTTGCATTTCTCTAATGATTAGTGATGTTGAGCACCCTTTCATGTGTTTGTTGGCCATCTGTATATCTTCTTTGGAGAAATGTCTCTTTAGCTCTTCTGCCCATTTTTGGATTAGGTTGTTTGTTTTTTGGATATTGAGCTGCATGAGATGCTTATAAATTTTGGAGATTAATCCTTTGTCAGTTGTTTCATTTGCAAATATTTTCTTCCATTCTGAGGTTTGTATTTTGGTCTTGTTTATGGTTTCCTTTGCTGTGCAAAAGCTTTTAAGTTTCATTAGGTCCCATTTGTTTCTTTTCATTTTTATTTCCATTTCTCTAGGAGGTGGGTCAAAAAGGATCTTGCTGTGATTTATGTCATAGAGTGTTCTGCCTATGTTTTCCGCTAAGAGTTCGATAGTGTCTGGCCTTACATTTAGGCCTTTAATCCATTTTAGGTTTATTTTTGTATATGGTGTTAGGGAGTGTTCTAATTTCATTCTTTTACATGTAGCTGTCCAGTTTTACCAGCAACACTTATAGAAGAGGCTGTCTTTTCTCCATCGTGTATTCTTGCCTCCTTTATGAAAGATAAGGTGACCATATGTGCATGGGTTTATCTCTGGGGTTTCTATCCTGTTCCATTGATCTATATTTCTGTTTTTTTGCCAATACCATACTGTCTTGATTACTGTAGCTTTGTAGTATAGTCTGAGGTCAGGGAGCCTGATTCCTCCAGCTCCGTTTTACTTTCTCAAGATTGCTTTGGCTATACGGGGTCTTTTGTGTTTCCATACAAATGTGAAATTTTTTGTTCTAGTGCTGTGAAAAATATGAGTGGTAGTTTGATAGGTATTGCATTAAATATGTAGATTGCTTTGGGTAGTAGAGTCATTTTCACAATGTTGATTCTTCCAATCCAAGAACATGGTATATTTCTCCATGTGTTTGTATCATCTTTAATTTCTTTCATTAGTGTCTTATCGTTTTTGGATACAGGTCTTTTGTCTCCTTAGGTAGGTTTATTCCTAGGTATTTTATTCTTTTTGTTGCAATGGTAAATGGGAGTGTTTTCTTAATTTCACTTTCAGATTTTTCATCATTAGTGTATAGGAAAGATTCAGTCTTGGCAGGTTGTGCATTTCTAAGAATTTGTCCTGTGCATTAATTTTGTATCCTGCCATTTTACCAAATTCATCTATTAGCTCTAATAGTTTTCTGGTAGCATCTTTAAGATTCTCTATGTATAGTATCATGTTATCTGCAAACAGTGACAGCTTTACTTCTTTTCCTATTTGGATTCCTTTTATTTCTTTTTCTTCTCTGACTGCTGTGGATAAAACTTCCAAAACTATGTTGAATAATAGTGGTGAGAGTCAGCAACCTTGTCTTGTTCCTGATCTTAGTGGAAATAGTTTCAGTTTTTCACCTTTGAGGACGATATTGGCTGTTGGTTTGTCATATATGGCCATTATTATGTTGAGGTAAGTTCCCTCTAGGCCATTATTATGTTGAAGTAAGTTCCCTCTATGCCTACTTTCTGCAGGGTTTTTACCATAAAATGGTGCTGAATTTTGTCTAAACCTTTTCTGCATCTATTGAGATGATCATATTGTTTTTCTCCTTCAATTTGTTAATATGGTGTATCACATTGATTGATTTGTGTATATTGAAGAATCCTTGCATTCCTGGAATAAACCCCACTTGATCATGGTGTATGATCCTTTTAATGTGCTGTTGGATTCTGTTTGCTAGTATTTTGTTGAGGATTTTTGCATCTATGTTTATCAGTGATATTGGTCTGCAGTTTCCTTTTTTGTGACATCTTTTTCTGGTTTTGGTATCAGGGTGATGGTGGCCTCGTAGAATGAGTTTGGGAGTATTCCTCCCTCTGCTATATTTTGGAAGAGTTTGAGAAGGATAGGTGTTAGCTCTTCTCTAAATGTTTGATAAAATTCGCCTGTGAAGCCATCTAGTCCTAGGCTTTTGTTTGTTGGAAGATTTTTAATCACAGTTTCAATTTCAGTGCTTGTGATTGGTCTGTTTATATTTCCTATTTCTTCCTGGTTCAGTCTCGGAAGGTTGTGCATTTCTAAGAATTTGTCTATTTCTTCCAGGTTTTCCATTTTATTGGCATATAGCTGCTTGTAGTAATCTCTTATGATCCTTTGTATTTCTGCAGTGTCAGTTGTCACTTCTCCATTCTCATTTCTAATTCTATTGATTTGAGTCTTCTCCCTTTTCTGCTTGATGAGTCTGGCTAATGGTTTATCAATATTGTTTATCTTCTCAAATAACCAGCTTTTAGTTTAATTGGTCTTTGTTATCATTTCCTTCATTTATTTTTCATTAATTTCTGATCTGCTCTTTATGATTTCTTTCCTTCTGTTAACTTTGGGTTTTTATTGTTCTTCTTTCTCTAATTGCTTTAGGTGTAATGTTAGGTTGTTTATTTGAGATATTTCTTGTTTCTTAAGGTAGGATTGTATTGCTATAAACTTCCCTCTTAGAACTGCTTTTGCTGCATCCCATAGGTTTTGTGTCATTGTATTTTCATTGTCATTTGCTTCTAGGTATTTTCTGATTTCCTCTTTGATTTCTTCAGTGACCTCTTGTTTATTATTATTGTTTAGCTTCCATGTGTTTGTATTTTTTACAGATATTTTTCCTGTAATTGATATCTAGTTTCATAGCATTTTGGTCAGAAAAGATACTTGATAGAGTTTCAATTTTCTTAAATTTACCAAGGCTTGATTTGTGACCCACGATATGATTTATCCTGGAGAATCTTCCATGAGCACTTGAGAAGAAAGTGTTCTGTTGTTTTTGGATGGAATGTCCTATAAATATCAATTGAGTCCATCTTGTTTAATGTATCATTTAAAGCTTGTGTTTCCTTATTTATTTTCATTTTGGATGATCTGTCCATGGTGAACATGGGATGTTAAAGTTCCCTACTATGATAGTGTTACTTTCAATATCCCCTTTTATGGCTAGTATTTGCCTTATATACTGAGGTGCTCCTATGTTGGGTGCATAAATTTTGCAATTCACATATCTTCTTCTTGGATTGATCCCTTGATCATTATGTAGTGTCCTTTTTTGTCTCTTGTAATAGTCTTTGTTTTAAGGTCTATTTTGTCTGATATGAGAATTGCTATTCCAGCTTTCTTTTGACTACCATTTGCATGGAATATCTTTTCCATCCCCTCACTTTCAGTCTGTATGTGTCCCTAGGTCTGAGGTCGGTCTCTTGTAGACAGTATATACATGGGTCTTGTTTTTGTATCCATTCGGCTGGTCTATGTCTTTTGGTTGGAGCATTTAATCCATTTACATTTAAGGTAATTTTCAATATGTTTGTTCCTATTACCATTTTCTTAATTGTTTTGGGTTTATTATTGTAGGTCTTTTCCTTCTCTCGTTTTTCCTGCCTAGAGAAGTTCTTTTAGCATTTGTTGTAAAGCTGGTTTGGTGGTGCTGAATTCTCTTAGCTTTTGCTCGTCAGTAAAGCTTTTAATTTCTCCCTCAAAACTGAATGAGATCCTTGCTGGGTAGAGTAATCTTGGTTGTAGGTTTTTCCCTTTCATCACTTTAAATATGTCCTGCCACTCCCTTCTGGCTTGCAGAGTTTCTGCTGAAAGATCAGTTTCTGCTGTTAACCTTATGGGGACTCCCTGTATGTTATTTATTTTTTTCCCTTGCTGCTTTTAATATTTTTTCTTTGTTTTTAATTTTCGATAGTTTGGTTAATATGTGTCTTGGTGTGTTTCTCCTTGGATTTATCCTGTATGGGACTCTCTGTGCTTCCTGGACTTGATTACCTATTTTCTTTCCCATATTAGGGAAGTTTTCAACTATAATCTCTTCAAATATTTTCTCAGTCCTTTTCTATTCTTCTTCTGGGACCCCTATAATTTGAATGTTGCTGCGTTTAACATTGTCCCAGATGTCTCTGAAACTGTCCTCAATTCTTTTCATTCATTTTTCTTTATTCTGCTCTGCCGTATTTATTTCCACTATTCTATCTTCCAGGTCACTTATCCATTCTTCTTCCTTAGTTATTCTACTATTGATCCCTTCTAGAGAACTTTTAATTTCATTTATTGTGTTGTTCATAATTGTTTGTTTGCTCTTTTGTTCTTCTAGGCCCTTGTTAAACGTTTCTTTTATTTTCTCCATTCTATTTATAAGATTTTGGATCATCTTTACTATCATTATTCTGAATTCTTTTTCAGGTAGACTGCCTATTTCCTCTTCATTTGTTAGGTCTGGTGGGTTTTTATCTTGCTCCTTCATCTGCTGTGTGTTTCTCTGTCTTCTCATTTTGCTTAACTTACTGTGTTTGGGTTTTCCTTTTTGCAGGCTGCAGGTTCGTAGTTCCTGTTGTTTTTGGTGTCTGCCCCCAGTGGCTAAGGTTGGTTCAGTGGGTTGTGTAGGCTTCCTGGGGGAGGGGACTTGTGCCTGTGTTCTGGTGGATGAGGCTGGATCTTTTCTTTCTGGTGGGCAGGTCCACGTCTGGTGGTGTGTTTTGGGGTGTCTGTGGACTTATTATGATTTTAGGCAGCCTCTCTGCTAATGGGTGGGGTTGTGTTCCTGTCTTGCTAGTTGTTTGGCATAGGGTGTCCTGCACTGTAGCTTGCTGGTCGTTGAGTGGAGCTGGGTCTTGACATTGAGATGGAGATCTCTGGGAGTTTTTCGCCATTTGGTATTATGTGGAGCTGGGAGGTCTCTGGTGGACCTATGTTCTGAACTTGGATCTCCCACTGAAGAGGCACAGCCCTCATGCCTGGCTGGAGCACCAAGAGCCTGTCATCCACATGGCTCACAATAAAAAGGAGAAAAAAACAAACAAAGAAAGGAAAAGTTAAAGTAAAATAAAATATAATAAAATTTAATTAAAATGTTATTAAAATAAAAAACAGAAAATAATTATTTAAAAAAAGTTTTTTTAATAATTAAAAAGAAAGAACAACCAAAAAAGAAATCCACCAATGATAGCAATCACTGAAAACTATACTAAAACAAAACAAAACAAAAAAACTGGAGAGACAGAACCCTAGGACAAATGGTAAAAGCAAAACTATACAGACAAAATCACACACAGCACCATATGCATACAGACTCACAAAAAGGGAAAAAGGGGGAAAATATATATATATCGTTGCTCCCTAAGTCCACCTCCTCAATTTAGGATGATTCGTTGTCAATCAGGTATTCCACAGATGCAGGGTACATCAAATTGATTGTGGAGATTTAATCCGCTGCTCCTGAGGCTACTGGGAGAGATTTCCCTTTCTCTTCTTTGTTCGCACAGCTCCTGGGGTTCAGCTTTGGATTTGGCCCCGCCTCCGCATGTAGGTCCCCTGAGGGCGTCTGTTCTTCGCTCAGACAGGACGGGGTTAAAGGAGCAGCTGATTCGGGGGCTCTGGCTCCCTCAGGCCAGCAAGAGCAAGGGGTACTGTGTGTGGGGCGAGCCTGCGGTGGCAGAGGCCAGCGTGACATTGCACCAGGCTGAGGCGTGCCATGTGTTCTCCTGTGGAAGTTGTCCCTGGATCATGGGGCACTGGCAGGCTGCACAGACTCCTGGGAAAGGAGGTGTGGAGAGTGACCTGTGCTTGCACACATGCTGCTTGGTGGCGGCAGCAGCAGCCTTAGCGTCCCATGCCCATCTCTGGTGTCTGCCCTGATAGCCGCGGCTCGTGCCTGTCTCTGGAGCTTCTTTTTTTTTTTTGCAGTATGCGGGCCTCTCACTGTTGTGGCCTCTCCCGTTGAGGAGCACAGGCTCCGGATGCCGCAGGCCCTGCGGCCATGGCTCACGGGTCTAGCTGCCCCGAGGCATGTGGGATCTTCTCGGACCGGGGCACGAACCCTTGTCGCCTGCATCTGCAGGCAGACTCTCAACCACTGATCCACCAGGGAAGCCCTGTGGCGCTCCTGTAAGCAGCTCTCTTAATCCCCTCTCCTCGCACACCAGGAAACAAAGAGGCAAGAAAAAGTCTCTTGACTCTTCGGCAGCTCCAGACTTTTTCCTAGACCCTCTCCCGGCTAGCTGTGGCCCACTAGCCTCCTTCAGGCTGTGTTCACGCAGCCGACCCCAGTCCTCTCCCTGGGATCTAAGCTCTGAAGCTCAAGTCTCAGCTCCCAGCCCCCGCCCGTCCAAGCAGGTGAGCAGACAAGCCTCTCGGGCTGGTGATTGCTGGTCGGCACTGATCCTCTGTGCTGGAGTCTCTCTGCTTTGCCCTCTGCAACCCTGTGGCTGTGCTCTCCTCCATGGCTTCGAAGCTTCCCCCTCTGCCAACCGCAGTCTCCGCCTGCAAAGGGGCTTCCTAGTGTGTGGAAACCTTTCCTCTGTCACAACTCCCTCCCACTGGTGTAGGTCCTGTCCGTATTCTTTTGTCTCTGTTTTTTCTTTTTTCTTTTTCCCTACCCAGGGACGTGGGGAGTTTCTTGCCTTTTGGGAGGTCTGAGGTCTTCTGCCAGCGTTCAGTAGGTGTTCTGTCGGAGTTGTTCCACATGTAGATGTATTTCTGATGTATTTGTGGGGAGGAAGGTGATCTCCACGTCTTACTCTTCCGCTATCTTGAAGCTCCTCCTCTGTTTTCATTTTTTTGTTTGCTCACCCTATATTCAGGTATTTTTGTTTTTTCCTTTTTGATGGTTACTATATATATATTTTATATATATATATATACCTCTACTCTGCTCATATTTGTCTTTCTTTTTCCAGAGAGCCCCAAATCAGTATCCTTAGGGTTCGGAAACTTTGCCAGTGTTATATCAGTGGCTATTCTGCCGGGATGCCATGGCTGTGTTCCCTATAACCCTGAGAATCAGGATCTTTGTTGCGACAGAAGCATAGCTAGCAGCAGCAACAATGGCATTTTGTAGGGTCCTAGTGACCATTTACTTTTAGTAGTATAACCTCAGCATGCTACTTTGCAATTTCTCTTCCTCCATGTGAGCTATCATCCAATGGGCTCATATATTGCACAGGGTATCAGTCTTTCTCCCCTGGACACTCTGTAGAATGGGATTAATGCCTGGTTGAGACACACTCAATCGTCACAGGAAGTGTTGCTCCCCTGACCCTGATGTCAGTTGTGGCTTATACTGGAATAAGACACATACTTCAATCTGAAACACACAGGTCCAGGCTGAGATACACTACCTAAGCCATTTTAAGGAGGGCCCCAACCCTATGGTCCTGTCTCTAAACATTATCAAAAGCTTCCAACTTAAGTTGGTATTGTGAACTTAAAGTTTGTGTCTTCCCAAAATTCATGTGTTAAAGCTCCAACTCTCATCTGTGACTGTATTTGGAAATAGGGCATTTATAGGAGCTAATTAAGATTAAATGAGGTAATAAAGATGGAGGGCTGATCCAATAGGATTAGTGTCCTTATAAAAAGAGATACTAGAGAGTTCACTTTCTCCCTCTCTCTTCACCAGGTGAGGACACAGTTAGAAGAAAGCCATCTGCAGTCCGAGAAGAGGGCTCTCACCAGGAACCAAATTGGTTGGCGCCTTGATCTTGGACTTTGCAGCCTCCAGAACCGTGAGAAATAAATTTCTGTTGCTTAAGTCTATGGTATTTTGTTATGGCAGCTTGATCTGAGACAGTTGGTTAAATCTAAACAGAAATTTGGTAGGATTTTATAAGTGCAGCACAAACCAGCAAAGCCTAAAGCACAAGCTTGCCAGCATCCTCTACAAGCAATATGAAACCTCACCCAAAATTTAATTCAGATGTTGAGACTGATGATGCCACACATGCCCCGAGAAGATGTGAATAAGTTTATTACTCAAATAATGAGGCTTTCTGAAGAGAGCAGGGCAGGCTCCCAAGGTGATCTAAAAATGTCTTGAAAGAGCAGAGAAAAAAGACTGACTAGGCTTTTATCGTGAATAAAGGATGGAACTGCATAGTTTGAACTTCTTCCTGATGCCAAAGGAGAGAACACTTGGGCTTTCTTATCAGCTTGTACAGATGTGGGACTTGAAAGCCATCAAGAAACATCAAAAAGGGAGTCAGACTCTTTATTACAGATGTTTTAACCATCTAATTCTTACTTCTTTAGCTTTTTTTCTCTCCAAGTTTGAGCTTGTTATTTCTCTTGCTTGGGATTCATAGAGCTTCTCAGATCTGTATGTTTGATATTTCAGCAGTTCAGGAACATCTCAGCCATTATCTCTTCCAATCTTGCTGCTGCCTCATTCTCTCCTCTTATTCTGAAACTCAGAATTGTCACCCATTAGACTCTTCATGTCTTCTAACCTCTCTTTCACATTTTTAATCATGTTATCCATGCATCACCCATACTATCTTATGATCACTATTCAAACTCAGTTATATCTACTTTCCTATAAATACATTGATTGCTTCTTTAATTTACCAAATATTGTTACCATTTGTAGAAATTTTAATTATTACTTTTAATTTAATTAGTCACATTTTAAAGTTTCATTGTCAATCATTGCCTTTCAATTCCTTTCATTTATTCAAACTTTGATAATTATAGTACCAAAACTCTTTCTGGGTATTTTGCTATGTGACTTTACCATCTCTGTCTCACTCATAGTACTTTGTTTTCCTTTCACGTTTGACTGTGAGGTTATAATTTTTGGAAGTTTATCTGTGAAAATCCTTTGAGTTCTAAGAGGAAGATGGGTTTCTCTAGAGTATACTAGAATTTGCTTCTTCCAGGAACCTAGGGCATTAATCTAGGGTTACTAGGGTTACATTAAATTCTTCACATAAAGTTTTTTGGATCACCCATGTAGTGTGCATTTTTATGCCAAATTCACTTTGAGGAAATATTTTGGGTTAGGGATTCTTGAGGAAGATATTTCCCCCTCTCTATTTAGTATCAAAATTCAAGACAAGAAACTTTCCTTATAGGATTCTTGAGTAGGGTTTGATTTATTTTGAATTAACTCCTATAATGAGGTTGCAGACCCACAGGCTTTGTTTACTGTTCTCAAGTCCCCCTGTGGCCTTAAAGATCAAAGTTTAAGTTCACCTCATTCATCAAGTGACCTCAAGACAAAAGTCAAATAAAGTACTCAGAAATTTATCTTGGTTTGGTGGACTAAAAAAAAAAAATGGCACAACATGAGAGTTGTGAGTTAAGTCTTATTTGGGGCAAAATGAGGACTATAGCCCAGGAAACAGCATCTCAGATACCTCTGAGGTACTGACTCCAAAGAGGTAGGGGAGAGGTCAGTGTTACATATGATATTAGTGAAGGGGGCATACGTGCAGTCAAGCACACATGTTGCCAGAGGCTTGCTGCTAGTCACAAGGAACAGATGACACCGTCAATGATTTTACTACTTTTCTGGATATGAGGAGATGCAAGAATTTGGGCTCATAAAATCTTCTCCTGAAAATATCTGACTATCTAAAGCTCTGTTCTGCCAGATTTTCCCAGAGCACAGAGTGCCTCATTCCCAAAGGAGTCCACCCTGAACTCCTTTCAGGGGATGTTGAAAGTCCACTAACCACTGCAGTGGTTAGTGACTTAATCCTTGTAGAGGCAGATGGCAAGTGCCAATTTTTAGTTGGCAGTTCCTTCCTTCACTTAATTTTTGGTCCAATTGCACTTAATGTCTTATTTAAGCTTATCAATGCATTTAGGCTAATTTAAGATATTTGGTTGTTTTCAGTGGAATCATGAGTCACTATGTTTAGTTTACTTTTCATTTTCATATGCATTATTATTATTTGCTGTTCTTATAAACAACAAGGAGACGTTCTGAGTGAATTAGGCTTTTAAAACCCTGGCTTTGTTAATTTGGGCTTTCTTTTGGTTTAGAAACTATTTCTTAGGAGGGAAAATATATGGTTCTAAGTGTTTGGGAAAATGATTCTTACAAAATGCACATGTGGTAATTGGCTTTGTTATTTTTTATTTATCTTTTAAAAATATTTATTTATTTATTTACTTATTTATTTTGGCTGCATCAGGTCTTAGTTGTGGCATGCGGGATCTTGTAGTTGTGGCATGCGGACTTCTTAGTTGCGGCATGAGAACTCTTAGTCACAGCATGCGAACTCTTAGTTGTGGCATACATGCAAGATCTAGTTCCCCGACCAGGGATTGAACCCCTGCATTGGGAGCACAGAGTCCTATCCACTGGGCCACCAGGGAAGTCCCTGATATTGTTATTTTTTAAATCCACCTTAACCGTTGATTTTAGACATACTCTCCTGGATTTTATTAAAAAGTGACAATTGTTTTTTAAAAATGAATTCCTCTTCACCTGCAGTATTTCTTATTTACAGAATTGTTTTTGTTTGGTATGTAAGTGGATAACAGGATTTTTTCTTCTTATCATAGAGTGATGCAGTAAAATGGAAATTTAATCTCATAGACTCTATGTGCATGTAAAAAGATATTTCATATGTGGAGGCTACTATGTTGAGAAAAAGCAATAAATATGCCTCCTCCCCCTCACATTTATGTCTTTTGTAATGCCCTCACACAATGATTCTGGGCTTGGTCATATCAAAGTTTTGGTCAATGAGACATTTGCCAAAGTGATGCAAGCAGAGATTTGACGTGTACATGTACTTCCACATTGAGGCTTACCCTCTCAGAATTCTCCCTCTTGGAACTCAGGAGCCATTTTAAAAGTTAGTCCTAGCTCTCCTGCTGGAGAGAGGTCTTGTGGAGAGCCCCTGGAGGATGCAATATCACATGAAGAGCTGACAACAATGAGAATAACTGAGTTGACTGAAGCAGTCAACTCCAAGGACGAAATAAGTCATAAGAGAAGCATTCTTGGACCTTCCAGCCCAGCCTGTGTAGTTGAACACAACCTCAGAGTGACCTCAGTGGACCCATATGGAGCAGAAAAAGAGCCCAGTCAACTTTAGAAATATGAATATAATACATCCTTGTTGTTTTAAGCCACTAAGTTTTGAAATGGTTTATTATTCCAGCAACAATAAATAAGAAACAACATGTAAGATGTTAATTCAGACCTGGATACTGGGAAATTTTGCTTTCTCATGTAAAAGTATTACACTAAAAGTCAAAATCAATATGCATTTCCTTCATTCTATAGTATGGTCTTCATTTCCAAAGTACTTAGAAATCTTTACTAAAGTACAAATACGAGACATTTTTCATGCCATGACTCTTTCACCAAAATATCTTATTCGGAATAAAATCCTTCGGCAGAACTCAAATAATTCTATTATTATTTTGATCTATCTTAAGTGAAATTTTATGCAAATGTTTGCTTTAACTGCTAAGAGCTGCTGTTACAGGATATATAGTCTATATTGATTAATAATTTCAGGCTGTGTTTCATGCCCCTTAATGAGATTTTGACCTTATTTGCTCTTAAAAATCTCTCTGCTCTCAAAAGCTGTAATTCTGTTGAATGGTTTCTCAAATGCTTGAGGAGTCATACTGGGTAATATTGGCTATACTTCACAGTGTGCAACATTATATTGTATGTGTGTTTTACTATTGAGTGATTTTATTTTGTAGTCTTGCTAGTACCATCATATAATTAAATTGTAAACTCATGTGGTGTAAATGTCAGATGTATTAAATGTACAAAAGCAAATGCTGTGTGTATTTAAGGTTCTACTCTTTGCACACTGAAATCAGTATAAGGAATGAAAAAATCATGTATGTTGAAATTGAAATTTCTAGTCTTTGAAATAAGGTTTTGCAGCATCCTGTTGTAAAACATCTTACAGAAATTCTTCTAAACTATGCCTCCATTTTCTTGGAATACTCAACACACATTTGACAACACACATTCCTGTTAGATATTTGCAACATAGTTATTAATAAGACTGATCAGTCTAGTTCTTGGCTGCTTTTTTTCTTCTTAACAATTTCTCCTGTAAATACACCTTGACTTTTGCTTTGTGTTTATTTTCACAGTAGAAATATACCACAACTTTCTTTCTGATGACCAGAAATTTGGAAGATTATAGCTGACCTATTCTTTGTATTTTAGTTTTTTATTAAGTGGACACAATAATTTTAAAATTATTTCTTAAAGTGTTTCTTTAACCTTCAAGGGAACACGTTTGCTTATACTAACTATATTTATTCCATTTTACCCTTTGCCATGGAGATTCAAGAGAAATCAAGGCTTATTCCATCTTGGGCAGTACTATTGATATTACTTGATAGACCACCAGGATATTAATATAAATAATTCTTAGTAAAAAAATGTTTCAGCTATTCTTTGAGAACATTCTGAATTGTATTTAAATAGGGCAGGTGCTAATATGATAAGATAATTAAATCATTCATGCATTACCTTTCAACCATATAGAAGAGCATTTAGAGGTTATTTACCCATTTATTTAGAATGTGAGAATTACCTTAGAGTAGATACGTATCTTAAAGCTTCATTTCTTCACCCGATAATTGATATCTTCTACCATAGATCTTTCTAACTAATGAGTCCATGAAGAGGCTTCCTGATATTAAATTACATGTATATATCCACATGTATATTCACTTTTGAAGAATGTCCAAAGCTTTTATCAGATTCTCAGAGCTTCATAATTGCGAAAATGTTATGAACTTGATTATCCCTCTCAGGCTTTCCAACCTAGATGTGAGTACTTTCTCTGATGAAGAAATGTGATTCTTTAAATTCTCAGAGTAAGCTTAAATATATTTCTGTATTGTTTTATTTCACCATTCCTAGTTTTAGCCCTTAGTGTCAATGAGAAAAAATCAAATTATAACATTCTAGTCCTTCAAATAATTGAAAATAACTATTTTGATTCTTCTCATTTTAGAGAATTTTATTTTTTGTAGTTTGTAAATTATAAAAACAGAGTTGCACAAAGTTGTTCATAATATTTCTTTATGTATTTCAAGCTAAACTACAAAGCTCTGGTAATCAAAGTGGTATGACACTGGCACAAAAGCAGACACATAGATCAATGGAACAGAATAGAGAGCTCAGAAATGAACCCATACTTATATGGTCTATGACATCTATGACAAAGGAAGCAAGAATATGCAATGGGACAAAGATAACGCCTTCAATAAATGGTGTTGGGAAAACTGGACAGCTACGTGCAAAAGACAGCTATGTGCAAAAGAAGCAAACCAGTCTACTTTCTCACACCATACACAAAAATAAACTCAAAATGGATTAAAAACTTAAATGTAAGACCTGAAACCATAAGAATCCTAGAAGAAAACATAGGCTGTACACCCTTTGACATCGGTCTTAGCAATATTTATCAGGATATGTGTCCTCAGGCAAGAAAAGCAAAAGCAAAAATAAACAAATGGGGCTACATCAAGCTAAAAAGGTTTTGCACAGCAAAGGAAGCTATCAAAAAATGAAAAAGCCACCTACTGAATGGGAGAAGATGTTTGCAAACAATATATCTGATAAGGGGTTAATGTTCAAAATGTACAAAGAACTCAGACAGCTCAATATGAAAAAAAACCAAACAACCTGATTAAAAAATGGGTAGAGGACCTGAATAGGCATTTTTCCAAAGAAGACATACACTGGCCAACAGACACATGAAAAGATGCTCAATATTACTAATTATCAGGGAAATGCAAATGAAAACCACAATGACATATCACCTCACACCTGTCAGGATGGCTATTATCAAAAAGACAACAAATAACAAGTGTTGGCTAGGATGTGGAGAAAAGGGAATCCTGGTGCACTGTTGGTGGGAATGTAAATTAGTGCAGCCACCATGGAAAACAGTATGGAGATTCCTCAAAAATTAAAAATAGAACTACCGTATGGTCCAGCAATTCTTCTGGGTATTTTTCCAAAGAAAACAAAAACACTAATTTGAAAAGATACATGCACCCCTGTCTTCATAGCAGCATTATTTAAAACAGCCAACATATGAAAGCAATCTAAGTGTCCATTGGTAGATGGCTAGATAAAGAAGACGTGTTATTTATATATGTATACACATGTATGTATATATACACACATACATATACATACAGTGAAATGTTACTCAGCCATAAAATATGAAATCTTGATATCTGCGACAACATGGATGGACCTAAAGGGTATTATGCTAAATGAAATAAGTCAGACAGAGAAGGACCAGTACTGATGACTTCATTTATATGTGGAATATAAAAAACAAAACAGATGAACAGACAACAAAAGAAAAGCAGATTCATAGATGCAAACAACAAACAGGTGGTTGCCAGAAGGAAGGGGGTAAAGGGATGAGTGAAATAGGTGAGGGAGATTACCCAATTAAAAAATAAACAGGTCACAGATGAAATGTACAGCACGGGGAATATAGTAAATAATACTGTAATAACTTTGTATGGTGACAGATGATAACTGGACTTATCATGATGATCATTTTGTAATGTGTAGAAATATCGAATCATGTTGTGTACCTGGAACTAAAGAGTGTTGTGGGTCAATTATACTTCAATTTTTAAAAATTTCTTTATGTTTTTTATGTTTGTAAGATTTGTAGTGATGGTCTTTTTTTGTTTTAGTTGGTTACTTATGCCTTTTATTTCTCTTAATTATTTTCATTAAGGTTTTATCAATTTTATTAGACTTTTCAACAAATCAACATTTGCCTTTATTGATCTTTTCTATTAATATTCTGTTCTATTAATTTCTGATATCTTTAGTATTTTATTTTTCTATTATCTTTGCACTTAATTTGCTCTTATTTTTAAACTTTTTGAGCTAGACTTAGATCATTGATTGATATTTTCATCTTTTAAAAATGCATTTTAAGACTACAAATTTTCCTGTAAGAATAGTTTAAGCTACATACTACATCACGAGGGCAGGAGGGAGGTGGCCAGCACTGAGGCAATGGGGGTCACAAGTTTGATTGAACAACCCTGAGCATGGTCTTCAGGGGAAAGGAAAAATATGATCAGCAGCTTGGACCAGAGGACCCCATGCAGAAGCAACACTTATATTATTTGCTCTTAAGACTTTGTTGTGATCTATCCAAATGCATTTTTATCTTTTATGGAAAATTTTATGATGTAATATATACAAAAAGGAATTTAAATATGCATGTACTCACCTTCCACTTAAAAAATATAAAACATTACCAACCAGTGTTTCTCTCCCTCCTGCCCTCTCACCCTGGGTAACCACTATAACCTGAGCTTCAGAGTTATCACTGCCCTTAATTTTCATACATTTTTACATATGTTTGCACCCCTAAATAAAATACGTGTAATTTTCACATGCTTTCAACCTTCACATAAATAGCAGCATAATATATGTATTCTACAATTTGCCTTTTTTCACCCCACATTTTGATTGTGAAATTGATCCATAATGAGTGATGCTTTATATTAGTCAGTTTCAGCACTGTGTAATATTCCATTACTTGGATACACCAAAATTTCCATTTCTAGTCTCCTGTTGATGGACAGTTAGCTGGTTTACAATTTTTGCTTTACCAAAAATTGCTGCTGTGAACATCCTTAGACATATCTTTTTGTATACATTTCAGCGCATTTCTCTAGAGTTTATGCTGGAGTGGAATTACAAGCTCAAAGAGTGTGTACAACTTCAACTGTAATTCTACAAAGTGATTGTACTAATTTATATTCCCACCAGCATCAATAAATATATATTTTTACAGTTAAAAAAAAAAACATAACACATAGATTCAACCCAATGTTGTATTTTATACAAACACACACACACACACACACACACACACACATACACACATTGAGACACAAGACGACTGAAATGATGCCATTATCTTGAGTGATAGGATAATGAGTAATATGTATTTTTCTGCTTTTCCAAATTTTGTATAATAAATATATACAACTTGCATAATCAGTAAAAATGTATTAAAATAAGTGATATTCTGTTTGTTTTCAATTTCTTTCACTGCTATATAGAATAATTTGCTGAAGTTATTTAAGAATTTGGTGTAGTTTGCAAATTTTGAACATATTTCATCATCTTAGTGAGTCCACAAGTACCATTTTCTTGATGAAAATGAGTAACATTCAGGTAAAGAGGTTGGGACATGTGATTAGAAAATTATGTGAACATGTATGTAATATGAGATGTTATTTTTTGTTTACCCACTCTTTTTCAGGTAGTTTATGAATCCACTGGATAACCTAGAATATATCCATATCTATAACAATAGAGGGGTAATTATTATTCCAAACAAATATGCATTCCTTTTTATGTAATCCTTTCTGTATTTCTCACTATATACAGTTATTTCATTAAAAATTATTTTGGAATTAAATATTTTATTAAATTCTAATGCTCATTTCTCAAGTAAGATCTAAAATTAACAATGTTTGCCCCCCCCTCCCAACTGGTAGAAATGAGTATTTAATTGAATTCAAGAACATATTATAATTTTGATTTCACAGTAGCAGGACTCTTCTCTGTCTTGTTCTTAGTTGCACTCCAGTGCCTGAAATAACATCAATCACATAGTAAGTATTCAGTCAATATTTGTGAAATTAACATATTAGTGAAAATCATTGTCTACAATGAACCAGGCACTGAACATACAAAGAGGAACAAGTCAGGGCCCAAGCCTTCAGGAACTTAGACCCTGGGTGAGAATAAAACCAGAATAAATAATTAAACAAATTAAAATATGGTCCAAACTTCCATGTTAAAAAAAAGATTTAAAATTGTGTATATAAGACAATAATTATAAATATATGTATTACATTTTTAATCACTTATAAATATAAGATTGAAAAGTTTTAGTGTACTGAAATGTTATTTAATTAAACTTGAAAATTCCCTTTACTATTGCTTTATTATCAGTACATTTTATTGAATTATAACATTGTTACTATTGTAATTAAGTATGTTAAATTATTGATCTAGATTAAACAGAATTTTTGGATAAATTGGGATAAGTTCATATACGCATAAAAGCATGAAAGAAAATGTTACCCAGGGGCTAAAGATCTGAGCGTTAAAAAAAAGAATACTTTAGGACATCCAAAGATATATTTATAAGTCTTGAAACTTCAATGGCATAAAATGATTTTTTTTGTTCTTCCACATTTCTTTGTGGAAAATGACTTTTACCTTTTAAGTGAAGAAGCCACTAATGGTAAAATAAATTGTCTCAAGTATTGTGCAGATAATAGACGTGTGTGTGTACATGTAGGAAAACTTCTATTTGGCTTTCTGTGTTGAACCACACAGGGCAAAGAGGTTATTTTTCTTTTAAATTCCATTCTCTCTTTTTCTATAAGAAAGCTGTTTCTGTCATTGCATAATCACTGAACATCCTAAAATAATAGATGAAGAGTGAAGTCAGCTAAGACAGAGTTTTCCTCACCAAAGTTCTTTATAGTTTGACAGGAAGAAGCAGATAGAGGCCTCATTCTCTTCTCTACAAACCATATAGACACAGTTGGCACAAAATAATAAAGTCGGTATCTCTGAAAAACACATATATTATTTTAAGAGAACTCTTGAATACACAGTTTTGTGTTAATTTATATATAGAATATCAAAATTAGCATACCTGTCAGCACCACAGATTTACAATTAAGCATGTTTAAGAATTTGCTGACTAACAATATTAAATGCCTCGAAAACATCTTAATGTTAAATATTTGAAAAAAAGTTACCTTCTATCAACCCTTGAGTAACAATAAGCTTTTCATCTCAATAAAACTTTAAGGAATTTCTTTAATTTACTCATATCAGCCAATAGAAAATTAGCAGCATATCAGATTTCTGACCTTCTCTTTCATTTGCTGCTCTTTACTGATTGGAGGAATTTGACGGATACCAGAGAGGAAAATTATGTTCTTTGGCTAAGAGCTCTATTCCAACAAGTGTAATGCACTCTTGATATTTACAAAGATACTATAAAAGTCTCTATACACAGCTCCTTACACAGCCCTGTTAGTCATGCAAATGAAATAGAAGCCAAATAAATTAAACTTTGAAATAATAAACAAAATAAAAGCATTGAAAGTAAAATAAAAAAGCTACATAGTACAAGCTTTGATATTCCATATTTTTATTATTATCAGTTATCATACTGTGTGCTTCAGTATAAATGAAGTTCAAAAACAGGCATGAGTAACTGGTGTTATAGAAGTCAGAATGATTGCTTACCTTTGGGAAGGATGGCATGGTAGAGGTGGAGAGTGATCTGTGTGGCACTCCTGAGGTTCTGGTACCTTCTGTTTCTTGATCTGACTCATGGTTCTATGGGCATATACACTTTGTAACAATTTCTTGAGCTGCGTGCTTATGATTTGCTTATTTTTAAAAATCTCTGTATTCATAAAAATGTTTTTAATATTAAAAATAAAATAATTACCATAAATAAAAATTTCATGTTGATAAGAATTTGAAATGCAGTTTGAAAATATCATTAACTTTCATTGCAGAAGGAGCTGCTGTGTAAATACACAATTTTAAAAGAGTTAAATTCAACACAAATAAAAAATTAAAGTTCTCCAATTTCAATAAATATCTAATTAAAAAGATCAAAACAAATTCAACTTTTACTTTCCGTTAATGCTTATACATGTAGTTTAGTTATTTTTCCACTCAAAGGATATATCAATTTTTCCATTTAGAATGGTTTCATGTGATTAATTTCCAGATTAAGAAATACTAGAAAGTTAAGTAATTAAGTTTTAAGTAAAGCAAAATTGATAATTAAATATCCTTGAAATTGTCATGATTGTAATTATTCTGGCATTATTCAGAATATTAGTAAAAAAGATTGTTAGTTACAGAAATATATCAATACCACATTATCATTGGTCCACTGCATTTTTTCTCTTAGAGTTAGGGCTTAGAAATACATGGTTGTACTTGATCTTTCAAGTTGTCATGTTTCATTGAATATATGATTTAATGGACCATTTTATGCACAAAGTCTAATAAAAGAGGTTTTGTTTGTTTTGTAAATGACAGAAGATCATTTTAGCATGTTTCCTGACATATTTTCTCCACTATTAATTATAATCTCCAGCTTTTATATATGCTCTCCACTTCTTCCCCCAACAATGTTCTACTTATCTTCTAGCCTTTTCCTTGAAGTCTCACTTCTTCAGGTAGCCCCCACCTCTATGCTACAGATTACATCAATCTGCCATGTGTACACTTCCCTAGCAACCTTCACCCTCACTTTATAATATGCGTCTCACCTGTCTTTATTCATTCAGTGTGAACTCTCTTCCTAGACTTTAAACTTCCCAAGGACCAAGACCATGGCTGTGTTGTGCACCAATGCATATTTCAGTGTCTAGTAGAGTGTGTGGCTCATAGTAAATTTCAATAAAATTTTTGTCGAATGGACAGATTAAATGCGGATGTCCTAAATAAAATAAGATTATCATGGATACTTTGTTTTCTGATTCTTGAAAGTCTGTCAAATTTTGGTTCTTCTGGAGAATCTGAGAGAATTCAGAATAGACATTAATGTTTTTTGTTTTGTTTTGTTTTTTCATATTGAAGAGGCTTGATGCAGATGCCTCAAAGTTCAACCACTTTTGGACACATGAGAATACACAAGTGTTCTTACCACCTTTCTAATTCCTCTACGATATTCATAGTTAGGGGAAAAAAAACTACCTTCTACAGCCTTGACCCATAGAGGGCTAGGAGTAGGAAAGGAAAAAGGAAAAGAAAACCGACAGCAAAGATATTTGCTCACGTTGAGAGGAAAATCTTCAGGGAGAGAGTCTCAAGCACTTCCATGGAGCCCAGCATCTCCCTCCTATAAGATTAAGGTCATTATTTGATTGGAGATTTTTGGAACCTTTCTTAATACACTCATCCCCTCTACACAATTTTCTTTTGAGCTGCAAAAGTAAATTCAATAGCTTGTTTAAAATACGAGCAAGGGGGATGCAGACAGATGCTAAACATTATTCAGAAAATTCAAACCTATATTATTTTAAAACTGTATGAAACCAATATTAGGATAGTATATACACTCATTATTCTTGTTATTCTAAGAAATGTGAAACTAGAATTATCCTTGTTTTGATGTATCTTCTTGGACATCAGTGTCCCCCAAGTAGGATTACTGATAGAAATATATTTATGAACTGTGAAGCAGATGGCGAGGAACCAAGGCTTTTTATTTTTCAGTGTAGTATGCTTTATGTCAAAATCCAACACCAGTTTTAAAATTTAATGATAAGAATATTCTACAAAATACTTTATTTTTCTAAATTGTCATTTACTAAATGATTATTTAAAATGATATTTATAGGATTATTTGTGGGTGATAGGTAATACAAGGAGGTATTTTAGAGTTAACCCACAAATAATTTATATTAACAAGACCTTGATTTTATGCAATAATGAAGGAAAAATTTGGCAGAGATGTTACAAAAGAGAAGTTATAAAATTATAATATGTTTGATCTTAGAATAGAAATAGTACTTACTTTTGAATATTGATTTCCATCATAATCTTTCAAAAAAAATTGCTATAGACTGTATCTCAGGAAATATCTGAATAATCACCAATATATGAACAGAATTTACAGATAATTAAATTTTAAAAATATTTACCTAGAAATGTTGGAAGCGAAGAGACATAATCTGCAAAAACTTGATTTATATGTTTTGACATTGTAAGTCTTTCTCATTAAATGCCTTTGCTTTTGTTATTGATTTTTGTTTTGTTTTTATAGATACACATTTTAAATGTCTCCTGTATCTAAGCTGGGTGTACAGAGAGCACAAGAATGTCTTTTCCACTCTGGGTCAGCATTCCAAGTATATGTCAGGAACGGGAAGGAAAAGATGAAAATATCAACTGAAGATTGTATAGGATGTGCACCAAGAGTTGACAGAAAATCTTGTCATAGAAGGGCTATATTTCCTATAAGATTGAAATCAAGACCTGTACATAGATATAATTCTTTCAAAATTCTTTATACAATGCTTTATAATTTAGCACCTGATTGGAAAAGAGTTATATCCAGTTCCTGCATTATTGAAATAATAAGTATTTATGAAACACAAATTCTTACCTTTTGTATTTTATTTTTTTATGGAATTTTGTAGAACAGATATTTTCTTTCTGTATCTGGCTAAGTACAAAGAGCTTTGTTATATTATGAACACTAATTTTTATAGAAAGAAAAAATTACTTTGTTAATTTGCCATGGTAATGCAGTATAAAAGGACATGCCAAATTTGGCTTCAGAAAGGGTATATTTAGAGAAGTAGTATGGGACTTCTCTGGTGGCACAGTAGTTAAGAATCCGCCTACCAATGCAGGGGACACGGGTTTGAGCCCTGGTCCGGGAAGATCCCACATGCCGGGGAGCAACTAGCCCCATGCGCCACAACTACTGAGCCCACGTGCCACAACTACTGAAGCCCACGCGCCTAGAGCCCATACTCCACCACAAGAGAAGCCACTGTGATGAGAAGCCCACGCATCACAACAAAGAGAGTAGCCCCCGCTCACCACAACTAGAGAAAGCCCACGCGCAGCAAAGACCCAACACAGCCAAAAATGAATAAATTTATAAAAAAATATTATGAGTATAATGACGTCCATCTTCTGATAATAGTCTTTATTTCAACCATCTAACATCAACAGAATGCTACGCTAGAACTAGAATATTTCCTATATGAGAAGACAGTACCATTCACAATTACCAAAGTGTGGCTTTCTCATTTTCAAAATGCATGCTCTTCAGCTTAAAGACTTTCAACATCTTTTATTCTTCTTGTGAATCTGGAAGACAGCCAGAAGTTTCCTGGAGGTTACCTTTAAACAAATTTCTGAATAATGCCAGAAACTGTTACTTTATGTACTTGCCATTACTTGACTCTAATTTTTTATTTACATACCAAAAATTGTATCCAAAACTGCTTTAGAAGCTATAGTTTAAAATGAAATTTAAAAAACCCAACATGGTGAAATATTATTTTAATGAGCCATTCAGAAAATTCGCTTTTAAATAGAATAAGCCTCCACATACCCATCACGCAGCTCCAATAATTTTGCCAATTTTGTTTTATTCCCTCACTTTCTTTTTAAACTGAAATATTTTAAAGAAAATCTCAAAAGACATTATTTTACCTGTAAATAGTTCAATATGCATCTTAAATTGATAAGGAATTTTAATTTTTAACATAGCTGTCTTTCAATTTTCATGCTTTACACAATTAAAGAATAATTATTTTCCCAATGTTTAGAAGCTGAAAAAATATCAAATCTTCTGATAAAAAATTGTAAGAATAGTGCAGTGAACACCTGCATGTCCTCCTTTCACTAAGATTTAGCAGTTGTTAAAATGTGGCCATATTTGTTCTTTTTCTTTTTCTCTCTTGCTCAGGAGTGCTTGCACACTCTCTCTCACTTGCTTACTTTATCTTTTGAACGCATTTGAGAATTAGTTGCAGACATCACAATTCTTCATCTCTGAATAATTCAGCATGTATCTCCTAAGAACCAGGTATTCTCCCACACAACCACAATACAATGGCCACAAGCAGAAAAGTTAACATTAATATAATACAGTTGGCTAATATAAAATTTATACTCAGTATCTCTCAATTGTATAAAAACTCTCCATTATAGCTGTTTATTTTATTGTCAATCTAAGAGCCAATCAAGGCTCATACTTTGCACTTAGCCTCCTTTAATCTAGAACATTTCCCAAGTCTGCTCCCCACCCATATCCCCACCCCCTTTTTTTTGTCTTTCTTGATCCAGAAGTCTTAAAATAGTTCAGGCCAACTGTTTTGCAAAATGGCCCTCAATTTGCATTTGTCTGAGTGTTGCCTCACGGTTAGATTTCAGTTAATATCTATTTTTTTAGCAGAAATATTACATGGATGCAACACATCAAGAGGTACATGATGTAAATTTGTTCCACTATTGATGATGTTACATTTGCTCATTCGGTTAAGGTTGTGTCCAGCAGATTTCTCTACTGCAATTAATAAGCAATATGTGGAGTGAAACTTCAAGAATTTGTGAATATCCTGTTCCTCGACAAATTTTCACTCAATAGTAGCTGTCATTTATTATATTATTTTATACCCAATCTTTATTCAAAACTTCTCATTTGCCTCATAAATAGTTGTTTTGTTTGACTCATGATGCAGACAAGGTTTACACATTTTAATTCATTTTTATTTCTCTTAAATTTCTTTTATTCTCTAACAACCCCACTTCCTACTTTCCTCACACTTACTCTCTTCATGTCCTTCACTGCTTTGCTAGATAAATTGGGTCAGTTGTACTGTAAAGTGATCATTTCCTTGTGTTATATTCAACTTGATCTTCTGTTTCCCATATAAACTGATAAACTGTAAACTGGTATTGAGGTCTAGAGACTTGATTAAATTCCATTTCATATCTTTAAAGCCATGTATTTCATACGTGATGTTAACAACTTTCTATGTATGTCTTAAAGGAAGAATCTTAATTGGTTTTATTTTGCAGTGGTCTGACCAAAAACAGCACAATTCTATCCAGTGACTATGCGTTCACTGCTTGTGTAGAAAATGTCATCGCTTTTAGGCTTAATTCACTGTGTAAGGAATGGGACAAGTTTTTAAATCAACATTTTCTTACTCATAAGCATCTTACCAGAGCCTATGACCATAAAATAAAGAGGAACTGACAGAAAATGCAACTATGTATGCAAGTTCAAGATCAAAAGTGGGAAATTCTGAGCAACAACTACTTTTGTCCTATAAAAATCATATTTCTTCTGTCCTCATGGCACCCAAAAGAGGGAGAGGACCTTAAGAGCAGGACAAGAGGAATTTTTCAGTTGAACAGCTGTTTAACAACTAAAGTACTACTTTTATGTACATCGATATAATGCAATGGTTTTTTAATAGAATCATAAATTTTCAGGACTAAGGAGACAAATGCTGTTGGCCCCCTAGCTTTTGCCTGAATATCTCCAATGAAAAGGTGCACATTTCTTTCTGATAAAGACATTTCTATTGTCAAATAGTTCTAGTTCAAATGATACAATTTGTTCTTATGTTTTCTTCAAACCTGTCTCCCTCTAAATTCCACACTGAGGTTCTACTTACACTTTCTGTGACAATGTGTAAATGATTGAAAAGCATTGAAAAGCCATAGCTCCTCCTATCTTTTTGATCACATATAACCAGAGACTCACCCAGGGACATGTCATGACACAAACTCACACCACTATAGTGGCTAGGCTAGTGGCCCGGATGTGTGCAGTTGGCTAGTCTAAGAAGAATTCATCCCTTATCTAAAAAGTGTAGGCAGCAGGTCTCCTGCTTTAGTCAGTTGTCACCAAAGGGAAAATATGAGCCTTATGCTGCCAGATCTTTTAATTTTCAAGAAAAAATAGAAATCTGGTTTGTATGAGAAATCTCTTGCTTTGTAAATATTAGCATGTATTCTAAACTTCAAAGCACTGTGTAATTCAGCACTGTGCAAGCCAAATAAAACACATTTGAATGGTTCGATTCTGCTTGTCAACTACTAGTTGTGAATTCTGTTTTAATCTTTCTAAAGCTGACAGATATCCAGACTCCTGGGCATCTTCCTTTGGAGGAGGTACTGTAATTCAGCTTCATGGAGTTGAAGCCAGTCATGTTATGGTGCAAAGATCATAAGACTGCCTCTTCTACTAATTCAGCTTAGATATTACTCTCTCTCTTTTTTAAATCATTGTCTCATTTCAGTATGGTCTACTAGATATCCAGATCTTTTTCACATAACCTGCTATTATTAAGCTATGTAGTGTGTCTGCAATTGATTTTCTTCACATTAGTCTAACACTGTATCTGTTTTAAAATTTACCTGGTAAAGCAATTATACTCCAATAAAGATGTTAAAAAAATAAAAATAAAGAAAATTGAACAATTTAAAAAAATAAATAAAAATAAAATTTACCTGTTCTTCGTTATTCTTAAACTTTTGCATGGCAGTTCCATGTCTTTTTCTGTAAGTAAATATGTTTACCTTTGAAGAAATAAAAGTTTGTAATGTAATAGTTAAAATCTAAACTATTTAATTTTTCTGTATGTAACTTAAGGAAAAAAGGTTGGGTGGATCACAACAATATGACAAAGATAATTTTTACATAGACATATCATTGGGAAGAAGCAGTGCTTTTCTTTTTTTTTTTTAAAGGGCAATGATTTTTATTATTATTATTATTATTATTTTGGCTGTCTTGGGTCTTCGTTGCTGTGCCTGGGCTTTCTCTAGTTGTGGCGAGCAGGAGCTACTCTTTGTTGTGGTGCATGGGCTTCTCATTGTGGTGGCTTCTCTTGTTGCAGAGCACGGGCTCCGTAGTTGTGGTGCATGAGCTTAATTGCTCCGCAGCATGTGGGATCTTCCCAGACCAGGGATCGAACCCATGGCCCCTGAATTGGCAGGCAGATTCTTAACTACTGTGCCACCAGGGAAGCCTGCTTTTCTTTCTAAGCTCTGTAAGGAAGTGAAATAAATATTTATGTAAGATGGAAAGATGTTGTTTAATTTGTCAGGATAGGCTGAATCTCAGTCTGATTATCTGATATAAGCTATTGTAATATCTGTTAAAAAATCTCTGTTAATGGCAACAAATGTGCAAATGTTACTTTTTTTTTTTTACAAATGATGGAATACTACTATAATAGTTATTATCTCATTAGCTAAGATGTCAAGCAGTTTTTGTTTTGCATTTAAAAAATCTGTTTCTAATTTAAGATCACTATCCCCTGGATGCTGGTGGAAATTCTGAAAAGTGAGTCCTTTTATTTTCTACATGGTAACACTTTGTTTAAGATCTTAAATAAAAATTTTAAGATGGAATTAAAGAAAAATAATATACATTTAAATATCAAAGCATGATTGACCTCAACACTAATTTCTAATAGATTTTTCAGTAGTCATTACTCTTAAGTAACAAGTATATTGAAAAGAAGAAAGAAAAAAGAAGGTAGAGTCTTAATGTTTCTATATCATGTTGCAAAGTTCAGTTTTATTTCAGATTTTTATTGCTACATATTTGGTCACATATTATTGCAAGTTAAAAAAGGTAAAATTATAATATTATTTCATATTCTTCCTCTTCTCCCATCTACTCTTAAAGTTCATTAATGTTTGATATTGGAACTTTAGAGGTTGAAAATCTGATTATCTGGAATAATGAAAAGCATGATAATGAAACTGGAAGATTGAACTGCTATTTAAGCTCTGAAATTTAAATTTTCCTTCCATTTGTTGATATATTCCCTACATATCTAGAAACAAGAACGAAAGAAAAAGTACACTTCTCAGAAAGCAACATAATCACCAGCCCTAACAACATTCACTCAAAAAGAAAAAGTCACATAAAAGTTGACTTCTATTTTACTTTTATCCTTCTAAGCATTCTACATTCTTCATGAAAATAATACTATGATTATGAAGGCATTTTTATACAGATCTAAATTTTATGTCAAGTTTATAAAAGAAGACCTTGGGTCTTAAAATTATGTATATAATGTTATAATTGATGTGGTATTTATTCATATTTTAGTTTTTTTTTTTTTGAGTGCTAACAGAAAGGTGCTCTCCAAAGTGCACTTTGCTAGCATACGACCAGAATGGGGTCTGTGTGTGTGCAGACGTGAAGCATATATTACCTTCCCACACAACATTTACTGTCAGTATTTTCACCCAAATGTGTTCATGTACCTTATTGATAGTTAAAAGCGAAGCTGTTAAAGGCATAATGAGGCCAAATGCCAACTCCAAAGTACCAAAAATATATGAAATTTTTTTTAATTGAAATATAGTTGATTTACAATATTGTGTTAGTTTCAGGTGTACAGCAAAGTGATTAATTTATATTTATATATTTTTTTCAGATGATTTTCCATTATAGGCTATTACAAGGTATTGAATATAGTTCCCTGTGTAGTACAGTAAATCATTGTTGCTTATCTATTTTATGTACAGTAGTTTGTATCTGTTAATCCCATACTCCTAATTTATCAGTCACCCCCTCCTTTTCTCCTTTGGTAGCCATAAGATTGTTTTCTATGTCTGTGAGTCTGTTTCTGTTTTCTATATAGATTCTTTTATATTATTTTTTAGATTCCACATATAATATTTGTCTTTCTCTGTCTGACTTACTTCACTTAGTATGATATTCTCTAGGCCCATCCATGTTTGCTGCAAATGGTAATATTTCACTCTTTTTATGGCTGAGTAATATTCCATTGTATATATATATATATA
>NW_020185328.1:4223888-4249226 GCF_003031525.2 Neophocaena asiaeorientalis asiaeorientalis
TATATATATATATATATATACCACATTTTCTTAAACCAGTTGTCTGTTGATGGGCACTTGTGTTGTTTCCATGTCTTGGCTATTGTAATGTTGTAATTGTAATTTCTAAAGATCAATTTTAAGACAAATATTATTCAACAGTTTCATTTATAATTAAAAACATAGTGAGTAGATTGTCTACTGCTCAAATCAATCAAAGAAAATTTTCCTGAAGAATAGTTTAATGGCTTCTTGGTGGGGGAGGGGGAGATGCAAAAAGCAGAGTATGTTGGCCATGCCAACACATTGGGCTGTGTTATTATGAAATAACTAAAAAGTTCAAAATGTTTCCATTTGCTTTTAATCAGCAGTGTTTGTGCAAATTGATATATTCTCGTATGTTTCCAAGCATAATGACCCAGAACTTAGGAAACTCTGAAATTTTGGGCACTGGATGAGGTTGCCTCCAGATAGAGGAGAAACAAATAAATGATAGGGCTTCCACCCAGTTCTCCAGTTCAGTGTTACTACTGTGTTGTCTATGGACCAGTCCACAATAAGGTAGGACAGAAGTTAATTGTGGGCATTTAGAAGGTTTTACAGCACATTGACATTTCTTCTATTTCTAAGCATATAATCAGTGGGTTCACTTGTTACATCTAATCATAAATTGAACTTTTCTGTGTATCTTACTTCCTACTTTCACTTAATTTTTGTAATTTATTTTTATTGCATTTCACAAAGTAGTGGTGTACAATGGAATGAAAATTAAAACAAGCAAAACAAAAGATTCTTCACCACAGACAATTTGAGAAGTACTGATCTAACCATCTGGGGCCTTGAGTAGTCTGTTACCCTCTATTTAGCATCCACCCTGGAAGTGTCAGGGGTGTCCTTCACTGAACTACTGGATGCCTGGCTTCACAAATGCCAGCACTATGTAAAAATGCTAGTTATTAAATTTAAATTCATGGTTTCTTCCCAATTTAATTTAGGTGGATTAATTTAGGGATGATGATGGAAATTGCCAAGTGGAATTTGGAACAAAATTGATACAAGTTCAATCTGGTCACCATCACTTGTTACTTAGGCTCAGTTTTCTTATCTCTGTAATGTTAACATTATCCCTTGCAGGGTTGATGTGAGGATCAAGGGAAGAAAGTCATGCAGAGTACCTGACACAGAGTAGGTGTTCACCAAGAGGATATAGGTTGACCTTTTACCTTCCTTTCTCCTCTGAATATAACATATAAAGCTTAAGATTTTTTTTTTAAATGAATGACTGAAACTGCCTCAAATAATCCTGATGAACAATTTTTACAAATGCATGTTGATCTCTTTATAACATCTTTTGGGGGAAGTCCTATAGTTTCTTGCTTTTATAAAACTTTTTATGAGTGCAGACTGCTCTGAATATACAACCAAAGGAAAGATATAAATCTGTTAGTTTTTTTTCTCTACCTGCTGAGCCCTATAGGAAAGCTGTGACAATGGACAAGGGGATAATATCATAAGCCATTATTATTATCTCTATCAATGAAATGATTTATAATGATCACAGGGCAAGCTGTGTGCTAATAATGAGGTCATTCTGTACAATTTGTAAAAGCCACATATGGTGATATACCACTTCCTACTGTTTTATGTCTATTTATAACTCAATCATCTGGTGTTACCGTTAAAGGGGTTGTTTTGAGATTGAACAGTAACTGAGCTGTAAAAATCTGTAAAAATGCTTTTAGCTTATTCTGTTACATCTCTCTCTTCAACCCAGTGCCCCAACTCTCTGATTTGGACAAGTAGTTTGTGTTTGGTTTATAGATTAAGTACAGTATTTCCTTTAATTTTCTACTTGTATGAGAAAAGTTTTTTTATATCTGGTGCCATTAGTGACATGATTGCATTGTTAGATCCAGTTAAGGAATAAATTAGGCTCATTTGAGAAGAACATTTTTTATCTGCTGCTAAGATACGATTCCTGAAATTATCATTACGGTGGGTAATGACCACAAAAGTGTTAATACCCTCAGCCATGTACCTCACTTACTTCCTCAGTGACTCATTGGGATCTAGGTAGCCATATTTGCAGCTTCTTTTCCTTGCATTTCTTTTAGTTTGAGCACTATAATATACACTAGTTTTCCTTTAATCTACTGAGTGTGTGTGTGTGTGTGCACATGTGTGCATGTGTGTTATGTAATTAAGTTGCATACTTCTTAACAGCGTTTAATGGTAGTTATTTTGAGAGTTACAGAATTGATTTTATTTTTTTAATTTGCCTTTGTTTATAGGTATTTGATATCCTATCAGATTATCTGGCTCTGAAGCAAAACAATTAACAGTACAGTGTTTGAATGGCTTAGGAATGTACTGGATAAATATTTCTTCAAAGAACACTGGCAGACTGAAAATGAATCAAACCAATCATTGGTGTCCTACATTTATAGGACTGTTAGGAAATTACTTGTGTTGTAATACATTGTGTTGCTTTGGCTTTCATACTCGTTGATTTGAGGGAATGCAACCAACTTTGTTATAAAAGGACACATCATTGAAGATACTACTCTATAATCAGACAAGTGCCTTAGTGGGACATTATGGTATTAATAATACCAGCTAAATAATGACAAAATTACTATTTTTTAAAATAGAATACATCTAATACTTATGCACAGTGGGAGTGTTTAATATATTAAGTGAATGATCTATAACACTCTTAAAGTTTATGTAGGAACCCCCAAGAAATAAGGGTGTTTAACAAGGAACAATGTCAATGACCTGCATCCATTATTAAAATGAATAAATATACAAATTAGTTAAATTTGGTAAGGTATTTTAAAAATATAAGTTATTTATTTAAGCCATGTCCTGCCACAAGCAAAGGAATGGTCATAATTGGATAAAAATAAAGGACACTTAAGGTCCTGTACACTTTTCTGGTTCAATGTACAGAGTAATGGTCCAAACCAGTGCTATCCTGCGGTGCCTTGGTAGTAGTACAGTTTCCTTTAGTCATCTTCATAGCCAGTTGGAAGCTTATTCACATGAGGGTTATGGAATAGAAAGAATACCATCTCCCCAGGGAAAGGGCTCGGGCTTGATGTGGAGATGCGAGTAGGCAGTGAGCTTGGATCTCTCATGCTCTGCTTGGTGCTGCTTCATTTAGCATTCTCACTCCCACCAGGGGAAGCTTGACCAAGTAGGGGAGAACCTCCCACCTACAAGCTGAACCCACCTCATCCTGGACCAATCAACATAGGCTGGCCCAGTGGTGGCTGAGACCAAGCTAACCCAGAAACTTAGGCCTGCTGCTGCCAGTTTTGACCTGGACGGTCATATCACTGCTTAAGGCATTTTTAAAATTAATAAATGTTATTTTTCAGAGTAGTTTTATATTCACAGCAAAACTGAGCAGAAAGTACAGAGAATTCCTATAAACCCCATCTTCCCCGACCCCCTACAACTGCTCTTATTATTGACATTTTGCACCACAGTGGTACATTTATTACAATAAATGAACCAACATTGACACATCATTATCACCCAATGTCCATAGTTTACATTCAGGTTCACTTTTTGTGTTGTACATTTTATGGATTTGGACAAATATATAATGACATGTATCCACCATGTAGTATCATATAGGATAGTTTCACTGCCTTAAAGATTCTCTGTGCTCTGACAATTCATCTGTCCCTCTCCCCTAATCCTTGGCAACCACTGATCCTCTTACTGTCTTTATAGAGTTGGCTTTTCCAGAATGTCATATAGTTGGAATCATAGTATGTAGTCTATTCAGCTTGGCTTCTTTCACTTAGTAATATGCATTTAAGTTTCCTCCATATCTTTTCATAGCTTGATAGCTTATTGCTTTTCAATGATGAATAATATTCCACCGTTTGGATATACCACAATTTATTTATCCATTCACCTACTGAGGAACATCTTGGTTACTTCCAAGTTTTGACAATGATGAATAAAGTTGCTATAACATCTATGTGCAGGGTTTTGTATGAACATAATGTATCAATTCCTTTGAGTAAACACCAAGGAGCACAGTGCTGGATAGTATGTTAAAAATATGTTTAATTTTGTATGAAACTGCCAAATAGTCTTCCGAAGTGGCTGAATGAGAGTTTCTGTTTTTTCACATTCTTGCCAGTATTTGGTGTTGTCAGTGTTTTGGATTTTGGCCTTTCTAAATGTCACATAGAAGTATCTCATTGTTTTAATGCTTAAGGCAGTTTTAAAGGTTATTAATCTTTGCAAAATTTAAGGCTCCTGTAAGAGAATGAGCATCTGCCAAAAGATTCCCATATCTAGAAAAGAAAGTTTTTTTATTGCTGTAAGATTTAATTACTTTAAAGGAAATTGCTCTAACTATAGAGTGGTTGGAAAAATTACTAGAAGAAAAGGAGATTGAAAATTCTCAAGACATTATTATCAACCTAACTCCTTTGCAAATATCCCATTCTAGAAAAAGGCAATTTTGGCTTTCATTTATCTGGTTGTAACCATTTGTTACCTAAATGTACTTGCCAGAAAATGCAACATAGACACCAGCTATTCAGAGAGTAAACCCGTAGAAGATTAAGACTAAACTTTATGGCAGTAATTCTAGTCTATATGAGATGTTTGTTATTTTTTTCTTAAGATGATTGAAACCTTATTGAAATGATAACTTAACAATGGAAATTCACAAGTGCATTTTTCATAGAATTAGAACAATAAATTTTTAAATTTGTAGGGAAACACAAAAGACCCCAAATGGCCAAATAAATCTTGAGAAAGAAAAATGGAGCTAGAGAAATCAGGTTCCCTGACTTCAGAATATACTACAAAGGTACAATAATCAAAACACCATGGTACTGGCACAAAAACAGAAATATAGATCAATGGAACAGGCTAGGCAGTCCAGAAACAGACCCATGCACTATGGTCAATTAATCTATGACATAGGAGGCAAGAATATACAATGGTGAAAAGACAGTCTCCTCAATAAATGGTGCTGGGAAAACTAGACAGCTACATGTTAAAAGAATGAAATTAGAACATTCTCTAACATCATACACAAAAATAAACTCAAAATGGATTAAAGACCGAAATGTAAGACCGGATGCTATAAAACTCCTGGGGGAAAATATTGGCAGAACACTCTTTGACATAAATTGCAATAATATCTTTTTAGATCTATCTCCTAGAGTAATGGAAATAAAAGCAAAAATAAACAAATGGAACCTAATTAAACTTAAACGCTTTTGCACAGCAAAGGAAACCATAAACAAAATGAAAAGACAACCTACAGAATGGGAGAAAATATTGGCAAACAATGCAACCGACAAGGGATTAGTCTCTAAAATACATAAACAGCTTATACAGCTCAATATCAAAAAAATCAAACAACCCAATCAAAAAATGGGCAGAAGATCACAAATGTAATGAGCTAACTGGACTACTTATGAATATGGCATGCATGAAAGTTACTATAAAATTTCTTTAGGTCTTATTTCAAAAGCACTACACCTGAAGACCCAACTATGCAAATTGTACTAACATTGTCATTTTATACCTCATATTCTTATTAAACAAACAAACTTACCATGTGGAATCAAAATATCATTACTGTTTTAAGGTACCTGATATAAATTGAAATTCAGTTCAGGAATAAAAGAATAAGAAAGCTTATTAATTAGGCAACACATAATTATTAATTGGCTAGTCCTTTGGCTAGAAGCAAAATAAGGAAACTAGCATTTTGGACTTATTTTTTCATTTGAGGAAAAGGTTCGTATTGGGTAAACAAAATGCAATTACATTTTATAGCTACAGAATTATTTTAACAGGACCATTAATTGTCCTCATGATATAACTGGTAAAGTTTACTGCTAGCAACAGTTTATTTTATAATCATCACATGGGAGCATTTTTCTTAAACTCTAATTTCAATAGATATTGGTTTAATTTATCAGAATTCCCCATTATTGTATTTTTAGGTAAAGCATTAAGTTATTACTCAAACACAATGATATCTGAGTTCCTATGTATTACAAATTGAGTGAGCAGACAGAAGCAAAATTATATCTCATTCTAGTGAAAATGACAGGAACATTTTTTTCTCTAATAGCATCCTGCAGGAGGACCAAACTGATTTGCACTCTGCTCTCTATTTGTATAGTTAATTAATCCAAAAGAAGGCTTTATTAACTTGAATTTCTAAAGCCTGTTTAATTTTAATTTTTTCAAGCCCCCTCTTAAGATTGCATATTATTTAGCAGACAAAAGCAAAAGAAGTTGAGGTAGGAACCTAAAATATAATTAATAAGGACATGTATTAACATATTCCCTACTATGAAAACCCATAGTTCCAAGTTTCTCTCTGTCTCTCCTCTTCTCTTTCTCTTTCTTCTCTTTATATGTAGGTATATAAGCAGGAAGACAGCAGAAAGGGAACGAGACTGGATGTTGTATTAGTTTCATATTGTGGATGTAATCAAATTACCACAGTTATAATCGCATAAAACAATGCAAATTTGTTTTTTTACAGTTCTGGTGTCAAAAGTCCAAAATAGGTCTCACTGGGCTAAAATCAAGGTATTGGCAGGGCTGCCTTCCTTTCTGGTGGCTCTAGGGGAAAAGCCATTTTCTTGACTTTTTAAATAGCACTAAAATGAGACTACAAAAAGGAATGAACCATTTGAATGATATTTTAATGCAACATCTTGCCTTAAAATTATACTTTTACCAAAGGTCATGATTAAACAAGAGTTTATGAGATTCAGAGGTTGGACATTTGTGCCATAGTTTCAAATTTAGAATCTTTTTAGATTTGATCCCTCAATAAAAGCTTAAAATACAAGTTCTCCCATCTCAAGTTATTAATACTAGAATAGAAACTCAATGACCCTACTAAATCATATTCTTCCTGCAACCTGAAATCTTGTAAGTGGAAGTTCCTTGTTGCTTGTATTCTCTGTAGATGTTGACCTGAAAAATCACACATAATGAGAGCATTGCTGAAGTAGTAACCCTATCATTTTTATAAAGTTTCAGCCAATAGTTTCCTGATATCAGCAATAGATTCAACAGATAGAACAAGTGACTCTCCTGAAATCCTATGACCTCAATAGAGTGTGAAAGTAAGAATGCATTCTTCAAGAGAAATGGTGTGGTAGAAGCAGCAGATATTTACAATTTGTCTGATAACTCTCAATAATAGGAAGTCCACAAATTCAATACCTAAATGAAATTAATTGTTGTCTGTCAAATATAGTATTGATAAATATAAGGAATTATGTGTAAGTGACAATTCATATATAGATTTGACACAGATGGTTCATGTTCTGGTATTTTAGTGAAGCATATCAGTCTCTATATGTCTAATGTCCTAGAATTTTTAAGATTTGTAAACATGTCATTTTAAAAATAAAATGCAGAATGGTAGAATAGATTGATGGTTACAAGAACTGACTCTGGAATCAGATCACCTTGTTTTAAACCTAGTTCAACCCATCACTCATGGATAAGTTATTTCACCTGTTTGTGCCTCAGATTCTCCATCTGCAAAATGGGCAAAATAATAGTCCTTAATATGCCACAGTGTTACTGTGAGGAATATATGAGAATTAAGTGTGCAATATGTAGCAAATAATCTGCACTTGATAAATGTCCAAAAATATTAACTACTATTACTCTATATAAGTTTAACTTATTGTAGATGTTTTCATCTAGAGTTGTGTGATAATAAAATTCATGCTCGAAAAAAATCATAAATTTTTATTGCAGTTAAAGAACTCCAAAAAATGATAGTAGATTTGTATGTCCTTGTTAAGCCAACATTGACTTTTAGACTTCAAACTTCAAGAAAAAAATAGTCATGATTTTGTTAATTGGAAATCTTATGTAAAAATACTCAAAGAAGTCAGCAAACAGACAGATGTTCTAAAATTTTATTAACAAAATATGTGCTTTATAAACTTTGAAATTTTCATTTTATTAAACTTTGACTTTAATGTAGAATTTAACTGTCAATTTATGGAAAAATATTTGCTTATATACATTGATTTTAAGTAGTACTGTCAGTATATTCCTCCTGATGCCAGGTATAAATTTTTTTAACACCTAACACTGCATTCAAGTAGGAAGTAAGGTTCAATGAGACTAGCTTCTAGTGTGAAAACTTTTTCAAGTGCATGCCCTCTGCTACTTCATCACACTAGGAAGTCAAAGAAAGGGCAACATTTGTTGGTAGGGATTAGAAACCAATATCTGGGCACTTCAGCAGAATGTACTGAAAGATTTGATGTGGGGGAAATGGTAATTTTAGTGGGAATTATTCTTAGCTATTATCCAGGTAACTCAGGAATAAATTACCTGGATATTATTTTTGTGCCCTACACATCCTTTCCATGTCTTTTTGATTAGGCTATAAATCTCACTCTCTCATTTACTGTGAATATTGATTTTCTTTTATTGTTTTGTCAGTTTATGTTTTTATCAGTTTTTTCTTCATAATATGATAATTCTATGAAGGCAAATGTGATTAATTCCATTGTTGTTAATAATGATCTTCTTAAAACATAGAGTAAATTAGCAGTCAGAAGAGGATAAAGTCATAGAACTAATGGTATGTAGTTTGTACAGGAGCTCTGGTTTTTAGTCCTCTTGGTATATGATGACCTTGAATTATACTGGGTTCCTCAGACATGATATGTAGCAATGTTGTTTCAATGAAGCCTGTTGTTTCAATGAAGGAAAAAAATAAAAGAATGTTGAAGTGAAGCTATGACAGAATTTTTTTTTTTTTTAACAGTAATCTACTTTACAGAGAGTTGTACTTGTCTGAACACCAGAGAGGAAGGGTAAAATATGGAGTTATCATGATACTTCATGGGGTTGCCCATGAGTTTTTACTATAGGTTCCAAGACCACATAGCATGCTTTTCCTTAAAGCATGACTATTATTTCTTGTCTTCATGGGGTACAAGTGTTGCTTTTATCTGCTACGGTACATTTTAACCTTTGAGCTGGAAGGAGAAAATATGTTCTTTGAATTGTGCATTCTCCTGATGAAATTGTGGCTGTCAACCTAAAGTTTATGTTGTAACTTTTGGTCATTTTGAGTGACAAATGAAAACCTTTCTATGGAAAATTCAGTAGTGCTTTGAGTCTAACCAGCAAATGTGATTACAGAATACTGAGATTGGAAGAAATATCTTGTACATTATGTTGATTATTGTAAAAATCTGAGTTGGATTAATTATGCAGTCTTGAGATGAAAATACTCTTGATGTGTGAGACTTCCAAAAAGGCTTGCTTTCTGTTACTTATCTGTTATGTATTTAGTACTCCAGTTTTTAACTCATGAAAAAAATTTTAGGCAAAATTTTGGTTTCCTTTTAACTTACCACGTCAAAATTTACCTTATCTCTAATGATGTTTTCAGATATTAAACAGGACTGCTTGACCTGTGTCAGAACATGGTATTTCATAAATAATATTCTATCAACATAAAAATAAAGGCTGGCTCAGTTTATGTTTCATTTCTCCTTGTTCTTCTGAATATCCCTTCAGCTCATCTCAGACAAACCTAATTATTATCTGTGGTATGCAGTATTCTCAAACTGTGGGTCCTTTCTTTAGTTGCTGAATACTTTCATTTATTTGCTCAGTTATGCTTTCAAGTGTACACTATATAAGTCAGATAACAAATAGCACTTATTTTCAATAATGCTAATTTACTGATATTTATAGATAAATTTTAAAAAATGTATTTCTGCTGTAAAGCTGGGTATCTTGCATGCTTTGTTGGTTTTTTGTTTGGATACATTTTCACCATAGCTAGGGTGACCATATAATTTATTGTCCATAACAGAATACTTTGAGATTAATAGGGGAACCAGTTAATAATTAGGTCAGGCCAATAGATGCAAAGTGAGCCTGTCCTTGAAAAACTATGTTCCATGGACCAAATCTTGTTCCATGGACCAAATCCAGGCAACCACCTGTTTTTGAATAGCCCACAGATTAAGAATGATTTTTACATTTTTTAATGGTTAGAAAAAATAAAGAGAAGAATATCTTATGAAGTTAAATTATACAGAGTAATTTGTGTACATAAATAAAGTTTTATTGAAACAGGGTCACATCAAGTAATTTATCCATGGTCTATGGCTGCTTTCATGCTACAATGGCAGAGTCAAATAGTTGCAACACACCATATTGCCTAGAATATTTATTGTTTGATTCTTCAGAGGAAAAGTGTACTGACCCTTGATGTAGAGTAATACTAACCATAGCCCAATTTAGACCATTTGTTTCAATAGGGCAGAATCCTTATTTTCTTATAGTGCCCATGAAATGGTATATCTACAAATAATACTTACATGTATTATTATCTGTATTATAATACTGATGTTGATGATGGTGTTTCTGGTGACATTTTTATCTACTCTGTAGTTTCCTATTGACTAGAGGCTCTTCTAGGTCACATTTTTGGCTCCATCATAAAGTCTTCCAGGAGATCTTTTAGTCTTTCAACAATATACTTTTGCATGTAGTTATTCAAGTTGTTACTTTTGATAGGAAGAAAATATCATTTTTTCTTCAAGAACCAGATTGCTGCCATTTTCCGTGACATAAAATTATTAGGTGACCTTCAAAGCAGTTTTGGGTTTTTGTCTGAATGCTTTTAAAAGTGTGGGGGTAGAGCAGTGTTTTAAAGTAACCTCATTCTGTCTCTTTAGTATTGAATCAAATGAGTTACAGGAATTCTACCTCATTGTCCAGTGGGCCAGATAAATTTTTCCCTTAAAGTGAGTCATTTATTTATTGGCTAACTAACAAGCCATATACTCTAGTAGAAGTTGGCACAATTGGCCCATTTGCAACATTATTGTCTATTAAGTTTACCTGGACTGTGTGGCTATTGACTCTTCACCATGTTTCAGATTAGATTGGATCTGCCAGTAGGTAAATGTAGAATATTTTAAAGAACAATTTAAAAATCATGTAGCTCTAGAAATTAAATTAATTAGAAGTTAAATTACCAGCACATTAACAACAGATATATTGTCCTTGTACTTTTATTTATGGATTAAATATCCAAATGTTGACTTTTATGAGATATGGAACAATTAGCAAATGGTGGCCAGTGTGAGCCTGAAGCCTGTTAGGCATGAGGTCTGAATTAATATTCTCCTGGCACCAAAAATGTGCCATTCATACCTTTTCATTTGTAACACTAATTGCATATAAAAATTCTATGTTTTAGTTTTAAAAAAGAACCCCTCATGTATAGGGTACTGTAGAACTATTCAGTTCATATGTCAACCCTAATTAAAACTTATCTCAGAATTCATTAAAATCTGGCTCAACTGTTTAATATCTCTTACAGTAGTGTACCTTTAGATGAAAAACACTGCACCTTCAATTTTTTCCCTTTTCAGTTTTTGTTGTCTAATTAATAGAAACCATTAATTTGAAGGGATGAATTAAAAATGGAATGAATAGTATAGGCTTTGTGTAATTCTCTAAAGGTTTTATATGCCATAATCATGTTGAAAAAAAATGCTTATTGCAGATGTCCTGAGCTGACAGACTGTATATTTAGAATCATTAAGTCTGTGGTAACTAGTGAAAATAAAATGTATAATGAGGATAAAATTAAATGGATGATAGAATTCAAGCTTTAATGAGTCAAAGAAAAAAAAAATCCTGTCTCCAGTTCCTAAGTCCATGCTAGTCAAAGGAAATAAAACTCTTCACTTATTTTTTACATTTGGCAAGAAAAGTTACTGAATTAAGATGCTTTAAAATTTTATCCAATTTGTAATGTGGTGATGGAAATTTGTTGAAGAAGTGGTTCTAGTAGACATTATAAATATACATGTTAAAGAATACTGAGTCTTTTGCTATTCAGAGAAAAATAAAGGGAAAATATGATTTGCTGAGTAACTGAGAAAGAAAATATATGCTTTCCATGAGGGCAGAAACATGAGAATTACTATGTCTTCACATCAATACCAAAGTGGTTTTCCTTGCATTCCAGAAGAAAACTTTGAGAAGACATCCACAGACAAAAGCCTCACTTATATGGATGTCTATAGTAATATATTGGGTGTCTTATACAAAAATCATTTATTTCTCACAGTTCTAGAGACTGAAAATTTTAATATCAAGGTGCTGACATATTTGGTATCTGGTGAGAGCTGCTTCTTGGTTCATAGACAGTAGTTTTCTTGCTATTTCCTCACTTGTCAGAAGGAGCAAAAGAGTTCTCTGTGGTCTCTTTTGTAGGGCACTTATCTCATTTATGAGGGTTCCACTCCTGTGATCTAATCACCTCTCAAAGGCCTCACATAATACCATCATATTGAGGATTAGGATTTCAACATATGAATTTTGGGGGGACACACACTTTCAGTCCATAACAGGGCATTAATAACCTTGAAGGTGAATCACAATGAGGCTAATACCTTAGCTTTGCACAGATTATCCATCAGAGATTAAAACTAATAATGAAGGAGTTAAAATGATAGAGGTGAAAACTAGAGGTAATTGTTTTTCTTTTAAAGAGACATAGACAAAATTTATCATTTGTTGATTTGTTCTGAAAAACTCCATCAAGGAATTTTAGAGATATTTAGGCTGGTCATACTTTACTTCCTGCTCCTGGTTCTACCTTTAGCCATAAGGAATGAGCTACTTGTATGTGGAGTCTCCCAGTAAGCTCACATTTTTATTCCTGTCATGAATCATCCCTTCAGCTGAACTACTACTAGAAGCTGGAATCTGCAGTGCTTTAGTGGAAAACCTATCTTGGAAATTAATGCAGTGGATAACAACACCCTGAAAACTCTGTTCTCACTCTAAGAATGCTCCTGGGATTTCTGCATGAAAAAAAATTCCACACACTAGTCATTCATACATAAATTAAAAAGATAATTTGATTTGATGCTTTGGTACTTTCACCAAAGGATAATTCATATTGTCATAGGAAACATGTTTCTTCTAATGCTTAAACATTTCATTAAGGACACATAGTTGATCATAGTGATATTAAGATTTACTAGTTGATTTCTTAAAAATTCATAAGAATGCATTCATATCCTCTTCCACTCCCCTGAGTCTTGAATATTTCCCAAGATTGGTATGGGTATATAACAATGAAAACTGCCTTTCACGAGCTAAGAGTTTAGTGGGGAAGACAGACAAGAAGCGTGTTCAAAGCACATGATTCTAAAACCAAGCCAAAGAAAGATAAGGCAGAATGAGTCTTTTATTTCTTCAAAACTATGCTATTTGTGTCCCTTTTTTCAGTTTTTGAAATCAAGCTATTATTATTAGAGGAAGAGTTCCCAGAAAATGAAATCCTTGTGAACATTATATATTTCACACAATTCTAAGACTTTCTTGTCATCATTGTCTTTTATATCATGAAATCTTAAGACAAAACAAAACAAAAATCTGCCCTCCAAATTGTAACAATCCTTTAAACTTAGCAGTTATTGCATAAATTGGCTGGCTGCTTACCAGACTGGTTTTCCTTTCTGTTAAGTCCTCAGCTGGACTTCATTTCTAAGCCTTTCCTGAAGTTGAGTAGGGCCTCATGACTGACGTCTGGCTCACTGGCCCACGGATTGTGAATGGGAATGATATATCCTACTTCCAGGCCTGGATCAAGAAATCAAAGAAAATGAAGAAAGTATAGAAATTTGGGAGTAGAAGGGGATGGAAAAATGGCTGCCATTACACTTCTAAAGATAGGAAATAAAATTGAAATAGCTTTGGAGGGTCCAGTGGCCTACGTCAAGCATCAGATTAAGGATGTGGCCTTCTAACTAAAGTAGGAATCAGACTTCCAAATTCTCTACAGCCCCAAAGGAGGGCCTGATCTCTCATGCCAACTTCACGTGTGGTGATGAGAATCAAGGAAGAAGTTTTCAAAGGATGGAGAAGGGACCAGGGAGAAAAATGGGTAAAGGAGATGTTCCCAGAAATTAAACTCAGAGCCTAATCAAGAAATTTGCGCCTCCTCGTGTGTAGGGGCCCGGCCCTGTAAATGGTCAGCTCTGCAGGGCTTCATAAATCCTTGCCATGGCCTCTTTTTCCCTTTCTGAATTGAAGCTTTTATTGTGGTTACTTTATTTTTTTAACTACCTTCGTAAAGTGCGTATGTGTATAGTTGGGGAGTAGAAGATGGAAATATGTTGTTCTATGTTCATAAGAGCCACATTTGAACTTAATGGAGAGTTTTTGTATCACTAGAAGATACTAAACTTAATGCTGAATGCAGTGACTGGATAGGACTTTAGGAGAGTGGAAGAATTAGTTCTGTATGTGGCAGAAAAAGGAAAAATGGATATTTAGTGACTAAAAGAGAAGACTGCAGCAGAGACTGGCTAAATTTAAAAAAAAATCTATTTCTTCTTTGTCTTTGGTACACATTTTCCAGACTTTCTTGTCATAGGTTGGAGCTGGAAGTCTGAGTGCTGGCTGACAGAATGTAGATATGATTTATGCCACACCTAAGCCTAGCCCATAAAAACTTCCTGCATGCTCCTCTACTCTTTCTCTTCCTTTGCCTGGCAGTTGGATATTGAATGCTTGAGTTGACTGTGGAAGCCATGTTTTGAAGTTGGCAGAGGCTTCATCAGCCTGGTCTTTGAATACCTCCATGAAGGAAAGTACCCCTCACCTCAACCGTTCAGCTCTGTATTTGGCTTTGGCATAAATGAAAAATAATCTTAAATTGAGATAAGCCACTGAGATCTTAACTTTTATCTGTTATATAAGTTAGGGCATCTAAAAAAAATACCACTCAAAATAGATAGCTTTTAAAAATCCCACTGAAAATAGTAATTTTGAAGATTAAGAAATCTAACATAGCTTATTGCTGATTTTAATTGAGATTGTTTAAAATTGTAAAATTTTGGATGATCATCTCAACAACAAAACAACTATTTTGTTTACAATAACGTTGCTGTAATTGGCATGGAAAGTCAATAGAGTTAATTTTTTATATTCCAATGGAAATATTTTGTATGAATTTCTGGAAGGAAATAGAACATGAGGTGGCAAAAATCACAATATTACACACAAGGTTGACCATATATATTTAGCAAATCCTTCAGTGGAGTGAGTAATCCCAATTAGAAACATCAAAACAAATAAAATGAGTCTTTGGCCAGGGTTAAAACTGGGTAAACTTTTAGGGAAAGTAGAAGAAAAACTGGGAAACACATTCTTTCATGGAAAGAATGACAACATTTGTTAAAGTTCAGCTTCAGAACTGTCACCACCTCAACTTTCAGCTGGAATTCTGGCCTGGGAAGAAATCAGTGTAGACTTTGAGACAGGGATTCATGCCTTGATGTATTGCTCCCTTCCTTCTCCCAGTTGAAAGGGTCTCTGATTTGGCAAGAAATATAAATATTCACATTTCTTTTTTAGTAACTTCCTCAGAGCACAAGAGGAATAAATCCTCAGTACTGATACTGATTTCTATAATCCTGAATCCCTACATTGTATAGCACATATTTATTTAATAAACATTTATTTGGGCATCTATTACGTGTCAGGCACTGCTTCTAAATATTAGAGATATAGTAGTGAACAGAACATACAAAAGTCTCTGCCATAATAAAGCATACTCTGATGGGAAAGACAGAGAATAAAAAAGATAAATGGGTAAATTACATAGTGTTAGTTAAAGTGCTAAAGAGAAAAATAAAGAAGAGGGATACAAATAATTGGGATGGAAATTACAATCTTAGAAAGAGTAAGATTTCACTGAAAAGGTGAAGTTGAGGAAAGACCTAAAGGAAGGTATGGATCTATCCATGTTGATCTGCAAGGAAGTTCATTCCAGGTGGAAGGAAGAGCAAGTGTGAATACCTGAAATGGGAGCATGCTTGGCATGTGTGAGAAACAGTATGGAGGCAAGTGAGACTGGAGTCAAATGAATATGGGGAAGAGTTATAAGGAATTATGACATAGAGAAAATGAGATATTGGATCACATAGGACTTTGTGATTCATAGCAAAAATTTTTGTTCCACTCAGTGACATGGAGAAATATGAGAGGGTTTTTAGCAGATCAGACAGGATTGCTATGACTCCAATGTTGAAATAGAGTGAAGAAGCCTAGACTAGAATCGGTGACCAGTTAGAAGGTTATTATGAAAATCCAGGCAAGAGATGATGTGACTCAGACCAGGGCAGTGAAGGTAATGAGAAATCATCATGTTCTAGATGTATTTTGAAACTAGAGTTTACAGGACTTAATAATGGACCCAATGTGGAGTCTGAGAGAAAAATGAGTCAAAGATGACTCGAAATTTTAGGGCTTGAACAACTGAAAGGATGGAATTCCATTTCCTGAGATGGGGATGACAGCAGGAGGAGCTAGTTTAGAGGGAAATATGTGGAGATCAGATTTAACATCTTTCAGTGTGGGATGTTTTCTTGCCATTACAAGTGGAGTTACTGAGAGTGTGGGTGGGTACATCAGCCTTGAGTTTGGTGCTGACTTTTCAGCTAGAGATACAGATATGGAGCAGCATATAGAGGCCACTTAAGGCTGAGAGATTGAATAACATTTCTTAGGGATTGAGTATAGCAGGGAAAGAGAAGCAAGGGAATGCACTCTCACATTTATGTATTTGGAAGAAAAGGAGGAATCATCAAAAGAATCTGAGGGTGTCCCTGGTGGCACAGTGGTTGAGTATCCGCCTGCCGATGCAGGGGACATGGGTTCGTGCCCCGGTCCGAGAAGATCCCACAGGCCACAGAGAGGCTGGGTCCATGAGCCATGGCTGCTAAGCCTGCATGTCCGGAGCCTGTGCTCTGCAACAGGAGAGGCCACAACAGTGAGAGGCCCATGTACCGCAAAAAAAAAAAAAAAAAAGAATCTGAAAAGGAAAAGGCAGAAAGGAGAAAAATACACAAATGTGGTTTTATGGAAGCCAAATATTGAAAATACCTTTAAAATTATTTTTAAGAAGGAGAAAGCAATCCATTAACCAAGTCAAGTAAGACAAGGACTGAGAAATTACATTTGGATTTAGCAACGTGGAGGTCATTTATGACAGAGTTTTACCTAACTGTGGGAACAGAAACCTGACTACAGTGAATTCAACAAGGATGGGAAGGAAAAGATAGTTAGAGGCAGTGAGTATCAAATTTGCATTTGATGTATGTAAGTGATAATGTTTTGGCCATAAATTAAAAAGAATTTTACTGTTTTGACATGTGGACTCAAGCTCATATTTATCAAAATTGTACTGCAGTTTACAGTCAGCACAAAACTGTCATATTGCAAGATCAAACTTCAGTGTCTCCTTTTCTGTGAAGTCTTTTCTGCCTCCCTCATACAGTTAATTGCTCTGTCTTCTGTGCTCCCCAAACACTTCATAAATACATTTGCAGTGTTTGTGTTTAATACTGTGTTGCAAAATTTGTGTTCTAATCATTTATGTATCTGTCTCTCCCATTACATTGTGATGCCTCATCCTTGTATTACAACTCAGTGTTTTGGTAAAAGTATGCACTCAATAAATGTGTGGTGAATAAATGAATATCACATTTTAAGTCAGGCTAAATGACGTAGGGCAATGCAAAAAGGAAATATATTGAGTATTAAGGATTACAGGTGGATACAGGGTCCTTATTCACTTTTCCAAAGATTTAAAGCCCATTACTTTAGGAAAATGATGGCACCTATTTCTCTGAATGTAGCCGCTCATTGTCCCTTTATTATGAAATAAAGGACCTATAAAATAATTAGCCATGAATGTGCCATTCAATGAATTATTATGCTTTTATTTTTTTGCTTTTTCAGATTAATAATTTCTTGACTGTTTTTCTCATTATAACATCATTCAAATTATTAATTTAGGAACTATTAATTTAGAATTTAGGTAAAGTTTTTTCTCTGGGACAGAAATCTGGAATTCAGTTCACAGAGTTTTTGAAAATCTCCATATCATCAGAGCTTATCAGTGCTTAAACTAACATTACTATAATTTCAATTTAAAAGAGAGACAGTTGATCTGATTTGGAATACTGGGCTGTTCTGTGAAGCTACTTTCTCAAGGGTGATTAGTTTCAATATTAATTTTTAATATGACCCTTTTACAGCCTTCTTACACACATGATCCTGTTTGATGCATTGAATTAAGAATACAAGAAAAATGCCTATTAAACTAAAATATTAAGGGTGGGGAGGATGGACAGATTGGGAGTTTGGAATTGACATGTACACACTGCTATATTTAAAATAGGCAACCAACAAGGACCTACTGTACAGCACAGGGAACTCTTGTTCAATACTCTGTAATAACCTAAATGGGAAAAGAATTTGAAGAAGAATAGGTGCATATATATGTTTAACTGAATCACTTTGCTATATATCTGAAACTAACACAACATTGTTAATCAACTCTACTCCAATTAAAAAATTTTTAAAAACTAAAATATTAAATGTGATATAAAATATTTTATGCTTCTCTACATTTAAAACAAATAATTGACGTGGAAGCCAGACTACACCTAAGAAAACCCTTAGTTGAACTATGCACTGAAAGAAGTACATAGATTCAGGATAATATGCTAATTCAACTCTAAATATTAGACAGATATTTTGAGTGAGGGAGACTTTTTGTCTGGTTTGATTGTTGCTTTTAAAAAGGAAACTTTAAGCAAAGAAATGGCTTTCAAGTTTTTCCCCTACTAGGAAACGTTCATGTTGAGAGAAGTTGTATCTATCTATGTATCTATCAATCTATCTAAATATATCACCCCAAATTAAATTTTTAGTACTTATGAAATATTAACTTTAGAATTTGTATCAACTCCACTATACTTTTCAAGACTACATCAAATAAAATATAAAATTCTGATAAATTGTTCAATATATTCATTTCAATGAGCAGCCAAAGAATGTTGTGTAGAAAACCCTAACTATGCAGGCATAATTAAACCATTTTCTCAGATAATAGTTAAAATGGAGAATATCCACTAAATTAGGTTGACAGCAAATGTATAATGGCTTTCCATGTACAACATTTTACAAACTCACCTGCTTATAGGCACGTGTAATGGGCAATTTTCATATTTTGACTAGATAGAATCTGAACACCCTATCACTTTGGAAATAGCTCCTATGGATCTTAGTGAAAGAAAGAGCCCCACCTCCTGCTTCTAAAACTCAAGTGAGGTAGATTTTTCCTGCATCTGACAGCTTAGTTCTTGAGTGTAGAAACGTAGGTTTGGTCAACTGCTCAGGTCTTTGGATCTTAGGGCAGTGAAGCAGATATGGGAACAGTTAGATATTACTCAGGGTAGCAGTAGTAGAGCTGAGATTCCAATGGAGATGACAGATGTCCATGAAGGTGGTATCCTTACCTGTAGCATGACCTTAGTTGTGTGCTTGGCTGTCTATTGGCTGCACTTTTGGTTGCATTTCCTCTCTTGATGTCATCCTGTTCTCCAGATTTTCCATCATTCTGAGAGCTAGCCAAGATTCTTCCAATGAATTCCTTTTCTGCTCAAATTAGCCAGTTTGTTTCTGTTGTTTGCAACCAAGACTGATAGAGTATGACATGTGAATATACTGGTATCACAGATTTATAAAACATTGAGACCCCTTAAAGTTTTACTTTATTTACTTTTGAAAAATATTTTTCAGTTTTTCTGAAAGCCTGAAATTAAGAGTTAAATTCTCAGGACTTAAGGGATTTTTTTCAAACATCACTAAAATTTATTCCTGACAATTACAGAAGATCTGACTCTTTATTTTACTGTGCCTATTTATAAAGTGGTAAACTATTCAAATTCAGCTTTTATTTTCTTACTAAGCAATTTCTTAGGAGAATTCACTATTAACTATCCAAGTCACAGAGCAATGGATGTTTTATCACTTTCATTATAATATGTGATGAAATATTGTCATATTTTCTTGAGAAAACAGTATAATATGCTAACCCAAATATAATTTAAGATGAAGAGTAATTAAACTTTTAAAGAAACAAGAGGAATGACAACTTGGAAAATATAGAATAACAACCTTTATTCACCTCACTGTATTTACTGATTATAAATGTGGAAACTGAAGTCATATTGCGAAGAAAAGACATTGTCGTTCATTATATAATAGATCTGGGCAGCAGTAAGTACACACACCAACACACACACACAGGAAGTCTTTCTTTGGCAATATTTTCCTCTTATTTTTCCGAACAGAAAATACACTGTTAATTTCTCTGTCTCTCTCCTCCTCCCTCCTCCTTTTCTCCTCCCTCCCTCCCTCTCCTCCTCCCCTTTTCCCTCTTTTTTCCCTTCTCCTTCTTTCTCTTTTCAGATTTAAGGTGAGGTTGGCTTCCTAGAGAAGGGATTAGAGAAACAGAGAACTTTTGCTCCAGTTTGGTGACTGTCTTCTAAACATCCAGATTAACTCTATCAGATAATTCCTTTTAAAATTCTCTTCGAAGGTTACCAATCACACTTTCCTGTAGGATAAGTGCATGAAAGGATGGATGTCATGTGAACATTTTGAGTTATCTGACAAAAATTAAGGTAAATGTCTTTTTATTCTAAACTAAGTTTATTTTTAACATATCCAAAATCAACAGATGACAGATTCTTCTTGAAATGATACTAGCCTGAGGATGTACCCAAATATAAAAATGAAGCTCATTGTATAATTTCTTGTGTTACTTTGTAAAAGACATTCATTCCTCATATATTAAACTATGAAAATTTTGTTGATATATTGTTACAACTGAATTATGAGAGAATAGATATTTCTGGACACACATGCTAGTTGTCTATCTATAAATTGGAAATATACATTTCCAGAAAAAAAAAATTCCAAATTAAAAAAAAAAAACAATCTTTCTCCTTGTCAACATTTAAAATTATTAGTAAGACTTTCAAAAGCATAAACTAGATACATATCTATCAACAGGAAAAATGTATTTCCAGAAATAAATTTTATTCCAAAAAAATCTGTTTTTCTCCATGTCAGCATTTAAAGCAGGTGCCATCTTCTGAATAATTAAATCACAAGATGTTACTTATGTGAAAATCTTAGCAAATGAAACAAACAGAAACTGCTGGCTGCACTGTTGTCATTTCTTCTTGTTTTTTTGAATTATCCAGAACACCACATGGCTGGCTTGGAAGCTTATTTTCCAGATCACTGATAGCAATGTGATTTTGTGTGTGTACGTGTGAGAATGTGCTTTGTTTTGAAAGACATCAGCTTGAAGCAGTTTCAAATCTCTGGCAACAATTTCTTAAGGTGTATGTCATAAATGAGCTGTTGACCACATTTTTGCCAGGTCATTTGTCAAATGTGCTGTAGGGAGATATCAAGTTTCAGGGCAACCACAACCCACATTTATGAAACTACTTAGAAAACTGTGTAAGAGTTCTGTGGATTCTATTAGGTGCTTTAGAACAACCAAGAAAACTTTGTTCTTTTTTATTAGCATATTATAGTCTCCAAAGAATATTGTATAAGTTCTTTTTCTAAAATAAGGTCCCCAAATTTTCTCAGGAAATTACATGTGCTTGGAGTATTTGTTTAAGCACAATTCAAACCTGCAGGAGGTAGAAGTCTGCTGCATTTAGTGTGAAGTTAACTTTTTTGAATGCAAAAAGGTCAAAATTAATGAAGAATCTAGCAAATTCAAAGTTCCACTGAGGAACATCCCAATGATTTTAGCAATTCACTTGAAATGAAGGAGGAAAACCACCCCCTTTAACATTTTGAAGCTTTGAAAGCCTAATGGACCATGCTACCTCCTGTAGTTTTACCAAACCAAAATTTGCAAAGACTGGGCTCATTAGCATTAAGTGGAAGCAGACCATTCAGCTCAGCAGTAGTCTTACGATGTTTTCACCATTACCATTGATTTTGGTTGAAGAGATATTGCCATCTCAACTGCTACTTCATTTTCCTTATTGCTGTTCATATAAAATTCCCGTTATCCCCTGAATTAAATGCCCCTCCCTCCAAATGACAAAAAAACTTTTTCTTTTAACAAGTGTCCAAAATATATTCATTTTTCAACAAGGTAGATTCTTGAAGCAAGGCCATCCTTGTTATGTTTTGTTTATTTCTCCTTCTGTATGTTCCAAACTATTGGGTAATGGTTTGTGGATTAAGGAAGAAAATGAGTAATTAGAATATAGAGAATGTAGAATATTAGATATATAGATAACATTTTTTTTTCTGAGTCATTGCAAGAGATATTATCGAACTTTAAAATATTGGCAATTCATTAAATTCAACTGCTTTTAAGATTTTTGCATCTCATCATTTTAGGGGAAAATTTGGATTGCAATGAAAAACCCATGCATTATTTAGCACACACCCATCCAGGTTACCTGGTTCAGATTCTATGGGGACTCCACCTTTCATTGCATTTGAACTATTTTGAAAGCTGTAGATAAATGATAGCAAGGCAAAGTATTTCTTGTCAGCCAACACATAAATAAATTCTGTTGGTCAAAGTTTCAATTGAATTCTTTATTCTGGAAGAAGCCAGTTTTACCTCTATTAGCATATTAATTTCAATATTCTTGATCTATAAATGTGCCTGTTCTTTGGATTATCCTTTTATCTGGTTGTAATATCTTAGTCCTTCATTAATGAATTAATGTGTTCATTTTACATGTGTGTGAAAGTTATGCTTTTCATTTTTTTCAAACTAGAGTGATATTCACAGGATTTGCATTATATTTCTATTTTGACAACAAAATACAAATGTATTCCTTAGGTTGTATATAGTTTAATTTCTAAAATTAGAATCTTTCTCTTGTTCTACTGCCCCAGCACAAACAGATGTGCATATAATTAGTATTTTGATATAAATTGGCTCAAACAACATTGCTCAAGATTAAAATCAGTATTCTATTGTGAACTTAAAAAAATGTGTATATATTCTGCTCTCCATTTCCCTAAGAATTCTGTTGATTGCAGATGCCTAGGAAATAGTCTTAGTGGATTATTCAAAACTTGGCAGGTTTTTGCAAAATGCTATATTAAAAAATACATATGATTATGACAAGATCCTCCATTTAGTGTGATGGGCCTAATATTATCACGGGCTGTGTGTCCAAAGGCAGTTGCACCCCAAAAGTTTTAGATGAGATGTATAATGTGATTTGTCTTTAAACCACATACCCTCTGGAGGCATTGGAAAATAAAAGGAGGGCATTAAAGGAAAAAAATTTATCTACATATCAACAGTTACTTATATATAAATATAAATGTACATATAGTTGTTTGTGAAGCTAGTAATGTGATCACATCCTTTTTCTATTTCTAAGAAGGATCATGGAAACTGAAACAAATTGGGAGTATTTTTGCATTGCACATTTGGCTCAAATCTGCCACTTAGTGGAAGTATAATCTTTAGCGAGTGACTTAAAATTTCTGAATATCATGTTCATCATCAATGAGACAATAATAACGTTTTAAAGTACATTTAAAGTCATAGTAGTAATGTCTGCTGAAGTACTTTGCCATTGTAAAATTCAAGGTAGAGATAGCTGTGACCCTTCAGGAGTAATTCTAACTCCCACATCTATCTCTGAGGTGGAGCATGTTTCTTAGATTGAAGACCTTGGGGGAGTCATGGTATTCTTAAGAGGACTGTGGGAGGAGATTTTAGGGAGACGACTGAAAAGTATTCCTTCTTTCTTCCTCTCCAGGAAGATTGGAAAGTATTTATTTGATTCATTTGCCAATTTTTTTCTTTTTCTACTAAACATGTCAATTCCTAAATATTTTCAGTAAGTTTGGGATTATTAGACAAAAGCTTATATGAATGTGAAGGTATATGCTTCTTCAAAAGTTCGGGGGAGTACGTTGACACTCTGGTGTTTGCATCAAATTACATTATCTTGAATGAAATATTCTTGGAAAATTTTCTCTTAAAATTCTTAAATTTCTGCCTGCCAGGCAAAAGCAAGTAATTATTTTCCAAATACCTAGATGTCATTTTGAAGTATCTCTATTTTGACCTATTATGTTCAGTGAGAAAATAGCTCTGCTTCATATGCTAGCTTTCAGGGTCTGAGACTTGATGCTTCTGTTTCCATGTGATTATTTGCAGAATAGAATTTACAAAGGGAGAAATAATGAGCCAGTGGGAAAATCAGACGTTTGTTAGTGTGTGTTTTCATTTTTTGAGGGGGAAGGGATTCGGTAGATATGGTTTTCCCAGAATATCAATGACACCCATATTTCAAAATAGCCTGTTACACCAAGTACAGATAGTCTATTTTGTTTATCTACCATATTGTTCCTTTTTATTTGGTTGATGAGCATAAATGGACAGATTTGGAAAAGATGGCTTAAATCATTCATTTGGGGTGGCTCTCACTTGCATATTATAACCATCACAAAAAATGGGCTTTCAGCCAAATCACATTTTGTTTGGAAAGCAAGGTGTTTTTTTTTTACTGAAATTGTATCTGAATGCCTTGAAGTGGAGTATATACTCCCTGTCTTATACCCAGCTGTCTTATGAAATTGTACTATCTGCCTGGATGTTTAGCCTGAAAAACCAACAGGATTTCATCATCAGTCTCTGTTACTAACTTTGATGCATTTCAGCAGGTAAAAGTTCTAAATAATTGATAATAAAATCTTTCCAGAAAATTTCTTCTTTAGGCTAGATGTAGTTCAGCTTGTTAGACTGAACTTTGGGAATCAGCAATAGAGAGAAAGGCTACAAAATGGATCCTTTTAAAACTGTAGCATCTAACATTTTCACCTGGTATTGCATTGGAGTATCTGAAAGATGTGAATGTGGTACAGTGGATGCAGCAGAAAATGAAGAAGGGAATAGCAGAAATATGTTTACTATTTCTTCCTTTTTCCCTTAAACTAATAGAGTTTTCAAATGAGTCAAATACATATTTTAATTGATAAACTGACTTTATATTCACCTATTGGAAACAGTACAACATATTTTTACATCAGATTATGAAATACGGATGTTTTACTAAAAGACAGGAAGAGCTTGTTCCAGTCTTTAAAGTAAATACATATTCAAAGGATCTTAAGGCATACCATTTATTCATATTCATATCTATTGAAATACTGTACATCCACATACTTCAATAAATAGTTAAAAACCTGACCTCTTTTTAAATCATTTCTGAGTTTCAAAAAACAATTTTTATTGAAAAGATTAAATAGATAACTTTTGGCTGTGTCACAAAGCTAAGCACAATGGATAAATTAACAATTATTCAGTAAATTTGATCAATGTAGATAATTGGCTTTGATAAATTTCTCAGTTTTCTGAGTTCACACACTGGGGTATATGTATATATATATATA
>NW_020185328.1:4249293-4319451 GCF_003031525.2 Neophocaena asiaeorientalis asiaeorientalis
TTATCTGGTAATTTTCTCAGTTCTCCAGTCTACTTTCTAGATATAGCTTAAAAGTTATGATGAAGCATTAATCTTTCAGTTAAGTCTAAACTCCCCAAAAGTGGCTTTAAGTTTGATATTCTCTCTCTCAAATCTTTTAGTGTCACTCCATAACACAATACTGTAATTTGGGCAGTACTTTTTGTTATATAATTGCTGCATAATAGGAACTTAATGGTGTAACAGGACTTATGTTTCAAATGGGATCGTTGTAAAACATAATTACACCAGTTGCAGTTAAAAGAATGTAAATGTATTAAGTCAGCTACCCTAATATTCTGGTTCCTCCCTCCCTCCCTTCCTTTCTTCTTTCTTTCTTTTTTTTTGCTTCTCCCTTTAGCTCTTTCCCTTTTCAGTCTTTTTCTTTTCTTTCTACTCTCCTTTCTCAATGGCTCTTTATTTTTCTTTTTTCTTTCTTTGAAAAAAATTCAGGGGCAACAAAAAGAGTCCCACAAATGAAACCCATGGAAATATAATGCTGAAATGAATAGCTAGAAAAATTGTTATAGATCAAAAGATAAATCAGTTTCATAAAACTGCTATTTTGAAATTGCAACAATCTTGTACAATCAGGACTGATAAAATGGAGTAATCAGACGTTTCATATGTCCATAAATGTAAAATCATCTACTTGAACATTATATGCAATACATTCACACAAAAAAGCAAATACTGTAGCCTTATTTGAACAATATTGAACTCATAAATACTCATGATTTCACTCTGTCCAGGGGCCTAACAACTAGGAATGCTGCTTGATACAGAAAAACATAGTGAATACCTCCTCTATTTAAAAAGTCACTCAAGAAATTCTCTTCTAACATAAAGGCAAATACATATAGCTACTGAGCTATGACTGTACTTCTGTCACATCCTATGGGAAAAACACCAGACTCCACAAATTCGGAATCATGACAACACTTTGAACTAATTATTTGGTTCATCCATAGTTTATACCTCAATTTACCTCACATTTACCCTACAAACCTTACAAAGAGGAGGTATTTTTAACTCTAGGAAAGCGATCACTGTATAATATGCATTCTTGATCTGTTTCTTTCTCCCAAACAATGGTACTGATGGTTAACACTTTTGTGGTAGCACCACTATTTCTAGTAAGTAGATTATTATGGAGTGTGCCACTTTAAAGCTGCAATACACACAAAAAATGTTTTGTAGTTTACTCACCAATTCCACAAAGAATATTTTTAAAAAGCAAATCAATAATAATCAAAGTTAAAATGCTATATGTGTTTAAGAAAAACCCTATATCAGTCAAAATAATGTAATAAATTATTACAGTGGGTAAATTTAATAGCATTATGCTGTATTATTGCCATTTTATGGAAATATTGTACATTTATGCCTCCTCATTTAGGATTCACATTTCTAATTAAAACAGATTTATGGTGTACTTTGGGACTAAATTTTACTTACATACATTTCTTTCAGGGCAAAATATTAGATATCTTAAATGTATACAATTTCTGTGAAATATCTTGTTTCTAACTATATTAGTAGGTGTTTTGTAGTTATTATGACTTGCAAAAGGGAACTATTTGCAGAAATCTCTCTAGGTATAGTGAAATTGGTAACTTTATTAAACCTGTAAAATGGCTTCCAAGGCTATGATCTTTCTTTAGTAAAGAGTAACACCAACAAACTATTCTTGTAATATAATACTTCTTAGAGTAACAGCATTTTCTTTCAAAAATGTAGTTTTCATTCTTTATGATAGAAATAATTTAATATCCATGATAAATTAATAATTAGTAGATTTTAAGATATTCTTCATCACCGGTGGCTGGTCTCCATTTGAACACATCTTACATATATCATATAAGAAGAAATAAAGCATGGTAATTTTTTTTTTTTTTCATTTTGGCCTTGTTTGTTTGAGCTGACTGGCTATAGAGAAAGATTTAACTGCAGAATTTGTTATTTCAGAGGTTGATCTGCTGCATACCAGCATGGAATATTTGTTATAATATATTTTGGAGCTTTCTAAATACAATATGCATACCAAACTATCAACTGAGTGATGTTTTCAGATGGAAAATAGGCAAAATACACCTATCCACAGGAACACTATATCTAGCATACCAACTTACCTGCCACAGAACCAAAAATTTTGAGTGCTTACCAACTCATGTAATATTAGGTAATTGGACTTTGTGTCCTTTCTGACAAACCATCTTAAAAATTTTGGCCTGGAACAGTGAAAGGAAAAGTTGCTGTATTGCTAGGCAATCCTTCGGATAGACTGTACTATCATTTTAAAGGGAATTATTTCCCAGAGTGGATCTAATATTTAGCTACAACTAAAGAAATCATATGGTAGATTTACCTGTACTATGTTAGTTAAATTGTTTTTCATCACAAAACTGAGTCATCGTGGGGCAAAATTCTCAAAATGCGGGAAGAGATTTTTACAGCTTGATAACTCCTTTATTCTTTAGAGACAGGATATAGTTTAACTTTATCATTGTGGTTTACTTTTGCTTTCAAATTGTAGAATTTGGCAAAAACACTTTTATTAGTTGGAGATGAAGAGAAAATTATTATTTCATGAAGGCACACCCATGCTGAACTTACAGGAAAGAGAAGCAGAGCTGCACAGCCAGTTATATTACAAGGCTCATTCCTGAAACCTGAATATCATGCGAGCAGAAAAATCTAGATATGTTATATTTTGAAGAAATGATCTGAAGGCAGTACTATTTGCTTTTTTATCAAAAAAGAAAAAAATGCATCTTTGTAAATGTGGATTGACTCTTATTGAAACAGGGAAATGAATGCTTGTATTGCAGCCTTAAAGAATCACATATTCACTGCAATATTCGTTTTTTGTAAACTACAGCCTGCAACCTAGCAGACCATGACTGAATGCTTTTGAAAAGTTGTAGATTACAAACATGAAATCACAATTAATATCCTCTAAAAGTAATTTCAGAGCTTTCACATCTTAAAAAAAGGACAATGTGTACTGCTTCACAAGGTAATGTAGCTAATCAAAAAAAGAGTAGAATTAAAGTATTTACATAATGAGCAATTCTACAGAAGGCGATCATCCCCATGTAAGCACTGCTGATTATATCCCACGCTGCTTTTAACAAACTGTACCAGATTGGATCCAGCCATCAGCACTTTCAGAGAATCCTTAAAAGCCTTTTATGGGTCTTTAAATTTATTGTAGAATGGCATTCTTCAGGTAGAATATGCTGGTGAAAGAGGACAGTGTCAACACAAGGTACCAGCAGGAGAAAAGAACGTCAGCGCTCCCGGTAATTCCATACTGGGCTGTACTTGGAGCTGGAAAGAAATGGAAAAGAATAAATCAAAATCTAATTTGTGTCTTTCAAGATCTTAACAATAATCAAAAGGCAGCCGGGTGTACTGGGGAGAACAGTGGCATTGGAGTCAGACAGACTTAGGTTCACATCTGGTTCTGCTGTATGACAATGTGTGGCCTATTTGACTAACCTCTCTGAGCTTCACTTTTCTCAAGGGCAAAATAGAAATAATATAATCCACCTGGCAGGGCTGCAGTGAGAATTGGAGATGAAGCACATGTAGCACATTGCACTGGGCTGGACACACACTAAGCATTCAACAAATATCAGCTAACATTATTATTCCTATTATATTCATTGTAAATATTTGCATTAGTGGACAATATTCATTTAGTATATATTTTAAATTTTTATTGAGATATAATTGACTTATAACATTGTTTTAGTCTAAGGTGTACAACAGTGTTGATTTGATACATTTATATATTGCAATGTGATTACTATCATAACGGTAGCTAATACCTCTATCATGTCACATAATTATCATTTCTTTTCTGTGGTGGGGACAATTAAGATGTAGCCTCTTAGCAACTTTGAAGGTATTGTTGTCTATAAACACTATTCTGTGCATTAGCTTTCCAGAACTTATTTATCTACTGATTGTTAGTTTGTACACTTAAACAACAATCTCCCCAGTTTCCCCAGCTCCCAGCCTCTCGTAACCACTATTCTACTCTCTGTTTTTACAAGTTCTACTTTTTTTAGATTCCACATTTAAGTGATATCATACATATATACATGCATATATTTTTGGATCTTTTTTATTGGCCAAATACTATACAAAATGCTGGAAAAACAAAGAGATTTTCTCTTCTAATACCTTTTCCAATCCTAGGAACATTAGAATTGCATGTGCAAACTGCAGTGACACAGAAAACTGCCTGGCCAAGGGAAGGATGATTTAACAGAGAGTTTTACCAAAGGGGACCATCATTTGGGTAGGGAAAACAATATATTCAAAGGCATGAGGAAAGGAGAGAACACGGCATGTACTCTAGGATCTAAAAGTAGGTTAGTCTTGCTGGACTGTGAAGTTTGAGGCCTGGAGTGGAGAGAATTTAAATGGAACTGTAGACAGATAGAATGACCTTGCCTGTAATGAAAAAAAGTTTAGCTTTTTAGACTGAAGGAGATTTTGAAGAATTTGGAGCTGTTGAATTGTATGATTACATTCATACATTGGAAAGATCACAGTTTTATACATAGAGAAGCTCCTGTGGGTACTTGGCTAACAGTTACGTTGAATTTTCACTGAGAGGTTTCACCTAGAGATTCACCAAGCTTGGGATACCATGAGAGTCTACTGAATGGATTCCACTTTGTTTCACAGAGGACAGTTGCCTCTTTGAATGTGAATTATATTGTGTTACAGAAACTGTCACAGGCATGCTCAGCTTTGCTTGAGACTGATTCTCATTTACCATAAGAATAAGAATAGTAATAATAAAAAACTCCACCAACATACTTTTAACTACCTCTTCTTAATGAAACCTGGATTTCATGTGCTGTTTCCTAGTAGGAAATGAATAATGCAATTAAAAAAATACTGTTTCACCCCCAAATTCATAAATCCAGATGCTGTTTTAGTCACACTAAGTTTCAATTACCAACAGCTAGTTTTTAATGGAACTTTCACCAATGACTATATTTTCATGTTACAAGAAGAATAAATTGTGTTGTTTATAACTCTAAGAAATTAAAGGAGGTGAAAGATGCATTGGCCTCTGCCAGTGGGGAGTTTTCTTGACAGTACAATTGTTGATTCTGTGTGAGTGAGATTCAAGGGCTGAGACTACTACTCTTTAGTAAACATGGAGCAAAATCAACTATTTGATGTTTTTATTTGCATCACAAATGAGTTTTAAACAAGGAGAAGATGATGAAGAAAATAAGTCTATTGTTGAACAGATAGCTTTTCAAGTTTTGATATGTAAGAAGTCTAATTTAAAACCACAAAACTCCTTAAATTATTTTCTCTTGTTCAAGACGTAGAACGATGTTTTATTTTTTTAATATAAACAAATATTTAATTGGTCTGTTACCTTCTCAGTGACAGCTATTTCAGAGTTGTTTTTGCTGTATTTTTAAGAATCTTGAGTGCAATAAACCTGGTATAATAATACAGGACTAATAATAAGCAAAGCACATAAAATGATTTCATAAATAAGAAATAGATCTTAAAAGCCAAGCACACAAAGCAAAGATAACATTTTTATATCATGACAATTTAAATAGTACATTAAGAGGATAGAGTATAAAAGACTCTCAAAACTCCTTACTCATCCTTTAAAATGCATTTTTGGGGCAATCTTTCCTGAATTCCTTCTATTTCTCCAACAAGCTGAGCAGATTACCCTATTGTGTCATTAGGTCACAATATATATTCCTTTTTATACAACTATCATACTGCATTGCAAATATTTGTGTACATATCTATTTCTCTCACCAGACTGTAAAATCTCCTAGGTCATGTTTTATTTATCTTAGTGTTTCCAGACACAATGTCTGGCAAGTTCTGGTACAGAGTGGATACTCAAGAAATATCTGTTGAATGAACAATTCAATTAAATAAATAGGTCAGAGTTAAAAGGAGTATGTCTCTCCTACAAAACAGAATCTCTTCTGAAGCAAGCCATTGTCTATAAGCTAGAGAATCTACCATACGCTTTCTTTCATTCATTCAGCAAATATTTATTAAACTAGGTACCAGGGACTGTACTAAGTACTGGAAATACAATATATAATAAGGTGGGTATGATCCTTTTGTTACTCAGTTTCATATATCTCCATATATATTCCTTTTTTTCATATACCTTAAATGCCATCTTTTTCTCCAATGTGCCTTTGTCTTCTACTCAGCCTCCTATTGTTTTAGACATGACAAATCTATATCATATTTAAAAATTAAATATTACTTTGTAATTAACAGTATATAAGTTTTCCATGGATGTCTCAAATGGATGTATTTTTTAGTTGTTTGTGAATGCAATACTTCCATTAGTCCTAAAATAAAGTAGGAGCCTTTTGCAGCACTGTTACTTGCAATTATTGAATATTATCGAAAATGTACTGTAAAGTAGCTATTGACAATTAGTAGGCCCCAAAATAAAGAGCAAAGTTAGTTAAGGGAATGTGAGGTCAGATATCTAATGCCAAGTCATATATCATGTATCATCTTTAAGTATACATCGAGCATCTTTTTTTGGTCCTGGGAATTGAACACAAGCAAAGATAAATAAAACTCAATCTCCTCTCAGGAAAGTTTCATTCTGGTTGGAGATATAAATAAAAAGGCAAATATTGAACATTAGGATTTATATAATTACTATAAGGATAATGAATGAACACGAGAGGGCTCCCCAAAGACTCATGGCAGGTAAGTAATCCAGGCAGCAGACACAGTAACAATTATTTTTTACAAAATGTAGTGATATACACATATTAGTACATATATATATATATATCTCACTTTAAAAAACTGCAGCATAGTAAAGTAGCCCATTGACTTAGGTATCTTATTATTATGTAATGTTTATCTCATTGACTGATATTTATTATGTGTTTTGGGGGGACTTGTAAACTGAGTGATTTAGAGTACAAGGCTAATGGTACTAAAGTTAGGGGTCTTAGTGCGATTTGGGCCACTTAGATTTGCTGGCATGTTAAATCCCAATCAGCTATTTAAGAAATTATAGAAAATGTTAAGAAATTAAAGAAAATAACTGTTAGCTATTAGAAATTAGCTTTAAGAATCAATTCAAATATCATCTTTAAAAAGTGAAATGTCTTTATAAAACCATATGAGAAATTAACTTGGCATTATATTTAATATCATATTTATATATCTATCTTTCCGCATTAGACCAAGAATGTCTTCAAGACAAGATTTATTATATGTATATTTTATCACTGGTACAGAACACGGAGTCTAGTACTTAGTAAGTGTTCAATTAAGTATTTGTTGAATGATGATAAAGTTCACATCCATTTCCAATATTATCACCATAAACACATAAGGGGACACAATATCTTGACTTCTTTTTTCAGAAGAATACTTTCATGACCATATTTTATTCTTTCTTCTCTTTCTACTTTTAGACTCATTCTTACCTTCTAAGACCTGTACAGATTCAGAATACCTTCCTTCAGCATTTCAGCAGGACCAGGAAGAAAGATCATGAGGCAGGTTATAGGGGAAGAGCATGTATCAAACTTTGTAGCATCATCCTCTTGCAGCAAAAGACAGGGAGTGTAGAGTAACCTGGGCCCCCATATATGGTCCTGAATTTGGAGACATCCAGCTATGTCTCTGGGATGGTTAGATCTGTTGTATGTTCCCTGCCATGTTTTTAGTTGCCTGTGAATATCATACTGCTACTCATTCTAAGTAGTATTAGAAGGGAAAGGGCATGTGATCACAGGTGTAGTTGGGCTATAGTGAGGGTTTGGTTTCCTTCTGAGTGATATGAGAAGCCACAAGACTTTTTTTCATGCAGAGGAGGCTAGCTGAAATTTTAAAATATACTCTTGACTACTCTGTGGAAAGTAGATTGTACTAGTGTAGGCAAGAGTAGAAGCCTACGTTAGCCCCAACCTTCAGGGGTTTCCATTGCCTGTGGAGGGAAGCCAAAGTTGTGTAGCTCAGCATTCAGGGACATCTATTATCTGGTTCTAGTCAACTTATCCAGACTCATACACACTGTTAGCTCCAGTCACATGAGCCATTTTCTAAACACATAGAGTGTTTTCATTATTCCCTGTCATTTGCACATACTATATCCTTAAGCCTAAAAGGCGTTACTTCCTATTCTCCTTCTCCACCTATCAAAGTCCTATTCCTCCTTAAAGATCTAAAATACCACCTCCTCCATAAGGCCCCCCCAATCTCTCTAATAAGAATTGTTAGTCTCCTGCTTATACCCAATTTCATAAATATACCCTTTTTTACTTATAATAAATTATATATATATGTATAATATATATGTAGAAAGATATCTATATCTTTCTCTTCCACTGGATTATAAGCATGTTGAAATTATGGAACATTCCTCCTTGTCATATGTGCATTTGTATCTTATATCAAATGTGTTTAACAGATGTATTTTGAATTGAATGTGGGAAAATATTCCTAAATATGATTTGTGTAATCCATGACCACTTTGATAAAATACCCTATTTCAATAGTTGTTCCTATGATTTCTTACTCTTAAGGCAAAGTGTGGAAGGAGGAAACTTCTGTTTCTTTCTTACTATCTATTTAATTGTCTTTGGTTTCCGAGGAGAAGAATGAAGAAAGGAGAAGATGTTTAAATTGAGAAAGAAAGGAGAAAGAAAAGGGAAGGGAAAGGAGGAATAAAACAAAAGGGTGAAGATTTAAAACTAAGAGAGAGAGAATGAGAATACCCAGCCCTTGAGCAATGTGTTAGATGCTTTCAAGTTTGCCATTTTATTTAAGAAAAAGAAAAAGAAAGAATGAATGAAATGGGGTATGTCAGGGAGGCTACTTTGGTGTGGTTTACAGATCAGAATTTAAAACAAAGAACAGAAAAGGCTGGTTGTTATTCTTCCCACTTTCCTAGTAAAGCTAAAGGCACTCTAGTTGTAAAATATGATGTGCATAATACATGGACGGTAGATCCAGATTTGGTTCAAAGTCCAGCTCCGCCTCTTTCTAAATAGACTAACCTAGGCACATTTCTTAGCTGTGCTTAGTTCAGCATCCTCATCTGCAAATGAGGATTGGTAGTATCTCAAAAGTGATCATGAAGATTAAATGTGCTGATACATTTAAAGTACCCAGTACAATATTTAACACAAGATAAACACTCTCCCTCAAGTATTATCTAAACGCTATTCATTTGCTCATTCATTTAGCAAATTTAGTGTGTGCTATGTGGGAGGCATTCTCTGAGTCACTGAGCCAAATAGAAATGCCTCCTGTCCCCATAAAGCTTTCTCTTTAGCTTGAGATGTTTTCCATGTAACAAGCCTATTTTACGTCATTCTTGATCTATACTTGGATAAATCAATGTATTTTTGGTCTTACAAAGCTGTCCTCCATTTTATCTTACAAAAATATTTATTCTCTTCATTACCTTGGCTTCTTTCAGAGGACTTTAATTTAATGCCAATTACTGCTAGATAACTGGCCAGTTTCTTCTGGTTTGCAGGCTCCTTGAAAGCAGGGAGTATGACCTCTTCCATTTCTTCTTTTCCGCTGTCTCTTCCCAAGAGGAACAGTATGGTGCATGACCTTGGGTGTGGTTTCAGGGCTGATCTAATGCCAAGTTTGGTTTCAGAGGGGCTCTCAGGCATGAAGCAGAAGTGTGTGGGGTCCAGGCCTTTGGGATTTCTCCCCGTTGCCAACAGGAAGATCCAATCTGCACTTTAATACATATCTTACATCTTGTCTAATTATGATTATCACTTCCAATTACTTACAGCTGCTGCATATTATTTTCAGTCTTGGCAGTTTTCCCTTGTATTGCTCCAGTTTTTATTTTTAGGCAAAAGCAAATGTAACTGTGAAATATTTAGTTTGGTATAATACCAATTACTTGCCTAGGCAATTTCCTTAAATTACTGAAGCTTTAACTAAACTAGCTTTGAGTCATATTTTTAAGATTCTTGTTGCAATCTTAGGTAGAGTTATTTAGCCACATTAACTTTGCTTCCATAAGAAAAACCTGTCCTCAACTTACATTTTACTAAGGAAGCTTATACCTTAATGGGAAGTGAACTATTTACACCTAAATTAGATTTCAAATAAAAGAAAGTGATTAACGTGGATTCAAAATAGAGTGTATATTAGTCTACTGAGAAATTATGCACCATGGATTCAACCCAAAACACAGTGCAACTCTGTTTCATTACATACTGTGGGAGGAGTTTGCTTGAAAGATAGTTTAATCCTCTCTTTAGCAATGTCCACCACCCCTTAACACCATCAGCTGGTGTCAGGGATAACACATCAGAGGCTCAGATCACACCCAGATTTTTTTGCATCATTTAATTCTGCCTAAATACTGGGTGGAGATTAGGGGAAGAGAGGAGCACCAGAATGGGATATGCTTTACAACTGCATGTACAACGTTTGATTATGGTGTCTGGATGAATCATGCAAACCTTAGCACAGGTGACATCATCTTATTGTTCCTTTCTGCACTGTTTCTTGTGCAATAAAATGGTCCACGCCCTAAGATGGGATGTACTGCATTAAAGACACAGCACAAACCATGTCTTCTCAGGAACCATCCCACACCTATGGAACAGTGATTTCCGGGGGCGAGGGTTTTGTTTGTGTCATTACTGCATGTTCCTATACTATAGACCCTCTAAGATCTTCTTCCTCCCCTGGGCTTGGAATTGAGGAATGCCTGAGTAGCATAGCTGTCATGTGGTAGGGCAACCAATGTATAGATTTTCAGTTGTTTTTACTCAACACACCTTTATTGTGCCATACATTGTTTCCTGAAATACAGAGAAATAAACATAATATAGTCCACTTTTCAAGCAGCTCTCAGTCCTTCAGAGTAAGGCTTAATTTGTGAGCCTCTACAACAGCTAGCTCCACTCGTATTTAGGGAAAGACTTGGGTAGCTGGCTTCAAATTCCTGCCAGTCAGTCTTCTTTTTTATCTTCTTTAGAAGGAATCAGGCTAACAAGTGCACATTTGTGCACTTTTCGAAAATTAGAGGCCTAAGTTTATAGAAAATCTGTATTTAGATACTTATCCTAACATTTTAGATTTTTACTTTTTCATTTGGTCAAAAACTGAATGCCGATCTTCAGAAAGTTCTGACATTTTTTACAAACTGATCCTTCACAAGCATAAAAATGTACAATAATTTTCACAAAAAGTACCTCCATTTTGTGTTATAAACAATGAGCAGAATGGCTAGAGAAATCACACCATTCCTTTCTCTTTCTGACTCATGGAATTTCCCTGCCAGCTTGTTCTTAGTAACTACTAAGGTATTTCTCTGGCAAACCACCATCCTTGAATCCTTTTCTACTTGCTAAATAGCCATTTTGCCAAAGTTCACAGTATATAATCCTATTTACTCAGCATAAACAACATTAGAAATTTTAAACATATGTTTGTCTCTGTTATTACCTATATTCAGAAATCTGCCTATTTGTAGATAAATACTTTTTTTCTGCAAATAACCAGATGAAACTCTCCAAGGCTATTACCTCTAATTTGAGTGAAAGAGAATAGGTAAGCAATCACCCAAATGGAAAGAAATTCTGCTGCCTTTTTTTCTGTCCTTCACAATCATTGAAAAAAAATTTCACTCTGTATTATTCATCAGTATCTTCTAAACGTGTTAGATATTTTTATTTTTTGCAAGTCAGAAGTGATGTACGTGAATCTATAGTAGCTCTGTTTTGAAGTATGTTGGCAACAGAGGTAATTTTGTAGAACCCGAAATGGTTCTTTGAACTCAGGCAAAGTCCAGTTTTTCATTCCAGGTTGGTTTGCAAATGGGTTCTTTATAAGTGTCATTACATATTTTGTGTGTATGTGTGTGTATATGTGTTTTAAAAGCTGCCTTTGTTGTGTGAAATATATACACAAACATACAATACAAATTGCCTTGACTATATAGATTTTAGTTTGGCCCTTTAAGGCATCATCTAGCTGAAGAAAGAAGGTTTTACAGAAATAAAAATATAAACCCAGCTGTGTTCTTAAGGTCACTGATAGTCACTGCCATTAGCTGTATCATCACTGTGACATTGCTAGTGTGGTAAAAATGGGTGAAATTGCAAACTGGTAAACATTTTTGCAAGTTGAAGGAGTTTGTAAGATTATATATGTGTGGCTATGTGGATGTGAAATTATTTAAGTTTTTATGTAAGTGTTTAAACTTGAAGCTTTAATGATCAAATTTTCTTGTTTACTAAATTTTATTCTTTTTATCTTTTGCGTTAGGAAGGTTACCCCAAACCAGCTTCTTTTCTGTTATTCTGTAACATTGTTCTCTCAGCATTAAGGATAAAGAATTTCATAGGGTTAGATTATTTTTTTCCATTTTTTGGAATATTCCATTTACCTTCCAATTTTTTTCTTAGCTTTTCAAATGCAATAAAGACCAGTGATTACCTGGCTCTGTAGTTCTGATTTACTTAAATTGTTCCACTTGTTATGCTCCAGATTCATTCTCAGTTATTCTCAATGATTCTCTAATCATTGCCATTATATTCTGGCTATTTAAAACACCTTAATAAAATCCAGATGCCTTTGTATGGAATTCAAAACCCTCTTTAAACTTTCCCAAAGTTACCTTTCCAGTCCTATTTCTGGCTGCTCTCTGACACAGCAGGCACACTAGGCAGGAAGGCTCTCCAGTCTCAGGGCACACCCAGGCCTTTGCTGTATTTGCAGATTTGCTCACACTCTGCCTTCATCTGGGATGGGCTTCTGCATCGCTACATGTTGGAATAGTACCCATCTTACAATGCTCATCTCAAATGCAACCTGCTCACAAAGTTGGAACCTGTCAGAACTCTAAGGGATACTGGGGATCATTTAATGCAAACCTTCACTTTGTAGATGAGGAGATGAGGCTGGTAGAGATTGAATGATGTGCTTAAGTCAGAGGCAAAAATAAGACTAGAACTCAAGTATGCTGAATCTCTATGCTTCTACTCCTATGTGGTATTATTAAATTACTGAATTACCACCTAACTCTAGTTGGAATTCATCTGCCAGTTCCTCTTTTGTCCCATAGCCATTTACTTTTACTTATACTTTATCACTCTGGTGTTCATCTCCTTCAATAGAGTCTAAGTTTCTTGAAAACAATGATAATATTTAATTTACTTTTGTATCACTCACAGGATTTAATCAAGTGATTGGCACTATCAAAATATTTATTATAGAGAACTATAAATGAATTATTTTAACTTCTGCAGTTTAATGAGGTTTTACTATAAAGCTCAAGAAAAAGGTAATATCATCAATCAATAATTCAGGATTTGGAAACATTGACTACCATTGCAAAGGAAGGTCGGTTCTAGTTTACAGAAAAGAAGAAACTTGTATTCTTTGATGTCTCTGAAGACATCATATCATAAACATACAGAGTTAAATACACACACACACACACACACACACACACACACACACACCCTCCAAGAGAACTGTTAAAGAATCCCTCTTGTCTGTGATGTTTACTTGAATTTGTTAGTTATGGATGGAGACTATATTTATAACAATCAAGCACACCATGTACTAGCTTAGCCCCTCTGTGCCTCAGTTTTCTACAGCTGAACAAAGGGGATAAAAGTATCTTCCTCATAGTGTTGTTGTGAAAGGTAAATGAGCCAACTAGGCAAAGTGCTGAATACAGTGTTAATTTAAGCATTAAATAGTAGCTTTTAAAATACATTGGTATTTATACAAGACATACCAACGGAAGCCCCTACCTTGGTCCAAGAAGAAATATCCAAGTTGTTGGAATAAAGTCTTGTGTGCCTCAAAGTCCTATACATTTGAAACAGTAACAACCATACCAAGAATATGCTCCATTTAAAGCACAGCTCTAAAGGTACAGATCAGAAAATTCACTCATTAAACAAATAATACTTGATTACCTATTAATACTTATTGAGCACTTCTATGCCCATTGTACTGTTCTGTGTGTTGGGGTACAGTCTTCGTATATTGGTATAATTCCTCACAGTCCTCTAAGTATATCACAATACTCTGAACAAACTCTACCCTTTACCCCGCTGGGCTGCAATTCTTGTTTCTTCTACTTGGCATCACCCTTTTCCACTTCCTCCCAATTTTCCAGCCTCTGTATGAAATAATTTTCCTTCTCCTTAAGAACTTAGTTACAGGGTTACCTCTGTGATAACTTACTTGACCCTTTAACCATTAATTCTTCCTCCCTTGAGACTCCTTTGCATTTCAAACTCCTCTCTCCTGACCTTGCTCACAGACTTGCCACCTCACCTAGACTGAGATCCTAAAGGACAGGGATCATGTTTTGTTCATCTTTCTTTGCTTCTCTTTTTCTCTTCCCCAGAGGCTAACACAGTGACTGCTCCTAATAAGAGCTTCATAAATAGCTGTTCTTTTTATCTTCATGAGATAAATTCGTCAAGTATGTTTCACTCACCTTTTGTGTCTTGCCTTACATAGTCTCATTACCTGTTTGTTTTAGCTGGTGCTATGACCACCAGCTGTGTGCAGGGCAAATGATTCTGAGATGCGTTCCACCTGGCTCCTCAGAGGATTCCCCACCCCCACCCCTGCCAGTGGGATGGAGCCCAGTGACCCACAGCAGGGACCAGCTCAATAACACATTCTTGGACTGGCTTTCCCTCCTTCCCTGTTTAACTTGTTCCAATCTCCCACCACTCTTTCTTGAAATTCCTTTCCACAGTAATCACTTATAAGTGAGCTGCTCATTTTGGCAGGACCCAGACAAAGATAACACTCTTCTATGAAGAAGAGAAGAGTAGCAGGTTATTAATACTGTGCAATTTCACATTCCCCCACAGAGCATGGTGCTTTGCACATAATAGGTGTGCAATAAATTAATTTTGGATAAATAAGTCAATTGAAAGTCAAAATTATTCTATCTCTTTGCTTCCAGTTTTCTTGGCTCACGGTAATTCAGTTGCATCACTTTTTTGAGGTTGGCATTAATTATCTTATTAGGCGCATACCCTTAATAATGAAAAAGGGGCCTTAAAATCTTAATTAAATCTGATATTTTTTTCCTCATAGATTTTATCCCAGGAATATTATCCACTGTTTTATGCTACCATCATTTTGGTTTCTGCTACAACAGCAACGTTGCCTAATGAAAGTTCTGTCTCCTATTATATTTCTTAAATATTTTAAAGCACTCATGGTCCTTATATTTTTATTATGATTTCAGCTATAAAATACTCTTCTCCCTAAAATATCAAAATGCTCTTTTCTTGAGCCTCCAGCTTGCCTTATATTTTCTACCTAAAGTGATCCAACTTCTAATATGGGAACATGGTATATACAACTGCTATGAAAGGAGCCTGAGGACATGCACACAAAAATCACATGCTAGGGAATTTTAGTCCAAAGGACAGTCCAGCAAAGGATGAAAAGAAAAAAGGTGACTGCATTTGCATAGTGATTCTAGCAATAAACATATTCTGCAATCTGGATTCATGTTTATTTTAAAGTATGATTAGTAATTTTCTTTCTGGAAAATAAAGACAATATGCTGCTCATAACTTTTCTGGACACTAATCAAATATTTAAAAAAGAAAGGTGGGGATTTTTTCAACTATTACATCAGAACACCTCACCTCTGCCTCACTTTTATAGATATTGCAAATTTGGTCACTTACATTACTGTTTGAAAGAGTTTTTGACTGAAACTTAAATAAGGCTTCCTGGGACTACATTGATAAGTTATTCAGTCTATCAGCTGATAAGTTTATACCCACAGTTCCTCTGATCACAAAACGCTAGGAGAAGCCTTGTCATTTCTTAAGGCAAGACTTTATTGAGATTCCTCTACTTTAGCAGTATTTTCAATTATCCTTAACCTAAATATATGCACTTGAACCTCAAACTGGAAAATTAATCTTAGATAAGTCAGAAAATGAATAACTTAGGAATAACTGACTTTTGTAACAGTAATCACATTATTTATTCAACAAGCCTACTGAACACCTTCTTTGTAACAGTCATTGTGCTCAGGGTTGAATACACAAGGATAAACAGGACCTAATCTGGGCTTTGAGGAACTTACATTCAAGTAGAAACAAAACATTCTACTCTAGAAGAAAAGGGATGATTTTCACCAAATCAAATATTATTAGAATTCAAGGGTTAAAGGAACTCTGAGACTCTATTAGCCTTTCTCAAACTATAATCAAATCAGAAATCTAGTTACAGAAAGACATTTTAGGGTTATGCCATTTTAAAGCCAGAAGAATCTGAGGCCTAGAGAGGAAAGACCTACATAGAGAATTAATGCAAGTCTCTAGACTTTGAGTTTGGTGTCCTTTCCAGAACACTGCACTGCCCACATTAATTTATTTAGTATCTTGTTTCAGGTTTTTATAGCTCTCACTTGCTTATTAATATTGAATGTATCAAATACAACCTTAAAATGTTTCTAAATAGAAAGTGATAAAAATAATTTTATAGTCTAGTAAACTATACAACAGTGACACACCACTTTAGTCATCAATAAGATACAGAATGAGTTTTTCTATATACACGCTAACCATGATACAATTATTTTGAAATATCAAATGTTTGAAATAATTTCTGAGATCTGTAGTCAATGTATGTTTTATTTGCATCTCTCATTAGGTGCTCAACTTGGACTTTTTTCATCCATCCAGCATATGAACCTCATAATAGTTCTTTTCTTTTGCCTTGAATTAACACATTTTATTGACAAAAACGAATCACTTGACCACACATAACTTCAAAGTGGGTGGAGAAGTGCCATCCTCCCAAGCTCTCAGAAGAAGGATAATCAAAATATTTGTTTGATAGCCCTAATGATTACAACAGTGCACCCTTATGGTCAACAAATATTTGGTTCACTCTTCTTGTCACATGCAAAACATTCTTGCTCTTCCTGTGAGCAGTTATTAGTCAAAAGAGATAGTTGCTCCATGCATCTTCTTCCCCCACCCCCAGTTTTATTGAGAAATAATTGATATACATCACTGTATATGTTTAAGGTGTACAGCATGATGGTTTGATTTACATATATCGTAAAATGATTATCACAATAGATTCAGCTAACATCCATCTTCTCATATAGATACAATTAAAAGAAAAGCAGGAAGAAAAGAATAAAAACCCTTCTCCTTGTAAGGAGAATTCTTAGGATTGCCTCTCTCAACAACTTTCACATATGTCATACAGCAGTGTTAGCTATAGTCATCATGTTGTACATTACATCCCTAGTACTTATTTATCTTATAACTAACCACCTTTCTCCAGTTCCTCTTCTACCCACCCTCTGCCTCTGATAGCCATGAGAGTCTGATCTCTTTTTCTATGAGTTTAGTTTTTTCTTTCTTTTTTTCCTTTTCTTTTCTTCTTCTTCTTTTTTTTTTTTTTTTTGGTAGATTCCATATATAAGGGAGATCATACAGTATTTGTCTTCCTCTGACTTATTTCACTTAGCATAACACCTTCCAGGTCCATCTATGTTGTCACAAATAACAAGATTTACTCAGTTTTAAAGTTTGAATAAATTCCATTGTATGTATATATACCACAACTTCTTTATTTGTTCATCCATTGATGGACACTTAGGTTGTCTCCATGTCTTGGCTATTGTAAATGATGCTGCTGTGAACATGAGGATGTAGATATCTTTCTGAGTTAGTGCTCTCATTATCTTTAAATATATTCCCAGAAGTGGAATTGGTGGGTCATAAGGTCATTTTTTTAAAATATTTTGAGGATCCTCCGAAGTATTTTCCATAGTGACTGTACCAATTTACAATCCCACTAACAGTGTACAAGGGTTCCCTTTTCACCACATCCATGCCAGCATTTGTTATCTCTTATCTTTTTGATGATGGTCTAACAGGTGTAAGGTGATTATCATTGTGGTTTAAAATTGCATTTCCCTAATGACTGGAGATGTTGAGCATCTTTTCATGTATCTTTTGGCCTTTCAAATATCTTCTTTGGAGAAGTGTCTATTCAGGTCCTTTGCCCATTTTTAAAGTGGGTTACTTGTTTATTTATAACTTTTAAACTAGAGTTGTGAAGTATGTACCACTCTTACCATATTGCAGAATCTAACTATGACTATATATTTACCATTACCAGTGAGATTTATGCTACCTTTTTGTGTTTTTATGGTGTTAATTAGCATTCTTTTACTTCCACTCAGAGAACTCCCTTTAACATTTCTTGTAAAGCAGGCCCAGGGGTAATAAACTCCCTCAGCTTTTGTTTGCTCGGAAAAGTCTCTATCCCTCCTTCATTTCTGAAGGACAGCTTCACCAGGTATAGAATTCTTGGTTGACAATTATTTTCTTTCAATATTTTGAATATGTCATCCCATTCTCTCCTGGTCTGAAAGCTTTCTGTTGAGATATCTGCCAATAATCTTATGGAGATTCCCTTGTATATAATTTCTCTCTTTTCTCTTACTGCTCTTAAAAGTCTTTCATTGTCTTTGACTTATGAAAATTTAATTACAATACATCTCAGTGTAGCTCTAGTTGGCTTCAATCTATTTGGGATCTTTTGGGCCTCACTGATCTGGAGAGCCTGATGGATCTGGGTCCATTTCTCTTTCCAGATTTTGGAAGTTTTCAGCCATTATTGCTTTATACTTTCTGTCCCTTTTTCGATTTCCCATAATGTGAATATTGTTTCTTTTCATTGTGTCTCATAATTCCCATAGGCTTCCTTCACTATTTTTTTTTCATTCTTTTTTCTTTCTGCTCCTTTGGTTAATTTCCAATGTCCTGTCCTCCGTTTCTGATTCTTTCCTGTGCATGGTTGTGTCTACTTTTGAAACTCTCTATTGAATTCTTCAGTTCAGCTATTGTATTTTTCAACTCTAAGATACCTGTTTTTGTTTGTTTGTTTTGATGGCTGCTATTTCCTTGTCAAACTTCTAATTTTGTTCCTGTATTGTTTTCCTAATTTTGTTTTGTTGTCTGTCTGTGTTTTCTTATAGTTAAGAGGATTATTCTGAATTCTTTGACAGTTCATAGATTTCCATTTATCTAGGGTAAGTTATTGGAGCTTTATTAGCTTCCTTTGGTGTTGTCATATTTACCAGATTTTCCATGATCCTTGATTCCTTGCATTAGTATCTGTGCATTTAAGTAATGGGGTTACTCTTCATACTTTACAGGTTTGCTTTGACAGAGACAGTTTTTCACCAGTCAGCTCAGTTTTGGTTTATGGGTGTGTTTGCTGGTAAATGTCTTTGAGCAGGTGGGTTCTGCTATTCAGGTCTACTTTGGGTGAGACACCTTTTGAGCTTTGAGGATTGGGATTGGGGAGCATGCCACTGGCTGAGAACAGATGGATAGGACTGCTGGTTTGATCTCCTACCCAAGAGAGGCTATAGGATGGCCTCTGAAGTTGCCTGAATTCTCTGGTCAAGCTTACTAGATGGTCATGACTGGGTACTCTATTTAGTAATAGATGGGACTATGAATTAGCTTTCCTGTCCTGGCCTATACAACTTGTTGTTTAGGGGCCTGAATCAGACCTGAGTATGCACTGAATTCCCTGGGCAGATAAGACCACCTGTTTTGCTCTACACATAGGGAAAGCCATGGGCTGTGCTCTCTGTTCAAGTGCCACTGTGCATAGGACTATTGGATGGGCTCTGCAGCTTCTTGTGTGCTCTGGTTAGGTTCCCTGGTCAGGCAGGTTAAAAGCTGTCTTCAGTGATGAGCAGGGTAATAAATTAGATTTCCTGCCCAGGCTCAGCAGGAAAAACAATTCTAAAAACCTGTAAGCTCTGTTGTCTTAGTTCAAGCTGACCCACACCCCAAGTCCCCCAGCTGGACAGGGCCACTGGCTTTGCTTTGCAAACTATAGGCTCTGCCTGCCATTCTCTTGGCTTGAACACTGCTGGTCCACACAACTTTCAGGTGTTTTCATCAACCCTTCTGGTCAGACACAGCCAAAGACACAGTGAGTGGGGCTATGGCTAGATTATGTCTTGATTCATCAGATTCTCAAAGGTACACATAAAATCAGAAAATTATTTAGAACATCTCTGCATAAAATGCAGGGTTTTGTTTTTTTTCTTCAAGTGAAGGACAAACTTCAGTTTCTTATTCGTGCTTGGGGTCAGGACATGAAAACTTGAAAAATGGAAAAGGGGTTAAAGGAACCATAGATTATTAGAGAGCAAAGCTTAATTTAAAGACAATTAATGTGTTCATGTGGTTTTATTGCAATAACATTTCTCCACCTTCCTAGTATACCGATAGCTAAGAGTAATTGCTAAAGAAATCAGAAAGCCACTTTAAAAATACGTGTTCTAATATACATTTTCCATTTCACACTAAATTTAGTTATGATCACAATTAATAAGAAAATTTAACATCATCCTGGTGGTCAAAATGATTTCTCAATTTCCATGTAAGTTTATGTGTAGAATTTAAGGAAAGCAACTATAATGTCATTTCCTTTCCTGTGTATACTTAGAAACATGTCTTATTTTAATAAGGTTTGGGCTACATAATTGCACTTGGGTGTACTTTTATTAATCTTAAAATTAGAAAAGACAGATGATTATTTTCTCCTTTCACCAAAAGGGAAAATATATTAAATGTTAATATCTTGTTGTTACACTTTTTTCCCTGAAGATAAAGGGAAATAAAAAGAATGCAATAAGCACTGTGCATGTTCCTAGTAATCTTACCAGAATCTCCTCCTATATTAAACTATTCTTGTCTATCCTATTTAAACTATTTAAACTATTCTTCTGATATTCTTCACATATGACCAAGATGATCCTTTGCTAAGTTTAAGCATTATGGCAGCTACCAGCTTAGGAAGAGTAATAGAGCAGCTTTTTCCACATGTGTGAATCAGAAGCAAGAAACTCACCAATAATACAAATAGAATTTTTCATTAAGCAGCATGCCTGTTTATTACGGAGCAACAATAATAAATTTTTTGGATTTCAATTTAACATTGAAAACAAATCCCAATTCCCCCATCTCTTTGATGCAGCTGGCTGCACTGTGCATAATGTCTGGTATACAATGGCAGTGTCTATTGTTACAGAACTGGCTTATTTGTGCATTGAAAGCTTCATTCAAATTTGTATGGTTCAGAATGTTCAATGAAATACACAAATTGACTAGTTCAATATTTCTCAATTTGTCATAGTGATTTTTATGTGAATGCTTTCCTTATTTATGGCAACCATAATGCCATTTTTATTTCATAGGGAACAAGGCGACAAGTCCCGTGAAGTCTCACGGTCTAGTGCGAAAGGCAGGGCCCTAGGTCAAGCTCAAAGTCACTTTTAGGACCATGAGAACCACCTCAGACTAGATCTGGGCTTAGCAGCTATAGAAAAATAACCCACGGAAAGCCTTATTTTATTGTTTGCTGACAATGAAATGAAATATAATAAGGACATATTATAAAAAGGACTTTGTAAGTGAAAGGGAGTGATTGAGAAGATGCAAGGTGAGTGTTGGAAAAGATACTGAAACTTAAACAATGTTGGGGGGAAGGAGTCATTCATCCAGGGAGACCCCATGATTGAAAACATCAGCAGAAGCACAAACATACTCAGTTTGGAGCCCTGCAAATACATGTCTTCACATTGGACATTTTGAGTCGTTTTCTATTCCTAGGTATGTTTACTAAATTGTATGAATCTAGTAATTCCAATTATCCTTTGAATATCCATCCTAAAATGCATTTTACACCATTGAATTGCATTTGGTTTTGTTTTTAAGTTACAGAAAAGAAATCTTGAGTCAGTAAATATGGTTTGATCTCCAGGTCACTGAATCATGAAAGAAATAGATTCAAAAAGCTATTTTAAAATAAGGGAAAATGATAAAACCCTGGAAGAAAAAGTTGAACGTCACTATTCCTTAGGTGCTAATTAGAGACATGCTTAATTGCATGTTGTTCGTTTGAAGCTATTACCTCTTCATCACTTCACTGGTATGTAGAGGTCATTGGTCCTTTTCCAGCTGGTTACACATGATGCTGGGAAAACTAGACTCTTCTACTTGACACAGATACCTTACTATTTTAATTCCTAAGGTGATGTATTTCCAGTGTTAAATACAGACCAGAATAACAATTGCATTATAATTATCAAACCTTTGAGCAAGGCAAGTAAAGGACTGCCCAGAGTACTCTTTCTTTTTTTTTAAACATTTTTTCACTTCATTTTGTTCTCTGATTACATAACTATTACCCCTCCTTTTCTTTTGCAAAGTAAATTGCTTTCAGAAAGTTTTTAGTATAAATAATTAAGACCTTCAACAAAATACTGTGAAGTACTGTGAACCTCAATTTTCTGTCTGTAGGATGGGGTTATTAATACCCATGGGTCATTATGAGTGTTAGAGGAGATAACTACTTGTCGTGTATAAATCAGTTTATAAAGGCAATTTTGTTCCAGGGCATAATTCTCAGATGCTGATAATCGGATCTTTAAAGAAAAAAAAAAATCCCTCTTAAATTGGTTGTCATTTGTTAAACAAAGAATGGTATGTCTTCAGGTGACCAATCACCTCAATCATGGCTGTAAGGTGAATTGTAATGGTCCCAAACTAACTTATTCGGGTAAAATAAAATTCTACTCACTTGGAGGCTCAGTTTTATCTATTAGAAATTGGCTTGGTAAGATATCTGACTTCTAAAAGTTTCTTTTATCATTCATTCATGCAGGCATTTATGGATCCATATAAGAAATAATTTTTTTGGTATCCCCACGGAACAGAACTGGCTGGGTGTCACAGGTACCACCCTTCCCCATCTCCCAAGATTTCTATTCCCTGGTTGATCAAGCAACACTAATCTTGGTACTACTGTGAAAGGATTTTGCAGATGTAATTAAAGTCCCAAGTTAGTTGGCCTTAAAATATGGAGATGGTCTGGGTGGGCCTAACCTAGTCTCATGAGTCTCATTAAAAATAGGAACTTTCTGCACTGGTGGCAGAAGAGGAGGTCAGAGACTAAAACCTTGAGGGAGATTTGACTTGATGTTGCTGGCTTGAGGATGGAGGGGTCCACGCGTTTAGAAATACAAGTGATCTTTAGAAGGAGAGAGTAGCCTTTGTCCAACTGTCAACAAGGAAATGAGACCTCAGTCCCATAATCACAAGGAACTGGATCCTGACGACAACCTGAATAAACCTGAAAGTGACTTTTTCCCTGGAGCCTTATAGACACCTTGATTTCAGCCTGGTGAGATCATACATAGAGAACCCATTTGAGCCATGTTGCACTTCAGGAGTACAGAACAGAACTGTGAGCTAATAAATTTGTGTTGCTTTTTTATTTATTTTATTTTTATTTTTTTATTTTTTTTTGCGGTACGCGGGCCTCTCACTGTTGTGGCCTCTCCCGTTGTGGAGCACAGGCTCCGGACGCGCAGGCTCAGCGGCCATGGCTCACGGGCCCAGCCGCTCCGCGGCATGTGGGATCTTCCCGGACCGGGGCACGAACCCGTGTCCCCTGCATCGGCAGGTGGACTCTCAACCACTGCGCCACCAGGGAAGCCCCTGTGTTGCTTTTTTAAAACCACTACGTTCATGGAAATTGTTTCATAGCAACAGAAAAAGAAAGCAATCATTGATCTCCTTTCATACCGTGACACATCACATAAACTACTGAAAACGATGCAAGGGTTAAAGAGGCAAAAGTTAGAAATGGAAAACCAAAAGACATGTCAAGGTGAAATGACTGAGCGTTAAATAAGCAGCACATATAATAAGTGCTCTTAGTTCCAAGAAAGGTGTTTCACAGTGGGCTGGACTGTTTTGAGTTCTTCCTGGAGTAGGGGGGCACAAAAAGCATGGGAAGGTTTGGCAGGGCAGAACTTCTCTTATAGTTTCAAATAAATCTCTCTTTGATCCTATTTGTCTATCTTTAATTCAAGTTTTTGTCTAGTTGACATTCTATAATCCTGTGCTATGTCTGTTCTCCATGTTTCTTAGACAGCTTTCCTCACCTTTGCAAACAATAAAAACAAAGCCTCCAATCAGAGACTCCAGGGGTCAGTACCATTGTTCCATTGAGTTGAAAGGAAATAATCATAAGCCACTTATAAATCCAAGATTACTCCAATTCCATGCAGAGCCCTGAATGAGATAATATGTGCATATATGTAATCTCTATCCAGAGTACAAGAAAGCTTGACCAGAAGCCCTGAGTGTACACTTTTTAAATATAAATGCCTTAATCTGAACACTTATCAATGAATAACTAATCCTAGTAAGCACATCACCATGCTCATTTTCTAACTCCTTTGTGGTCAAATAATGAATACAGATGATACAGAAAATAGGCACCATGGCAAATTTGGACAAATAGAATTTAGAGGCAGTGAGAGAAAGCTTAGTCAAGCATAATGGGCACAAAACAAAAAATAAAAATCAGGACAAAAACCATCAAACATTCCCCAGAGGCTCAGAGGCTCATGATTTCATAAGAGTCTGCCTCTAGAGTCCTTTGGCTTAGTGCGACCTCCTCCTTTTCTAGCAATCACACTCCGACAGCTAAAAGATGTTTGGACTATAACACTCACTATTTACAGTAGCTATTGATGCTGCTAGAATACATACATACATACATAAATCAATAAATCAGTAAATAAATATGTAGAAGATAAAGAGTAAAGCCCTGGGTTCATCTTACTTCCCCAAGGTTGCAATCTAATTGTGTTTCCAGTGGGGAAATAGGCACACACACAGTCTCATAAAAAACATTTTTTTACATACAAAAAGTAAAGCCAACGTACTTTTTTTCTTGTACCATCTCTCCATTTAGACTGCTATTTGCTACTTATCATGCATGAATAGAAGAATGGATGGAATGAACAAAGCATGGATTTTTGTTGTTCCTGTCATGTAAAGTTACAGCAAATAAATTGCACAGAGGAAAGAATAAATGTAGAAATAACCTAAACCTTTTTATGTAGATGAAGTGAAAAAGTGACCTCCTTTAGAATTGCTTCTTTAGATTATAATAGCAATTTATGTTAAAAGTGACTATGACAAATCAGCCCATAATTTATTTTAAGAAGTCAAACTAGCAAGATCAAGTGTACTGGAGGTGGTATTTCATCTTATCATATTAAAACAGTCTTCCCAAATGTAAAAGATAATCTCAACTGCTGTGTTCTGTAAGCAAGCAGAAAATTATGTAAATCTGATTTCCTTACTATGCATTTGCTATCTCTTTAAAGCTTACTAAATCATATCCAGATTTGTAAACACAAAAGCACTGGATCCAAGATACATTTGCTTTTCAAACACTCAGAATGAAAAAAGGTATTTTGCAAGGTGTAATTGAAAAATTCCTATCTGTTTTCAAAAGCTAACAAATCAACGGTTGTGTGAGATTAAAAAAAAATACAAAACATCACCTCTTAACTTGTTATGGGCTTAATTGCTTCCTCATAATGGACTGTGACAATGTGATTGCAATAAGAATAGCACCTGCCTTGAAAATCACTTATCAAAGAGATGCCAGGGAGGCGCAGGAAACCCACACAGCAGCCATGTTGAAGTTCTTCATCTACTCCTTAGTTTGCTCCACTTCTTACCCATCTCTTTTAAGCCTATTTAGACTCATTGCCTGAATAACTGGTGTTTATTCTGTTAGCTCACTTAAAAATGTCTGCACCTGTATGAGACAGGACTTCTAAGTCCGAGACTTCTAAGACATAGAGGCACATGCAAGTAGGTGGGTATTTATCTGAGCCCAAACTCAGAGATTGTCTTCCTTACAGACACAGAAGCCCCCTGCATATGGTCAATCTGCTCTCCTGTGTGAGAGAAGACAAAGCCTGTGAGCCAGATTACACAAACATCTCGAGTCAATAACCATGCCGAAAGGGTGGATTATCCTCATTCTTCCTTTGATATGAAGAAGAAAATTCTTTGATATTAAGGTTAATTGGTTAAGTTCATTTCTATTATGGATTTCCATTTGTTTGCATTAACGTAGCTTAATCTTTTCATATATATACATCTAATGCTATGCATTCTTTCACCAATAATTTATTTTGTATTTAGAGCAAGAGAGGAAATCCTTTAATTTTTCTATGAGGAGTTGACCAAGGACAATAAATCAATAGATTAAAAGATATTTAACTTACTACTAGCTATGTTTCAGTTAATAGAAATGTATTGTATTCCATGCACCTTTTAAAAATGAGAATAATAAAAACATACTCTGTTTCCAGTTCCTGGCATACAGGAGGTAGTTAAATGTTTGTTAACCAAATGAGTAAGCAATAAATTCAGTAAACAAACAAACATACATTTTGGTTCTATGTTAATGAATCATGTCAATTGTAATAAGTTAATACTCCATCCTAACTCTAATACCCTAGAATTTTAAGTGATAGATTGATTCAATGACATAAAGAGAGTAAAGAAAGAATGTTCTGCACTTAGATATGGTATGAGCCATACAAAGAGAATGGCCAACAAAGACAGTAGGAGAAATAATAATGAGAGATGTGCTTAAAGGAAATTATGCAGCCAAACATAACACGTAGAGAAACTGACAACACCTCCCCGCCCCACCCCCAAACCCCTCATACGTACCAATTCAGAGACACACATAGACACTTATTGAAAGGGCAAAGGGATACTGAGAAATATTATTATGGGTGGAGAGGGAGACAGCCCCAGCATGTGTGTTTATAGGATAATGCTCCAAAAATATTGCAAGTTCCCTCTTGTATCTTCACAGCTGAAGATATGAATGGCAACATCAGCATTTGGTGCTTGCCCTTCTGGCTAGATGACATTAAGCTGGGTGAATGCTTAGCCTGTGGGCTGAAGGTTTTCACACCTGCTGTAAAGGCAGTCTGTGTTCAGTCACATCGTAAATAGCACACATGCAGAACAGTGTTCAAACCAAAGCTTCACAAAAATAAGACTTGCCTTTATCCATAAAACTGCTGTAATGGTGAGGCACCGAGTATAAGCTCTAATAATTTCAAATGCTGAGGACATATCGTCAGTGTATCCGTGAAATACACAGCTAAAGAGAAGGAATAATTTGCATATTTGGGTATCTCTGGGATCTGGGACAGAACAAAATAATAAGTAGGCCTACTGTGTTTAAATATTGTTCTAAAAACTTTACATATATAAAAGTATTTAATCCTCACAACAGTCTATATTATTTTCTGCATTTTATATATAGGGAAGACTGATACACATAAGCATTGGCAATCTGTTTTAACCCAGTCTGTGTGACTTTAAGATCTTTGCTCTTCACCATTTTACTATGCTGCCCCTCAAAGATATAAGCACAAAATATAAAGGTTAAAACAATTTAGAATAAGATCTGCCATTAAAAACAAACAAACAAAGCAGCCTTTGGAGTTTCTCTAAGAAAGAAAAGGATACTTTAAAAATCGTTACCACCTACAGGTAATAAAGCCTTTTTAAGACTTCTCTTTTACAAACCAGTATGAAGTAAGAAGAAACCTTGGCATGATCAACATATAACTTTTTGGTTCTATTATTCAGAGGTAACATCTGGGTAATTTTAGAATTTTTTTCATAAACCACATTGACTAGAACTGCTGATACTGGCAAACATAGCCATGTTATTGTCAATGAACTTAGATTCAGTGAACAATCTATTTCTAAAGAAGGAACAAACTACCACCCAATATTTAAATAAATTATTTTACAAGTCAGGAATATACGTCACTATGTACTATAGCAGTTTTTATTATTTTTAAGGTAAAATTAAGACCAAAAAAAGGGCTAAAAGACATGTAAATTCTAACTTGCATTTCATTTTTAATTCAAATGCTCGGTGGATTGCACAATGAAATCCTTATCAGTGAAAGTTGGGCTGAGTAAAACTTCTTCTTGTTAGTAGCTTGAGCCAAATCACCTAGAGCCCATGGCCTCTGAGGCAATCTGTGTAGAAAGCCATCCATCTGAGACTTTCTCCATCTGTTAGGTCCACTGTACAGTGCATACCATTTTGCTCTTGCCCTGGGAGCTCTCTAGCCATTCCTAGACCCATCCATACCCCATTATCCTGCAGTCAGACAAACGACAGCAATTATAACATCTTGGTAGGGATGACATACTATGGCATGGTTGAGAAGGCCCTTCCATTTAAAAAAACACTGTTTTGTAGTGCTTAAAACTTTCCAAAGATATTCTTCACATGGAAACTTTGTGTTTTCTTTCAGCTCAAAGTGAATCTGTAAGAGAAATATTTAAGAGACCTGTTTTGTTTTAAAGTGAAAAGATCCTTGTGGGTTACCCTTACTTATTTATGAAGGATTCACTGGGAGGGTAATTTACACTTATTATTCAACAAAGTGTGTTGTGGCCTATAAGGTTCAAGGCCCTTTGCCAGCCTCAGTCTTGGTCTCTCTTCTCGGAATACTAATTTCCTGGAAGGACAGGTAAAGCAAAGGCACAAGTAAATGTTACAGAAGTGCCAAGTCCCACCTCTCCTAAGACTGCAGGGTCACCGTTCATGACCAGTACTGCAGTATCAAAAGGAGACAATGTCCTTCTGTTCCACTTGGGCAACTCATTTCTGAACAATGAAATTGTTCCATCAGCCTTTGGCCTCTGTGGCTTCTGATTCCTGGTTTGAAGACACTTTTCATCTCTGCTTTGACTCTTTGGTCTCATTTGGATCTCAGCTCCTTTCCTGACTTGGCTCCTTCTCCTGGGTTTTGCCCTAATGCATCCTTCTTCTGCAGCTCTCTGCTTTTTTATTTTGGGACTCAACTGGGTGACTGGGAGATGTATTGTGCCTTTTTTCTTGTTTTTATTTAAAATGAAATTTCATGTTTTAGATTCTTTCCAATGGAATTGAAATTTCTTATACTTAAAGTAGTCATACCATATTTTCACTCTAAAACTCTTAGATTATCCAGATGTGCCAAAGTTTACAGCACAGAGTTGCTTATAAACCATCCAAATTTTAGCTTGGTAATGCAGAAAGTGTATAATTCACACATTTCAACTAAATTTTCATAAGTGGTGTGTCATAGCTTTTTACAGCTGTGAGCCTTCATATAAGAATAAAAATAGGATCAATTATTTTTTGTAATCAGGCAATAGGTACATATTCCCTGGCATTGTTTAGATGTACTCAAAACCCCCCAAAACTGATTTTAAAGCAAATAAAATTGTCTCTGAAAATATGATGCAGCTATAAATCATGAATCCAGTTTATATAATGTTAAAATACACAAAAATACAGTTTGAATAAAGTAAAAAATGGTTGTAAGCTTCCAATTTTTCTAGTGAAACATGAACTAATGGAAGAAGAGGAGATGAAAAATGACTATCCAAGATCCTACTACAGAACGTTGGTGATCAAGCCTCCTCATTGCTTCCAATATTTTATCCACTGACTATAGAATGCCAGCTCTAAAACCAGGCTTGTAGTTAGCTTGTCTGATTAGAAAACTCTCTTTTAAATCTTTCAAAGTTTTCTTCAAGTTGAAATCAAATCAAGCATTCTTTTTATCTAAATGGACTCATATTATACCATATAAGAAATAATTTTAGAGCTAAAGGCTAATTTGTAGCCCCAAAAACAGAGTTAATCATTTTGAATTATACTCAAAAAAAAAAAAATAATAATAAAACAGCCTATAGAAATTCCATACTTCTATTTTGGAGGTATTTTATCTGAAGGGAAGAGGATCAATATTTCTTCTGTTTCATTCATTCACCCATTTGTCCAATTAATCACTCATTCATTCATTCATCCATTCATTCAACATTTATTAAATACCTACTATTACTCCAGTACTACTTAAGCACTAGGGATACAGCAGTAAACAAACAAGTTTCTTGCTAGAAGGGAACATACATGTGGGCAGGAAAAGGGAGAACAATCAGTCAAATGTCAGGTGGTGGTGATGGGTTTTAAGAATAGGGTAAAGGTGGGCTTCCCTGGTGGTGCAGTGGTTGGGAGTCTGCCTGCCGATGCAGGGGATGCAGGTTCGTGCCCCGGGCCGGGAGTGGCTGGGCCCGTGAGCCATAGCCGCTTGAGCCTGCGCGTCCGGAGCCTGTGCTCCGCAACGGGAGAGGCCACAGCGGTGAGGCCCGCGTACCGCAAAAAAAAAAAAAGAGAATAGGATAAGGGAATAGAAAGTGAATGGGAGGGATGGGTGCTATTTTTTGTATGATCAGAAATTTGGAGATTTTTGACTAGAAATTTGAATAAAGTAACAACATGAGCCATAAAAAGATTTGAGAAAACTGTATTAAACAGAGGGACCAATTAGCACTAATGCCCCAAGGCAGGAGCATGCTTGGTGTGTTTAAAAAACAGCAATAAATCAGAATGGCTGGAGTACAATAGGAGAGGCCGGTGAGAGAGTGTTTATGAGAGTTAAGGGTATAGAAGTGGGGACAATATTATACAGGCCACAGTGGGAACTTTGAATTTTATTTTTAGTGAGACAGGAAGCTATTGGATGGTTTTGAGCAGAGGAGGACAAGTTTTAAATATATCACTCAGGCTCTTTGTGGTAGAGAGTAGATTAAGATGAGGAATTGTGGGAAGTAGGCAGATGAATTAGGAGTCCATAGCAATAGTCCAAGTGAAACATGTTTTAGCAGTTGCCTTTAAAAATTCTTCAAAGTGGACACCAATCACTGTGCTTCACATTGCCTTAAAACTTCCCTGTGTAATAAAGAAGTATGTGCGTCTGAAACAGAGAGATTGTCTTTCTCTGCAAGCTTAAAGGTTTGTTATTACTGGTAATAAGCATGGCAGGTATCTATATTCCAAAACAGCTTCATAAGCAGATGGAAATAATTGAAAATATATTTTAGTAAAAAAATATTTTGTAGTGAAATACATTTTAAAAATAATGAGGTCATATTGAGGTTGAATCAGTAATGAGACAATAAATTAGAAATAAGTGCTGTTTCAATGGCTGGTCAAAGTGTATTTATGTATATTCTTAACTATATGTTCATTCATAAAGCTTTAAACACAAACTGTAATAGCAGTCCTACAAACATTGTAGGTATATGACGTTGTAAATATATGGCTCGGAGAAACAAAATTATTTTTTAAGAATATGAAATATATTTACTTGTATAAAGTTAATCAGTAAAATTAATGAAAAAATCCTAACATTTCATTTCCATGAAATGCTTAGAGTAGGCAAATATATAGAGACAGAAAGATGAGGTGATTGCTTAGGGCTGAGAGGGATGAGAGGTATGTGTGGGGATGATAGCTAGAGGCTACAGGATTTCTCTTTCATGAGTGCTAAAAGTGTTCTAAAATTGATTGTGGTGATGGGTGCATAACTCTGTGAATGCATATACAGTTGATTCTTGCCCAACACGGGTTTGAATTGCACGAGTCCACTATACACAGATTTTTTTCAGTCAGTACTGTAGCACTACATGATATGCGGTTGGTTGAATCTGTGGATGCGGAACCAGGGATTCAAAGGGCCAACTATAAAGTTATATACGAATTCTCAGTTGGGCAGGGGGTTGGCCACCCTAATCCCTGCATTGTTCAAGGGCCAACCGTATTAAAAACAATAAAATGGTACACTTTCAATAGGTTAATTGTATGGTGTGAATTATATCTTAATAAAGCTGTTACCCAAAAGATAGTGATAAAACTGATGGATGCAGTCTCATCTATATAAAGCAATGGTCACATAATTCATGTTTTATTTTACATAATTTGTGTTAATTGTGAAAAGCTAACATATCAGTGAGCCAAGAAATTAAAGTGATTCTATGCTAAATTTCTTGAGAATGTTTACAAACTTTCTGTGCACTTTGTATTTGTGAATGGGTATGTTCATCTATGTATTTTATATTATCTCTGGGAAAATTGGGGAGAAGGGGAGGTCAGATTGAACATGAATTCTTTGGAAAGGAAAAAGTATCACTAATCATTAGTTGACTATCATCTATTGTTAATTAACTGCCCCAAGAAAATTAAGTGTCTGAGTTTGTGTTTGTCTTAGATATGTCTCGAAGAGTTATTTGAAGTATCCTTAGGGCTCATGGTAAATTTCTGGCAAGGAGTGCTCTCCAAGACAGGCATTGAGAAAGAATGACTTTCTTTAAGTTAAGAAAGATGATCTATAATGAACACATACTTTCTGAAGCAACACTGCCTTCCAGAGACTTCTTAAGAATTCTCATTATTAGTAATAAACTTTTATCTGGAGATACTTTCTCACAGGGGCTGCATGCTCTGATGGACATGGTTCTTATACCTACTTCTATTACCAATAGCTGTCAATCCATGGTTCAAAACAGCTACCTACCAAATTACAGTATTTGTTGAGAGTTTTAATAGTAATAGGATCCATCCATGTAGGTTGTCTGGATAGATTTGAGGATGCACAAATATTATTTATGAGCCCTTAGTCAAAGACTGCTGAGCGTGGTGGTGTACAAATGACAAAATAACAGGTGTTCTGATATCTGGGGTTATGCTTACATTTTGCACCAAGAATTAATGGATCTTATGCAGAGGTACTTAGAACTGCTTCTTGTGAAAAGTACATCTGTACTTACATCCAAACTCCTATAATATTTCCCTATCATGAAGCATTTCTATCAGATTAAAATGATACTTCAAATGTGATGAATCCTAGCACCATTTTCTTTGTGGTGCTGAAAAATTACCCTGCATAATAAACTCTCTAAACAAACATAATTGCTTTCTCATCCCACTGAAAAGAAGGATAAGAACTACTTTCAGGGAAATAAATTAAAGGGTTTGTTGTTGTTGTTTTGTTTTGTTTTAGGTTGAAAGAGTACCTGGGCACAATAGTATTTTGTACTGGTTTGGAGCACCAGACAAAAGAAACGGCCCTGGATTAGGGCGCTGTGATGAACTGGTCTCAATCTAAGCTCATAATTCAATGAGGTTGTCAGTGAAGCCTAGACATCTCATACAGACTGTCACAAGTGAAATGGGGCCAGGCACTCTTGAGAGAGCACCTAGTCCCACTGGATGCTATTATGGCTAGAACCTGAATGTGCTAATGTGGAAGATGGGCAAGTGTCCCTGGCCAGTGATGATGCAGTGGAAACCTGGACTGTTCTTTGTACGTGCACAAGAAGAGCAGGCTGTAGAGGCAGGAACACATGTGGACAGGTGCTTACTTACATGTCTGGCTAAAGTATATTTCTTTTTGTCCTGCCCTGACCAGGAAATAGCTAACTGTTCACTAAGCCTCAAATTCACACTAAAATTAAAGTTCCCCTACAGACTTTTCTGAGTGAACAAATCCCCAAATTCCATTTTCTGGAATCTTTACTCCCGATTTCATTTTCTGTCACTGTTGTTATTCTTCTCCAAACTACTTCAATTTTTAAAAATTTTTTATTTATTTTTATTTTTTAACATCTTTATTGGAGTATAATTGCTTTACAATTGTGTGTTAGTTTATGCTTTATAACAAAGTGAATCAGCTATACACATACACAAACTACTTCAGTTAATGATGTCTTTCAAGCACTATATAGGGCTGTAATCGATTCTGAGAAGGGCTCTGTGTTTTAGAAGATGAACTCATTTTACGGAAGCAAAAATTGAGAAAGGTGAGTGGGAAAAGTAACTCTGGAGGAAGGAGCAAAAGTGTAAAGTATGACTACAATTTATTTGTTGGGTTTCTAGGCCTTGAATGGAATTTCACCATGTTACCTTTTCTCTCAATAAATTTTAAAATATACTGAAATACTTCCACCTAACATTGATGCCATATGTTTCCCTTACCATGCTTTATTAAAGGTCCTAAACAGGATGCTGGCTGAGAGATTCTTATTTTTTCTTGTATAGGCTTCCTTAGCACTTCTCTTCATTTCTTAGGAAAATTAGTGCTTCCTGCATTGTTTTATTATTAGTATCCATTTCTGTTCCCTGGTTTGTAAGCTTATTGAGAATAGGTGACATGTGTCATCTACCACTGTTTCACTTACAATACCTATCACCATGTCATGTACCAGTAGGTACTAAATATTTTTGAGTGACTAAAATAAGTGCCAAAATATATTGCACATTATTCTACAAGTAAATTAATACATTTTGTTAGTTAATAAACACAACAACTGATGATTTATTATGAAGTGAGAAATACTGAATTATCAGTAAATTCTCAGGAGCGTTACTGTCCAGGTGTAATTCTGCATTAATTGCTAACAATCAGAACGTGTGATAAAGCAGTAGTTGCTATTTGATGAATATGATTTATTTTGGTTAGAGATCTATCTCCAAAATATAATTTCTATTTATTTTCATCACATAAAAGTATAGCTGGTCTCTGATATATGAAAAAATATATACAATAATTTACATGTTGAGGTCACTTCTCATTACTTTTTTAAAATGAGGTTTTTAGAAGACTCATGGATAGATTTTATTCAGAAAAGGATACTAATAAATCCTTTAGATTCTTGCCATTTCAGTGTGGTTTGGGCACCAACAGCAATCAACATGACCTGGAATTTGCTAAAAAGGTAGATCAGACCTCACCCCAGACTACCAGATCAGAATGTGCATTTTAACAAGATTCCTGGGTGATTCAAAAGCACATTAAAGTTTGAGAGGCGCTACCTTAGGTCTTTATTTTTGTCATTGGAATTAGAAATGTCATATTTATAGAACTGCAAGAATCAAATCTTGTTGTGTCTGAATTTGATTGGCCCTATAACCTCAATCAGCTTAGCTGATGCAGGTGAGTGGCTTAGTAAGTTTTGAATATTAATGCTTCCATATGATCAGAATCATGGAAACATATTGGTCACCTATATTTTGAAATGGGATAAAGCAGTTAAAAGGTAGCATTTATAGGGTGCTTGCTGTGTGCAGAAATTTTGGTGAGGGTCTCCAGGTCATCACAAATGAATATGTTTCTTGGAAGACATGCTTCCAAGTACCTACAACTGAATATAGGACACATAGGTCCAAAATCATTATCATACAAGCGAGGCCAGAATATACTTTTCCCAGGCAAAATGCATGGTCCCGTCTGGGACTGTGGTCAACCACATGACCAATGTGCTGTGTGATTAACAATTACTCAGAAGTAAAGTGAGGATATCAACTATTTTGGAATTAGTGTGGCAGAGTACAGAAAAGAGTCAGGAATCTGAAGAACACAAAATCATATAAATTTGCACATATCCTGGTGTGGTAGATTGTATTATTGGCCCCAGTGCTTTAGTCCTCTCTGTATCTGTGCCCTTTGCCATGTAATTTTCAGGGCCTCCCACTGTGGGTAGCATGTACTTCCCTGCCTCCTGACTTTGGTTCAGCTATGAGACTTGCCCTAGTCAGTGACATGAGATAGAAATGACAATGTGCCAGTTCTGACCCTCGGCATCAGAAGAACTTAGTGAATTATGATGAGCACAAGTGCATGAACTGAGGCTGGGGAGATGAGCAGAGGTCAGAGCAATAGTAATAGAATTGGATTTTACTTTTAGTGATCATGGGTTTTTAAGGATTCCCATTCTGCTAGTAGCATAGCTGTCTGAATGCATGTTATTGTCTATATTAGATTTTTAGCTCCTTGAAGATGGGAATCTATATTATCTATCGTTGAATACTTCCATGGAAGCCCATGGTGGGTATTTGGTAAATATGCCAAGAGGTAACTGAAATGGTTACATGTGTTAATATGCTACCAAGAACACAAATATGGACAAGCATTTACAAAAAAAGAAAATCCAATCATAGGGGGAAAACCCTACAAAATTACAAAAGACTGTTTTATCCTGCCCATATCTTTTGTACTTTCTGATCCTTGAAGGTGGGAATCTAAATTATCCAACAATGAATATCCTCCATACTTAGCGCAAGGTTGATATTTGGTAAATATGTCAGATAGTAACCAAAATGGATACATGTAATTTATGTCAATGTTTTTTAAAATTGCTGATTATTACATCCTATAAAAGAAACTGAATCATTAAAAGTATAGGTGCTCATTTACCATGTTAGAAAACACATTTCCATGACTTACCTTGAAAAAAACACACTTCTACATAGATGCATTAGCAAACAGTAATTCCACTTGTTACATGAACATTCCAATATGAAGCATTTGAAAATACTTTAAATGTTTAAGATAACTTAAAAAAAAACCTCGATATTATATGCTTCCTTTTTTACCTTCTGTAAGCAACACAGGAAATATTTGCTGTTATTAAGTAATTAGACATTATAACCTCACATGGCACCATCCTAGCAACCTTTTAAAATTGCAGTGGCAGTAAGCCAGGGTAATGGAAATTAGTCATGGTTAGAAAAGCTTAAGCCAAAAAGGTGAGACACTTCGGAGACAACACCAGGAATCCCTCTACTGGTCATTGTTTTGGTAGACGGTTATGGCTGACTCCCACCTTTTGTCAGAAGCAGTTGAGGGTTACTTTGAACAGTCATCTTCCTACATGTTAAAGAGTCTGAGGTTTCAGGAAAAATCCTATGTTCCTTTTCTCCCTCTGTTCAGGACCCTACTGCGTTCAGGTTAATCCATGATCTCTACACTCTAAGGCTCAGCCCTCAGTGGGAGATAGGTGGAAAGTGGGCAGAACTGATGACTCCCACCATGAGTGGACATTTGTTTTCCTTGAACTTCCTGGTGGATCTAGGGGCAGGTGGATCTAGGTTGGCAATTTTACCTACTGTGTCCTTTCTTTTCAGTTATATAAATTCTTAGTTATTTATTTACGCATCCAATATTTACTGGATGTTTATTTACCCTTGAAATTCCTCTGTGAGCCTCTTCTCTACCAGGGAGGCTTCAATGACCACTCTACATCTCAATGATCCATTCCTTCCCACAGCTGTTCCAGCCTTTATTTCCTATATTACTTCTTTGACACTTAAAGAGGCATTGCCTTCAAATGCCTTCTGTCTTAAGTTAATATTAAAACCTTGCATTAGATCTACTTTTATTAACTATATATTATCTCCCCAATTAAAATGTTGCTGAGGGACAGAGACAGTTTCTCATCTGTCTTTGTGTGCCCACAGCACTTAGTACAAAATAGCCATCAAAGCATTTTTGTTGATCAACTGCATAAATGAATGAATGAGTGGCTTTGTGAGGATCATTCATTAATTCTTTCATTAAATTATATAGTGCTTGTTCTTGTGAAGCTCATATTATAATTGGGAAAAGTACACATCCTTGTATTTCTATCACTTGGAAATATTTCATCTAATTCTAACAGTTTTTTTAATAATTTGTGAGAAACATACATTAGCTTACTTTTTTTCTAATGGAGTTAGTAATATTCATTAGATGTTTACAGTTAATAGAAGATGGTAATCTACAGCCAACACTTGATTAACTGATGTATAGAGTTTCTAGATTTTTCATTTGCACCTTCAACTGTGTGGGAGGATAAAAATGAGTAGTTAATTTCAATTTCTGTTGTAAAGAATTGTTGTTGTACAATACACTACTTAATAATGAAGTGATCACTGAAGAAATCAAAGAGGAAATAAAAAAATACCTAGAAACAAATGACAGTGGAGACACAATGACCCAAAACGTATGGGATGCAGCAAAAGCAGTTCTAAGAGGGAAGTTTATAGCAATACAATCCTACCTTAAAAAACAGGAAACTTCTCAAATAAACAACTTAACCTTGCACCTAGAGCAATTAGAGAAAGAAGAACAAAACAAAAAAAAAACAAAGTTAGCAGAAGGAAAGAAATCATAAAGATCAGATCAGAAATAAATGAAAAAGAAATGAAGGAAACGATAGCAAAGATCAATAAAACTAAAAGCTCGTTCTTTGAGAAGATAAACAAAATTGATAAACCATTAGCCAGACTCATCAAGAAAAAAAGGGAGAAGACTCAAATCAATAGAATTAGAAATGAAAAAGCAGAAGTAACTACTGACACTGCAGAAATACAAAGGATCATGAGAAGTTACTAAAAACAACTCTATGCCAATAAAATGGACAACGTGGAAGAAATGAACAAATTCTTAGAAATGCACAACCTGCCGAGACTGAACCAGGAAGAAATAGAAAATATGAACAGACCAAACACAAGCACTGAAATTGAAACTGTGATTAAAAATCCTTCAACAAACAAAAGCCCAGGACCAGATGGCTTCACAGGCGAATTCTATCAAACATTTAGAGAAGAGATAACACCTATCCTTCTCAAACTCTTCCACAATATAGCAGAGGAAGGAACACTCCCAAACTCATACTACGAAGCCACCATCACCCTGATACCAAAACCAGACAAAGATGTCACAAAGAAAAAAACTACAGGCAAATATCACTGATGAACACAGATGCAAAAATCCTCAACAAAATACTAGCAAACGAATCCAGCAACACATTAAAAGGATCATACACTGTGATCAAGTGGAGTCTATTCCAGGAATGCAAGGATTCTTCAATATAAGCAAATCAATCAACGTGATACACCATATTAACAAATTGAAGGAGAAAAACCATATGATCATCTCAATAGATGCAGAGAAAGCTTTTGACAAAATTCAACACCCATTTATGATAAAAACCCTGCAGAAAGTAGGCATAGAGGGAACTTTCCTCAACATAATAAAGGCCATATATGACAAACCCACAGCCAACATCGCCCTCAATGGTGAAAAACTGAAACCATTTCCACTAAGATCAGGAACAAGACAAGGTTGCCCACTCTCACCACTATTATTCAACATAGTTTTGGAAGTTTTAGCCACAGCAATCAGAGAAGAAAAAGAAATAAAAGGTATCCAAACTGGAAAAGAAGAAGTAAAGCTGTCACTGTTTGCAGATGACATGATACTATACATAGAGAATCCTCAAGATGCTACCAGAAAACTACTAGAACTAATCAATGAATCTGGTAAAGTAGCAGGATACAAAATTAATGCACAGAAATCTCTTGCATTCCTATACACTAATGATGAAAAATCTGAAAGTGAAATTAAGAAAACACTCCCATTTACCATTGCAACAAAAAGAATAAAATATCTGGGGATAAACCTACCTAAGGAGAGAAAATACCTGTATGCAGAAAATTATTAGACACTGATGAAATAAATTAAAGATGATACAAATAGATGGAGAGATATACCATGTTCTTGGATTGGAAGAATCAACATTGTGAAAATGACTCTACTACCCAAAGCAATCTACAGATTCAATGCAATCCCTAGCAAAATACCACTGGCATTTTTCAAAGAACTAGAATAAAAAATTTTCACAATTTGTATGGATACACAAAAGACCCTGAATAGCCAAAGCAATCTTGAGAACGAAAAATGGAGCTAGAGGAATCAGACTCCATGACTTCAGACTATACTAAAAAGCTACAGTAATCAAGAAAGTATGGTACTGGCACAAAAACAGAAATATAGATCAATGGAACAGGATAGAAAGCCCAGAGATAAACCCACGCACATATGGTCACCTTATCTTTGATAAAGGAGGCAGGAATGTACAGTGGAGAAAGGACAGCCTCTTCAATAAATGGTGCTGGGAAAACTGGACAGGTACATGTAAAAGTATGAGATTAGATCACTCCCTAACACCATACACAAAAATAAGCTCAAAATGGATTAAAGACCTAAATGTAAGGCCAGACACTATCAAACTCTTAGAGGAAAACAAACGCAGAACACTCTATGACATAAATCACAGCAAGATCTTTTTTGACCCACCTCCTAGAGAAATGGAAATAAAAACAAAAATAAACAAATGGGACATAATGAAACTTAAAAGCTTTTGCACAACAAAGGAAACCATAAACAAGACCAAAAATACAAACCTCAGAGTGGGAGAAAATATTTGCAAATGAACCAACTGACAAAGGATTAATCTCCAAAATTTACAAGCAGCACATGCAGTTCAATAACAAACAACCCAATCCAAAAATGGGCAGAAGGGCAGAAGACCTAAATAGACATTTCTCCAAAGAAGATATACAGAATGCCAACAAACACATGAAAGAATGCTCAACATCATTAATCATTAGAGAAATGCAAATCAAAACTACAATGAGATATCATCTCACACCAGTCAGAATGGCCATCATCAAAAAATCTAGAAACAATAAATGCTGGAGAGGGTGTGGAGAAAAGGGAACACTCTTGCACTGTTGGTGGGAATGTAAATTGATACAGCCACTGTGGAGAACAGTATGGAGGTTCCTTAAAAAACTACAAATAGAACTACCATATGACCCAGCAATCCCACTACTGGGCATATACCCTGAGAAAACCAAAATTCAAAAAGAGTCATGTACCAAAATGTTCATTGCAGCTCTATTTACAATAGCCCGGAGATGGAAACAACCTAAGCGCCCATCATCGGATGAATGGATAAAGAAGATGTGGCACATATACACAATGGAATATTACTCAGCCTTAAAAAGAAATGAAATTGAGCTATTTGTAATGAGATGGATAGACCTAGAGTCTGTCATACAGAGTGAAGTAAGTCAGAAAGAGAGAAACAAATACCATATGCTAACACATATATATGGAATCTAAGAAAAAAAAATGGTCATGAAGTACCTTCGGGTAAGACGGGAATAAAGACACAGACCTACTAGAGCATGGACTTGAGGATATGGGGAGGGGGAAGGGTAAGCTGTGCCAAAGTGAGAGAGTGGCATGGACATATATACACTACCAAACGTAAAATAGATAGCTAGTGGGAAGCAGCTGCATAGCACAGGGAGATCAGCTAGATGGTTTGTGACCACCTAGAGGGGTGGGATAGGGATGGTGGGAGGGAGGGAGTTGCAAGAGGGAAGAGATATGGGAACATATGTATATGTATAACTGTTTCACTTTGTTATAAAGCAGAAACTAACACACCATTGTAAAGCTATTATACTCCAATAAAGATGTTTAAAAAAAGTGAATTGTTGTTGTAAAGCTGATAGATGAGAAGCCTAGCCCTATTGATTTATGGGACTCTTGAACATCACCTATGAACTTCATTTATGTATTTGATTCTTGAATCAATAATTATCAGTAACTTGAGAATTGTGTACTATATTTACAGAATCTCTCCAGCAGGTGTGGAATACCATCTTACTCTTTCTCTCATATCATTACTAAGTTTAATTATAGGAACCCCAGCTCCAAAAATCTACAGTTTTGAACTTTTTATATGTTTTCAGGATATGGAGATTGCTGTAATCAGAGAATGTGAGGACAAATTTCCTATCGTTTCCAGCCTTATTTTTCAAAGGTTCTGCTATACAATTTATTTAATAGTTGCAACTACTCAACTTTGCCACTAGAACACAAATGCATTCATAGACAATATGAAAATCAATGGGCATGCTTATGTTCCACTTAAACGTTATTTCCTAGCACTGAAACTTTAAGTTATGTAATTTTCAAGTGTCATGGGACTTTTGATTTTTAAAAAACATTTAAAAATCTAAAAACCACTTTTGGCTCAAGGGCCATATAAAAACTGGGCATGGGTAGCCTGGCTGCCTGTTTATTCCTTTACAGGTTGTCTGTGGCTACTTTTGTGCTGCTACTGCAGCAGAATTGAGTACTTGTAAGAGAGACCATAAGAACCACAAGCGAAAACTATTCACGATCTGGCCCTCCAAAGAAAGTTTGCCAATTCCTCATTTAGACAGTCATATATTTCCATCAAAAAGCAGTGAGCATTCAAATGATATGCTGTACATATACAACAAATAAATTACAACATAAAACACAGTTTTTGCCCAAAAGGCAGCAAACATCCTAACACAATAATATTTATGCACTCAAATAATATGTTTTGAGCAACTACTACGTGCTGAACACTATTCTAAGCATCAGAGATACTACAACCCAGGTAGGTAAATGGGCGGAATCTCTGCCTTCATGGAGTTTACATTTTTGGATGAGAACCACATAACACATAAACATGTACACATACAATGCATAAATGTAATGTATAGTCAAAAGTGATTTCCACAAATACTTCTGGCTTCTGAGAAAAATTGGAAATGATAGAAGCAGTACCAGCAATCCCCTTTTAGGGTTATCCAGGCTTGATGCTACCAGTCTGCCCATTTAAACTCTAATTGGGGTTAATGACTTATCATGAAGACAAGCTTAAACCTTGTCTTCTCAGAAACTACAATAAATCAAGGAGAAAATACAAACTTAAGTTTAAGACACAGCCTTCAGGCAACTTTTTTTTAACTGGCTTAAGCTATCAAAACTGTCTTAAAGCGAAGATTGTAGATTATGGGATGATATAATTAGAGAAATTTGGAATTCTCTATGGAAACCTAGAAACAAAAATCTCTAAATATTGTTGCACCTGAAGTTAGTTGAGGATTTATGTCCTTAGAGGAGGAGGTTGATGTACTATAAAAAACTGAATTAGAAATGATGACTGGACATAAGGTAAGTGATCTGCTTGGAGTCGAACACACTGACTCCTGAGTGTTCTGACTCTAGAAAAGTTCTCAAAGCAGGAAACTTCAATCTAAACTGAGGAGATCTGAGAGGAATTCAATTTATGATCCTGGGAAAAGAAGACCTAGGAAATTTATATGGCTTTAAATAAAAATAGAAAACCCCAATATGCTTATTCTTATGTTTCAGCAAGTAGTTGACTTCTTGATGGGAACCCGTGTGAGAGAAGTCCAGTGGGCAAGTCCAACGTTGCAGTCCTGGTTATGTGACCTACTGGACATTCCCAAGGATGTTTAGCAAAAGGTCTATCTGATGTGATTCTGTGGTGCAAAATCTGACACTGAATTTCCTAGCTTTCTGTTATAAGAATTGAAAAGGAATAAAAAAAAAAAAAAAAGGAAGAGACTATATCGTATCTTTATTTTCAAATTGTCCATCATATTTTTACATTATTAGATTACCCTTTGTAAGGAATTATCAAAATCACACTAAAATAAACACTGCTATTGTTTTAAAATAGTTAAGACAACTCAGAATATAAAGTTTGAATCATGTTACTATAAAGAGTTATAAGTATAGAAGACTTCATGTGTCCTTTAGCTCATCTATGACCACATTAGAAGATATTTTTCTCTTTACTAGAAGCCATGCTGAATCATTTGAGATGAACTCATTGGAAATCATTTTACAGAAAACTGTGAGGAAGAGGAAGTAGGAGGCGTTTCAAGTCAGTTGTGTATCAAATAGATTTCTATTTAGTTTGTTCTGAGACAGCCGTCTCTGGAAAACGGAGCTGGGGAGGTTTTGTGTTGTTTTAGAAGGAAAAAGCTACATTTTCTTAAATGTCATCAAATAGTGAACTGTTTCACAAAATCAGGAGGCAAGCCTCTACAAGGTGCTCATTATTTTGCGAAAGTAAAATGAATTATTTTTGACAAAATTGACTTTTAAGAATTGCACACAATATTATTGAGAAGGGGAAGTAATTCAAAATTGACATGTTTTACATGGATTATGTCTCTATGACCAACTTAAGTGACTACAAATTTAGTTGGCATACTTAGATTTTAATTAAAGATGACAATATTAGGCTGTTGTATGTTCATAATAGAATCTAGTTACTCGTATTCCTTTATGCTCTTAATGTAAACTTATAATTGAAATAGATCAGAATTGTGCATAAGTTGTAACTGTATAGCATGATAAGTTTTCACAAAGGAAATATAGCCATACAACATCATCCAGATCGAGAAGCAGTCCCGAAGCCACCCTTTTCCCCTTCTAGTAACTAAACAAATTCCTAAGAGTAATCACTATGTTGACTTCTAATTGTGGCAATGTTTTAACTTTAAATAAATGGAATTAAACAATATATACTCTTTTGTGTCTGACATTTTCATTCAATATTATGTTTGTAACATTCATTCATGATGTTGTGTGTAGTTGTAGTTCATTCATTCTTATTGTATAAGATTCCATCGTATAAATATATCACAACTTGTTTATCTGTTCTGCTGATGGACATTTGTGTTGTTTCTAGATTTGGGCTATTATGAATAACACAACTCTGCACATTCTTGTATATAACTTTTGGTGAACATATGTCTTCATTTCTGTATGTATCCCTAGAAGTGGAATTGCTAGGTCATAGGGTAGGAATATGTTCAGCTTGGTTGATATTGTCTAACAGTTTTCCCAAATGGCTGTGCCAATTTAAATTCTCATCCAAGTGTCTGAAAATGCAGTTTGATCCTATCCAACCATTGTACTTTTTTGTCTTTTTCATTTTGTTGGGTCTGGAGAGGTTTCAAATTGTGATTTTAATATGCATTTGCCTGATGACTAATGCCATGGAGTGTCTTTTCATACATTTATTGACTATTTGGATATGCTCTTTTGTGCCTATTCACATTTTTTTACCCATTTGCATGGTCTGCCTTAATCTTATTGTTTATAGGAATTTTTGATATATTCAAGATACAAGTCCTTTCTTGGATATGTGTATTACAAATACATTCTACGAAACTGTAGTTTGCCTTTTTACTTTTTCTGATTGTCTTGTGTCATATTGTTGAATAGAGACATTGTCACTTTTTAACATTATCTTCAGTTATTATTTTTCTTTTACTCCCTCACTACAGTAAAACACACTGTGTGTCTGAGTTTTATGAAGCCCCAAATAGGAAGATCTATTTAATCAACATCCTCAAACTTGGTCCATATTCCAAAATTCCATTTAGGAATTTTGTCCCAAAGGTATGGTTTAGAAAATCAGGCTATATAATATGTGTTTACCTTTTTAATCATCAAATTCATTTTGTCCTAGTGTTTTACTTTGAAATTAATTCATACTAAAGTTCATATTTAAAATAGGATATTTTTCTATTTTAAATATAAAGAAATGCTCAAAAGACTTGCAGATCATTGAAAATAAAAATTATGACATTTTATTGGCTTTCTGACTACGGATGTCTCATACTCAGTATTTCTATGCCAAAACTTCTTCATCTACTATATGTGATGTGACTCCTTGGAGCCTGTTATATTTTGCATTTTCCTCCTGACTAATATCCCTGTAGTGCCTGCTCCACCTCTATGTAATCTACCCTCTTCCCTGCTACCAGAAATATCTTTATAAATGTACATTGACATAAAACAATTCTCGGGTCAAAACATTGGGATAAAATTCAAGCCCCTTGGTCCAGCACATGAGATTGTAAATAATATGGTTGCCTCTTCTCCAGTCACCTGACTTTATTTGCAGTTCCTTGAAGAGTCAGGAGGTAGCACCCTTCTGCATTTAGAATTACTTTATCCCCATTTTTTCTGCCTGCCAGACTCTGACTCCTTTAAATCTCAGTTCCTATACATCTGAAAAGCCTTCCCTGACCTTCCTAAGCACAGTGAATTCCACTATCTGTGCTCCTCAAATGTTCTCACATAACCCATATTTATCTCCCTGTTTATACATTTTTCTCTCTAAGAAACTATGACACTTCAGGCAGAGACAAATGTCTTATTCATTTTTGTGTTCACAATGCCTAGAATGGGCCTAACAAAGTGTCCTGTATATGTTTATTGAGCAAGTAAATGAATTTACCATTGTTTCCTGTAAGTTTTTTTTTCTTTCCAAAATACTTCAAGAATACCAATAAAATTTTATCACAGAAATTGCATCTTCTACAATAAGGAATAATTAAAAGATAAAGAATAAAGGTATATATTTGCTATGGGGACTGGAAGAAGAAACTCCTGAATAAACTTGCATTTCTTGATACTTTCACAAGGCTGAACGATAACCCTATGGTAAAGAACAAAATGACCCAAGAGGAGAACAGTATAAACAACTTTTTCCTTTTGTCCACTTAGCCAAGAGAAACCTTGTTTATGGGTTGTCGAAAGGTTATTTAGAAATTTTAGTATCTGGTGCCTTTGGTCAGTGTTGAAAGACAAGTGCTGGAAGGATAAAAGTGAGGCTTAACAGAGCTTAGAAGAAAGAGATGGCTTGCAGTGCCTGCTGAGAAAAAAAAATAAAAAGCCATTATTCCTTGCGCCCTGTCAGATAAGGGAAGTTCTTGGTAAGAAGTGGCTGAGAGAGATTAGAGAAGATGATGTAATATTCCAGAAGCAGAAAACTCTGAAAGCAGGTGGTAAGGCAAAGTCTCCCAATGGATGCAGGGCAGCCTTACAGCAAATACAGTCTGACAAAAACACAAAGAAGGTTATGATGCTCCCCAACTTAGATGTTATTTATACAATTGGCTCCAACTGTACCGTAGTAAACATTCTGTTACATCATGAAGAGCTTTCTGGAATCTTTTTTTTTTGAGAATTTTTTTTTTTTAATTTAATTTAATTTTTTTACACAGCAGGTTCTTATTAGTTATCTATTTTATACAAATTAGTGTATACATGTCAATCTCAATCTCCCAGTTCATCCCACCACCACCGCCCCTGCTTTCCCCCCTTGGAATCTTTGATTAGAGTGACAACTGCACAATACAAGGGCGTAGGATAAAAATCTCTTCTCATTTTTTTCTCCGTTCAAGAGGCTTATAATATGGTTTGATGGTATGTCTTTGTCAAATTTATTTGAGTTGTGAAAGATTAATGTAAGATTGTCACAGAGATAGTCTGAAAGTATGATGCTCTCCTACTTAGTCTGTGTACAACTCACATGCAGGTGTCATGTTATAATCCATACACCCAGGCGATATAGCTGTTAGATACTTCATATAGTCAGCGGCTCTTCTCAACTCTACAAACTCTAACCTGACACAGCGGAATTCATATTCACTATTGCAGTATCAAGGCTGGGAGAGGTATGAGAAAGAGTTAATGCAAAAATTCAGTTGTCCATGTGGACATTTTATTGTTTCACAATATAAGCTAACCTGATTAGGAATTGCTAACGTCAATTAGTTTGACACTATTTACATTGACTAAAACTATATTCAGTGGTACTACATTTAAAGTTTTAAACAAGAATTATTATGGAAAAATAAAACAAAACTGCATTCAAGGCTTATTTGGATAGAAAGGTCACCTTACTGATGTTCAAATCTGAGCGTCGAAACCACATCTGAATCTCTTTAACTTGGAAAAATACATGTTTTTAATAACATCTTTATTGGAGTATAATTGCTTTACAATGTTGTGTTAGTTTCTGCTGTATAACAAAGTGAATCAGCTATACGTATACATATATCCCCATATCCCCTCCCTCTTGTGTCTCCCGCCCACCCCTCTAGGGGGTCACAAAGCACGGAGCTGATCGCCCTGTGCTATGTGGCTGCTTCCCACTAGCTATCTATTTTATGTTTGGTAGTGTATATAATGTCAATGCTACTCTCTCACTTCGTCCCAGCTTACCCTTCCCCCTCCCCATGTCCTCAAGTCCATTCTCTACATCTGCGTTTTTATTCCTGTCCTGCCCCTAGGTGCTTCAGAACAATTTTTGAGTTTTTTTAGATTCCATATATATGTGTTAGCATATGGCATTTGTTTTTCTCTGACTTCACTCTGTATGACAGACTCTGGTTCCATCCACCTCACTACAAATAACTGAGTTTTGTTTCCTTTTATGGCTGAGTAATATTCCATTGTATATATGTGCCACATCTTCTTTATCCATTCATCTGTTGATGGACACTTAGGTTGCTTCCATGTTCTGGTTATTGTAAATAGTGCTGTAATGAACATTGTGGTACATGACTCTTTTTGAATTATGGTTTGCTCAGGGTATATGCCCAGTAGTGGGATTGCTTGGTCATATGGTATTTCTAAAAAATACATGTTTTGAAAGAAAGTGTGTGGCTTCTTCACAGTCTTTGATGTGTTTTGAATCTTTAACCTGGTCTAATCTCCAGTGTATTGGACTTCAGAGAAAAGTTCACTTCTTATCTTCTCTTCACCAGACCAGGAATTCACCTTTCATTTCTTAGTCAATTACATCACTTGGGCACTTAGAAGATGCCCCTTCAACCCCAAGTACTTCAGAGCTCCCTCAAGTAGGTTAGATCTGCTTCTTCAAGATAGGACCTTTCATAGCAGAAGTTCTTAAATTGTTCTAGGACTGTTTTAACAAAAGTCTGAGTTTCTTTTCTTTAGCCAAGTCTACAGGGGAAAAAATGATCCCTGGAGAGAACCAGTGGAACCAAGAGGTGTCCAGTATGTACCACAGATTTCACAGTAGGTGGTACCACTACTCATTCTATAGCCTGACTACTTACTGATCTTGAGGCCAATACTATGCATATAGAATAGCCAGAGTTCTGTTGTTGTCCTTGAGAAGACTGTGTGAAAACTATGCTAATAGGTTTATAAAAGCAAGTATTTAAAGTTCCTTTGAAAAGGGATATTTTAAATCTGATTATGCCCATTAAAAATATTCAACAATCTTATTCTATATTCTAGCACGTAATCTTGAAAAAAAATTGAGTCCCAAGTGTGGTTTTATTTTTGAACATGTAATCTTCACTAGACTGTGAATTCTTTCAGGGCAGGGTCCATATCTTACATACCTTTACACCCACATCCTATCCCCCAGCATCAGTAGGGGCTCAAAATTATCAGCTGAATTGGATGAATAAATTGCATTCAAACATCATAAGGGAGTCTTCCATGATACCCTGAAAATAGTTGTAATTTTACTATGGGAAACAATACTAGTTCTGATACCTGACAAATTGTGCCAATTTATAGACCAACCCAATACACACACACACATTCACACACATAGACTCACGATTAGCATGAACCTTTTTTTTTTTATTTTGTCCTTTTAAGTATCTGTTTGGATGGCTAATACACCGTTAGATTTTCCTAGTGCAGAGATGCAAAGATAATCCTTAATGATGTCACTACACATGAAACTCTACAAAATATCTTTCTTTTTTTTTTTTTTTTTTACTTTAACAAGCTTTTTGGTTAAAGTAGCCATCTACATTGCTACAAGGTTTGAAAATAATTTGTCTTTTATAACTAAACTATTGAAGTTTCTCATTTAATGGTCCAGATACAGCAGGGGTTTCCACGGGGGCAAGATCAAAAAATTGTCCCTAGACATACTCAGAGTAGGAGAAAATACTTCGTGAAGACATGATTCATTGGGGAAAACATGGACTTGAGTAGGCACTAAATCCATGCCTCTGTCTCAAAGTTAAATAGGGTTCATACTGTCCTTTCAGTAGTGATTCTGAAGCCCATTTTGACTGACATGCCCCCATGCTTTTTTCCTGGCCATCAGATCACAATAACACTGCCTGCCATTTATCAAATTATGAAGTTTCAGAGAAATGAAGGTAGTTATCAATGAGAAAAATTGGCATCCAATCATTTAAAACAACTAAGAAAAGTGCATAAAAGGTAATTGCAGGGAATATACAACAGATAATAGTGCTAGTTCCAACAGTGTCACTTGTATTAACAACCTTTATAAAAATACCTATAGTAGATTTATTTCACTAGCATAAAGTCTTTTGACTTCCAAGAAGATGAAATAATACGTAGGTCATGAATACATAAGTTTTATTTCTATAACCAAAAGTATTTTACCACTTCAAGAAGTATTTATGAGACAAATTACTGGAATAGTACAGAATTAAATTTGGTTTTATATGGCATCTATCATACCCCAAGTATCTCAATAGCTTTTTGAAAGTACAGAAATGCAGTGACAATTGGAAGCTGAAGAAGCTGGTATACATTTAAGGGCAGATGATACAGGCTTGGATTCAGAGAGGTGCTTTATGGATTCAGAGAACAGGATATTCTCCTACTCATCGTTTACAAGTTCTGTGTCATCTTTATGTTTTACCTGAGCTGCAATCAAGGACATGCAGTGGGGCTTTAGTGCAATAACTCCCTTAATCATACAGTAAACTGTCCCTGGGTTGTGGGGACAGTGTTGCATGCAATATTAGATAGCTTTGGTTATAAGATTTGAATTCCTCAAATCTCTGGCCCTGTAACGATTAAGTCATGATAGTTGGCATAGAATATTCAGTGTAAAATGCCATTCAATATCCAGGATATAAATAAACTTACATTTAATTTCATGGGAAGACGGTAGTGACTAGACCAAGTTTTTATGTCAGGATGGTCAAGAAACGGAAAAATCGGAGACAAATTGGCTTTTCATGTGGTGGAATTACAACTTATACAAGGCTGGAGAAAGATCTGAAATAACACCAGCACCTTTTTCAATATTACATGGGGAAAAGTAATATAAACAAGTGCTATTGCCCCTCCTGATATTTTATGCGGCAGAACTGTTTGTAACTGGAAAGTATTGTTCACGTCAGAGAGAAATTCCCAGGGTAGTGAAGAGCTAATAAGTATTAGCATGAAATCTGGAATTGTTCTGAGCAGATTGTTCACTGATGGGGGGCATTACTAAATGGAAAAAGCCCTACACTCAGCAGTGCAAAGGTTAGAAATCAGAATTGTACACAAAAGAAATAACCTCTGCTCTTTCCCTTTACTCTAAAATAAGCCCCAATTATGCTGCAAATGTTAGTTTCACATTTACCCACAAAAACTGGTGGCTGACTGCCCCACTATTTTACTTTTTTCCCCTTCTCTTCAGCCTTAATTCATGAGTTTGCTTTCTTATTTTTGAACTTAAATCTTATTCCATAGACTTGATTTCTCCATTTCTCAAGGACATTTATAGTCTTAATTTATTCTTGACAACTCTTAAGCAACTCTTTCTCTATCAGTATCAAATGACAGTTTAAATTACACATAATTTTCACTAACTTTAAGCATTCCTGTGCATTTTTGTGTTTAAGAAATTCTTACTAAAGAGGATTTCCTGCTTTCCTTTTCTTTAGAGCTTATGATGCTACGGCTATTGTCAGTAATTCTGGATCGAACTTTTTTTTTTTTTCTGTTTGATTCAACTTCTTGTCCCATTATTTTATGGGAAGTCTTTGACATCTATAATATCTTCCACATTGATAATTTCAAGGCATTATTTCTACTCTCTGACATTTTCTCATCTTCTGACATTCAATCACATCCCTTCTTTGAAACACTTTTTTTTTTTTTTTTTCTTGCGGTACGCAGGCCTCTCACTGTTGTGGCCTCTCCCGTTGCAGAGCACAGGCTTAGGACGCACAGGCTCAGTGGCCATGGCTCACGGGCTTAGCCACTCCGCGGCATGTGTGATCTTCCCGGACCGGGGCACAAATCCGTGTCCCTTGCATTGGCAGGCGGACTCTCAATCACTGCGCCACCAGGGAAGCTCTGAAACACTTTTTAATTTTTTTTTTTTTTTTGACATGGGTCCTTTACCATTTACCCAAATATCCAGCTTTCCCTGTGAAGTTTCTTTTATTTACCTTCCACTCCTACAATGTGGGTCCTAAAACTCTGAGTTGGGTAGAAATTACTCAAGAGGAGCATAGGAAGAAAAGAGCATTAACATTTGTGACCAGAAGACCTAGCTTCAGGTTTTGGCTCTGCCACTTACAGTGTAAGCTTGGATAAATCACTCCTCTCTATTGTCTTGTCTAGAAAATGAAGGTATTCATACCATCTGCCCTTCCTATACCACAGAGTGAAGTGGAGGATCAAATGTGGTAACAAATGCAAAGAGGCTTTGTAAATTACTGCAGTGGACACTGGATGTGTCATCTTGCTCAGTATCCTTTCTTAGGACACCGTCCCTTCCCTTTTGAAACTTGTGGTTTGGGTGGGGATGGCTCTAGCCTCCTTCAGCCCTACCCTGGGGGGGAGGCATGCTTCCAGGTTTGGCCAATCAGATCCATGTCAATTGCTTTAGGGATAGGCACAGCTGCAAGTGAGGCAGTAAGACTGTCTGCCAGAAACTTAAATATCAAATAATAGTTGGGAGTCATTTTTTGAGTGAACCCAATGATGGCATTCTGAAGAAGCTATCCATTATTTTCTATGATGTAGATTCCAAGAACTGATTTCCATCCTATTGCAAAGACAAGTTTTTTCAATATTTCCTACAAGTCTAAGAGGAACCCAGTATTCAACCCAAAGAATCAACAGTGCTGAGGTTGAGAAACCTTGCCCTAGAGCCTAGTATATAGTGCTTGATACATACTACATTCATTCTTTCACTCCTCTCTCAGTATTAATTGAACAACTGAATGACTGAATCAATGAATGTAGGTGATCAAATAGAAATATAATGTCATTGACAGCTTTTTCAAGTTCATGCAGTTAACTTTTAGCAAAGATGGTACGTGAGTTAAGATCTTCTATCAGGCTGGTGCTTTTATTTACACTTTTGTGGTTACCTTTTTACATCTCTAAATTACAGTTCTTAACTTATAATTCATCACTGTCAAATCATAAATTTATTTTTTTATCCTCTTTCCATTTTCTGTGACTCATAAGCCCAAAGACATCAAATTCCAGGTTACAGTATATGTATGCTTCTCTGATAGATAATGAAGTATTTTGTGTTGCTCCACGGAAATTCCAGTTGGTTCAGAATTTCAAAATACAGATCTTCCTCGGCTTACAATGGGATTATGTCCTGGTAAACCCATCATAATCTGAAAACATTGTAAATTGAAAATGCATCCAATACACCTAACCTACAGAGAACATCATAGCTTAGCCTAACCTATTTTAAACATGCTCAGAACACTTACATTAGTCTACAGTTGGGCAGAATCATCTAACACAAAGCCTATTTTGTAATGAAATGTTGAATATCTCATGTAGTTTGTTGAATACAGTACCAAAAGTGAAAAACAGAATGGTTGTATGGCTACGGAATGGTTGTAAGTGTATTGGTGGTTTACCTTTGTGATTGTGTGGCTGACTGGGAGCTGTGGCTTTTGGTGCTGCTGCCCAACATCATGAGAGTGTGTGTACCCAGGAAAAACTCCTAATTCAAAATTTGAAGTATGGTTTCTACTGAGTGTGTATCCCTTTTGCATCATTGTAAAGTAAAAAAAAAAAAAAAATTAAGTCCAACCATTGTATAAATCGAGAATTGAATGTATGAAAAGAGTTCCCTTAGTTATAACGACTTTTTCAACAAAGACATGTACCTTTGTAATTCTCAGAAGATGAGATTAAAAAATAATCATGTAGGGCTTCCCTGGTGGCACAGTGGTTGAGAGTCCGCCTGCCGATGCAGGGGACACGGGTTCGTGCCCCGGTAGGGGAAGATCCCACATGCTGCGGAGCAGCTGGGCCTGTGAGCCATGGCCGCTGAGCCTGTGCGTCCAAAGCCTGTGCTCTGCAACGGGAGAGGCCACAGCAGTGAGAGGCCCGCGTACCGCAAAAAAAAAAAAAAAAAAAAAAAATCATGTAAAGCAATCTCATGAAAATTCAAAACTGGAGTCAAATTAGAAGACTTCTAAGATCTCTTTAAGATTTAGAAATATAGTTAAATACTTGCTCAAGTACACATAGAAAGATATATCTTGAGCGATTCTAAGAAAAGCACTGAAAAATCTGAGCCCAAAAGGGAATCATGGCTAGGTTTCAGTAAGGGTAATTTTAGTAGAGTGGAGGCTCTGACTGCCGGGTCCCTCTTTGTTCAGAGTGCAAGTAGAGAGCGTGTTGTCCAGCGTAATGAGGCACACAGAGATCTGCTCAGATGATGAGGGCCTTGACTATTTTGGAAGGTGGTTAATGTGTCTTAATCATTTATTCTTCCCCACAATGGCTGGCTCATGGCAAGTCTTCCTCACATATTTGTAGGATAGTTCCTAGGCCACTACTGCACAAAACTGTGGAAAGTTGAAAGGAATGAGACTTATCTATACAGAGGTAAAAATGGTGGTGACATGATCACTGGTGCTGCTTATAGTTGTGTGTCATATAAGAAATCTGTGGGATTTTGAGAGTTTCCTTTGCCTCTGAAACTCTTCTGTTCTGGGAAGCTCCTCTTATCTAGGTAAACCCAGATGGTTGGTCACTCTATCTTGCTTCCCCGATTGGTTTCTATTGGAAGCACTAATACCTTCCTCTGGTTTCTAAGAGTTCTTGCACCTTTTACTTCCTTCTCTCTCTCTTCATTTAGTCACTAGGTCCTGGGATTCTTTGTTCACAAGGCCTCACATCTACCTTTTCCCCTCCTTCCACTCTCTTGATCCAATTCCTCCTCCCTTCTCCTCACTACCTGGATGCCAAAACAATATTTGTAATGTACCACTCCATCACATCACTTCTTTGCTTAAGGGCTTTCCGTGATGCTTCACTGCCCAGAAGATAAAGCTAAGAACCAAAGACAGGAGCAGCCTCAGACTTCGATTTCCAATATTTGGTCTCAGTTTTTTTGTGACGTGAACTTTGCCACAGAAATAGGTCCACTCATGACACTCAAATCCACTTTTAATATTTTCAGTTATTCATCACATGTTTATAGTCGTATAAGCTCCAGGAACTAGGGAAAAGAGGAAACAAGAGAGACAGGAACTCTGTCCTTACATAGATTGTTGTCTAGCAGGTTTTTCTTATTGCAGACTTAGTGAGGGAATTCGCATTTTATACATGCATACTTGGACCTGACTTTATATATATTGTTTCCTTTAGTTCTCATAACAACTATGTGAAATAGGACCTCTTATTATTTTTCCTATTTAACAAGAAAGGTAACTAAGGCTTAAAGAAGCTACATCACTACTGAAAAATCACACATCACACACATACATATGTGTTTTATCTTAGATCTCTTTGCCTGCACACTCATGTCTTTTTCCGTGTACCAAATCACTACTCTGAGGAGCTCATTTATTCAATCCTAAATGACATGAGACTTGGCAAATCCAATTGGTCCATTAAGGTGCAGCTTAAGATGTGGCTGCTCTATAATGTCTTCCCTTAAAGTCAAATGGTCTCTAAACTCCCATAAAATCTCTGTACCAGTCTTTTGTCATTAGATTAAACATTGTCTTGCTTTAACCTCTTGTGTATTTGTGTCTCCCAAACCCAGACAGGTTATGGGCTCTTGAAGACTGGGATTGAGTTGTTTATTTTACAGTGGCCTCTATATGTCCACCATAGTAGTGCTCATATGTCATAGCAGGTTCTTATTAAATATGTATTTTTGATTGTCAAATTGCTTTGCTCTGTTCCACATAATTTCACTGAGATTGTCACTTTGCTGTCCAATTTTGATATGGTTTTAACCATACCAGTAAGCCATAAGTATCTTGGAAGTTGGGACTATATTAACTTTTGTGAGCCCAGCTCCTATCACAGGGTCTGGCACACCTGACACAGAATACACATTCCTTAAATGGATGAATGACTGAATTAGGGGCTTTGACTTCCTCATGGTAACACGGGATACATCTTCTAGGTCCTTCTCCAAATGTTAATCAAATATGACTTTGACATGGACTTATATTGGATCCAGGACTTCATCAATTTTACCTAAATGACTTTAACTTTTTCTTTAAAGGCTCTCATGCCTCAGTATCTCCCAGTTTCCATCAGTCTCATATGTCTCTGACAAAATTATCTCCCCTATGCCTCTTTGATCATGTCATCCCATTTCTCAAAGCTCTCACCTGACACACAAAACCAAACCAAGTTACATACTGCAAGTTTCAAGTTCTTTATCCATCCTGGTTATTTTTTTTCTTGTCTTGTTTATCTCTTTTCATTGCTTTAAGCATCTTCTTTCTTTAAGTAAAAATTAAATTCGCCCCCTTCCATCTTTTAGTTGATATTTTGATACTGTTCCAACTTGGGGATACCTTTTCTTTGAATTACAGCCATTCTTAACTTTAAAAGATCAGCTCTGAGATTTTCTCTTCCATAAAGTCTTTTCTGACCCTCCTCTAAGAAAAAAGAAAAAAAAGTCCCTCTTTAGATAACAAGTTAATTTCTCAAATTGTTCACTGAGATTAGAATGATCACATGCCTCAGTTTTCTTTTTTACTCTAATATAAAGATGCACGATGAAATTTTATAGCTCTAATTATGTCACTTTCCCACTCCATATCCTTCAAAACCTTTCTGCTGCCCATCAGATTGGGCTGGCATTTAAAGTCCCTGATGGGCTAGTCCTAATTTACTCTATATCGTACCTGCCATGCCACTATCCTGGCAAAGCTTTCTTACCTCTGTTTCTTTGCTCTTAATAAATCCTTCTCCCAGGAATTCTCCCCTTGCCCCATGTCTGCATGTCCAAATCCTGCCAATCCGACAACATACAAGCTAAATGCCAACACTTTAATGGGGCTTGCCCTAACTACCTCCAGCTAGAACCCCTACCTGAGCACTCAGACTGATTCCTTTGCACAGTTTATCACATTTTGCATTATATATGAATTACTTATGCATGTGTCTTTCCCTACATGCTCCCACGCCTAGTATTTCCATACTGTTCTCTTCATGTAGTAAGTTCCTCATCCTTTGGATATTTTAATCATCACTTGCTCAGAATCCTAAGAATAATCTGAACAGGACAAATATCAGTATTACTGTCATTCATAGCACTGTGTACTTGTTCATGGCACTTGTCACAGTTACAGTTTACTTTCATTTGTATGATTACTTCATTAACGTGTGTTTCTCCCTCTAGACCATAAAAGCAAGTCACCAGGTCTCTTTTGCCCCGTCAATGTATATATTTCGAACTAGGCACAGTATTTTGATTGTAGCAGTTATTTAATTAACATTAGGTGAATAAATGAATGAGTGATACATCTTTTATTTCAGGCTGAGGATGATGTTTCCTAGAAAGAATAATATATTAAAGTGATTTGTCAATTGAGCAATACCAACAATATTTCTGAGTTGGGAAGTGTCATTGAATGGACCAAGCACAAGCTCTGGAGCTAGACTGCTTCAGTTCTTTTAAATACTATCTGTGTGACCATGGGCTGCAAGGCCCAGGCTAAGGTAAGCCCAGGGTTAGGGCACAGAATTTATGTAGGTTCTTACTCACAGCTCAGAGAGTAAATACCACCCTAAATTTTGCTTCCTAGGCGCCTTATTTCCTTTAGCCCAGTCTCCTAGCCCTGAGGGGCAATTTCCTTAGCCTCTGTCAGCCCTGGTTTTCTCAATTATAAAATGAAGATTAAAAAAAATGCATCTATCCTATAAGGTTGTTTTGAATATTATATGAGATGGTAAGATAGTGTACCTGGTGTCTAGGGCTTCTCAATAGATACTAGCTTTATCACCCATTGACGCCAAGCCTATAGTAGACTTGAGGCAAAGGGCTTAGGGTAGGTTTGGATGGCATGACAAAGTAGGGAAAATGTTGAAGTTATCTGGAGGAAGAAGTCAGAAAGCACTTTAGGTAGTTGGAAGAAATATATAGACACCAGGCATATGAGAAAGAGGCGTAGAAAAATGCCAGAAACAGATTCATTTGCTTGCTGTGCAATTTGCCTGGGCCTGAACAATTTATACTAACAGTAAAAACAAGTGTTGGTGTTTTGGGTTTTGGCTTAATTCCAGTTGTATAATTTTTCAAAACTTATCCCACATCATTGCCATATAATTTTTTATTTTTTTTTGAGGCTGACTTGTATCTGAACCTGGAGTAAACCAATTCTGCCTTTCTCATGGATGATGAACTTTCCACTCAGGCCTTATTTGTCTTTATGATAGAAAACTGCTGCTTTATTTTCAATCATCAATTGGCGTTCACCCAATGTTATCTATTTACAATATAAAGGATAAAACATCTTAATATAAAAATTGTTCATTGCTGTTCTCAAAAAAGCTGTTCCAAGTCTTCGGCTAAATTAACAAAAATATCATATACAATTTTTTTTGCCAACCTATCATGTCACAAAGTTTTCTTTTTTTCCCCCAAATCATATGTTAGCCTAATGCATACTTTTTAAAAGTAAGAGAGATCACTTCTAAATGACTGTCCTTAAGATTTGCATAATTAGCTAAACTAAATTAACATCCTAAACTTGGTCGTGATTGCCAAATTTGAAGGTCTTCTTCCATTTTTGTTGAAGAAGTTTGAATTAATTATTCCCTTATAAAACTTGAATGCATAATCAGTTTCTAATTTGAATAAGCAAACTGGCCCAAAAAATTTTGCAAATTACTCTAATAAGTTCTCTTGGCATTTCCCACAGAAGGCTGAACAAATGTTGACAGAGGGACACACTGTTTGCTTATGTCTAATCTTTCCATCTGACTTATATAAATGTCACAAATGAATCTCAGACACATAGCCAATGTCAAATATCCATAAGGTGGATCAGGAAAGAGGCAATCTACATTTAGGACTGATTAGAGAAGATGGATTTTTAGCTTGAAAGAAACAGATTATTGGGGTGCAGAGGGTGGGAGAGCATAAAAGTGTGAAGGGAGCTTTGAAGGAGGGTATCGATTCAGAAATACATAAAGATATTGTTGAGAAAGTAGAGCCCATGCCATTTTCTCTCTAATGCCCTGTGATAGGCATTGTTATAAAGGCTATATGTAACTTTTCTCATTTAATCTTCATAGGCCCCTTAGCCTGTGAGAAATGGGATCTTAAAGAGGTCAAATAACAGCCTCAGTTGCCACAGTGGCAGAACAAATGGCAGAATGGGATTTGAACCCTTATTTGTCTCATTCCTGACTTTATGATTTTAAGCACCAAGTCATACAGAAACTATTAACCTGCATCTTTTTAACCTTTGTGTTGTAAAACAGTTAGCCTTATTAGAGTAGTAGATAACTGCATATAAAACCTTTAAATAAAATCTACTTATAAGTAAAATCAATGATGTAATCTAATGTACTGGGGTAGGGGAGATACTTAGCAGTATTAGACTGAAACACGTTAACTGTTTCTTAGGTAGGAATGGCCTAAATTTGTTGTTAGGAATTCCTTTTATCCTTCTTTCAGGATAGGACAACTCTTTTAAGATCAAGTAAAGATTTAATAGCTGGTATTTGGGAAATTCAACAGACCCTTCAGAAGAAGAGGCTTTCATGAAGTGTGCCAGTTAGAGAGCAATGGAGATGCAAAGAGGAAAATCAAGCACTAATAGGTGCTCTTAAGATAGTTCCCTTTTGTAGTGCAAAGCAGGCCTTAGAAAGCAGGGCCTTGCCCGGCAGGATGACTCCCTACCTGTCTGGTGACTGGGAACATCAGGCCCATCATAGAAGAAACTTCAAATGATTTTCTGTGGGAGTGTAGTGAGAGAGGCTTTTGTATTAAAAGCCAGAGATTATACTCGAATTACAGTTAGAGGAGACATTCAGCCATGATGAAAACAATAACCCAACAATTCTGTCATCAGAGAATTTGAGGAGCACTTTTCATCTCTTGGGTGCAGCTTATTTAAAAACAATCAATTAATTGATCAACAAAAGTTTTGGTACCCAATTTCATTTATCATTGTGAGTCTCAAAAGGAATAGTTCATTCATGATGACAAAATTGAGAAGATTTACAAAGATATGTGTACACATATCTGTTGTGTGTATGCACACATACGTGTGTGTGTTTACAGTAACATTAGATAAAATGTAAGTAGTATATGAGGAAATCAGAGGGGAAAGCCATGGTAAGAAAATAAGGTGAAGCTGGGTGTGTGCATGCTGTGAGGATTTGTGTAGTTCATTCATCCTTTTACTTAATACATAGTTATTGAGGGCCTCTTATGTACCTGACACTCTTCTAGTCACTGGGAAATTTGCAGTGAACAAAGAAGACAAAAATTTCTGCCCTCATGTAAATTACAGTGCAGGTTGGATGAGAGTTGGAAGGACGGATAAACATGATACCTCTGTAAATTATACACATTGTACATAAAAAGGTGACAAAAGCCATGGAACAAAATTAAGCAATGAAAAGGAGACTGGGAAATGCTGGGAGAGGGGCGTACCATTTTAAACAGAGTGCTATTTTAGTGTTTAGGGAGATATACTATATCCTTGTTCATCTCCTTCCAGGAACATGATAAGACTGCACTCCCCCACCCTGTTGAATTTTGACTGATCACGTCACCCACAATAAAATGTGAACAGAAATTGTGCATCATATTTGAACAGAAATCTTTTTGAAAAGTTCATGATTCATCAAGTTTTCTTCCTCCTACTCTGTCAATCACTGACTAGTTGGTACAGGTTCCTGAGTCCAGGGGTAAGAAGACAGGAAGCAGTGCCCTTTGTTAACGCTGATGGTCATGCAATGTGAGCAAGAAACAAACAGACAGATTTGATGGTTATTTGTTATGGCACTATTACTACCCATGTGAGAAGCATAGGTGGTCAGAGTCCATTTTAAATAGTTGCTAGAAACAGGCTGCCAAGTTGTTTCTCAGGCTACCAGCAGGCAATGTTAAGGGAGGGTGGGAGGGAGACACAAGAGAGAGAGGATGTGGGGATATATGTATACAAATAGCTGATTCACTTTGTTATACAGCAGAAACTAACACACCACTGTAAAGCAATTATACTCCAATAAAGATGTTAAAAAAAAAAAAAGATGGGGTTTAGCAGGGGTTCATAAACTACAGACCAAATCTGATCTGCCTCCTGTTTTGTAGGACCTTGGAGTTAAGAGTAATTTTGACATTTTAAGTAGTTTTAAAAAAAATCAAAAGATACATCCTATTGTGTGAACCATAAAAATTGTATAGAATTTGAATTTTAGTGCAGATAAATAAAATTTTATTGGGATATAGCCACACCCTTTTAATGTATTGTTTATGGCTGCTTTCCTGATACAACAGCAGAGTTGAGTAGTTGTGATAGGGTTGAGTAGTTGAGTTGAGATTGAAAATCCTAAAACATTACTGTGCCCTTTACAGAAAGTCTTTGCCACACCCTGTTTTAGAGCAGTCACATGGCTCATATTATTGCTCAGAAAATGTAGACTAATTGTTCCTGGGCATGAGACCTCTAATGTATGAAACTTTTTCTAAAGATTCTCTTATGGAAGAATTTGGGAAACACAGTTAACAAGTTCACTAGGAGAGTTTCTTATCTGCATCTCTTATTGTGGTAAAGTAAACTCATAGTTCATTAAAAGCAATTCTACATTGGGATGAAGCGATGCAACTACATATTTTGTACAAGGTTCTGTGCTAGACTCTTGCCTTAACCCTGAAGGAATTTATAATCTAATTAGAGAGAAAAGACCCAAAAGAATACTGAAGATAAATAGATGGAGGTACACTAGATGAATGGTAAAGCCAGGAATCCAAGGGAGAATTGATCGCTCAGAAGTGGGGCATGTCTTTATGGAGAAGGTCAGAGTTAGACTCATCTCTTTCCTGGGCTGCTGTTGTTTTTAAATCCCGGTTGGATTTTGAGACATCTGCAAAGGCTCTATGTAGTTAATAAAAGTAGATTAGAGTCAAGTTTTCATCCTCTGTAAACAGCTTGCTTATCTAGTCTCTGCATTAAAGAAATAAAACAAAATAAAACAGAATCTCAGGTCAAATTTGACCCAGTATTGTATCATCAACTCAGGTTGCAAAACTACCATATATTACTATTACTAGGCTACATATGACTAGTACCACATATTATTCTGACTGTGTTTAAGTATGCCTCACAATGATTCAGGAGTGTGGCAAATCTGTTGGATTAGGAAAGATTGCAATGGCTTTTTGTTGTCACTGGCAACATGGTAAGTTTAAAAGGGGAAGCAAAATGAACTAAAAATAAAGATAACTAAAGAGCATGCACCAAAGGAAAAGATTAAGAAAAAGATAAGGAGCAATGAATGATACCTAATCAAATTATAGCTTTATCCTCATTAGTGTCATCCCCATTTTGATTTAACTTTGCCAAGTTAACTAAACCAAAATATTTTAAAAAATCTGCCAGAAATGGAAAATGAAAACTAGAGGTTTTATTACAGAGTACAATAGCCTCCTAAGGATGCCTTCGTGTTGCAGCCTCAAGTCCATACGTAGATGTATATAAATAAAAGAACTTTCTCGGGCTTTCCTGGTGGTACAGTGGTTAAGAATCCACCTGCCAATGCAGGGAGCATGGGTTTGATCCCTGGTCTGGAAAGATCCCACATGCCGTGGAGCAACTAAGCCCATGTGCCTCAACTACTGAGCCTGTGCTCTAGAGCCTGCACGCTGCAACAAGAGAAGCCACCGCAATGAGAAGCCCACGCACCACAATGAAGAGTAGCCCCTGCTCACCACAACTGGAGAAAGCCTGCGTGCAGCAATGAAGACCCAACGCAGCCAAAAATAAATAAATAACTTAAAAAAAAAAAGAGCTTTCTACACAGTAGAGCACAGAAAATGAAGAGCACCTGTGAACCAATTCATCCTGGGAAAATACGCTTACCATAATTAAATAAAAACATGCTGCCTCAATCTTGTGTATACTGTTAACTAGACAGAGCAATTCACACTGCCAACTGCAAGGTCTTGGTGTTGAGGAAAGTCTACACGATGGAGTCTAATATAATAACCAACCGAAACCTGGCCCCTAATAGTTGAAACAACAAGAAAGGCAGAGGTATACAGTTCTGCAGGGGAGAACGGAGCTTGGCCATTTATTCACTCTTAAGAAAATCCATGTCAGTTACCATCAGATGACAATTAGGGATTCAAGACAAAGCACTTCAGATCCTTCTTTCATGTGGAAAGGACCATTCTGAGAATGTTTGGATGCCATTTCAGACTTTAGAATTTTTACCATTTATTTCATTAAAGATCTTAAATTCCTGCATCTCTTGCAATGTTACTGTAAATGTTGTACATATAATGGGGAAAAAAAGCTAAAAATTAAAGTTTGGATGAGAAGAGTAGCAATAAAAACAGTAAAGTATTTATTGATTTTTACTCTGTGCTAGTCACTACAATAGATACTGAAGAAATAGCATGAATAGGATAGTCTCTGACTTCATGGGACTTCCTTGTTGGCTACTGACACCATCTGAAAGTTATCTACTTAATTATTTCTGGAGCAGAATGGAGCAGAAAACTGGTCCCCAGTCTTTCTGCTCAACATTGAAGCAGTTAGGATCTGGGTACTGTATCTACCCCCAGTCTTCTACAACTCATTCTAACAACAAGTACACGTGCTGATTTACAGAAAAGGAGAGATAATCTTTTTGACAACAATGATGGTACTAGGGTTACAACCTTTTTTTTTTTTTTTTTTTTGCGGTACACGGGCCTCTCACTGTTGTGGCCTCTCCCATTGCGGAGCACAGGCTCCGGATGCGCAGGCTCAGCGGCCATGGCTCACGGGCCCAGCCGCTCCGCGGCATGTGGGATCTTCCCAGACCGGGGCACGAACCCGTGTCTCCTGCATTGGCAGGCGTACTCTCAACCACTGCGCCACCAGGGAAGCCCAAGGGTTACAACCTTTTTAAAACTTGAGATTCATAAAGCCATTAAGTTATATACAGGACTCAACTGTGTAGACTGCTCATACTCATTTCATTGCCAGTTTCTTCAAGTCCAGCTTTCTTACTCTGTGGGAATTGGGGAGGGAAAGCTGTATCAGTGGATAAGTAAACTGGGGTCATACAATAAAGAGAATTATGTGCTTAATGGAGACACATTGGAGGCCTCTGATCAGATTAATGGCATGATTACAGCTGTACTTTAGGCCAATTAAATGAGCACAGGGAACAGAACGGATTGGAGTAGAAAGAGGAATATAAGGAAATTATTCTTAGTTCAAGTGACAAATAATAGGTCCTTGAGTAAAAGTGTATATATAAAGGATATTAAGAAAATAATTATTATTATGACCCACTTTTACCAAATCGATATTAGAGATGAGCATTTTATGTGTTGTCTAATGGTTAATAGTAAAATCTCTGGAGATGGACAGATTTGTGTTCTACTCCCACCTCCTCCATTTCCTAGCTGTGTGACCACTTAAATTCTTTGAATCCCAACCTCTTCATGTGTAAAATGGTGATAATAATATGTAAGTAACAGGGGCATTGAACAGAAACATGATGATTTGTGTGAAACAGTTAATGGTGCCTGGCATAAAGGCTTTAGTGAAAGAAGTAGTAGTTGTAGGAATAGTACTACTAAAATGCTTATTCTTGCATGTAATCAATGTTCAGGACTTAAAGCATATGTTTACTATTTTCAGTTCATTGATTCAACAGATATCTCTTGACCACTGACTTTCTGCCAGGCCCACCCCGCTCTGGGCCCTGGGGATGCATTTAGTTAACAAAACACCTCCAAATTCCTGTCCTCTTGGAGCTTACGTTCCAGTGGGAGCAGATAGATTATAAAACATAAGTATTACAAGTAATTAAATTATACATAGAAAATGATATGTGTACTATGAAAAATATAGAGCATGATAAGTGACATGGCGAGTTCTGGAAAGTGTAGCCCGTCTACATGCTTGGTCAGAGGTGACCTCAGTGAGAGGGTGATAATTAAAGAAAGATTTGAAAGGAAAGCGGGAGAGTCATGTGACGTCTGGGGGAAGAATGTTGCAAGCAGAGGGAACATAAGCCTGTCTGGTGTGTAACAGGTTGGCAAGGAAGCCAATGTACATGGAGCAGAGCAAGCAAAGGGAATGGGATGAGAGAGCAGCTATGGAGATAACCATGTGGGGGGAACACACAGCAGCCCAGGGACCACGTTTCCACCAATGCTTACTGAGGCTGGAGGAGATGAGAGTCTAAATCCAGTCTGTGGAGTAAAGATTCAGACAACCTTTCACCCTGTCCAGATTGTCCAGCCTGCAGAGTAAACTGTGGGTTGCCCTTGAGCCAGCTCTTGCACAAACCCGGAAACCTCTTTCTTATAACTTTGACAGATTTTTATTTTATAGGTCATAGCCAGATTTAGTCCTTGTCCATTGTCAACATTTATGTGGTAATGCTACAAAACATGTATTCATACAATATTACTTATAAAATTAATAAATAAAAGGAAAATAAGATAAAATTGACCTATATCTTCTCAGATCATACATTTTGGCACAAAGCTTGAGACTGGATTTTTTCTTTAGGTTAGTCAGTCAGTTAAATTTAGAACTAAAATTATATGAATGAATCCTGAAGCTGTGTTGGCATTTAAGAGAAGTATACCTGTGGTCTGTTAGTTTGCTAAAGTAGGCATCATGGTGTAAAAATGGAAAACAAGGTAATAAATGAATGCCCAGAGCAAAAACTGCATTGCACTTGTTATTTGTCATTTGTGCTTATATTTTAGAGTCAAATTTCAATAATGCTTCGGTAATAGTATGCTAAAGGACTGTTTCATTTTTCACTGTCATATTTTAGAAAGTAAGAGGTTTTTAATATGAAAGGACATTTTAACTAGTGAACTAATTATTTTAATTTGATAGAATTTTTCTCATTTGCATTTTTGACAATTATTTATGACTACTATAGATAATTAGGGGTTGTGTATTTTTCAGAATACTGTAAACAGCATTATAGACATTAGCTGAACCATTAATTTCAACAGAGTATGAAACACTTTCTACTTTTTACCTTTTATAAAATATTCTGCTTGAAAAAAATTGCTTGTCAAAATTATAGTTATCTGTCCAATTGATATCTGCCATTGTAAACAAGCTCTCGACTTACATATAGCATATTTAAATCTAAGTATTAAATCTAAGTATTTGGTAACCATTGATAATTGTCCTCATAAATCAAACTTCACTGGCTTTGTATATTTGAAATGGAGTCATATAGCATATTGTAAATAATAAATTGTCATTACGTTTTAGTGAAAATCCTGTGCTTTTCAACATATTTAATTATCACTCCTCTTAACATATCTAAGGGTGAAAAACTCAAGTTTCTTGTTCCACAGATGAGAAAACAAAATAGATTCCATATATACATATATAACATTAATAACTTAAGATTATCCAGCAGTATCATTTGCATTTTTCTTTATAATCAAATTAAATGATTTGGGGGAAGACAATGGTATGTGTATATATATATATATATTAGATGATTATTTTGATGTTTCATTGATTATTTCTATTTATTATGTTAGCTTAGACTATGGACTATGTCTAACTCTTACTATTAATGCATTTCCTTATCCATAGATGAGTCTTACACATCTGATGAATCCATTAATGTTAAAAGTCTTACTACCAAAATTAAGCAAACACATTCCCTAAGACCTTATCAACCTTGGCATGGAACAGATGAGCAAAAAGCTGAGTTGAACTGATAAAAGGTATACCAAGTCATTAACTACTAATGATGGAGCTTGTAAAGTATAGCATCTCTGGAGAAAGGAACTGACTTGACTTATATGCATCATATTTTTATCTGCATTTCAATACTGCTTAAATATGTACTTCATTACAGGGCATAACTGAAATAGAAGGGCACCTGCTAAGTCAGAGCTATAAAACAGATCTACAGCCTGCTGGCATGTGAAATTTCTCTAATTTATATTTTTTATGAAACTACCCTCACACTATGTGGTTGGCAGCAAAAATAATAAAGCATGTTACTTAAGCAATGTTACATTTACTGTATTAGTAAGTAAATGCAATAGCCACCCTATTCTCAAACAATAAAAACTACCCAGCCTTCTCATGAAAGATGATTCCAACTTCCATTGGCCTGTATATGAAATAAAAAAACCATAACTCCTCAAAATTTTAGCTATTTTCTCTTAAGATAGAAGAGCATTTTGCTTGAACATTGAACATGATATTAAATATTCATGAAATGAATAGAGTAAAGCTCAAATTCTTTTCAACTAGATTGAAATTCTTTTTGAGCCAGGTAAAAACTGCCACTAACCTGAAGAGCTGTTCAAAAACACCATAAAGAGATTGTATAATATGTTCAAAGTGTTATAGTTATTTGGGATTGATTTTTCTGAAAAGCCTGTTCCTCCTCTGAAATTGATTCATGATAACAGCCTCCATTTGGGTCAAACGGTATTTAACCGCTTGTAAATTTTAATTAAATGATTTGTCACTTTGAACACATAGTTTGTCATGTTGCAACTAAACGATGTGTCTTTATCAGAAAATGACTCAGGGGGAAGACATTCATCTAATTTGTCACTTGGACACCCATTCAGATAATTTGGTTGTTGCACAGGGATAAAGTTGAAGATTTGTAAAATAGAGTGCATCATTTTTAGTAAGCAGGATCACATTGTAAGCTATTAAAAAAACATAATTTCCTCTGTAATTAAATTCTAATAAGTACTTTATTTCTGGTCATTTTTCATTAGCCGATGTTTAACTTTCTGAGAAGAGAAAATCCTCCAGTTGAATCTAGTATCTACAGGAAAATATGGGCTGCACATGAGAAGCAATAAGCTGAATTAGAATTATCTGGGGGAAAAAACGCTTTCATCAGAAGCATTTACATCGCTGTAGACCCAGCTGAGACCTTGTCTAAAGCTTGGATAATACGATCAGAGACAGCCTGGGACAGAGGGAAAGGGACAACTGAGGAATTATTGAGGAAATAGCAGAGGTCATGAAACCTTTTGCTAAAGAGGGCTATATCTGGTAAAAAGGAAGGTATTAAAATATATTAATTTAGTGTCCAAAAGTTATTAAAAAGTTAGTGTATATTTGAGTGCTCAAGTTGAGCAGGCTAGAGTCACTAATCACTGCATGTTACAGTGCCCTTTGTCCTTTTCTGCACTGATACAGTGATGACTATCTGTTGTTAATATTACCCAATGAGGAACAGATATGTCAGTCAAAATTACAAAGTATGTTCATACATAAATGTATTTTGAAACTGAAAAGTCCAGTCTTTTTAGACCTTTTTAGATTCTCAGAAAGTCCTGAAGGGCATGACAATATCACAGGCTTGTATGAAGTAAAAGGAAAGGGACCTTACCTGGAATATCTTTTTCCAACTAAAGTCTAAGTTCCTTGAAGTCAAAGACCAGGCAAGCATTAGATGTCAATATTCCCTGTCAGGATCTATATGCTCACAGTGCATCAAAATCATCTGGGAGCTTTTAAAAAATTCTGATGCCTAGATCCTATGGATGCATTTTCCGTAAATGCAGTTTCATTTGTTCTGGAGTATGGGCCAAAGCATTGGTATTTTTATATTCTAATTTGTAGCCAGGGTTAAGAAGCACTGGGCTGATATAGGCAGTGCTGAAGTAATATGTAATGGATGGGACTATCCTCATAAAAGATGAGAGAAATGGGCTTCCCCGGTGGCGCAGTGGTTGAGAATCTGCCTGCCGATGCAGGGGACGCGGGTTCGTGCCCCGGTCCGCGAAGATCCTACATGCCGCGGAGCGGCTGGGCCCGTGAGCCATGGCCGCTGAGCCTGCGCGTCCGGAGCCTGTGCTCCACAACGGGAGGGGCCGCAGCAGTGAGAGGCCCGCGTACCGCAAAAAAAAAAAAACAAGCCCTCAATGAGGATTGGTGGGGATGTGTGATCACCTTATCCTTCCCTGCCTCCATTTTACAAGTCTCCTTCATGCCTGACTTCAGTTTTAATATCTTCAGGCTCTTCAGGCTGTCCAGAGCCTGGTACCAGAATGTGAGGACTCTTATCTTGGGTGAAGCCACTCTCCTTTTCTATTCTTGAGCTTCCCTTCATTGCTTAGGCTCAGGCCCCCTAAGTACTAAGTGTGTTCCTAGGAGGAATAAAGATCACAGGAGGCTGGAGTCTCATACTATGGGGGAAATTTAGAGATTAGAGTGGAATAAAGAGACATGTGAAGCTAAATATGCAGGGGTTGTCTCAGCTGACCCTTGCTTCAGGGTCTTGGGCCCTGGGAGAAGGGTGAGGGCTGGTGCCTGAGTGTTGCCTGACCCTCAGCCCTTACAGTAAGTATAAGCCGGGCCCTGCCCGCTCCTCAGGACTGCGTGAGAAACATATCGTATAATAGATGTGCAAATTCCCTATAAACTTAAATTACTAACGGTGTTGGAGGTTCTCTTCCCCAGGCGGCTCCTCTAAGAGAGCGGCTCCTTTAAGAGGCGGGCCCCATCCCTGCTAACAAAGGAAGTCCCCGCCCCTGGTTGCCAGGGTGCTTTGTGGCGTCTCATTTTCATTGGTGGGCGTCAGCGAGGAGGCAAGCCGCGGCAGCCATTTCCAACGAGCTGGCGGGGGCGAAAGATGGCGACGCCCGTCGGGTGGTCGCAGGGGGGTTCAGGATCAGTGTGTCTCGCCTTCGATCAACTGCGGGACGTGATTGAGGCTCAGGAGGAACTGATCCACCAGCTGAGGAACGTGGTACGCAACCAGAAGAGCTGGGGGATGCCGGACTGGACGCCTAAGTGGTGGGGGCGGGGCCAGACGCTGTCCCGATGCCAGGGGCGGGCCGAGAGCACATTGCCAATGGCGTCATCACGAGGAGGCGGGGCCCAGATGTGTTCCGGCTGGTAGAGGTGGAGCCAAAAGGGGGCAGTGTCTCGTGAATATTTACCGGGGAATTTTAGTCAACGCCAAGTTGTTTCCTACTCTCTTTGACTGGTTGTGCAGGGCCTGATAGATATGCCCATCTATTCACTGAGCTTTAGTTTCCCCATTTCTTTTTTTTTTGGCCTCGCCACATGGCTTGAGGGATCTTAGTTCCCTGACCAGGGATCCAACCCCGGCCTCTCGCAGTGAAAGCTGGAGTTCTAACCACTGGACCGCCAGGGAATTCCCAATTTCCTCATTTCTAATTGAAGATGACTTCACTGACTTGCCAAGGCCCTTGTGTGCAGAGTAACTATAACATCGTTCCTATTATGGAATCCCCTCCCCATGACGAGTGCAGTAAGCACAGAATTGGCTCTTCACATGTTGACTTAAAGGCTTCCAACCCCTTTATGTCCCTTTGCTTTTGCTTTTTTGGTCAAACCCCTGTTCATGTGTGCAAAGCATTGGAGCCACAGATTACATGGACAGGCATGGTAAAATGCTGGCCAACTGGAGTTCATGGTTTTTCTGTTTTGTTTTTTATCTGGGTAAGAAGGTGGGGACACATAAAACTGACTTCACATCTATTTCTTTAACGGTAGTATGCAGCTCTGGACACTGAATTACCTGCATACCTTTAGGTACCCAGGTCTTTCTGTTGGCAGCTGGCCTTTGCATGTGTGTTCTCACCGTCTGGAACACTTCTTTTCCATCCTCTTCTTGTGGCCCACCCCTATTTAGCAGTCAGATATCAGGTTGACATCCCCTTCCCTTCAAGCTGTTCTGACCCTTCCCCGGGCCGGGTCAGGGGCCTCCTCTGGGAACCTCCATCATAGCACACACCATGTTAGAAGTGGTGGCCGTGGGCTGTCTTCTCCATGAGACTTCTTGCTACTTGAGGGCAGGACATAGAG
>NW_020185328.1:4320458-4439548 GCF_003031525.2 Neophocaena asiaeorientalis asiaeorientalis
CCGGGGGGGGGGGAGGGCCCCGTAGCACAAAAAAAAAAAAAAAAAAAAAAAAAGGTCTGTTTCTGTTTGTAGTATTAGTGATCTCATAGTCATGCAGATTTAAAATTTAACACTATCTTGAATTTCTCTCTCTTCCTAACATCCTTTAATCTTCCCTCATCCCACTACTACCAACCTACCCAACTGTTTATTCTTCTTCTTTGATATCCTTTTTTCTCCCTCCTCATTTTGTTTCAAATATTCAGGCACATTTACTAATTGCTATTGCAAAAGAATTTCTCAGCTAATGCTGTTCTCTGATACCAAAATCCTCCCTCAGTTTAGTTTTCACTGGAACTTTTGTGGGAAACTTATAATACAGTTAAACAATTAGGATTAGATCTCTATGTTTGCTTTGACTTCTTTTACTTTAAGATCTATCCTTGAGTCTGTACCAACAGTGACATATGGAGTGAAAGATAGAAGGGGCATTGGCTATAAGAATGGAATGACTTTGGTTAATGATAATAAGTATGTCTATGACAAAAATCACCTAACAACTTACTATTTTTTTTCCTAATTTTAAGATATTTACAAACTTGAGCTTTCACTTTACCTTCTCCCACTGTTTGCTGGCAAGTCTGCCTAAATATAGCCTTAATGAAATATCAATATACAAACTTTTTGATTCTTCATCCTCAAGGATCCTGATTGTGGTATGAAAGATGAAATCCAACTGGCCGAGTGAGACGTGTGCCTCATAAAGATGTATTGATTCTTTCTTAGTATTTTAGGATTTTTTCAGAACTTGAAAATTGAAAGCAACTGGATTTATCTGCAGCTCCATTACCTCCCTAGGCTGTAGAACCTAGCTGACAGATCTGTAGATGTCAGATCTTGGTCTTTATTTATTTAGAAAGTGTAGGGCATCGGAAACCTTTCCTTATACTGTATGGAAGTTGGTAGTAGAAAACGGCGATTTTTGTTTCACTCTGATTCTTTTTTTTTTGTGGTATGCGGGCCTCTCACTGTTGTGGCCTCTCCCGTTGCGGAGCACAGGCTCCGGACGTGCAGGCTCAGCAGCCATGGCTCATGGGCCCAGCCGCTCCATGGCATGTGGGATCCTCCTGGACCAGGGCACGAACCCGCGTTCCCTGCATCAGCAGGTGGACTCCCAACTACTGCGCCACCAGGGAAGCCCTCACTCTGATTCTTGAAAAAAGAGTACATTTATATTTTCTAAGTGAGAATTCAGACCCAGGGGTCACTTAAATATACATTCAAAAAAAGAAGAAATTATAGAACAAAAAAAAAAAGGTAGAAATGAAAATAAAAGTATAAATATGGAAAATATATTAATGTTCTGAAAGTGAAGAATTAAAGCAGATTAAAGATGTGGTGAACTTTACTTTGGGACAGTGGGAACAGGGAAAACGTGAGCCAGAAGAGAAATTCATAGCCAGAGTGATAAACTGATTTGAAAACGTCTGTGTTCGTGAATATTTGTGTAGTTAAGAAAAACGGAAGGTAGATTGAAGGACTCCAACAATTGTCTGAAATGAATTTCTACAGAAGAAAACAGGGAACAATAGGAAAGCAATACCTGATAAAAAAACAGATGAGATTTTTCCAGAATTAAATAAACATATGAGTGCTAAGGCTGAAAGGACTCATTGAGCACCAGTTAAGATAAATGAAATTAAGTACATGCTCAAACACAGTATAACATTATAATGAACCTGCAAAGGACAATAATTAGGAGACTATCTTAAAAGCTAACAGAAATAGAAGATAGATTACCTACAAAGGAGCAACAATTAGACTGACAGCAAATTTCTCATTAGCAACTAGTGGACGTCAGGAGATTATGAATGACAGCTTCAAAGAACTGAGGGTAAAAACAAAATTAAACACAAAATAGCCTGTCAACCCAGAATTAGACATCCCATAAAACAACTGGAAGGAAAAGGGTTAACACCAGTCTGCAACTCTCTCATGCTCTACTGGAAACCTGGTTGAGAGTAGAAGGCTGGGAGTGAATGACCTTCAACTTCCTTCCTTCCTTATGAACATGCTAATGACCTTGAATAGACCTCTTTGCAGGATGATAATGATGTTTACTACAGATAGGGAGTCTTTATTTAGAGAATGCTTTTCCTAGGATGTACTTGGTATAACTAGCTTGCTTATTGTAAATGAACCTGGGCTTTATGGATTTATGGGGCATAGCTTGCTGGAGAATGGGAGTAGTCATCTAAGCATTCTCTCTCTCTCTGTAATTATCAGAATATAAAACAAAGGGCTCCAAATCCCTAATGGCTTCTTTTGAGAACAATTTAGCATATATTGCTCATCACTATTCTATTTATCTGAAATGAAAACACATCCTAAAGTAGGGAAAGGGACATTTTTGGAAGCCAAATAAGTTGGTTTTGAGCTCCTGCAGGAAATGAATGTTTTGCCTGAGCCTACTGCTTGCCCATATCCTTTGAATCATTAATAAAGTATGGTGCTGGGTAAGATCTATAATGTGCACGAATGTTCTTTGACAATTCAACCCTTTGGGTTAAAACAGCTATCATTCAAAAATCCTGAACAAATTTTCAAGCAGACCTAAGGTAAGAAAGCTTGCCACCCACAGACTCACACCGAAAGAACAAAAAAATGTACTTTAATGAAAAGACAAGTTAACTGAGAGGGACAGATGATGTGAAAGAAACAATGGTGAACACAGAAAGTGGTATATTTTAGCAAAGTTAATTAACTGTTGAAAAAGAAAACATAATAAAACTAGTATGTGTCCAGCATGTGTGTGTGTGTGTGTATGTTTGTGTGATTAAATAGCAAAATAAAAATTGAAAACAGCACTAAGAAGACTGTGTTGTATGTTGGGATGAGAGAGGAGGCTGTTCAGTGAGAAAGTAAACCATACTGTTTCTTGCTTGCGAAAAGATTATTGAATAAATTTGAGAAAATTAGAAAAATCTGTAGTTAACTCAGCATATTAAAATATAAGAGAAACCACTAAAAGAATGGAAATACAAATGTATAACTTTCAACTCAACAGAGAAAAAAGGTAAAAAAAGAAACAGAGTAGGGTAAGGAGAAAGAAAAAGCATGTAAAATTTAGAAACACAATTTCCTGAAATATATTTTTTATGGGTGCATAAAAATACGGTTGGTAAAAGTACATCCCAAACTCAGGATCGGGGGAGTACAGGAGAATAGGACAAAGGGAACTTCAACTCTACCACAAAAAGAGGTCTGAAGCAAATAATAGTAAATGTTAGCTTTTGTTAAGCCTGATTGGTGTGCACATGGATTTTATATTAATCCCTACTTTTCTGAATAATTGAATGATTTATGATTTTAAAGAATGCAAGTATTACTTTCTAACAATGGCTATTAAGTATTTCATAAATGTGATTTGAAACCCATGGAGTAGATAGGCTCTTCTTCAAAGAAGTTGCAAGGAAGTTTGAAAAATATTCTGAGTTTATGTTATCAAACAAAGCTTTTCCAAATAGAAAGGAAATACAGAGAATTAGTTATATCATCTGAGATTTTTGTGACAAGAATAGAATATACTTGACATATTTGTATGCTAACAATGTGTAATTTTGTGTAATTTTTGGGGGGATGTAATAAGTGTTCTGAATTATATTTCCCCATGTACACTATTGCTCAAAATTATAGAAGTTAAAACAATGACAACAAAAGCTAGCATTATTCTAGCATGTCTGAGTATAATTTTAAAATTTAGAAGTAGCATAAGAGATTTCATATTTATTTGCTTAAGCAGGAGTAAAACATTCCTAACAACATCTTATTTTTAAAATATTATTATTCTTAATTGGGTTTGAAAAATAAATCCTGGCCTAAATTTTAAAACACAAGATGTTATCACCAAGCTCAATTAACCATTTATATTCTCCCTTCCTTTCTGATAAAAATTTGATATTATCTAATTTATTCAATTTATATTCTAATAATTTAGTGTTACATTTTATTCCCATACTGTTTTTCTCTAGAGACTATAATATCTTCAATTATTCTTTACTTCATTCATGTTCACTTGTTCAAGTACTTAGGCTTTAATTTATGAGATTTCATTTAAAGTCTCATAGTAATATGCATCTGGTGTTTATAAAACCTGATTTCTCCTTTGAGAGTTTTGCCTGGAGTTTGTAGTAAGATGGATTTTCTATTTTTTCCAGGCCTCTTTAAAATATATTTTTCTTTAAAGAATATTTAAACATCTTTGATATGTGTCATGTTTTATATAATCTCTTATAAAATTTTTCTTATAGCAACCTGGTCTACCTAGAGAAAATATAAATTACTTGATTTGTGTTTATAATTGAATGGCAGGAAAAAAAAAAAGAAAGACCATACTGTTCTTTAATAGCTTTAATAGATTGTGGAGTCCACCCTTGATTCATATCTCTCTTTTCTAGCATTGAACTGTCATTTATGACAAGACAAATCAAAATTTAAAAAATTATATATAATCACTCATATTTTATTAGGTGTGTGGTTAAGCAATTTAAACCAACGACAGATCTGACCTTTGCTCCTGGCTTCTGAGAAGAACCTCTAAGCTCTTGGAATGCCATGCTTGATAGGAAGGTCTTTGTTTGTCTGGGGTTCTTGTGTCAGCCAGATAGTAACAAAGTGGCATGAAGGCTTTGAACCACATCAACAATGTGACTTAGGGCAGAAGCTTTGCTTCACAAGGTATCAGCTCTATCTTCTGAAGGGCTGGAAACCGAGATCCATCATGTGGGCAGTCACTTGTGTCTACATGATGGAGTCCTATAAAAGGCTTTGGACACCAAGGTCTGGGTGAGTTTCCCTGGTTGACAATACGCAGTGCGTGTTGTCACACATCAATACCAGGAAAGTAACTTGGTCTTGACTCTATGGGGGGAGGACAATAGAAGCTCCATGTTTGGAACTTTTCTTGGACGCTGCCCCATGTTCTTCCCTTGGCTGATTTTAATGTGTATCTTTTAGCTGTAATGAACAGTAATCATGAGTACAACAGCTTTCAGTGAGTTTTGTGAGTCCTTCTGGTGAATTATTAAAACTAAGGGTTGAATCCACTGAACTAGTAATAGGTAAAATATTAATGCATGTTCTTGCATGCAATTATAAGTTTATTTCTTTCACCATGGTATGTCAATAATGAGCAAGTGTTGTTGAGTGTCAGCTTGATATGTACACTGAGAAGACTGTCCTCTATGAATCAATTTTAACACTAACAAAGGCTATTGGTGAGCATCCCTTATATTAATAAATTGCTTAATCTGTGAAGTTTTAAAGCGTGTTTTTTTTTTTTTAAGCCTGCCTTGCTTAGTATTGATAATATGAGGTAACTGGCAGATATTTCAAAGACTGCTGTTGTGTGTATTTTAGCAGCAAATTTTGTTGACTTTCACTGGAAACCATCTTTAGGGCAGAAAAATTGGCAGATGCTTTTGTTCAGCAGGTTTCTTGACAACCGTACATGGAAAGTTATTTTTTGCCTTTCACAGGGATTGGTCAAAGGCTGAGGTTTGCTTTTGGTGACATTATGTTAATTGTCTCCCTTGAGGCTGCCAGAATGCTGAAGGCAAGTTAGCGTTTCCTGACTCTTGTCTCCTCTGTGTCCACGCTTCTTGCCTTCTAACAGTACTGTTTATGCCTGCAGCGTGGCTGTCTGCCACCCTCCCTAGTTTGCTGGGGTTTCCACTTTCACCTTTTACTTATGCCTCTCTACTGAATTTATGGGAGAAAGTGTGCAGTTCCTTTAGTCTAGTTAGCTGCAGTCAATGCTCTACCAGCAGGGGAGTGGTTTTAGGGAGAAGCAGGGTTAGTAGAAGGTGAAGCCCTTGCTTGAAACTCCATGACCCTACTGCTTGAAGCATTTTGTTTCCTTTAGGAGATTATGGTGCTTTGTTATACTTATTTTCAGTATACATTTTGGGTTTTGATCTCATTTGTCTCACAGAGAGACTGAGGAGATATCCCCCAAGTCAGACAACAGTATTTCATGCTGGGAAGTGGTTTTAATTTTTACGTACAAGGTTAAAGATCAAAACCTTGAAGCCATGAGAAATTTTTTTTAAAAATCACAATGATGTTGTACTTTTCTTGTATCATTTTATCAGTGTTTTCAAATAAGCCAAGGACCGTCTCTGTTGAATTGGGGTGTTTGGGGTGTTTTTTCATAGGTTCCTCACAAGACAAACATATACCTTTATTCTTTGTCCTACTCTACTTTATTCTCTAGGAATTGACCTTCTCATACTATTGATTTCTTTTGCTATTAAAAAACACTCACTGTAGCAAACTCAAGATGTGTGTGTGTCTCTGTGTGTGTGTGTGTGTGTGTGTGGGCACGCACACAAATATATGTGGTATAAAAATACTCTGACCCTTCTAATGAAGGTAAAGGCTGAGCATGTTATTTTCCTGATTTAAGTCCTTCAAAATCCCCATTAGCAAGGGAGAAAATCTCAAATCCCTTGGCATGGCATTTAAAGTATTTCGTGAACTGCCCTCATGAAAAATAGTTCACAGTTACAAAGATTACTTGTGAATACACTGACACTGCTCACTCTCATAGGAAACATTTTTAGTGGTAAATAGGTTGAGCCCTTAAAAAGGATTTCTTAATTGCCTTCCCAGTGTCTGTCTCTCCTTTGTGCACAGTAAGTAGATGTTTATCTGCAAATGGTACTCTTCTTCATCTCATTTTGGGTAGGATTAATTTCTCTAGACTTAATACATCAGCATATTCTATTTTTCTGGACATAGTAAATGGTTAATGAACCACTTTGGGCCACAGAGTGAAAGCAGGTCCCAGAATATATGATGTAGGAACAACCAGAAGAAATCACTTTTTTGCACCCCTGGATGGTATTATGTGAGAATGAGAAGTCTGTAACTTGTATATCATTTTGTTACTGCAGAGAGAGAATTAAGTTGTTGGATGTTAGTGGAGATGCCTGAGGATGAAGCTGATATCATGCATGATAGAGAGACAAAGGGGAAAAATAATTTCTCAGTGAAACTTAATGAGCAGCTATATCAAATCTTACCTGAAGCCTATACTCTTATATTTTTTCCAGCTTTATTGTGATACAATTGACATATAAGGTTTTGTGAGTTTAAGGTGTACAGCACATTGATTTGATACACTTATATGTTGTAAAATGATTACCACCATAGATCAAACCTTATCTGAAGCTAGTCTCATTTATCATTTCAGTTACATGAATCAATATATTCCTTCTATTAAGCCATTTTAGGTTTTTGTCTGACATTTTAAAATACAGCAATACAGTCCTACAAACCAATGCTTAAAACATGTAAAATGTGTAATCTAATTATAAAAAATTATTTATTAATAAAATATTTTTCCATATAAACTAGGTAGAAATGATCATTTCACTTAACTATTATAAAATAATATAGATCAAGGAACCTGACTGAGCTTCTTGAGTTTCCAAATCTTAACACTACTTATCCTAGGGGCTGATTAGCTGTGCTGGTGGTTGTATCTGCTCTAACGATTTTCACTGTGCTTCATTAGTTGTCCTGGATTAGCTTCCTACTATCTTATTTTTGTCTGCTTTTCTTTTCACCTGCTCCATCTCTCTTACCTATGCACTACAGTAATACCCTGACATGGGATAGGAAATCAGAAAACCAGCATCCCATTTTAGCTGGTTGGATGTAATCCAGATAAATTCACTATACAGTAGAATCAATCAGTAGAAAAAAGTCGTTATGAAAGGATGTCTCACTTGTTTTCTCTTCCAGACAAGCCAAATATTTAATAGAAATCCAGGTGTTATTTATTCACTGTTATTAAGTCCTTCTGACATCCAGTCGTACCTTGTGATGGGCAATTAAGGTAAATATATGCTTGAGGGAGAAAACTTTGCCTCTGGGAAACTATTTTCACACCAATCCCAGTCCAAATGATATATGGCTTAAATAGCCATTGTTTAAAATCTTTAGTTATAGGTAGTAGATATATTTTAAACTATTTGAATGCTCTCGTCATGAGATACTCAGAAACTCTGACTGGTAGGGGATCTTTCTTCCCTGCCAATGTGCAACTAATATTGTCATTGATTTTGTTATCTACAGTGGTGTTGTTGCTTATTAAAGTTTCCTAGTAGCTCTGTGATTGCTTCCATGTAAATAAGCTACAACTACACAATTGTTTAGGATGCTTTGAATATCTGTGCTTCCTTTACATGGTTTATCTAAATTATACTTGGCTATGAAATTTTCAAGGACAGCTCACTTTACGTTTTCAGGCTTTTGAAACAGTGAAAATTAGATAATTAGAATAGCTTGAAATCAGTGAAGTTGGTAGACTACATTTTAGTCAACTGATATAATTACAGTGGTCATATTTCCCTAACTCCTATTAATAATAATAATAGTAGTAGTAATATTAATAACCAATACCTACTAAATTTACTGTGAGTTTACTATGTGCTAGGCATTGTTCCAAGTTCTATACAGGGAATAATTCATTTAAGCATCAAAGCAATTTTATTATTGGCAATACTATTTTGGCAATATTACTGTCCTATTTTGTAGATGAAGAAACTGAGGCCACAGAGGTTAAGTAACTTGCATAAGGTTTTAGGATAATAAGTAACTATTAAGTAAAATTGCAAATCCTCATCCCTTTTACTTTGTACTGTTCACTACTCTTCCTTCCTTCCTTTCTTTTTTTCCCTCTCTCTTTTCCTTTTTCCTTCTCTCTTTCTATCTCTCTTTCTTAAATAGCATTTATCACCTTCTAATATACTATATAATTTACTTATTTATTATGTTTATTTTTCGTCTTCCTTTACTAGAAGGGGAGCTCCATAAGGGCATGGAATCTTTGTTTACTGCTGTGCCCCAGTCTATATGAGGAACTACGCTTAGCATCTTACAACTCTAATCTCTAATTCTCTCAAAGAACCCTTAAAAGTAAGAATACTTATTCTTAGTTTAGAATTAATGAAGCAGGGTCTCAGAGCAGTCAAATAACTTACCTAAAAGTAATATGACTAATAAAGATTGGAGCCTGAGTCTAATTTGCTTTTTTTCAGTTCTAAATCTTAGGTTCCTTCTATTAAACTCTAATTCCTTTATTTTATATAATAACAATAACTAATGCTTATTAAGAGATAAGCATTATTACAACTGTTTTGCATGCTTATTTCATGTAATAAATTTAATTTCATAACTCCATGAGGTAGACTTTATTATTAAACCTTCACCAGGTAAGGAAATGGATGTAGCACTTGCATGAGTTCACAAGCTGGTGAGTCAGAAAAGCATTTCAGAAAGCCCAAACCCAGGCCACCCTATCTTTCCACTAGAAGTTGCTCCCATAACCTGGCACAGTGGGTACACAGTCAGTGCTCAGCCACTTGAAAAACATGGGACAAAATATGTGATGAATTTAGCATCTATAGACAACTACTTTTAAAAACTGTAATCCTTTCTCTTTACTATAACCAACCTTCATGCAATGTCTTTTTGAGACCTAAATCCTTTGGATAATTGTAATTCTTTTTCTTGGTTTTGTCCACGTATATTCAGTATATGTAGATGTCACTTTGCTTCCTCGGGTTTCCCTTTCCAAAATGGCAAAAAAAATGTAAAAATGAACTGTATCTATCAAGTATCAAAATAAAACAAACCTTTTGAGTTGATTGGTGTTCTTTGGAGCATGGTCTCATATGAATAGTCTTTAGATATTTAGATATTTCTACGAGTGAACACTTTAGTAACTACCACCTTTCCCCTTTGGTAACTATAAGTTTGTTTTCTATGTCTGTGAGTCTGTGTTTGACTTCAGACTGTACTACAAAGCTACAGTAATCAAAAGAGTATGGTAATGGCAAAAAACAAAACAGAAACATAGATCAATGGAAAAGAATAGAAAACCCAGAAATAAACCCACGCACCCGTGGTCAATTAATCCATGACAAAAGAGGTAAGACTATACAATGAAGGAAAGACAGTCTCTTCAATAAGTGGTGCTGGGAAAATGGGACAGCTAAATTAGAACATTCTCTAACAGTGAGCAAAAAATAAACTCAAAATAGACTAAAGACCTAAATGTAAGACTGGATACTATAAAACTCTTAGAAGAAAACATAGGCAGGACACTCTTTGACATGTATCAAAACAAGTTCTTTTTGGATCTGTCTCTTAGAGTAATGGAAATAAAAACAAAAATAGACAAATGGGACTTAATTAAACTTAGAAGCTTTTGCACAGCAAAGGAAACCATAAACAAAATGAAAAGACAACCTACAGAATGGGAGAAAATATCTGGAAATGATGAAACCGACTAGGGATTAATCTCCAAAATACACAAACAGCTCATACAGCTCAATATAAACAAACAAACAAAAAAAAAAAAAAACAACCCAATCAACAAATGGGCAGAAGATCTAAATAAACATTTCTCCAAAGAAGACATACAGATAGCCAAAAGGTACATGAAACGATACTCAACATCACTAATTATTAGAGAAATGAAAATCAAAACTACAGTGAGGTATCACCTCACACCAGTCAGAATGACCATCATCAAAAATGTCTACAAATAATGAATGCTGGAGAGGGTGTGGAGAAAAAGGAACCCTCCTACACTGTTGGTGGGAATGTAAATTGGTACAACCACTATGGAGAACAGTATGGAGATTCCTTAAAAAACTAAAAATAAAGCTACCACATGATCCTGCAATCCCACTCCTGGGCATATATCTGGAGAAAACCATAATTTGAAAAGATACATGCACCTCAATGTTCATAGCAGCACTATTTACAATAGCCAAGGCATGGAAGCAACCTAAATGTCCAGTGACAGATGAATGGATAAAGAAGGTGTGGTAAATATATACAAAAGAATATCACTCAGCCATAAAAAAGAATGAAATAATGCCATTTGCAGCAACATGCATAGACCTAGAGATTGGACTAAGTGAAGTAAGTCAGACAGAGAAAGACAAATATCATCTGATATCACTTATATGTGGAATCTAAAAATATGATACAAATGAACATATTCATTGTATGTTCTTTTAAAATAAAACCACTTTGTAAACTTTATTGGTAAGAGATGATATAGAATCTTAGACACTGATTTGCTTGATCCTCCCCTACCCATTTTTTTCCTTTTAAGTATTTATTTGAGAGACTGCTTTTATAAATATAACTTTTTATTTAAACTGTTTGCCTCTTTTATTTCATTTGCTTGCCTGGTGATGAATTGTTTTTAGTCATTTTGTAGGTAAAAGTTATATTCATGCCATTGGTTTAAAATTTATTGATTTGCCTTTTGCTCCTCTCCTTTATATTTCTGGGCTTTATTTTTCTCACTCTTCCTGTACCCTTATTTTCTAGATACTTGCCTAATCCTGAAGACCAGAAGCCTAATTTCTGTAGCAAATTATAAACCACTGAGCATCAGAACTAATGTACCATCTCATTTCCAGCACTAGGTCTTTTGATATTGATGAAACACTGGATCAAGAGCAATGAAGATTAAACCCCTGCTTATTTTCTGAAACGCCATTAACTCTTCATACTGATACCTCTATACACTAAGTAGCCAAAAGACAGAAACAAAACCCATACCACAAATAGTTGTCAGCTTTGTTGTTACCAAAGTGGAAACACATAAATATTAAACAACTAGTTTAGGAAGCAGTAGGAAAAAGGTATTTTGGGCTGACTTGCTGAGAAACATCTTACATACATAGAATTTTTTTTAACGTGAGAGAACTCATTTTTTCTAAACAAAATGAAACAAACTGTTAGGTGGTGGGAAACAGTGAAGAAAAATATTTACCTAATTCACAAAGTCTCTTATGATTAAAAAATCTTTATACTTGTCAAGAAAGTAATTACTATTTTAAACAAACTGCACTATCAAATGTTATGACAGAAATTTCTATGTTCTGCCCTTCCATTTAAAATGTTCATTTCTTTAGTTTTTCATAGGAATTTGCGCTGTTAGAGGATTTTGAGATACTCATCATGAAATAAAAATGTCTTTATAGATATTATTTTTAAGCCACAAATTACAAGTCTCCAAACTGGACACAAGTAGAAGCTGTGTTTATCAAGATTTTCTCACTACCTATTTCACATCTGTATTTCCCTGAGTCATTGTGGGCATAACATTAAATCATTAAGTCATGTAGTCATTAATTCAACAGATAATTGACAGCTAACTATATGTCATCTGCACTAGATGCTGGGGATAAACTTGTGAAACAAGCACTGCCGTGTTATAATTTACATTCTAGTTGAGGAGGGAGAAGGCAATTACATAAGGCAAAAATTATTTAGTATAAGTGAGATAAAGAAATAAATTAATCAGGGAAGGGAAATTAAGAGTGGTAGGGTGGGATGCAATTAGAAAGAGGGTGGTCAGAGTAGGGCACACCAAGATGGTGAGCAAAGACTTGAAGTTAATGAGAGGCCATGTGGATATCTGGAAGAAGTATATTCCAGGTAGAGGAATAGCCAGTGTAAAGCTCATGAGATAGTCTGTCTGGCATGGCATGTTCTAGAACTAGCACAGAAGCCAGTCTGGTTGAAACACATTGACCAAAGGTGAACGAGTTAGGAAATGAAGTCAGAGTAATGACAGAGTGCCAGATCATGTAGGGTTATAAGGTTTTGAGCTTTTACTCCAAGTGCAAGGGACACCTATGGAGAATTTTGAATAAAGGAATGAGATGATATGACTTATGTTTTAAAAGTTGCAAATAGACTGGGTTGGGGGAGGCGGGGACAGCAGTAGCATGGGACCCATTTAGGAGGCTTTGAAGTAATCCATGATAACTGGATTTTGAAGTAATCCATGATATCAGCATTATATGTTATTCTCTAGAGATTATTGGACTCTAATGAGCCATTTGTTTGTATATATACATATGTAGATCTATGCATATGAATGTATCCAACCTTTAAGGCAGGTATGGCTCATAGGCTTTATCTTCAGCGCCAGCTCTCATCTACTAGTAGTGGCTGCCAGGTGTGCTGTGATGAGAAAGAGTCTAAGGCCATATTCAGGCTAAAAGGGAAAGTGTCCCATTGTGAGAGGAGGCAGGGCAGCATGATGTCAGGTATGTTCCACCTCTGTTGAAAGGCAACTGTCATCAGTGGATTTTAAATAGCCAAGACTTTCTTTCTTTTGGCTTAAAACATGTAAAATAAATGAAAGTGCTCAGCATTTAACAGTAATTTCCACAATAGCAGTATCCAAAAGGGTTTTTAAAATGGCACTTTCACTAAGAATTTCCTTCACCTAGATTTCTATTCCTTAGGGCTAAAGAGCAAAAATGTATAGGTCATTTTCTATGCTCTGGAAAATAACTGGTATGCTCTTGGGGTAAACTTGAAAACCATATGGTTTTTTTAGATAAACTGATCAACTATTTTCATATTCTTCTTAATAGGACTTGAATTTTGAGGCTTGACTGAGAACTAGCTTTGCTGACATCAGCCCTCCATTCTGTCTCAGCTTTTTAAGTAGGCTTTATGTTCACTGATTATCATGGCATTTTGAGTAATTTTAAAGTACTCCATTTGGGGACATGGATAAAATACCAGCTAGATGTTGCCTTCTAGTATTAGGATACTTTTCCCTTTCACATAATGTTATATTTTTCATCCTCAGGGTCAGCTAACTTTATTTATTGCTACTGCCTATAACCCTTAAATATATAAGAATCTCCATATACATCTGTATAAAATAAAGCTTCAAAATTATTTCTTCAAAATAGCAATCATTTGCATTTAGCAGACAGTGCAAATTTATCTTTCTGTATAATGCTGCTACATCTTAAAAAGGCAATATCATAAATGAGATTATCCCTTCAGAAAGCAATCCCAGACTAAAATAAATCAAGATATGGAAACCTTAGAAATGGCCTTTAATATATTGGATATTACCAGAAAGTGTGTACAACTCAAATGTTCTAAGACAACAATTTATTGCTGAATTCTCAATGTACGTTTTTCTTTTAAAAATATATTATCAGCCTCTATCCAATAGTATTAATAATCTCTCATTTTTTCATAGCCTGGAAAATGGGGACAGCATTGTACAAATTGAAGTTTCCATTCTCTTTATAAGGATGGGGAAACTGAGGCCCAGAGAAGATGACTGATACTCCAAAATGGCACAGTTAGTGAACAACAACGACAGGAAACTACTCCTAACTCAGGAAGAACTCTTTTCATGATACTACACTGATCTGATCCAAACTTTTCTTATATAAAACTCTCTCCAGCTTTCATGAGAAATCAAACATAACACAATAAACTTTTAATATTTGGAAGTGATAACTGAACTATACTACTTTTTCGACTAATGGAAAGATTCTACAGTGTTTTCTAACAGCAGACATGAAAAGTACTAATTAAATAACTCTCCAAGATTAAGGTTATTCCAGTGAGATGTGGGACAGGATTCTGACCTTGGTAATTTTAGTCTTTGTTTAGTTAGTAGATAATGGTGGGAATAGATGGAGGGAAGAGAGGAGAAAAGGCAGAGCCGGAGGTGTGTGTGGGAGGAGACAGAGAAAGGAGGAAAGGCAAGTTCACTGCATCTCTTATCCTCCTCCCTTCTGGCCATGTCTGTTACCCTGTGATTTTCATGGTGAAAGAGAAGAAGGCAAAATTCTACCTATCTCTTTAGGCCTAAGATGAATATGAAAGGATTGGGAGGGACCTTTCCTAATGGCCTAATGACCCAGCTGATGCTTCAATTATCTTTAGCATATCCCCAAACAAGGTGACATTCAGACTCAAACATAGCCTACTAGGCACAAAACAGGCCTTGCCCTTTTAGTCTCTGGAACCGTTCTATTGCTAATTCAGCTTCTACTGTTAGAAAGTTGGGTTTTAATGGAATATTTCTGAGGGTATGTTATGTGAGTCCCACACAGACATTTCAGGGTTTGGGGTCTTTTTGTTTTTCCTAAATTCAAACCAAGCAAGAGCTAGAGATAAAAACATGTATGCTGATATTTGTAAAGTATTTAGCACAGTTCCTGGTAACAGTAACAAGTCAATAAATGCCATTAATAATAATAATATTAACAATACTTTAAACTATAATTAACAATGCTATTATTCCTCTTTTCATTATGTAAAATCATACCATCTCTAACATCTTTAGATGTTTTTTCTCCATGATGCTCTATACAACAGTCGAGATATTGGTCAGACAAAAGACTGATTTGACTTGATTTTCCAAAACAGCAAGGTGATTTAGGAGTTAGAAAGGTGTTGACCACTTCGACTCCATATAGAAGCAGAAAAATGAAGAAGAAACAGAATACAGAGAAATTTTTTGCACTTCTTAAGTGGTTGAAAAATGAAAGAAGATCTATCTTAAAAACATCCAGTCGTGGGCTTCCCTGGTGGCGCAGTGGTTGGGAGTCTGCCTGCCGATGTAGGGGACACGGGTTCGTGCCCCGGTCCAGGAAGATCCCAGATGCCGCGGAGCGGCTGGGCCCATGAGCCATGGCCGCTGAGCCTGCGCGTCCGGAGCCTGTGCTCCGCAACGGGAAAGGCCACAACAGTGAGAGGCCCACGTACCGAAAAAAAAACAAAAAAAACAAAAACCCAAAACCCCATCCAGTCTTTCCTTTATAAGACCACATCACATTTCCAGGGAGTGATCCCTAGTAATCATTTTGAGAGCTCAGCAGAGCAATATCAGGAATGTTCTCGATGAAATAGTCCTACATAGTATTGCTTTGTCTAATGACACAATAACATCTGAAAATTCACACTCCTCTTCACCTACTAAGGGACTACTTTCTTTTCTCTTTTCCTCACTGCTGTCTCCCAGGCAGATGATTTTAGTATAATTTCTGTAACTACTCAAGAGCTCTCTCCTTGTGTATATTTTATTCTCTGAACCCTTTGAGGTTGTAGCCCTTCTGATTATTTTTGGTCCCAGAGTTTCATGCCTTTTACACATTGTTATTCTAAATTCCACAAGTCACTTATTTGCTCATAATCCAGGTCTTTCAAACCCTTTTGAGTTTGCACATTCTTTTGCACACTATTTGCCCCCACTTTTGTAACATTAGCCAAATTGAATATAAAAGCTGCTCAGGATGGTTCAAAATGAAAATAATGAGCTAGGTGAGGAGTAAATAATACTGATTTACAAATGACAAAGTTTTGCTCAAAAACTTTTCTTCTGGTGTAAATAGCTTGTTCTGATGCCTACATACTCTAGCATCCAGTAAAATAAACAAATAAAAATACAATATTTTGGTTAAAATGGGCAAAAGTTTCCTTTTGTAAGCAAATGCACTTTTCCTTGAAATTTAAGAAGTCATATTTGTGTATTAATTTTCTTTACAATGTAATAAATTTGCAGCAACCAAATTCTATTTGAAATCCACATTTTCTAAAACATGCAAATGATGTGGTAAATAGAACAGATTAGCTTACTTGGCATTTTTTTCCAACTGTCTGATGTGTTTTCTTGTACTGCAGAGGCTGGAAAGCTAAAAGTGACATTCTCTGACTCCTTTGGAATTAGGTTTCAAGACATGATTTATATTCCAAAAATCAAATGTATATGCTCAAGACTGAAATTCAGAACTTAATTTAACAGATAGGAAGGAAGTGGGATGTGAATCTCTTTTGCTCCTAAGAAACTCAGTAGGAATGATGTGGCTCTGGAGTTCACAGTGTCGGCTACTCCCAGCTGATCTCAAGATTCCAATTAAGGTAGGATTTTTCCAGAAGCAATAGTTTTGTGATGGACTTCCTGAATTCTGCAACTTCCTGACCTTTGCTAGTATAGCAGTTTACTTGGTGGAAAGGTATACAATGTTCTGGCAGCCAATCCTGGAGGCCAGCCTAGATCCTGTTACTGTAGCCTTTTCAAACAATCTTTCAGCCTAATTCCCTGGAAAAAGTCACTTTCTGCTTATGAGTCTAGAGCAGTTTTTTCAATAGAACTCTCACTGATTCAAGTCTGAGGCCTTGAAATTGGGATTTGAAGTACTGAATGTTCTTGAATCATCTCCAAATTTACCATTTCATTCCTCCAGAGTCCACTCTTTCCCCAAACACTGCCATAACTTTTTACCTACGTTGTCATTCAGTAACTCACAGAAACAGATTCTTCATCAATTATTGGCTAAATTAACCAAATATTTTTTTGCCACCATGTACCATGACCTACTTGCATCCCTTCTATTATGAACAGATTTCCTCTGACTTTAAACATAAACCATTCAGATAATGTATCCCAGATTCCTATCTTTGAGTGTTGCCTGCAACCAGAAAGATTATATCATTCATAATTCAATAAAATTAGTTTTTTCCCCCACAAAGATCATATGGTATAATAAAAAGACTGTAAAACTTGGAAACAAATGGATCTAGACGTGAAAACTGGCTCCACCATTTTACTTATTATTGGTGCGACTTTGGAATAATTATTTAACCTTTTTTTAAATAAATAAATTTAAAAAATTATTTTAAAAAACGCTTGCCACTTCTACCTACCACTTTTATTTGCAGAGTGCATTACAAAAAGAAAAGGTGCATAAAAGCAAAGTAGGTGGTCAATTATTTAGAATGTTAGTGTTGCTTTAGACCAGTACCAGCCAGTGGAACTCTTTGTGATGGAAGTGTTGTGCTGTCCCATACAGTAACCACTAACTGTGTGACTGAAGATGTCAATTTTTAACAGTATTTGATTTTAATTAATTTAACTTTAAGTAGCCACATGTGGCTTGTAGCTACCATACTGGACAGCTCACAAGACTATTAAGATTAAAAGAGCCATGGAATTTGCTCAATTGCACTTCCAGATAATGTCATGAATTAAGTCATCCTAAATCATCAAGAAACAATTAATTAGTGGTTAAGAGCACAGGCACTGAGGCCAGATACCTGGGTTCACATCTGACATCTGTATAGTTGGTCTAGAGCAAGTTATGTTGCCAATCTCTCTGTAATTTAGTTTCCTCCTTTATATGATGGAGTTAAAGAATAGTGCCTACGCCTTAGGGTGTTTATGACAATTAAATGATTTAGCATATTCAGTGTGCTTAGAATATTGCCTTCTGCCGTTAGTAGTACTAATAATAATGCTTAAGCATTCTGTACGGAAGGAGGTAACCTATTCTGGAAGGAAAATTGTAAGAGTTAGAGTTTCCTTCAGGGTAGCTATAAATATGTTATCCATCACAGCCAGTGTGGCATCACTTGTATCTCTAGAGATGTTTTTTTTTTTTTTGAATTTTTGAATTTTATTTATTTTTTTATACAGCAGGTTCTTATTAGTTATCCATTTTATACATATTAGTGTATACATGTCAATCCCAATCTCCCAATTCATCCCACCACCACCACCGCATCCCTGCTACTTTCCCCCCTTGGTGTCCATACATTTGTTCTCTACATCTATGTCTCTATTTCTGCCCTGCAAACCAGTTCATCTGTACCATTTTTCTAGGTTCCACATATATGCGTTAAAATACGATATTTGTTTTTCTCTGACTTACTTCACTCTGTATGACAGTCTCTAGATCCATCCATGTCTCTACAAGTGACCCAATTTTGTTCCTATTTATGGCTGAGTAATATTCTATTGTGTATATGTGCCACATCTTCTTTATCCATTCTTATGTCAATGGGCATTTAGGTTGCTTCCATGTCCTGGCTATTGTAAATAGTGCTGCAATGAACATTGGGGTGCATGTGTCTTTTTGAATTATGGTTTTCTCTGGGTATATGCCCAATAGTGGGATTGCTGGGTCATATGGTAATTCTATTTTTCATTTTCTAAGGAACATTCATACTGTTCTCCATAGTGGCTGCATCAATTTACATTCCCACCAACAGTGCAACAGCATTCCCTTTTCTCCTCACCATCTCCAGCATTTGTTGTTTGTAGATTTTCTGATGATGCCCATTCTAACTGGTGTGAGGTGATACCTCATTGTAGTTTTGATTTGCATTTCTCTAATAATTAGTGATGTTGAGCAGCTTTTCATGTGCTTCTTGGCCATCTATATGTCTTCTTTGGAGAAATGTCTAATTTAAGTCTTCTGAACATTTTTGGATTGGGTTTTTTTTTTAATATTGAGCTGCATGAGCTGTTTATATATTTTGGACATTTGGAAATATTTTCTCCTGTTCTGAGGGTTGTCTTTTCATCTTGTTTGTAGTTTCCTTTGCTGTGCAAAAGATTTTAAGTTTCCTTAGGTCCCATTTGTTTATTTCTGTTTTTATTTCCATTACTCTAGGAGGTGGATCAAAAAAGATCTTGCTGTGATTTATGTCAAACTGTTTTTCCTATGTTTTCCTCAAAGAGATTTATAGTGTCTGGTCTAACATTTAGGTCTCTAATCCATTTTGAGTTAATTTTTGTGTATGGTGTTAGGGAATGTTCTAATATCATTCTTTTACATGTAGCTGTCCAGTTTTCCCAGCACTACTAACTGAAGAGAATATCTTTTCTCCATTGTGTATCCTTGCCTCCTTTGTCATAGATTAGTTGACCATAGGTGCATGGGTTTATCCCTGGGCTTTCTATCCTGTTCCATTGATCTATATTTCTGTTTTTGTGCCAGAACCATATAGTCTTGATTACCGTAGCTTTGTAGTATAGTCTGAAGTCAGGGAGTCAGATTCCTCCCACTCCGTTTTTTTCCCCTCAAGACTGTTTTGTCTATTCAGGTTGTTTTGTGTCTCCATACAAATTTTAAGATGTTTTGTTCTAGTTCTGTAAAAAATGCCATTGGTAATTTGATAGGGATTGCATTGAATCTGTAGATTGCTTTGGGTAGTGTAGGCATTTTCACAATATTGATTCTTCCAATCCAAGAACATGGAATATCTCTCCATGTGTTTGTATCATCTTTAATTTCTTTCATCAGTGTCTTATAGTTTTCTTCATATGGGTCTTGGGTCTCCCTAGGTAGGTTTATTCCTAGGTATTTTATTCTTTTTGTTGCAATGGTAAATGGGAGGGTTTCCTTAATTTCTCTTTCAGACTTTTTAATCATTAGTGTATACGAATGCAGAGATTCCTGTGCATTAATTTTGTATCATGCAACTTTACCGAATTCATTGATTAGCTCTAGTAGGCTTCTCTGTGTATAGTATCATGTCATCTGCAAACAATGACAATTTTACTTCTTTTCCAATTTGTATTCCTTTTATTTCTTTTTCTTCTCTGTTTGCCGTGGCTAGGACTTCCAAAACTGTTGAATAATAGTGGAGAGAGTGGATATCCTTCTTTTCCTGATCTTAGAGGAAATGCTTTCAGATTTTCACCATTGAGAATGATGTTTGCTGCAGGTTTGTTGTATATGACCTTTATTATGTTGAGGTAGGTTCCCTCTATGCCCACTTTCTTGAGAGTTTTTATTGTAAATATGTGTTGAATTTTGTCAAAAGCTTTTTCTGCATCTATTGAGATGATCATATGGTTTTTATTCTTCAATTTGTCAATATGGCGTATCACATTGATTGATTTGTGTATATTGAAGAATCCTTCCATCCCTGGGATAAATCCCACTTGATCATGGTGTATGATCCTTTTAATGTGTTGTTGGATTCTGTTTGCTAGTATTTTGTTGAGTATGTTTTCATCTATATTCATCAGTGGAATTGGTCTGTAATTTTCTTTTTTTGTTGTATCTTTGTCTGGTTTTGGTATCAGGGTGATGGTGGCCTCATAGATTGAGTTTGGGAGTATTCTTTCCTCTGCAATTTTTTGGAAGAGTTTGAGAAGGATGGATGTTAGGTCTTCTCTAAATGTTTTATATAATTGACCTGTGAAGCCATCTGGTCCTGCACTTTTGTTTGTTGGAAGATGTTTAATCACAGTATAGGTTTGGTTCAGTCTCCTGTCAGGTCACTGCTCCTTCCCCTGGGTCCCTATGTGTACACTACTTTGTGTGTGCCCTCCAAGAGTGGATTCTCTGTTTCCCTCAGTCCTGTTGAAGTCCTGCAATCAAATCCCACTAACCTTCAAAGTCTGATTCTCTAGGAATTCTTCCTCACGTTGCCGGACCCCCAGGTCAGGAAGCCTGATGTGGGCTCAGAACCTTCACTGCAGTGGGTGGACTTCTGTGGTATAAGTGTTTTCCAGTCTGTGAGTCACCCACCCAGCAGTTATAGGATTTGATTTTATTGTGATTGTGCCCCTCCTACTGTTATCATTGTGGCTTCTCCTTTGCCTTTGGGTTATCTTTTTTGGTGAGTTCCATTGTCTTCCTTTCCATGATTGTTCAGCAGTTAGTTGTGATTCCAGTGCTCTTGCAAGAGGGAGTGAGAGCACGCCCTTCTACTCCTCCATCTTGAACCAATCTCCTATTTAACATTTTTTAGTCTATTTCCTGAAATTCAAATGAGTAGAATGTTCTATAAATATTAATTAAATCTATCTGGTCTATTATGTCATTTAAAGCTTGTTTTTCCTTATTAATTTTCTGTTTGGATGATCTGTCCATTGGTGTAAGTGAGGTGTTAAAGTCCCCCACTATAATTGTGTTACTGTCAATTTCCTCTTTTATACCTGTTAGCTGTTTCCTTATGTATTGAGGTGCTCCAATGTTGGGTGCATATATATTTATAATTGTTGTATCTTCTTCTTGGGTTGATCCCTTGATCATTATGTAGTGTCCGTCCTTGTCTCTTGTAACATTCTTTATTTTAAAGTCTACTTTATCTGATATGAGTATTGCTACTCCAGCTTTCTTATGATTTCCATTTGCATGGAATATCTTTTTCCGTCCCCTAACTTTCAGTCTGTATGTGTCCCTAGGTCCAAAGTGGGTCTCTTGTAGACAGCATACATATGGGTTTTGTTTTTATATCCATTCAGCAAGCCTGTGTCTTTTGGTTGGAGCATTTAATCCATTCACGTTTTAAGTAATTATTGATATGTATGTTCCTATGACCATTTTCTTAATTGTTTTGGGTTTGTTTTTGTAGGTCCTTTTCTTCTCTTGTGTTTCCCACCAAGGGAAGTTCCTTTAGCATTTGTTGTAGAGCTGATTTGGTGGCGCTGGATTCTTTTATCTTTCGCTTGTCTGTAAAGCTTTTGATTTCTCCATCGAATCTGAATGAGATCCTTGCCAGGTAGAGTAATCTTGGTTCTAGGTTCTTCCCTTTCATCATGTGAAATATGTCATGCCACTCCCTTCTGGTTTGTAGAGTTTCTGCTGAGAAATCAGCTGTTAACCTTATGGGAGTTCCCTTGCATGTTATTTGTCATTTTTCCCTTGCTGCTTTCAATAATTCTTCTTTGTCTTTAGTTTTTGCCTACTTGATTACTATGTGTCTCGGTGTGTTTCTCCTTGGGTTTATCCTGTATGGGACTCACTGTGCTTCCTGGACTTGGGTGAGTATTTCCTTTCCCATGTTAGGGAAGTTTTCGACTATAATCTCTTCAAATATTTTCTCTGGTCCTTTCTCTCTCTCTTCTCCTTCTGGAACCCCTATAATGCAAATGTTGCTGTACTTAATGTTGTCTCAGAGGTCTCTTAAGCTGTCTTCATTTCTTTTCATTCTTTTTTGTTTATTCTGTTGCACAGCAGCGTATTCCACCATTCTGTCTTCCAGGTCACTTATCCATTCTTCTGCCTCAGTTATTCTGCTATTGATTTCTTCTAGTGTACTTTTCATTTCAGGTATTGTATTGTTCATCTCTGTTTGTTCTTTAATTTTTCTAGGTCTTTGTTAAACATTTCTTGCATCTTCTCGATCTTTGCCTCCATTCTTTTTCCAAGGTCCTAGATCATCTTCCCTATCATTATTCTGAATTCTTTTTCTGGAAGGTTGCCTATCTCTACTTCATTTAGTTGTTTTTCTGGGGTTTTATCTTGTTCCTTCATCTGGTACATAGCTCTCTGCCTTTTCATCTTGTCTATCTTTCTGTGAATGTGGCTTTTTTTCCACTGGCTGCAGGATTGTAGTTCTTCTTGCTTCTGCTGTCTGCCCTCTGGTGGATGAGTCTATCTAAGAGGCTTGTGCAAGTTTCCTGATGGGAGAGACTAGTGGTGGGTAGAGCTGGCTGTTGCTCTGGTGGGCAGAACTCAGTAAAACTTTAATCTGCTTTTCTGATGGTGGGTGGGGCTGGGTTCCCTCCCTGTTGTTTGTTTGGCCTGATAGGTTTGGTTCAGTCTCCTGTCAGGTCACTGCTCCTTCCCCTGGGTCCCTATGTGTACACTACTTTGTGTGTGCCCTCCAAGAGTGGATTCTCTGTTTCCCTCAGTCCTGTTGAAGTCCTGCAATCAAATCCCACTAACCTTCAAAGTCTGATTCTCTAGGAATTCTTCCTCACGTTGCCGGACCCCCAGGTCAGGAAGCCTGATGTGGGCTCAGAACCTTCACTGCAGTGGGTGGACTTCTGTGGTATAAGTGTTTTCCAGTCTGTGAGTCACCCACCCAGCAGTTATAGGATTTGATTTTATTGTGATTGTGCCCCTCCTACTGTTATCATTGTGGCTTCTCCTTTGCCTTTGGGTTATCTTTTTTGGTGAGTTCCATTGTCTTCCTTTCCATGATTGTTCAGCAGTTAGTTGTGATTCCAGTGCTCTTGCAAGAGGGAGTGAGAGCACGCCCTTCTACTCCTCCATCTTGAACCAATCTCCTATTTAACATTTTTTAGTCTATTTCCTGAAATTCAAATGCTTCACAGAGTCCTTGTGATGATTAAATGAGAAATGCATGCACATGAACATAGCACATGTTTTTCCTATTGGAGAATGACTACTTCTCCTTTGCATGTAGCTTTGTTTACAGAAGTATTAAAGATAAACATGTTCTACAATATAAGCCAAAAGAGGTAAGTATTTCCTTTGTCTGTCTCAGGCTACATAAGGAACATGTCCAGTGACTAAGTTCAGTAACTCAGAAGCTCTTTCATGAGATTTGAAATCCCCCAGGGAGATTGGAGGTTATTCATTAAAGAGACCAAAGTAGTATAAGGGCAGTACTGCCCAGACAGTCTCATGCTGAGTTTCCAGTTTCCTAATTTTTGGCTCTCAAACATTTCCTGCTCCTGGTCTATTCTCAGGCCTGGTTCCCCAGTCTCTTACTGATGTCATTAGCTCCAAAAATATATTTTCAATAAATTACTTCTTATTTAAGTTCTTCATAGTTTGCTTCTGTTGTTTCCTATAAAGAATACTGATTGATAGACTACTACTTTTCTATTCCATAAAAGATGAAACTAAGCCACAGAAAGATTGTGTTACTATTCCAAAGTCACAAAGCTAGTAAGCAGTGAAGCCATGATTAAAACTGGGTCTTTCAGAATGCAAAACCCTAGTAAAAGCTGTTTTTTCTACTTAAACAGAGCTGTCTCACTAAGCCCAAATTTGTCTAACTGGCTTTATTTCCCTGGAGTATACCCAGGATGCTCCCATTAAAGCCAATTTGAGTTACTTTAAAATAGGAAGGGCAGAAAACACAAGCCCATACAGTTGTAAAGGAGAAGGATTTCCTGTATTGATTTCAATTCATCATATCTTGGCACCAAAATGGGATAAAGATGAAATGATTGCACTTTCTGGAGAGAAAAAATAGCTCTTCACCTTCAAATAAAGCAATAACCTTATGTTAATCCATGATTTAAACTGAATCACATTATTACTTAAGTACTAATCTATATAACCCACTTAAAATTTAAATGTATGACTCAGAGTTTGAATAGATGAATGCTATGTATTGTTCTTTATATTATAAAGTAATCTTGGACACGTCAATGTAATGTTTATTGCAGATACTGATAAATTTCTTGTTCTTAAATAATGATATATTATTTTCTAAATGATTCTTTTGTAAGACTGTGTTATTTTTTTAATACCAAGATTGTATGATATCCAGCCAAAGGTGAAAATGACCATTATATATTTGTTGCGATTTTTAAATACAAATTTAGAACATTTGTTACCAACCTAACTGAAACTGAAATTGCATTATTCTTATTCAAATAGTGTTCATAACAATAGGATACAATGTGCATGGCCAATGACATTTTTCAAGAAAAACGTGAGATGCACAGTGTGACCTAAATGAGCATTGTTTCTCCAACTTTTCATTGATCTGTTTTATCTTCTAGAATAACATTTGTAGATATACAATGTAACCCCCATTAGCCTCAACCAGTCTAGGTAATGTAGTTCCACTTGTGTGTGATAGGTTTAAGAAGGAACCTGTGACAGTTTTGGCAATGAATTAGTTACATCTTAGCAATGACTGAGTCACATCTTAGCAATGACATGTGAAGGGAAGGCAGCCATGGGATTTGGGGAAATGTTTCCTCAAGATGAAAAGAAACACAGAGAAGAAATGGCTCCTTTTTTCCTTTGGACGTGGATGTGTCTACATGGAAAGCCTGGAACTGCAGCAGTCAACCTGTCATGATAAGGGCCGTTAGCCCAAAACAGAGCAGAATTAATGGAGATAGCATAATCTTTGAGTCACTGAATTAACTAACTCTGGAGCTGCTTTCTTGTTATGTGAAATAATAATGTTTCCTTATTGTTTAAGGAACTTTGACTTGGCATTTTCTTTTACATGCAGCCCAAAGCACCCTAACTTATACATGGAGCAAGTATTTCACAGAAGATCTCAGTACATTGACTGGCTCAAAGCAAGTGTTCAAGTAGTATTTATTAAATAAACAATGAATGCAAGGAAGTTAACATTATTTGGGACTTACAGATTGAGGAAACATTAAGAAATCCATATTTATTTGGGATAATGATGATAATAATAGAGAGTGACTACAAGGAAATAATGGATATAAAGTAAGTGGTATGATTGGGGGAAAAGACAGGAAAAGGTACATTTTAGAACCTCTAGTGACCACCTCAGGGCTTGACCCTTTTTTCTTGAAGTGAAAACATGAATTCACAGCAGAGTGTTTTTCTCACCCTCCATCCTAGTGTGGATGGCATTCAATCCTTTCATAGCAAAAGTCAGCCCCTCCACATTTCTAGCAGCATACTAGCAAACTTTCTCTCATTCCCAAAGGGCTACAGTTTCAAAATAGAAAAATAGGACAGCCACCAAATGCATAAAATATAAACAAAACAAAAACAAAACAGAAGAATGTGCTTATTGGCTTTTCCTTCTATCAGCATTCTAGGAGAGAGACACTTGTCTCTTGCAGGCTCATTTAGTTGGGCATGGAGAAAATACAAACTGAAATGCAAGGAAGAGTTTCAGATGAAGGAGGAAGGTACAGACAGCACTGAAGAGAGAACCTATCTGCCTCTGTAAGTGTACCTGAGGCACATGATACATTTTCCTTCTAATGAAAAGTTGTAAACCATTTACAATAATGTCAGTATCTCTTGAAAATTATCCATTAAGCCTTTACTGAAAACAAACAAAAGCCTTTTCTCCATCCTCATTATCAAGACCTCATAATCAGCCAGACCTTTGATCTTGAAACTCTCACTTTCAAGCATCCATAACAATGCACTACCCTGATCTTTCTCCTGTTTCTCCAACTCCTAGACTCCTAATTCAGAAAATTTCCCCTCTCTTCTCCAAGCCGTCAGCCCTCTCTTCTCCATATGCACTTACATTTTTTATATTTAAGTAATTTAATACCAGAATATTTACTGGAAATGTGCTACACACAAAACTGGTTTGCTAAAATAAAAGAATATATGAAACTTTGACCCCATTCTTAAGAATCTCAAAATCAAGTTTAGGAGACAGATACTTAAGTAGTTCTAATATAAGACATATTGTGATAAATGCCATAACATAAGTCTTTAAGCAGGCTTCCCTGGTGGCGCAGTGGTTGAGAGTCTGCCTGCCGATGCAGGGGACACATGTTCGTGCCCTGGTCCGGGAAGATCCCACATGCCGCGGAGCGGCTGGGCCCATGAGCCATGGCCACTGAGCCTGCGCCTCCGGAGTCTGTGCTCCGCAACGGGAGAGGCCACCACAGTGAGAGGCCCGCGTACCACAAAAAAAAAAAAGTCTTTAAGCAATGGAAATAGAAGTCACTGGCCTCCCACTGGAGTCTAAATGTTAAATGTCTCACCATGTTTAAGAAGAATTCACCATCTTTCCTCCAAAAATTGTTCTCCATTGTGATGACTGTTTCCACTAGCAGTTCCACAGTTAGCCTCGTCACTCACGCTTGAAAGATGGGTATTCTTTGCATTTTTCTCAGTTTGCATTTTTCTCAGATTCATGCTCCCCATCTAGACATTCACCACACTCTGTTCATTTCTCTTTTGAAATGTCTCCTTTATCCTTCTGTTGTATGGTCACTGCCACCTCCCTAGTCCAAAATTGGATCACTTTATACCTATATTCCTGCAATTTCCTAGCAGATGTCTATGGACCCAGGCCTTCCCTCTCCTAAATTATCCTGTCTATTTCAAAGAACCACAGAATTCTAAAATAGGAAGAGACATTGCCCTCCAATGCAAAAATCTCTACAAATTAATTTCGAAATGTAGGTAAGTAGCCATCCACTACCTGAATACTTATTGATGGAAAAATAATTTCTCAAAACCTTTATCATTTAATTTATACATTATTTTAATTGACAGAAAAATGTTCTTTATATTGCCAGGTCTGTACCTTTTTTGCTTTATTTTTTCTCCCTTCAATCCTAATTTTGCTTATCTGAAATAGACCTTTGAAGAAAGCTATTTTGTCTCTTTAAGTTCTGTTTTTGAAAAATTTATAAATATACACTGTTCCCATAATTGGGCCTGATATAAATTTTAGGCCTTGCCATTTTGACTGCTCTCCTGTTCGTACTTTATAATTGCGAGCATTATTTAAAATGCGGGGTCTAGACATAAAGAGAATACTCTGAAATTGCTTTATGTAGACTTTTCATCATTCTACTTATCCCACAAATTCAAGAATTTTAAATATTTCCAATTGCTGTTGCTTCAAAGCACAACTCCTTAGCTCTACTTGACTTTTAAGGCCATTCAGAATCTGTGTCCTTTGTTCTAGCCCAAATCGTTCATTTTCAGTTTTCTATAAAGCATCTCCTTCTTTAGCTAAACTGGGATTCTCATGTTGGCATTCCCTTTCATTGTTTCACTTACGTTTCCAAACCTGTCCTTACACTTATCCTTTTGCTTGGAATGACTTACCTCCTCTCTACCTATCTTAATCTTCTCTTTCCTTTAAAACTCAGTTCCAGACTGTGTAGTATAGAATCTGGACTCAGCCAAAGAGAGGTTTGGACTCTGCCCTTGGCTCCTGAGTGGAGATCTCTAGGACCTCAGAATGTCCTACCTGATAGAAGTGTCTTTGTTTGCCTGGGGTCTTTGGCCACCACCAGACAGTCTAATAATGTGATGTAGGATGGGGACCACAGTGTATCGGTTCTGACCTCTGGAAGAACTGATGACGAAAGGTAGCGACCTTTGTGAGGGGCTGGAGATTGAAAGGTAGTCACATGGGTAGGACGTAATTAAGCCTTAATAAAAACTCTGGACACCAAGTGCTCAAATGAGTTTCTCTGGTTGGCAGTACTCTGTGTTGTATCCTCACACATTGTGGCCAGAGGGGGTAACACCATCCGTGATTCCACAGGGAGAAGATGGCCAGAAGCTGTGCATTTGGACCCTCCCAGACTCTGCCCTATGCATTTCTTCCTTTGGCTGATTTTCTATATCTTTTATTAACCATGAGCATAATAGCTTTCAATGAGTGCTTGAGTCCCTCCAGTGGATTATCAAACCCAAGGACAGATCCTTGAATTCATAGCCAGCTGGTCTGAAGTGATGGTGGTCTTGGGGACCCACAAACTTGTGGCTTACGTCTGAAGTAAGGGCAGTATTATAGGGACTGTTTCCTCATACTGTACAGTTGGTTAAACACATTGCACAGACCCACTTCCTTCGCGAAGCATGCTTCAAGTACTATCTCCCTCACTGATATCCTCTTCCTCTAACTAATTATAGTATTTATATTAGTATCACAAAATCTGTCACTAACATATATCATTGCAGGTAGGTAATAAACAAACATTCTAAGCAAAGGTTTGGATTTTGGTAACCAAAGAAATTTAGTTATCTGGTAACTTCTGAAATGAGGGGGAAGTAAAAGAAGGGAAGAAATGACTATCTGTATAATGCCATATAAAAGTGTCAGAAAAAGAAGAGGGCAGTGATACTGGCCAGATGATATTAGCATCTTCCTAAGGAACCACTGCATTAAAGAGATAGTTCAACAGTTCTACGAACATTTATTGAGCACATGGTAGACATCGAAAATGTGCCACCAACTCTCCAGTGATGAATACCTAATGAAGGTAACTGATAATTGTTCCAACATTTTGTTTTTTGACAGAAAATTATTCCTTTCTCTGACTGGTCGCTTACTTCTTTATTCGAATTTTTCTTATTTCCTTTTCCCATGTAAGATGCCAATGGTCAATGTGGGGCTCCTGCCCAGTTTAACAGAAAGGGATAATTCTATGTGACGTATTATATTCTAAAATATACAGAAAGAGTAGTCATGAGCAACACATAAATAGAGCAAAATGGAAATAGGGCACAAGAAACCAGAAGGAATAGAGGAATTAAATGGCCAGAAGTGGGCTCCATTGGCAACTGCAACTAATTTGGGGAATACAGCCATGGACACTTAGAAAAGTCCTGAGATCAGAAATGGTGATGAACTGATTCCTGGTTTGAGCACAGCAGCAGGTGGTGAAAGAGGGGATGGAAAGAATGAGGTCCTTATTGGCTAGAAGTTTGATATCCTTTCCTTGTATAATACATCTTGCTTTCCTGGTTTTATTTTTACTTCTCTGAGAACTGTAAGGGGATCAGGATTCACATTTCCTTGGGCTGGGATTATGACAAACTACATTCTTTTTTTTTATCCCAAGATAATGCATTTCAGAAAGAAAAACATCTCAAATAGGCATCCTGGAGGGTCCTGAAGGACCCTAAATTGGGACAATTCTGTAAAACCAGAATGTTAGATTATCTGCTTGTTCTCTCAAATAACACTCCAGATCCTGGCTGAGCAAGGGAGATGTGCAGTAGATCAGTAACAAGGCAAGAATTCATTATTTACCTGCTAGAGTCCTATGATAACCTATCAACGGAATAAATGTGTAACTCCCTGCTTTATAAGCAGTCATCACGTTCCACTAGACCCCTTCATAGATAGTTAAACCACCTGCAACTTTGCTCACATCCACCCTCAATACTGGAAAATGGATCAATCAAAATAAAGCATTTGACTTTGATGTGCTTAATCTGGTTTCTGTTTGAACCATTAGTTTTTATGAATTAGATGAGCAAAACATAGTGTGTCCAGTTTCATAACGTTATCTGACTCCAACATACTAGAAAGAATTGGGAGAAAAGCTTATTAATGTTGAAATTTCATATAAGAAATGCATGTTTAGTTGAAGTCATAGCTAGTACTTTACATACTGGGTTGATAAGTACCAATCAACTGGCAGATGGTGCTGTTCTTGGGTAAAGAGAAACTGTTCTTTCTGGTTAAAAGAGATGCATTTATTCAGCAAACAAAATATATCTTTATGAGATTCTATATTCAAAAGTTTTCTGAAATAATACCATATGTTAGTATAAATATATGTGGAAATATCAGGACTAATCCTGAAAATTGTTTGAAATACCTATTTCTATTTTCAGCAGAAAATTTTGTTTATTTCATAGTTTAAAAATTCTTTCCAAATGTGCTTTTCTTAAGACAATTTGAGAAACTTTTTGAAGCTGAGGGTTTTTAATCCCTTTTATGAGATCAGATGACTAAATTACTTTCAAGTAATCAAGGTAGCTGATTCCCCAGTGTAGAACTGATGTGTTGTTTCTCTAAATTTTTGTGGTTTTAAGAACTCATATTTTGTTTTGTTTTAAATATATAATCACTACTTACTTAAGAAGCTAAATAGAAAAGATGAAGAAAAAATACATAATTGTAAAATATACAGATGTAAATACCTTCATCATAGGGAAAGAGGAACATAAATCAAACAAAATATCTCAGGTAAAATAAAAGAGTAATGTTTTCTATGAATAAAATCTTCTTTTCCATTTGTTAATATCTGTTTCATTCAGAATAGAATGTTAAATTATATAATTTTTACGTTTCATTCAGAATAGGATGCTAAATGAGATGAGAATTCATATATATATATATATTTTTTTTTTTTTTTTTTTTTTTTTTGGAGGGCCTCTCACTGCTGTGGCCTCTCCCGTTGCGGAGCACAGGCTCCAGACGCGCAGGCTCAGCGGCCATGGCTCACGGGTCCAGCCGCTCCGCGGCATGTGGGATCTTCCTGGACCGGGGCATGAACCCTTGTCCCCTGCAACGGGTTGAGGCGGACTCTCAACCACATCGCCACCAGGGAAGCCCAGAATTCATATCTTTTTACATTACAGAAACAAATGTATGCTGAATTAAAACTTATGAGCTAATAACCCCCATGGTCCCTAACACAGTACTAAAAACTCACATGAGTTTATTAATAATTATTGAAACAAATATTGTTTCTGTAAGTCTGAGCTTTAGCCTGTCTAATAAAATGTACAAACAGAAAAACAGGGACTGCGCTCACAGCTGAGAGGTAGTGGTCATTTAATATCCCATTTTCTTGGAATGGTTTGGCAATTCTCAGCATGTGTTACGATGAAGTCTGTTGCATTCAAAATCACAACACTGAAAACATGACTTTATCTCTCTCAAACCCTTCCTTCTGGGTTAGGAAGTATCCTGCAGTAAGACAGTGTGATGAACTAGTTGACTTCCCAAGGTCTATTAATCTATGAAGTGAAAATTAATATCCTTTCATCAGACAAGGCTGGTATCCAATTATCAGTAGAGCAGATGTTGTGCTTTTCTGCTGCGTATAAAGAAAAGGGATGTGTATATCATGCTTCAAGAGGTGTACCAATATAAGTAGGACATTCACACTCTGCCTTGCTACTCTCCTGAAGGTAAATTGCTCGAGTGTGCAGCAACCTCCTGCAGTCCCTCCAAATATCAGAAATGAAAAGCACAGCTATGAAAGGTCCAGGTTTGGCTCTCTTCATCAGTAAATTATGGGAATGTAACTCATACAGCTGCTGTGGGTACCTGCTGTCTGCCAGATCCCCTTGCTTCCATTTCTTCTGCTCCCTGGGTATAGCCAGTCATTTCCAAAAGGTAATTTGCAGTTGATTATGCAATCTGCCAAACCCAATCAATGTGCATACTCATGACCACTCATAAGATTATTTGCCTTAATTACAGGAGACCTCCAGGTGATTACACCACCGCAGGGAGTATATTCAGTGGAGAGAGTTGTGGGGGGTGCCCACTACCCAGCTGCCTGCTGGGTCTCTTGGCTTCCATTATTTTCATCTTTTGGATGCAGCCTGTTCTATCCAAAGCCGCTTCAAAGGCAAACCCATTCGCTGTCACTGAGAAGCCCTCTGCTGACTACTGACTTCTGAGACAGCAGGATAAATACAAAGACCTTGAGGATGCTTCAGGATTCAGGCCTCTTTTGCTTTATCTCTTTTTTTAAAAAATATATTAATATTAGTTTTCAGCAAGAGTTTATTCTCTTCTGTGTAGCAAAATAAACTTTCCTTAGGTGTCTAAAAGAATGATCTTCTAAAAATCAGACCTTTTGTTGGAATTTATTGGATTTGTGATACCTCTCCATATGTATAAATCACTGTTTGATTTTATTTTGTATTCATAAAATTCTTTTTAAAAAATGAACTGGATCATCACATTTCAACATATACACAGGGATTGTGACTTATAGACCTTGGAAGTAGACAACCACTTAGTGCAGAGAAGGCAAAGATGTACGATGTGTGTTGCTATTCTCCTTTCTCTCTTCACACATCATATCTATCTATCTATACATATAGATATATATATGAAGAAAAATACAAAATTGTAAAATATACAGATGTAAATACATTCATCATAGGGAAAGAGGAACAATAGATCAAACAAAATATCTCAGGTAAATAAAAGAGTACTGTTTTAAAGAAAACAAACAAGACAATGTTCCTGCCCTCATAGTACTTACATTCTAGTGGGGATAGAAACACTGGTACCCTTATTACAGCATCATTTCTTCTTGAGCCCTGACAGAGCCTTCCCAACCTCGGCTTCAGATAGTCACTACCAATCAAAGAGCGTATGCAGTGTGCATGCAGAATGATATCTATCAGTCACCTCTGATCTAGTGCAGTCTATCAGTGATAAAGAAGAAGCTCAGCCACAAAACAAAGTTCATATTGCATTATACTGAAACACCCGAATCAAAATATCTAAGCCATAATAAATGCCAGATCAATGTATGGACCACTGACTGTTCAACCAAAACCTCTTCTCAATACTTAGTATTATTGAACTGCCAAATAATGTGATTCTGTTTATTGACTTAAACTTCAATTTTACAAATATAACTGAAAATGTTTATTTGTTAACAAATAACAGAGAAATGTTCATGAACCAAAAACTCAAACATAATACCAAAAAAATCAGTTATATATTATCTTCTGTACATACAAATATATTTCAGGAAAATGATCTGTGATTAAATTTTAACTCAACATGTCATAGATTAATATGGCTACAGTTGTATTATATACATTATTGTCAATGATATCTTAGTTTTTTTTTTTTTTTTCTTTTTTTTTCGGTACGTGGGCCTCTCACTGTTGTGGCCTCTCCCATTGCGGAGCACAGGCTCCAGACACGCAGGCTCAGCGGCCATGGCTCACGGGCCCAGCCGCTCCGCGGCATGTGGGATCTTCCTGGACCGGGGCACGAACCCGGGTCCCCTGAATCGGCAGGCGGACTCTCAACCACTGCGCCACAAGGGAAGCCCTTAGTTTTTTTTTAATTTAATATTTATTTAATATTGGGGTATAGTTGGTTTACAATGTTGTGTTAGTTTCAGATGTACAGCAAAGTGGTTCAGTTACACATATACATATATTCATTCTTTTTCATATTCTTTTCCCATATAAGTTATTACAGAATATTGAGTAGGGTTCTCTGTGCTATATAGTAGGTCCTTAGCGATTATCTATTTTATATATAGTAGTATGCATATGTTAATCCCAAACTCCTAATTTATCCCTGATAACTCAATGAATAAAATAAACTTTAACTTACTATGAAGTAAATATTTTCAACAAGATAATGTAATTTGAGGTCTAAATGACCCCACTGTCTGGAATATTGTTGAAGGTCTCAACCATCCGTTTTCTGGATTGTTAAATAGATTTGCCCTGAATAGAGAAACATTAAACCAAGGCTTTATCACCTGACTCTGCTTCTAATATCTGTATGACTCCAGACAAGTTATTCAGTCTTGAAAAAACTTAGTTTATCTATCTATAAAATGGAAACTAGGTGGTCTCTCTGGGCCCTTTACAAATAAAAAACAATGCTTCTGTGTTAATACAAATATGTCTACTCCTTGGTAATATGTCAAAGAAGGCCAAAATATATAACATGAGAGTGAAAAAACAACATTCGTAGAAATATAAATAGAAAGAAATTTCATGATGCATAAGTACAAATGAGAAGGAGGAAAAAACACAGGGACCATTTACATATCTGCTCTCAATAGAATTAATAACGGCTACTGTAAATCACACAAAAACTCTTTGTTAAAATAAAACATATTAATTATTTATACGTTAAAGTTAAATATTGATCAGCATCTTGCCACGTGTACAAAGTTCTCTTTACTTCTTTGTTCTATAAGGGAAAATACATTGAAATAATCAACAATGAAGTAAAAGGGATTCTATTTAAACTTCAGTTTTTTTGTAAATTTGAATATATAGTTAGATATGACCTACGGTTATTTGGTCAGAAACCAAATCTTTTGGAAAAGAAAGCTACGCCCCGAACTGAAGGTTGTAACATCAAGTGTACACTTGATGTACACATATTCTCTCAGGCCTTGACATGTCTCCTAAGGCACAATTTAGTCAGTAAAACTCTTGCGGTCTGAAACAATGTTAAAATGCCCCCCAAGTCTAGGGCTGACTCCTGAGATTGGCTTGATGACTTTGCAGATCCAGGCTACAAAGAAGTTTTGGAGCATGACTTGAGAAGAGGGAGTAATATGAAGACAAAGCATTTTGACTGCTTTTGAGGCACCTTAACTGCAATCCACAGCACATTCAGCCTAATATGCTATGCGAAGCTAGGTGTTGGTTAATACAAAAGGAAGAGTAGCATTCCATGCTTAAGTTAGGTTAGGAAATGCTGAATTAAACAATGTACCAGGTTAGTTTATTGCGAGTTTTTTTTCAGACTCTCTAGTGTGTTTAAAGTATAACGTGAATCTTCGAGACAATGATCTAGTACTCAGAGTCTCCAAATCTATTTGGCCAATAGAAATATTTTTTCTTAAAATACGCTGCAAGACTAGTATTTGTGGTCAAGCATATAAATTTCGCTCTATCTTCAAAAGGCTTCTTTTCACTATTACACATCACATGTGTTACATTTAATTGTTCATCAGAGGCACAACTAAACAAAGTGGAAAGCGTTTAGTTTTCAAGAGCCCTGAGACTTTCACAGAAGTTCCACAGAGTTGAAACATTATTTTTACTTATTGAATCTATGTAGATCCCTGCCAGGATGTTGTAAAATAAATCATCTGATAGGGAATGCTTCCCTGGTTGTGTTGAGATAAGCTGAATCAAAGAGAGATATGTCCTTTTGTTAATATTCTCATGGTCACAAAATATCAGCCTCTGTATTTACACCGAGATGATTAGTCAAAGACACCCAGAGCCAATATTAACTATAACTGATGTGAATAGCCTTGTTATGTAAATAAACACATAATAAGGCACATCTTTCTTCCTTTTCATGCAAACTTAAATTGGACAAATTCTATGTCAGGATTTTAGAAAAAAGAAACCTCAAAGAATGCATCCTTTTTAGGGTTTCATATTTTAATATCTACAGTATAATTATATTCTGCAGACCCAGGTGGACTCATTGGGAATGCGTTAAAGTGCAAATCACTGGAATTTGGGATGTAAGTAAATTATAAAATGTGATGCGTGAGAAACTCCATAATAGTTTTCTTAAAGTACCATAATTGTTCTTTATTCTCAAACCAAAACCAATATTTTCTCTCAAAATAGAAATATTTCTTCCTTTTGTAGAATCAAATATTATATATTAAAAATAACTGTCAATTATATGAAAATAAATCTTCCTGATATGAAATTTTTCTGTTGGGAATATTAAAGGTAAAAATAGTTTTTACCATTCCCGTATAATATATTTGTAAAGAAAACCAGGGCTTCCCTGGTGGCGCAGTGGTTGGGAGTCTGCCTGCCGATGCAGGGGACACGGGTTCGTGCCCTGGTCCAGGAAGATCCCACATGCCGCGGAGCGACTGGGCCCGTGAGCCATGGCCGCTGAGCCTGCGCGTCCGGAGCCTGTGCTCCGCAACGGGAGAGGCCACAACAGTGAGAAAACCAATAGCAAAGTATTTAACATAATGCTTTATTAAACAAAAGTAAAACATATTATTTGTGATAACTGAACTATATTTAAGGAAAAATAATCTCTACTTTTTAATGTCTAGTTTCCCACTGTTTTAAATGGTGTGGTGTTTAGTTTGAGTACAGTATATGCAAGGACTGAACATCAGTGACACAAAATTTGTGTATTATCTGTTCAGAGAAAAACTATATACAAAATTTTTAAGCTAAGTAATCCTTGGAAACAAATACTAACAAAAATTTTTAAATTGTGTAAGTAAAATATGTTATAGGAATAAAACACAAAAGGAACTAAGGTTATTTAAAAAACTAACAGCTTTGTTGTATATATAACATGGACAAGAAATACCACATATACATAGTAAACTAATTAATATGACAGATTAATTTCTCCTAATAGAAGAGTTGTAGATACAACTATACATATGATTTTGAAAGGCTTAATTCAGAAGAATCTTGTAGCAGTCAATTGTAATACCTTATAAGTAGATTTTATATAATAACTCAAAAAGTTAAAGTCTGGGATTTTTTTGTGTGTAAGCTGGGCATATTTAGTTCACTAGTTTGTTAAATATATCTTCCTACCTATTTTCTGCCTGACTGATACAGAAATCTGTCCGCATCTCTACTTCCCAAAATAGTGAGCTTATAAGAAAAGCACCCTGAGTGGTTTTTATCTTGGCAAATCAGCCATTACTTACGGTCTGGGTCTTAGTTTTTTGAGACCAGAAACCTACTTTTTTCTATATTGTTTAATTGTCAGAATTGGGTGAGGGAACTTTGCTACATAAATTTAGAAGACACTAAAGAAGATATGCCATTTTCTAAATGTATATTAAAAACATTGTGGTTGATCAGCATCTTTCTCCTGAGAGCAAATGAACATTAACACTGATATTTACCTTTATTAAGTACATTAGAGTTTATATATATTTTATTAAGATATCTCAAAGCCCTAATAGGTATACATTTTTACCTTAATTTCATAGAAGAAACTGAGGCTCAGGGAAGTTAAGTAGCCTGTTTAAGATCACAGAGTCAAATTCAAACTGAGGTCTTAGCTTATTTTTATACAGTGTTTCCTGAGATATGTATGAATTCTTTTTAAAGCAATAATATGATCCTGTAGACCTGAGAAGACATGCATGGACCTGGAATTTTTAAAACTTGCTCATTATTGACTGTAAAGAGAATGTATTTTTTTTTTTTTCTTTTGTATCTGGTAAAATTATACTTTAACGATTATCATAAAAAAAGGAAAAGACAAATTTCAAACTTCTCATAGAATCTGTGAGCCCTTAACAGTATGGGTGAGAATCTCAGCCGAGAAACTGATTTATTTTTAAGATCACAGGATTTTGAGTCGGATAAAGCCTGACCGCAGTGGCTTGCTCACTCATTAGCTCTTGCAGCTTCAGTTTCTTCTGTAAATTGAGAGGAAAATATCCACTGTTAGGGTTGTCATGAAGGTTAACTGAGATAATATGTTTAAAATTATTTAATATAGTGTCTGCCACAATGTAATTGCTTAATAAATGGTAATGACTGTGATCTGGATTTTCACCTCAGTGCTGTCCACTAAGGCATGCCGGTTATCATAATGCTGCTCGTTAAGCCTTGAATCAGATTCAGCCCCAAGAGTCCATTGTTCTCTGCGATGCAATCCCAGGTACATTCGTCTGCTGAAAAAACTCTCCTGGACAGGACTTCGAAGGGCAATAAATGGTTTTGTCTCAATGATTCCCTTGGCAGGCTACCAATTCACACCCTACATTCTTTAATTGGATACTTTAAAATCTACAAACTGTTTACAAGACAGTCACAGGCCTACAACCCTTCTTTGTTTGTTTGGTCAAGGTAATATTTAAGCCTTAGCTCTTTACTCTTGGAAGCCGGACATATTTCCAAGTTCTTCAAGTAGCACTTAATTTTGTCTCATGTGCACTACTTACTATGAAAAATATCTGGGTGAAAAATATGTTAAATCAGCTAATCCATAGCCCCTCTCTGGTGTTACAGGCATGACTGAGACAGGGAAAGGCAAGAGGGGAGAGCAGATGGAGAAAATGAGAAAGTGATGTCAAGTCCACCTTAAGAAGGTAAAATGTACCTTCTTTTATTTGCCCAGAGGAACTTTCTGTCACTCCATCCCAATCTAGCAGACTCTGAAAGGGTCATTGATCTGTGGTTAGGTGAGCCCACTGGAAATTTTTACATTTGCATAAGACCCATGGTCTTTGTAATTTGCCAGAGTGATGGACAAGTTAGATGGACTTGCCAGTCTTGGGAATTTTAATTAGTAGCCTAATGGTATGAGAATTTATAGAATTGTTTTCTCTCACTTGAGCTTAGTTTCAGGGCCTCTGACCTGGGCCAGAGATTTATGTCTGAGTTGAATCTTCCTCATTCTAAATTCCTGGATTCAGTGCAGATATTTCAGAATAAACTATATTCAGAAAAGTGCTATGTACCCATCTGACTGGGAAATAGTGAATTTAACTAAAAGCTCATAAGGAACGCTAAGGCAATTTCACAGCTGATTGAGACCTATAAACATTTTATACCCTTTTTACTGGAAAGTCATAGAATTTAAGAGTTGGAAGCAAACTTTAAGATCATCTGGCCCAATCACTCCATTTTATAGTCTATACTCCCAGGAGAATGGGAGTTCCTTGAGGACAGAAACCACAACTTATTCATCAATAGTTTGAATGAGTTGAGACATGCCTAAAACTCTAAACTAGCAAAGAACTTGATTTCAGGTGTTTTTGGATAACTAACAATGTCCTAATCACTGTACCATATTGCCTAAGTAGATCATCCTATTTCACTCAGTGCCAAACAAATGAAATATTAAATGCAAATAGATGGTGTGGTTGGTGTGCTTCAGTGCTTCAGTAACCAGGCAATAAGGCTGTATTTTTCATTTTTCAATTGGCAGTGGGTAGGGACAACAATTTCAATATGTTGCTATTAAGTCTATAGAAGCAACCTTTGTTCAAGGGGTTAGTGCATATCACACTCTGATGAATATTACTGTAGGAGGGAAGAAAATAACACAAAATGTCAACACAAATCATTAGTATATGGAAAGGACACCCGCGAGTCTTCAGTAGAGACTATAGCACAGAGGTGCCACCTAGTGACTGCATTCTTCTGGCTCTAAAACGCACACATTTGTTAGTATGGAGAATGAGATTTGTATATATTTCAGGTCATCTTTAAATGCATTATAGAACAAAATATCTATTCATAATTTTCTCTGCTCTGTTAAATTCAGAAGATAAAGAGAGTAATGCTCTGCAAGCCTTTAAAAGCCACAAAAGCAAAAAAAAAATACAGTGTAAGATGTTTATGGGTGTACATATCCTCACTTCTAAATAAATCCCATACACAGAATTTCTAACATATAATATAATGATATATTGACATTACCTTGAAAAGTGTACAGGCAAGATTTGTCCTCACTATCTACATGACCAGCAGTAAGACAGCCATCTAGGTATCTGGGTATAATCTCATTTTGAAATCTGAGAGAAATCTGGAAATCAAAGAACTTTGGTGATTCAAGTTGAGGAGAGTGGCAGAAGAGGTAAAACCAGAAACAGGCCATAAAAAGGGCTATAAATGAAATATGAGGATTGGTGAGAAGTACCACCATTTCTTTCTCCTTGATAGCAGAAATAACATCTAATAAAATATGCTTATTCATGGTGTGACCTAGTCAAGTTACCATTGTAAAACAGGTATACAAGATGCCCCTGTCTCTCTCTCTCTCTCTCTCTCTCTCTCTCTCTCTGTCTCTTCTCTCTCTCTTCTCTCCCTCTCTTCTACACACACTCACACACACACACACACACACACTCACACACACACACAAACGTTTTTAAAGTCAAGCCATTAGTAAAGGCACAGGCTCTTATGCTCACACGTGTGGTTGCTTAACAACCGTAATGCCCTGCTGAATTGATTGGTGCTACTCTGATACAATTAAAAAGCACTAAGTAAATGTGATGGGCAGTTTTTGAATTGGAAAGATTTTGATTGCCTAGCTGCATGATCAGAGGCAGACAGTCCTATAGACAGTCCAGACAGACCCATGAACCAATTAATGGTCTTTTGGAAACCACTAACATCTTCTCTCTTCCAAACCTGTAAGACACAAGATGTGATATTAAAGAACGGCATTTATTTTGTTTGTCTGTTTGTTTCTTTAGATGAGTAAAAGATAGTTGGCACACTTCAGGAAGGAAACTAGTTGGTGTATTATTAGAAAAAAATGCCCAAACGGGCTTCTCAATCTATAACAACTCAGATTTGTGATCATTATCAAGGAGCCAATCAACTGATGAATCTGGGTTGCTAGATTGTTGTGACAATGAGATGAGAAGGTACGTAAAACCCTAAACATTACGCAGGAAAACTCCTTACAAAAAAATATTTGCTGAGTTTGTAGGTCTTTGGGTAAATTATTTAACCTCCCTAAATTTCAAACTCCTTACCTTTAAAATGTTGATACAAACAATTCATATACCACAAGATTATTTTGAGAAGTAGATGTTTGTTGAAAATATGTTTTAAAGCTGTAATTCACTTTGAAATATGAGTAATGTTTATCACCATCTTCAAACAAGCACAAAAGAGCCTTGTCTATTTGCAAAGTCTTTATTTAGTCTACTTAAGGTAAATAATGGGAACATGCAAAATCAGATACTACAGCTGATCAAGTGATCAGGCAGAGAGGCCTGGGATCTGGATCCTTCGATTATTGATTTATGCGCCAATAGAAAGGCTCTTCTGCCTAATAATATTCCTTCAATGTGCACAGTTAACTTTGACATTTGCACCATTAGAAATAACTTATTTAGGGTTAAATAGGTAGCTCCTCTTAAAACACAGATACCCCTAGGATGGTGCATATTGAGGTTTTCATTAAGACTGACACACCAGCATGCACTGGTTTAATAACAGATATACTAATAATAACTGGCTGAAATTTGTTCACTTCAGGCTACAGGCATTGTCCTGGATTCTCAGTACAGTGAGACACTCTGGGCTGGAAGGCCCGACTGAGGATATGGGCATTCTACAGGAGGCAAGGGGCAGTAAAGGGAACACTGTTTCTCCAAAGGTGGTCGAGAGAAGCATAAATTAGAGAGCTTACTTTCTAAGCAATTTTACCCTATTCTCATAAATGCAAAAATCTCCATTAAAACATGCTTTCTCCTTTTCAGTTTGTTTTTAGTATTTTAGAATTAAAGTCAACTTAAAATATATGCATTCCTACTTAGAAGAACTACAGACAAACATTCACTGGTTGGCTTTTACAGAATTTTGCATCCAAGAACAAAGGAACTGTTTCCTACGTGTATTACTGAGAGACAAATCACTTACTGCACCAAAAGTCATTAAATCCAATTGTTTTAAGATTTCCTAGTATTTCTGATTCTTTCCTATATAGATTCTGTCTCTAATTGACCAGAGAGCCAGTTGGGATTTATCTCACATTAAGAGATTTCAGTCTTCTTTTTATGTGGTGCGTGCATGTGTGCAATGTCAGCTCATTTGTTTTATAAAATATTGTAATGATGTTGGCAATAATGTAGTCTGACAAATATAATCTTCTTAATAGATATTTTTACCTCCTCTACAAAGGAATAGGTTATTACAAACATTTAATATAAAATCAATGTTCAAATAATTGTTAAAAAAATTCAATATTCCAAAAAATTCTCAAAAACTCGTTACCTGAATATTGGAAAAATCCAAGGAGGCTTGGTAGTTTCTAAGGGAAAATATTAGATGCAGAGAAAGGGAGTTATTTGATCACCTGATGTGTTAGGCAGAATAATGACCTCCCAATGATGACTACATCTTAATTCCTGGAACCTACAAAGTTATTACATTACATGGCAAAGGAGAATTAAGATGGCAGATAGAATTATGGTTGCTAATCAACTGACCTTAAAATAGGGAGATTATTCTGGATTATCTGGGTGGGTTCGATGTAATCACAGGGGTCCTTAACTGTCAAAGAGTGAGACAGAAGAGTCAGTGTCACAGTCATGTAATATGAGAAATACTTGAAATGACCATTGCTGGCTTTGAAGATAGAAGAACGTAAATAATGGAACTTGGTCTCTAGAAGCTGGAAAAAGGCAAGAGAACAATTCTCCCAGAAAGCGTCCAGAAAAGACTACATTCCTGCTGATACCTTGATTTTAGTTAATGAGCTTCATTTCAAATTTCTGACCTCCAGAACTATAATATATTTGTGTTGTTTTAAGCCATTATGTTTGTGAAAATTTGTTAAAGCAGAAATAGGAAACTAATATGCCTTGGAAATCATTCATTCATCTATCCATTTGTCCATTCAACAATCCTAATTGTAATTGTAATCCTAATTGTCTCCTAATTGTAAGACACTGACACATTCATGTAACTAGGGTTCAGCCAGTAGTGCTGCTTTTTGTTGACTTCTGTTTTCTTTCTTTCCACTGGTAAGCCAGGAAGGATTAAATGAGGAATAGATCTTCCCTTTTTCATAGGGATTTTGGGAGGAAATTCTATTTTCCATCAGTGTTTTGTTCTCTCCATTTTTGAGTATATATTATGGGAACTCTCTCCTAATATAAATCTGGGCTCTACATTGGACTTGGTAAAATGCATGCTTATTCCTTTTGCAATATAAAATATAAAGATATGACTTTCAATTCTTCTAACTTTACATCCTGCTAAAATCTTCCTTACAGTAACTCACTGATTCATGTATGCATTCATTCAATAAGTTTTAATGTTCCAGTCACTCAGACACTGTGATATAAAGATTAAAAGACAAACAAACTGGTCTTCTTCTGTAAAGGATCTTCTTGCAAGCCAGAGGTGTGATAGGACACATATCTACAAATATAATGCAAGTCATTAAGTGCTTTTATGATTGTGATATAACCCTATAATTTCTTATATAGTACAATGTACTAATATGTATTTGGTAAATACTTATTAGGAACTCATATTCATAAGTCTATGTTATTTTATGTGTATAAAGTAGGATAAGTGGTCATTATTAGTAATCTGAATACTTCTGCTATATATCCATTTTTTTATTTGAAAGCTTGTTATTAGTACGTGAGGTGTTTGACTCTGAGGCATTGATTGGTATGTTTGGTGGTGCTTTAATCTGAGCCCAGAGTAAGTCAAAGGACCAATAGCCTAAAATGATATTTGGAGACAGAGCTGAAGATATATCAAGGAAGAAAGGGTTGAATAAATAGTGAGAGCAGAGAGTGGAGAACACCCCACTTTTTTCATCTTTAAAAAGAAGAGCATCGTATTCTAAATTGCATCATAGATTTTCTGCTACAGTTTTATCTGGAAATTAATCAACTAATTATGGATAATTATAATTAATATCTGAATTCATTATATTCAGGCATATTAATTAGAATTTGAAATTTATTCTGAGCTGTCTTAAATTCCTTACACTCTAACAATCAGAGAATAATGGAAGCTTGATTGTTTCAAATTAGAGAAAAAAAACCCACAAACCTTAAAATAAATTTTCAAATAATAGCACAAGTTTGAGAGTTATTTTGTAGGAACTCATCACCAGCTTGTAGAGAGCTATTTGTACTTGGCCGTTTTCCTAAGAGATGGCACCAAACTTGTAACTAGGGACTGTGCTTTCACAGTCTTCGCTTGATGCCTCCTCTCCTCCATTCTTCCTTTCCTACTTTCACAGAATTATATTTGCAAAACATCCAGTAATAGTATTTCCCTGTTTAAAACATTGAATCCTTTTCCAAACAACAAGATAAAGTCCAAACCATTTGGTATGATATTTGGATTATTTTTGCTACCTTGGCTGGTGTCCCCACCGTCTACAGAGACAGGTAGAAGCCATCCTTGCTTGACCATCTCTTTGCCCTCCAAATCTAAGCAATAACCAAACCTTGATAAATTTTCCTTCTAAGTAACTTTTGACTAGATTGCATTCTCTCCCTGCTATAACAACTGTCTTATATCAGGCTCTCATCATCTCTCCCCTGATATTATACCTTTCCTGATGCCAGTCTTGCTCATATCAATAAATCCTTCACCCTGACCCTCAGAGTCACATAGGAAGTCTAATAATCAGCCCCACGTCTCAGGTCAAATAGACCAAGCTTCCAAGCGATGTGTATAATGCCCTTCAGGTCTTGCCCTGTCCACCTCCCTAGTCCCATTATACTCTCTGCTGCTCATTTTGCACTCCAGAAATTACCTGGAATTTCTCTCAAACACACTGTGCTGTTTTATGCCTCTGTTCCTTTGCCCATGCTGAGTTTTCTGTCTAGAATGGCTTTTGACTTTACCTCTATGTTTAAACTGCCAGAAAGCCTTTTTTGATGTTCCTCAGGCGGGACCAGAGTTCCCAGAGTCCTTTACACGTATCTCTATTACAGTACATATTGCATTATGTTAATTTCTTCTGCTTCCATGTCTCTCTCATTATTTGGAAGGTGAGATTCTTGACAGACAAGCAGTGGGACAATCCTTTTTGCATCTCTAATACATAGTAAAGTATCTGACACATTCAGGTGCTCTATAAGCATCCTGCAGTTCTTGGAAATTGACAGAAGCTTTGCAAGCTGACTTATTTTTTCAACTTCTGCCAGTATCCTCACTTTTCTTATGCTCTAGCCCTATGGACCACATGTAAGTTTGTTATCCATCCATCTATCCATGGGTAGTCAGGTATATGCCTTTGATCTAGGCATTGAGATTTTTGAATTTCCTATTTAGTAAACCAATGGATAAATTACCCAGCCTTTTCTTGCTCTCATACAATTACTTGATTTTTGATTATTTTCACCCCTCTCTATTCCTGAATGAATTTTACTGAAGCACATTACTATTACTTCTGATATTCTGTAACCATGTGGGCTACATACAGATTTCTAACATTCATTCCTTCATTCATTTCTTGAGGAAGGATAAGCCGTTGACAAGTGGACATTTTTATTTTCTAGCGTAGAACTTGATGATACAATTAAAAAACTGGTTTAATATCCTTTCTCAATTGCCATAGGAAATGCTACCATAAAAACTATTTTTTTTAGGAACATTTAATATCTATAGACTGACACAAGAGAGTGAGTTTGGGTAGTAAATATCAGCTGACATTAAATTTTTTGTTTTTATTTTATTATCTAATTTTTAGATGAGTTAAAAAATGGTAAAAGTTACTTATGACCTAATGTAAACCAAAAGATGTTATGTAGTGAGTTGTCAGAAAATCTCCTAACTTTTGTATTTAATTTTTGGTTCAAATGTTTTGTTAAGTGGGTTGGTTCAGTATTTTCGTTGAAACCGTCTGGCATACATGGAAAACCTGCTAAGTACCAGGCACAGTAGTAGATAATAAAGATACAGTAATCAAATGAGATTTTACCCTCAGTTTTCTACACTTTCTACTTCTTTGACTATTCTAGCGTTTCCTTTGCTGGTGATGGTACCCCCATTCTTTGCCAACTATGCCTAATCTATGAAGACCTTGTTCATATATATGATGACTTCCTCCAGGCAAAATTGTCTGCTTGCTTCTCTAGAGAGAAATTATGGAATATGTTATTTTAGATAATGATTAGTTACACATATGCCTGTCTCTTTGATAGATTACAAGTACTTTTAAGATAATAACCTTATGCTCCCAGCACTCAACAAATGATATAGCTGTTACTCAATATATATTTGCTAACTGATGAACAGTATCCTTCAGAGGAAGACAGGAAATGGGCTTCCTTGGGTAAGTTGAATAAAAAGCATTCTTCTTTTTTAAAAAAACCAGGAATCCAATAAAGTGAAAAATTATTTGCAAAGTAGAGGAATCAGGAATTATTCAATTTAAAGTGGAATTTCTTTACATAATGTGGTATCTTCTGGTGAATTTAACTGATTCTGTTTACAAACTTTACATTCTGTTTTTTAAAAAATAATTTCTGTTTTTTAAAGTGAGATACACATACTTGATAATCAAGTATTGGGCATTTTAATTTTGGTTTTGGCATGTACTTGCTGAGTGACCTTGGGTAAAACAATCATTTTGTCTCTAAAATGGAACTAGTCTTGTTGCATGGACTTAAAAATGATCTTAAAACACTGATAAACACAATGGGCTTCACAATAGCCATTATTAAATAGTGAAGTTTTCCAAGTGCAACTGAAGGGTCTGCCTTGACTTTTTTGCTTGTTTCTAGATATGGAAAAATCGTATTTTTAAAGCACTTCCATTTGTCTAAAAATCTATAAATAAAGCAAGTTTTGCTATGAATATCAATGGAATAAATTTAAAAATTAATTTAACAAATAATTTTAATCGATGGCTTCTAAAGATTATGTCTAGGACAAAGTAAGGGTAAATGTTAGGTGGGACATCTTGTAATACATTAACAAACCCCAGATAGACTAAAAAATGTTGGCAGAATTAATTTGTGTGTGTGTGTGTGTGTGTGTGTGTGTGTGTGTGTGTGTGTGTGTCTACATGAAGCCAAGTGAATGCTGGTTTGGTTGGACTTTTCACTTTTTGAATAATCACTTTGATGCTCTGTAGATAGTTAAAACCTAAGAATATAAAACCAGAAGTAGAGCATAACTGTGAATTTGATTCTAGACCAGGAATTTCAGCCTTGATTTGTTGGACTCAAGGTTACAGTAGAGCATACTTGTGTAATGCTTTCAGGCTGCACTAGCAAACCAATAGAAAGTGTTAAGTACATTATTTTATCTTATTCAAGGTAGACAGACTTCAACCTTAATCTCCTTTCCATCCTTTAAGAAATAAAAGTCAAATATCAGTACTAAAATATACTTCAAAAGTAATCACAAAATGTAATTTTAAAAAATTGCATGGAAATGGTTAAGTTGCTTTAATAGGACTCAGTTGTTATTGGCCTAATGGTAGGCATTTTTAAACTTGAAGACCATTACCTAGAATAGCATGGGGTCTAGCATGCAATCACAATAAAAGTAGTCTAACTTTTCAAATTCACTGCATATCTCATTCATCACGAAAAATGTCCCTTACCTTTCAAACTTTGAGACCCTGAGACCTATCAAAGAAGGGTTTTCTTTGGTTTTTATTACTTACTATATTTCATGGCCTTTTCTTGAATAATGATGTTAATAATTAAATTTTCATTCCCTTCAACTGAAACAGATTCTGACTTGTCAAGAATACATAAAAATATAAGTTATGACTTCAAGACCTTTATTTCTTTAGAACTTACGTATATAAATGATATAAATCCACTTTCAATATATTTTCAATGTGTCTAATATTTTCATAAATATATCCACTTTATCTTTGCTTTAACTCTCTGTCAGTAATATTACAAAATATGAAATCTGTCTGGAGTTATTTTTTAAATTTTTTTTTGCGGTACGTGGGCCTCTCACTGTTGTGGCCTCTCCCGTTGCGGAGCACAGGCTCCGGACGCGCAGGCTCAGCGGCCATGGCTCACGGGCCCAGCCGCTCCGCGGCATGTGGGATCTTCCCGGACCGGGGCATGAACCCGTGTCCCATGCATCGGCAGGCGGACTCCCAACCACTGCGCCACCAGGAAAGCCCTGGTGTTATATTATATTCTGTTTTTCCACTTATGTAGAAGCAATAAATGGACTAGTTAGAAAATCTGATATTTCTTATCCCCTGAATACTTTTCTGAGAATTTTCACTTACCATTTTTATTTGGATAATGTGTTTTTAAAGCTTTGTTTTAAATGCCTGGGACTTTTAACAGTTTGGCACTATTCATAGGGTAAATTATTTTCCCATCTATCTTTAATGATCTTTTGCTTAGAGTTATATATTGCCAAATTTTTCTTTTTTTGTATCTTGAACGGCAGACTGCACATACTTTTAAAAGCTTTTGTTTATCATTTATACCACTCTTTAAATCCTGCTATAACCACACGTCCAAATCCTTGACTAACCAAACTGTTCTCTGAGGCCTTTAACAAATTCACAATTAATGATGAGTTTCATTGAAAGCTGTGCTTGTTCTTCTACCCTTCAATTCAACATATATTTTTATTAATCTTTCCACAATAATTTTTTTTTTTTTTTTTTTTTTTTTTTTGCATTACGTGGGCCTCTCACTGCTGTGGCCTCTCCCGCCGCGGAGCACAGGCTCTGGACACGCAGACCCAGCAGCCATGGCTCACGAGCCCAGCCTCTCCGCGGCATGTGGGATCCTCCCGGACCGGGGCTCGAACCCGTGTCCCCTGCATTGGCAGGTGGACTCTCAACCACTGCACCACCAGGGAAGCCCCACAATAATCCTTTTTAAAAAAAGCTTACATTATCTCCTTCAAAGGTCGCAGTGCTAAGGAATTCAATTTTAAACTATTTTTCATGTGTTCGTAGTTTTGAAACATTGAATCCTAGCAATGAATCGACCAATTTGGGGTCAATGGCTCTTTGATCATTTGAATGGCTGTTGCTTTAGGCATTCTATAGGCAGTGACAATAAGTATAAGGTCTCAGAGTATCTGAGAGACTATATAGTCTAATATATCAATATGATTATATGTTATACATATGTATATTTTATATACATATATGCTATATATATGAATATTTTCCTCAAAATTACTCAATTTTCATAATATGAAATTACTCTATGTAGTGGGTACTATTATTACCCTACCCCCACTCCATTTTACAAATGAAGAATCTGAGGCAGAGAGAAGTTAAGTAACTTGGTTCTCATTTACGCAGCTAAAAGGTAGCAGAGCTAGGATTCAAACCTAGGCAGTTTATTCCAAAGTCTTGTTCTTAACCCATATGCTGCACATTGTTTGAAGAAATATGAATCTTTGTAGAGGTAAGAATAACTTCTTTGTTTGCTTTATGACATGTGAAGTTTTTGTAAGAGTTCCTACCATTGAAAGGAACTTGCAGTGAACTTTTGATACAGATGGCCTACTGAAAAAGAGTATTTTTAAACTTCAATAAAACTTTCTCCAAAACCACAAAGTTTGCCACCAGACACCACTTCTTAAACTATTTTGCATTCCACTCTTGTTTATTTGAATAGATAAGAAAGGTAATCTATCCTTTTAATTTATGAGGGCTTTATTCAATAATTCGGGCAATACCTAGGAAGGAAAGTAAGTACTTATCTAATCTTCACTTCAGTCATCTAGGTGACATAGCAATATGGAAATAATTTAATATCCTCTTTAAAACTGATGGAGAAAAAGAGATCAAAAAGTTTATGAACAAGATTAATAACTCTAAGTTCTCATATAAACCTGAGAATATATAACTCTGTGGAGACCATAAGTATTCATTGCAATCAGACTTAATGAGTTTTTTTATCAGTTAAGAGAAAAATCATATTCAAATGACTGAGCGTTCTAATTATATTATCATGACCCTCAAACTTGGGAGGCTATTAACCCTATCTGTAAAATGGAAAACTCCTATTAATCCTATTACTTAAACCTTGTATGTATCAACTATAAAATAATTTAAAGTAGACTACTCAAATATGCTTCAGTTTGAGAGGTTATAAAGACATATTTTATAATTTGACCATAAAGTGTTATGAGATTCTTTAAATACATAATCATCGACTTGCTCAAAATTGTTTCATTTGGGGGGTGGGGGTAATTCATAATCATCTAAAGTAATTTTAAGCATTTTTTGATTGATTACAATTTGAGATAGAATTTTTTTTTTAATTTCTAAAACACTCAGTTTCTCAGATCAGCAAATCCTGTTTTAGACTAAAATTTGAGCCATTTCTGGAATGAGAGGAGAAACAACTATTTAATCAACTTATACCTCCTTATGGATCGACAGCATCAACAAATCCTTTAACTCAGCAGTTATAAGAAATCCCTATGAACTTTTCAAAGCTAAATAACTTTAGCAACTCCACTTTCTTCTTTAAATAGCCAGCAGCCCACATTCAAAATGAACTGCTAAATTCCTATATAACAAGATTAGATTTGTTTCTAATACCAATAGATTTTATCTCAATTTCATGTCACCCAGAAATGTTCATAGTTGAAAACAACACTTAAAAACACGCTTATAGCAATGGCTTATCTTTTCAGACTGAGTATTTATGGTTGAATTAGGAACTATCTGAAAATAAAAGACAATAACTGAAATAAGTCCATGGACTTGACAGTTTCAAGAGACCAAATCTTCCACTATATTCCAAGAGTGAAAGTGTAGGTTTTCCCCCAGCTATTGTTCCTTTCAGAAGCGCTAAACACTGTTGTTTCATAATGATTTTATAATAATGAAATACCAAACCATTAGTTTTTTATTAGATACTCAGAAAACCTTGTAAACTCTCTACAGCTCTGTTTGCAAAGATATTGCAGAAGCTAATCACCTTGCAACTATTCCACAATGTGACACAGATTTACTGCACAAGCCTTAAAGAATAAAGTAAAAGATGTTAGCCTCAAATCAGGGTCAGATCACAAAATCCAAAGGGAGGGCAAATCACAAATAGACGAGGACAAGTAACAGACATTAGAGCAGTGCCGCAAACATGCGGCCCACATTCAACTCGGTTTATTTCTATGACAATGCGGAGGTCTTGTTTAATGGAGAAAGTACCCAGACATACTTTGTGAATGTATGTGGATACTGACCTGGACTTGTGACAGGACTAGAGGTAGTAGGCTCAATAATGTCTACAAAAAGGGAAAAGGAAAGAAAAGAAAAACATTTTGTGTGTTATTTACAAAGAAGACAAACACTCATGACACAATCAACAGTCATGCAACATATACACAGGTGGTCTTTTATTTGAAGGCTTCCCTGACCATGGAAACCACTGAACAAAATCCAGTCTCTGAGGGGTACACAGCACATAATCACTGTCTTTGACATTAAGTCATCTTTCATTCTGAGCCAACATTTAGGAGTCATTTTCACATTCTAGTCTATAGCATCAAGTTATGCTGTGCTAAGGTTAAGGGCCTCAGAGTTCTCAAGCAACAGTTTTCAAGCCTTCCTTCTAGAAAAATACAAGGAGAATGCCTTCTTCTGAGAGAGCTGATGCCAGCTCCTATAAATCAGTCAGTCATGTGTTACCTCTTAATATGTACTAAAAATTAAATTATGGGTAAAATTCAGATGTTCTCAAAATGTCTTTTTGAAGTAAATCTCATATTTTATAAGCATATCTATAGAATTTGGCCACTGGGAAGACCAGTTATGTCTGCCTTTATGTCTCTGCATAAAAAAGGAAACACATACACACATACCACATACATATACACAAATATGTACATGTTTTGAATGACCTAAAATATAATTGCATGTCTATAAGACATTGCTGGCTATAATTTAGGCATAATTAAAGGGAAACTTTGTCACTGGTGTATAAATATAATTTTCCAGCAGGTATCTAACAAATAATAAACACCAGGGCATATATATTTATGGCATATTTTTAAATCATGTATTTTTTTTTTTTTGGCTATGCCACGCTGCTTGTGGAATCTTAGTTCTCTGACCAGGGATTGAACCCAGGCCCTCAGCAATGAGAGTGCGTAGTCCTAACCACTGGACCACCAGGGAATTCCCTAAATCAGGTATGTATTTTTATTTAAGATTTCCATTTTAACTTATCTTTTAATAGGATTCTTTTTCAAGTGTTAAATGATGGTGATCATTAAAAATACAGTAGTATAAAAATTACACATCATAACTGGCAATCCTAAAGGACATGAACAATTTTTAATGAGGGAGAATGAAAATATTAGGAAAACATGGCATTTTTGAGGAACTCTAATAATGTAGCAGCCTGAGAGAATAATTTCAGTATTAATTTCATATAAGTAACGTACTCCTCTTTCACCTAGTTAATTAGCAAGCTCTGTGATACTGAAAAACTAATCTGGATTCTTAGAAACAAACACAGTGAGTATGGCTATAAGAGGTAAAGGCAGACACCCTCATGCAAAATCTTGTCTCTGAGTATGAGAGGCTGCAGAGCCAAAAAAAAAAAAAAAAGTGTTTTGTTGTTTTATCTGTCAACGTCTTTGGGGCTTGCTTTTGCTGTCTTTCATTGCTTCGTCCACAGATAATGCTATGGCAATTACCAATTCCATTGGTAATGGGAGAGTGTGAACTCACACTCTTACCTATTAGTCTAGTTCAGCTACTGGTTTGAATAATAAAACTCTAGCACGCATTATGAAATGGAGCTTCCAAAAAACAGTTTTGGGTGTCAATAATTTGGGGGAACTAAAGTCTGTGTCCTAGTCTACAGGGTTGATTCTCTGAAAGAGACATTCTCAAGTGGCTAAATAATTAGTCAGATAATAAGCTGCAATTAAAAATTCAAAAGTCTAGCCATCCATCTGGCTGTGTGATTTGGCATTGCTGAGAAGTGGAAACTTACTAAGGCAGCTCTGCATTAGCTTACTTAAAAATGTAAAAGTTTTTCTATTTTCCTTTTTCAAGGAAAGCGATTAATATTCCAATTCCTTCTATGTGTTAAGCAATATTCTAGGTGCTGGGATTACAGTGGCTAATTAAACAGTTAAAACTGCCTGGTCTCATAGAGCCTATGGGTTGTAATAATGCAGAGCTTTGAAATATTAAAGTATTCATTCTTTATGTCAAAATTCCATTAATTATAGAAAATTAAAATTTGATATACAAAATCATAGAGAAATGTTGCTGTCTTTTAGAAACTATTCTTTTGTTAGGCTGACATAAACCCTCAAATATTTTTATGCTGTTGTATTTCTAAGTTTTAAAAAAAGCTCTTTCAAAGATAATGAAAATTTATGGTAAACTTAGTTTAATGCTGTATAGTAATCTCATTAATATACACTAAGGCTGTGTATGTAAGTGAAAGAATTTTATAATCAAAAGAGAAATGAAAGCACAAAATGGCTTGAAAGGTAAAAGCTGAATCAGAATGTTTATTCACGGGAAAACTAAATTCAGTAGGACAGTGAACAGAGTTTTCTATGTTCGGTAATTTGGACATTTGAACTTCAATTCCTTCAACTGTTTGGCTTCCATTGTTTTGAATTTCGAATGCTGATTTGAGAGTTCATTGAAAAAGATGGCATAGCATAAAACTACAACTTCCTCTCAATACAAGGATGGTAGAAACAAATAGCTATCCCATTGAACCAAGCTCTTCATTGTGGTTGCTTATGTAGAGCAAAATTGCTTATGTAAAGCCACGTGGTCCAACAGAAGGGGCTTTTAAAAGAATACAGGGATTTAGTGCATGCAAAATTACGTTGCACGCAGGATCCACTTCATAATTTTGGTTTCACAGTCAAAGCAAGCTATATTTTCCCTACACAGGCCAGGATATAGTAGAATCCCTAGTGAGGTAATTTTATGTAAAACAAGAATTGGGACTAGAGAAGTTGGTTGAGTTGGAGATTCAGATTATAAAAAACTAGAGGTCACACATAGGGCATGAAGCAGAGAAACCAGAGTGAGGTCAAAGCACCCAGACTGGGAAAAGCTGTTGCTGAGGGTTGTGGACGATGAATGAGAGTCAACTAGAATTCTTGACCTTGATACAGTTTGGTTAGTTAAAAAGGACCAGGTAAAACTGGGATCAGATCTCAAACCTGCTATTTTTCAGCTGCATGATGGTGAGCAAGTTAATGAATCTCTCCAATCCCCCAGTGTCCTCATTTATTGAACTTAGCTCCTACTTTGTAGGGATACTGGTAGGATTAAAGACACTTTATATAAACAACCAAGTGAGAGTGAGTAGCAGTAGTAGTCTTTACTACTTATAGAAGTGAATGGAAAAATTAGTATCTAAATAAACTAAGAGAAAATTAAGTACAGTGTTGAGATTTGGGAAGAGTTTAACTTTACCAAGAAGAAGCAAAGATGGGAGAGCATCATGAATAACTGAAACTATATAAATAACAAAATTCCACCAAGAATGTGGGCACTAATTTTTCCAATTAAAAGGTTAATATACTATGCTTTGAGGTAGTTATTTAGGAGTCACATTGACTCTTGGAAGGTAACTATAGAATCCAAAGCATTTTTAACAGTTCTGATTTAGGTAAGAGTAGAAATTTACAGATCAAGATCTTATAATTTTTGTGAAAGACAAATGTGCTTTAATTTTTAAATGGGATTTTTTGTGCCAAATTGTAGACATATATTATTAACATAAACAGACATACTTAAATTTAAAAATTTCCCCCCTTGGAACTCCAAACAAATTAGAATGATAATATTTTATTACTTAGAAAATATAGTCTGGATAATATTTGGAGCTGATTAGATCAAAATCTGCTATAGATTTTCTTATACTCTTTAAATATCAATTCAATTTTTTATAAACTTTTTAACAGTTCTTATAATGATAGAAATTATTATTATATTAGTTACAATTGATGACATATATTGAACTCTTATTATATGCCAGGCACAGTCACCTATATGAACTCATTTCCTTCTCCCAACAACTCTGTGAGGTACATATTATTATTAATTCCCTTTTTTGCAGATGAGATAATGGAGCACAGAGAGGTTAACTATCTTGCTCATAGTCACAGCCAATAAGGAGTAGTGATGGGGGAGAGTCAGTGCTAGGATATCTTAGCATTTCATTTTCTCACCTTCCAGAATAAATACCGTCCTCAGTCTTATTATATCTATAATTACTTAAATGGGATATTCTATGCAAGGGATCTTACAACTTTTCACTAATACTAGCTTTCTCAACAATATAGTCTTTCTATTTTAGGTACCTAATAAATGAGTGGCTTCTGTCACCAAAATAGAAGAGAGTCAAATTTAATGTCAATTTCTGGAAGCTTCTATAATAGAGGACTCTGCATAGAGAAAAGGGTTTATAACACATGATTTTCCAATCTTGTTCTCATATTCCAAGCCCACACCAAATATAGTTGTTTGCTTCTGTATAAGCCTTGATGCCATAGAAGGACAATTCTCCAAATAGCTCAGAGGACGTTATCATAACTGAATTACACAATCAAATAAGAATCTTGAACTTGTAAACTCCTACTCAGTCAGCACAGTAGTTTGACCAGAGATTGCTTAGCTTTCAGGAACTTTGGTTGTTTTTACAAGGATCAGATTTGAGCTGTTGTTCCATCGTCTTAATAATCAATGTAAGCAGTGAAATATTCTTCAGGAGGCACCAAGTGGGCTCTCCTGATGAACAACAGTAAAGGTTCTCAGTGTGACTTTCTTATGTGTCTCATTATGTGGAGAATCAGAGTGAGTGCTCCAGGGTTAATGGCAGAATATATCATCGTGGGCAATTGCATTTACTGTAGGGAATGGTCTCAGCAAAGAGATGGTTTTAATTGTACATAAAACAGAGGTGAAGAGAAGTTCACCAAGACAGGCATTTTCAACACTTATGTGGAAAAATGAGGTGTCATGTAAAACAAGATTTTACTTTGTTAGTAAATGTGATTTTGGCCGTGACAAGAGGAAATGCTATTATATTAAAACAAGGTATTGAGGACATAGAGTGGTGTTATATGAAGGAGCCATTTGTAATGACGCTTTCTATAGACCTCATTAATTATTGTTTTATAACTCTGCATGCACAACATATTAGAATTATCCAGTATCAAACCCCTTCATTTCTCTGTATTTTGGAAGGTCATATTTGGTTTTTGGGTTGTTATTTTATCTAGTTGCTATTACACAGCTCTGACGTGTGTGAGTTATCTTTCAGACTGTTGAGAGATAACATGCTTGTGTGTTAAGGCAAGGCAGAAATTAATCCTTTTGGTCGCCATGGTTTCATCAGAAAGCTCTGACTCCCAATCATTGAGGTGTGGAGGTAATGTCATTTTCACAGTAGAATGAAGAGGATGTTGCCCTGGACCAAAGTTAGTGCTGATGGAAGCCACAGAAGACAGACTGTGAGCTAGTTGGACACCAAAGGCAGAAAAGGTGACCCTTCGTTTTTACCTTTACGGAGAGGCCCATAAAGGGTATGTCAGTCCTCTGAGGGCACTGGAATATCAGAGACTTTGTGCAGAGAGGTCAATTTAGGCATTACACTTTTGCCTCCAGGAAAGAAACGCATGATCTGTGAGCATATATGAGTTGTAGTTGACATCAGAGACCACATGGTATTACCGTCTAATATAGACAGCACTGTCCTGGTTGTCAGAAGACTTAGGTTCCATTCCATCTGCCAACCTTAGGTGTATGATTCTAACCCAAGGTTTGGTTTTTACTTTTCTGATATATAATTAAGAAGTTATATTAGTTGGTTCATATACTTCCCTGGGTTATTTTGGTTCCCACCACATGGTTGTTGTTTAAAAGGTGGTTTAGCACAGTGGTTGATAGTAGAGGTTCTGGAGGAAAACTACTTAGGACCAAATCTTGGGTCCAATATTTAGAGGTTACGCCCCCTCTGTAAGTTTGCACATTTAATAAAATGGAGATAAAAATAACGCCTACCATTCAGTATTGTAGTGAGGGTAAATGAGATAATGCATACAAATCACTTCACACAGTGACTGCCTGGAAAACGACTAATCATGGATCTATAAAAGTTAACTTATTTTTTAAATGAAGTTATGGGAAATGACCTTTAAAGCCATTAGTACACTATCAACACTTTGTTATTATAAGTAACTATCACATAATTTAATCTTAAAAGTAAATATTTTTTCCCTCAAGAAAATCATTTCTATTAATGAAAAAAACTATAAAAATATTTCCAAATGTTTACAAGGGAAAGTCTATATGTTAACATTATCTGTACTCAACCACCAAAAATTCACTGTAACTTTACAAATGCACAAGATTATTCAGGTTTTTTTTTTGAGAATAAGTTTTGTGCCTAGTGAAAGGAATATGCTACATGCAGCTATTGTTTGCCAATGCTGGGGTGTATATGTGTATGTGACATGGTAATAGAGGATTCACAGAGGTGTAAGAATTAAAGGGTTGCATTAAGTATCTCTGTATGTGTGTATACCTCCAGGATCCATTTGAAAACAAAGCCCTATGTGAAAACTAAGAAAAGCATGTCTGTTAATCATCCTGGTAAATATCCTGAGGCAGTAGAAATGTTGCTATACTTAATTTTGGTCAAAACTGCTTCTCTGAATATAAAAATATCCTCTCAGTCAACCTAAAGCCAGTTCTGAGTGAGGAAAATGTTTTCTGTAGTAACAAAGGGTAACAAATGGTACATTCATATGCTTAAAAATATTAATACAATAACTTTCTAGACATGTTCACAGTTGCTCCAACATATTTCTCTACCAGATGAGATTTTGAGAGGACAATTTTGGAAAAAATTTGGCCCATGCTTTTAATTCCTATGGTGAAATGTTTGTTCCAGACTTCTTTTAATAAACTACCAGCTTTTGGTAATTGTAACATTGACTCAAAAGGCCATTGAAGAACTTTGGGTTTTAGTGAATATTTCATATGGCACTGTGATGCCAAAGACTGTGTAATTTTCATCATTATACAGATAATCTTTAAAAAGAATCTGATGAGAGTGTGGTGTTATTTCTGAAACATGCCTGTCAATATCACAGGAGAATAAAAGTCTCAACTTTCAGCAAACACACTTGGTTTTCTCTCTAACACAAATCAGAATAAAAATTAAAGTAAAGGGAATGTAGTTAAGGATACAACGAGGATGCAAAAAAGGAGTAGTAACCACTGATATTATAAAAGTCCATTGTATTGATGTCGTGCAAGGAGATGCAGGCCCTAGACACCGGGTAATTAAAACTTGGACTGTTTGTTGTCTTAAACCTATAAAATCCTAATTATCAATACCTTCAAGGGCTGAATTGCAACCTGTGTGCTCTTTCCAGTTCTTCCCCATGTATGACTGGGCAGAGGAATGGCTTTTAGTGGCCACCTTTGGATTTTTGTTGGCATAGGGCTCCCCAAGGAGTTGGCAAATGACCAGATGCTTTGTGATACCCATTTCACTGTATTAGCACACTACTCCTCAGTTTGACATCTTGGCTCTAAAAGGTGGTTTGATGAATTGAAATCAACACTATTACTAAGACTTAGCCAAGTGAAGTATGCCTTTCATATGGTTGGAGTCATAGAGAAATGGATTCAAATCACTGCCACATACTCGCTATGAGATCTTTTACAAGTTAGCAATCATAGGCAAGATCAGTTTTTCATGATGAATCACCAAGATAAGACACCTACCATAGTGACTGACATATAGTAGAATGATACCCAGTTTTGTATCCTTCCTCTCTGATCGACATAAAAAAATTCTGATATCATAGAAGTAAGATCTTAATCTCTAGCTATTCTTAGACCCTATTTGGGCAATATATTTATGAACAAGTGAGTAATAAAGAAAAAAAACTGAAAAGTAGTAATAAAAAGGCAGCTTGAGGATGGTGACAAACGTCCTTCAAGTATTGGCTCCACTGAAAATATGTTAAATGAGTCCACCTGTTGGCCAGTGTGAAATGGCCTACAATGACAAACTGACAAAGAAGGATACTATGGGATATCTCTTTCAGGCAGTAAAGTGGGTTGCACTCACATCCAGCTTCTGTGATCCAGGTGAGTTGAAGGACAGGTTAACCTGGAACAGCAGGAACAGAATAGGCTAGCAGAATACAAGTTACTATGGTCCTCCCGACACTCTGTTTGAAGCCATGTGGCAATGGTACAGCTTTCTCAGATACTAATGCTAGCAGAAAACCAGGCCTGCCAAGGAGCAGCTATGCTATTGGCTCAGCTAAGGAAAAAACACAAAAGGCAGAGCTTTGAGAAGTAACCACAGAGGCTTTCCTAGAGAAGAGCTGCCTGATATTGCCACACTGACAGGTCAGGTTATTATGAAGTCATTAATTCCTTTTTCAACACAACTTTTTAGAATATTCTATTGAATATTTTCCTGACATGCTAGGTGTGTTGATACAGTGGTGAATAAGACAAATTCCCTTCTTTGGAAAATATATTGTAAGCAACACTGGCAATAAATAAAAACAACAAAATAGTTACATTATTTACACTGTGGTAAAACTATGGAAAATAAATATGGGGTACTTTAGGAGCATGTAGCAGGGGACTCTATCATGGAACTATGATACCTGCTTAGGGAAAACCTCTCTGAGGTCCGAAACACTTAACTTTAGTGTCCATATTTGAATTATATACTTTGTTCAGGCTGGTGACAGACAACAGAAGGGGATGTCACATGGGTTGATTGCTGGTGCGAGCCTGCTAACAACAATTTTAGCTACAGCATAGTCTGCACTGGGCAATGCTCTTGAGAATATGAGATGTTGAGCGGGCATGACATGCTGTGCTCTCTGAGTAGCAAGGTACTGAGTAAATGATCTCAGTTAGAAGTAAAGGATGCTACGGCCTGAAGACATTTTAGAGGCTATTCTGATCCCACCTGTTCATCTAATAGATGAGGAAAATGAGCCGCAGACAGATACAGTGATGTGCCCAAATCATACAGCCAGTATACCACAGAGATGGAATTAGAGGCCCAGTCTTTTTACTCCCAATCCAGTGATAATGAGGAAGAGAGAAACCTTGCAGTGCTCTACTCAGCAAAATTAGTCTAAAAATGAAGAATCAAAAGGAGCCAAGTCGTTTTAGTAATGTGCCAGGGTAGGTGTATCATAATTTCATTCATGTCATAAAATTTGGTCCTGATAATTCCATAAGGCAAGGAGAGTAGGCAACTAAAGATCAAGGGCCCCACAACAATTTTACTTGGTGTCAAAGTCTGACCTAACCAATTCTGGAGCACATTTAACTTTGGAAAACTTTTCCTTTCTGTCTTAAACTGACTTGAAAAAGTGCAATTTTGTACAGATCTTCTCCAACTCATAATGGGGTTTTGTCCCAATAAATCCTTTGTATGTTTAAGATATCATAAATAAAAAATGCATTTTTAAAATTACACTTGACCTACTGAAAAAAATCAAAGCTTAGCCTCTCCTACCTTAAATGTGCTCAGAACACTTACATTAGCTTATAGTTGGACAAAATCATCTAACACAAAGCCTATTTTATCATAAAATATATATATGTAATTTATCAAATACTGTAGTGAAAGTGAAAAGCGGATGGTTGTATGGGTATAGAATTGGTGTAAGTGTATCAGTTGTTTACCCATGTGATCATATGACTGACTGGGAGCTTCGGCTAGTTGCCGCTGCCCAACATCATAAGATACTATATACCACATGTTGCTATATAGTGGAAAAGATCAAAATTTAAAATTCAAAGTGCAGTTTCTACCAAATATGTTTCACTTTTGCACCTTAGTAAAGTCAAAACATTAGGCCAAACCATTGTAAGTTGGGGACTGTCGGTATGTGTATATATAATAGAGTATATGGTGATATATGTGTGTGTATATATGTATGTATATACAGTACACATATATGTTTGTACACACTTACACATAAATACATATATGATGTTCACACACACGCACATATATGCATGTACACCCACAGGCATATGTGTGCATGAATATGTGCATGTGTGCATACATGCACATGCACACAAGCACATGTATATACACGTGCACATATGTATTATATAAGTACACATAAATGTATGCATGTTGTATGATATGAACATATATGACCTGATAAACATTTTAAGATATTTACTTCTTGCCTTTCTCACTGGAAAATAAGAATCACAAAGGCAGGAACTTTACCTGTCCTGTTATTGTATTCTCAATGCCTAGAACACTGCCTGGCACATAGTAGATACACAATAGAATATTTACTAAGTGATTGAAAGAATATGTGTATAATTGCATATATGTATGGGGTGCATCTGCTCATGTGTGAATGTTCTGATGTGGACATTTGTACACACATACATGTCATGCACATGTGATAATCCTACAAAATCTGCTGGAACAGGAGGATTCATGGACAGTAGTGACTCAGATGCCAACCAAACGTCTTAAGGTTACAATTTTAAATGGGTTCCCAAGATGAGAGGACTTCTATTACTGAGTCCAAATGGAAGTTTCAGCTTTGTTTGCACATAAAAGCTTTTTCAAAAAATGGATTTTCTTTTTAATTAGACAGAATTGAAGCAGTTACTATTATGCAACTTGAAAGAGTAAAGTCTGACCAAGGCTCTTGCTGCCCTGACCATATGATAATTTTTCTATATTTTATTCTCCTGTCATTTAATTACAAGATGTTTCAGTATCACAAAGAAAGAAAAGATAGATAATGCAGGAGGGCATAATTAGTTGGACATCAGTGTGTCCTAATTGCACAATCTACTGTATGTACATAAAAAAGACATACAATTTCAGTTAAGTTTGGTTTTAGAGAGCAAACTGGCTTCAGGTTCAGAGCATGTAGGTTTTTCCTGGTCTGTATCTTCTCGTAAATGTTATTAACACTGATACCTTTAATAAACTCAGAAACAATTTAAGTTTAAAAATTTGAGCAGAATATTAGTTATGACTGATTTTTACCCCAAATTACATATTTCAATGAAGCAAGTTATTCTCAGGCACACAAAATTAAGCCCTTGGGAAATGAATCCAGGGTAGAGCACCAGTTGGTTAAGTTGGATAGAACATTTAGCTATTAAAGTTTTATTAGGTTTTCAGCCTTATATAAAGTCAAAGCAGTTGTTTGAGCATGTTTTGTTTGCTTGACTTCCTTTGCTCACCACAGCTGTACTTGAGGAAGATGCAGTCATAGAAGCAACTTTCAGAAAACAACCTTGTCTATACGTTGCCTGGCCAAATTCAGTAACCTCTCAACCTTCCTCAAACTTATAGGCTCTTCTTTCCCTTCCTGCTCACTAAATGTTCCTACTATTTGCTGAAATAGTACATGTATAGTAAGATGTATATTTTTTAAGTGACTGCTTGTCTCATGTTCATTTATCTAAGTTATTCGAATAGTACTGTATTTTTGCAAATAAACACTGGTTTTGCATCAAAAATGCCCAGAGGAATGGATAAGAAGAAAAGATAATCTATGCTGGCAGTCAGGAAACTTGAGTTCAGGTAGTGTCCTATACTAGTTCAGTAATTTTGGAAAAGTCAAATTCTTTGAGCTTCACGTTGTCACCTAGAAAATTGGGGTAAGTATCTCATAGTGGTAACACTGAATAAATTAATTAACTTCTTTGGGCCTCACTTTACCCAGCTATAGAATGGGGAAAATAATCACTTGCCTTATAAGATGATTGTGAAAATTAAGTAATTTCTGTAAAGATTTTAGCATAGTGCCTGCATAATAGACACTGAAAAAAGTTAGTAATTATTATTAACATAATGTAAATAAGTTTCATAATTATTATTATATTCTATCTATCTAATGACAGACCAGGAAGGAAGATTGTTGGAGAGGTGGGTAGGAAGCAGTCTGAATATCTGTGGCTGGTATCAGTAAGTAAGTTTATAATTCCATTGAAATTCAAGTTACCTTATAGCAACACAGCAAAGTACAGTGGAAAGAAGGTGGACTTGGGAATCTATCCTGGCTCTGTGATGAACTCTTCAGCCCTGGGCAACTTATCTAACTTCTCTAGGACTGTTTCCTCAATCAAAAATTGGAGCAGACAGCCGAGAGAGAGAGGGAGAGAAAGAGAGGGAGAGGGAGAAAATGTCAGTTGTCACAACGCTGGTTAGGATCAGAATGAGATCAGAATTCAGATTTTCTGACTGCCAGTTCAGCTCTCCTGCTTTAGCAGCTGATTGGCTGCTGGCTCCACTTGTTAGTTCATGTTCAAAGATTATTAATTATTATATGCCAAGTGCAATGTTAGACGCCAGAAATATAACAGTGTGCAGCAAGAGACAGTATGTCACCCTGGTAAAGCCCAGGCTAGTAGGTTTGGGGGTTGGGGTCCCATGATGGATTTAGAGAACTTGGGCTGAGCTCAAAACCACAGATCAGGATCTACTTGTCTGCCTTTGACCTGTCCACAGAAGGAACAAGGTGTTGTACTTAGCAGGAAGAGCATACTACATGTGTTCCCTCACCTTTCAGGAGTTTCACTTTGAGCTTTGCTGACTTCCATGGCGACTGCTAAAAAGATTTTGTGGAAAAGAAAATCTCTCCTGAACTATCCCAGCTTGGAGGTGATTAGACTGCTTTGAAAGCCAATGCCCTTTGCTGATTTCAGGGTTTCATATATCCCTTCTACATTCCAAGTTGGTTTCTGTTTCTCTGTCTCTGTCTGTCTCTCTCTCCATACTCTTGCCTTAACTTTTTTGCTTTTGTCTTTTAACTGTGTGTGGGCTGTGGCACTTTCATAGACATGATTCATCTTGTGACAAATCTCCCAAAATTTCCATTTCCTATAGATTTGATGAGCAACATGAAGCAGGCGGCCCTGGCAGCTGCCTCTATAGGAAGAATCAGACTTGTTGGGAGAAACTGAGGCTACGTGTAGAGAAGTGAGGCATAACTTGAGGGTTGACAAGGATGGAATCTCTCTCTACAACTTCTCTCATGTACATGTTTCTATATTTTGGATCCTAATTAACTATGTGATTTTGCCATCATTTGCTTCATTCCTCCCTGTAAAATTAGCAATCTGAATGTATGGTATCCATGATAGAATCCAATTCAAAGATATTATGATTTTATGGATCAAATTGTTTTATCTGTGAAGAGGAATCTTGGTCTTATAAGCATACGAGATACACTACCAAAAGCAAAAGTAATCCTTTATTTCTTCGGTCATTAGTGTCTCTACCAAGTTATTTAACCGGGGTTTGGTTGTAGTTAGTGTAAAGATGAATTGACCAGACTTTTCTTTAATCCAAATAAATAAGGAAAGCCCATGGCACACACAGTTTTCAGAAATGCTCATTCATTGCATAGAGGGTAAAATAATTTGACAATGAAGAATAAACTCACATGATTTATTTGTTAATTAATTAATTCATCTATTTATTCAAAAGTCAACTAAGTACCTACTATGTGCCAAGTATTATACTAAGCACTGAGGGTACAAACATAAATAAGACAGCACTCACTTTCAATTGGGGCAAAATAATTAAAGTAAAAATTGATATAACATAAGCATAAAATATAAATTGTTACCAAATAAAGAGGACAAATGTGTTTTTAAAGATGTTGATTTTAGTGGCATATATGTATTCAGTACCTGCCAGGCAACGTTCTAAATGCTAAACACATTAACCCTTCTACTCATCACAACAATCCAGGGAAGTGGTTACCATTATAATCCCCATTACTAAAGAGAAGAAAGAACTATGCATCAATAAACTGAGTCACCTGTCTAAGGTGACACAGAAAGTAAGTGGTCTAGCCAGAATTCAAATCCAGAGCTCACTAGAGCCTGTGCACTTAGCAATTAAGTCTTAGTAGGTATTACAGTTCATAGATGCTATTGGGTAAGGGGTATTCCTCTGGACTTAAGGAACTTAAGGGGTATTCCTCTGGACTTAAGGAACACGTGTAATATGAGTGAAGATCTGCATCACCAACTATCAGTTTTCTATATAAAGAAGTGCCCTATTGGTTGGTGCCTCTTATGTAAGCCATTTCCAGCTACTAGCTAATAAGGCCACACATTTAGATGGATCAAAATGAAGTGAAAAACCAGAGGGAGGCTGGCAAATTGGTTTGACACACAAATCTCTGTTAAAGTTGTTTCTATTTTATTTTTAAAACAAATTTTCTATTATGGTAAATAACTGTGTCTTACGACTTTCTTTTCTTCCAGAATGTTTTGATGTTTCAGATGTTTTCGTATAGCTAAAGTAAGAGGTGGAAAATCCTTTATGAATAGCTCTCCTATTCTAAGTTTCTTTGAATCTTCACTTCACTGCCAATTCAAAGCAATAGTCCATTTCCTTGTTGTCTGATACTGTCCATCTAATTTGTTCATTTGTCAAGAGACAGAGACAAGAGACTGGGAAGTATTCGTTTGCGGATAATTAATTGGAAATGAGAGCACATGTATTTTGCAATTTAGCAAAATCACTGGAGTGGAAAGGGGATAGACTGTTTTTGCCACTCCTAGTCTATTCTTGTGTCTTTCCTATTTGGGAAGAGGCTTTCTAAAAACTGGACTCCTAGCTCTGCATCTTTAATATGTCTTGCAGAAGAATCAAAACAAGAATGGTCCACCACAGAAAGAGAAGATAAAGTGAAGGATACTTAGAGATGTACAAAAATTTTAAAAGTAAAAATGGGAGATTAATAAATAGGATATTCTTCCATATCAGTGTGATCCAAACAGAAGTGTGGACTGTATGCACATCTTAGACAACTGGCCCAGCAGAAGGAAAAAAGAGCAGCAAAGAGCACTGCTTTGCCAGTTCTGCTACAGCCATAGCCTCGATGGTGGCCAGCCTTCAAGCTGGCTTCTAACGATCCTGACCTTGGTATTCACGCCATTGTACCAGAGCTGCTGTGTTTGGACCATAGGCTGTGGCAGAAGTGATAGTATGTCACTTTGCTCTAGATTAAAAAAGCCAACACAGCTTCTGTCTTGAGGGCTTCACCCACTGCCCACCCCTCTGATCAGTAGCTTGGGAAAAGGCATGCTATGAGCAGCTCTATAAAAAAAGCCCACGTGGAAGTAACTGACGTCTCCTGCCAACAACACTCTGAGTGCCCTTGTAAGCAAATCATCTAGACTCATCAAACCTCAGATGACTACAGCCTCAGCTGTCACCTCAATTGCTGCCTCATGAGAGACCCTAAGCTAGAACCACCTAGTTAAACCACTCCTGGAATCCTGACCCAGAGACATGAGATAATAAATGTTTGCTGTTTTAAGCCAATAAGCTTGGGGTAGTTTATTATGCAGCAAAATATCACCAGAACAGTCCCACCACCTCTCGTCTTGATATGGGGCTGGTTCTGCCATCATGATGAGATTTTCCATAGCTGGTGCTTTTCTGAGCAGCAACATTCCTGCTGCTTAGGGTATAACACTTCTCTGAGATAGCTTTACACTAAATGAGGTCACTCCATGTTGCCGTCCAATGCAAGGGATTGTCAAGATGGATTTCATAGGGGTTCAGCCCCCAAGGTCAAAACTGTGCCCTAAACATTTCTCAGCTTTCAGAAAAAAGAACACAACATTCTTTCAGGCATTGGGCTCCAATTTGGATTTGACTTCAGCTTCTTGTAGCTGTTGCAAAGACATCTTACATTCTTGGATATTCTTGACGTTTGAATCATGTGTCAAGATGTTGTTGATTCTAGTGATGGCAAAGTTTCATCTCATATGCATAGCAGATTGTTAAAACATGCCGAGGCTGTGGTGCTCCTTTCCATTCTGCTGTTCCCAATTTTATTGTCACTTCAGAAATAAACTACAACATATAAAGGAGCACTGAGAAGGCGGCTTTAAGAGCCCTGGGGTAGAGCTAAAAGCAGCTCCCTTGATTTTATGTTTGAGCCATCTGGTGCTTACATCAGCTACCACTTGTTTTCAAATATATATTATTTGCGACTTTGTGGAGCTGAATAACATGAGCCCCTTTGGTACAGCAAATATTGTCAACGTACAGTGATTTAAATAAAAGAAGGAGCTAGTCATTTCATATGAGTCTGTGTGGAGAGAAGTTGATAGCTTCCTTGTACCGAGAATAAGAGAGTTCTTATACTAAGAGAAACGTCTAAAACTTCAACTTCCTGGACAACAGGAAAATAAACTAAGCATTTTCAGAGAAACCATCTGTGTATAGAGTGAAGGCTAGCATTTATTGAGTGTTTGCTATATCCCAGACATTGTGCTAAATACTTTAAATGCTTTATTTAATCCAGAATAAATTAGGCAATGCTGCAAATTAGGCAATAAGCGATCTTAAAATCTCAAGAAATTAGAATAACAAATATTTATTGCCTTGCTACATGCATATTTATATATCCCTCAGAGATCAGGTTAATTGTCATGCTATTGTACCATTTGGAAAGAACAAATGTTCTCCTTGGTCAACTTGAGAGGGAAAGAGAATGTTATGCATTGGTTCTTCTACACTTTGATATGGAAGCCCCACATATGATTGCTCAAAATCTCATTGTTTGAAACAAGTTACATGATCTTGCCTAACATGTTGCCATATTCCTGGAAGGAAAAGAGAATCAGATCTAGTATCTTCTGCTAGAAGTCTCTACAATACGTTCTTTTAGCAGACATTTTATATGTGCAGAAACAAGGACACAGAGACGTAAAGTGATTTTTCAAGGCCATTTACCTCATAAGTGGTGGAACTGAATAAATTTAAACCTGGGTCTGTTAAAACCCAAAGCTCATGCTCTTGAGCTTTACCTATGGAGGAGAGAATTCCTGGCCTATAGCAACACTAATTGAAGGAAGGTGAACGGCCATAAGGTACCTATTCTGCCTGCATAATATTATTTCATGGATTTTTTCAAATATTTATTCTGTATGCCCTGAATGAATGAGGGCAGGGACCGTGTCAGCATTTGACCACCATTGAAAACTCAAGTTCCTAGTGTACTGCTAGGCACATAGCAAGTTTTCAGTAAATTTTGGTTGAAATCTATCAAATGGATTCTAAATTTGTGACATGAATTACATAGTGTTATATATACCAGAGTCAAGAAAGTACACTTGGTGCTGCTTTAGGAATAATAAGGAAGTTCCCAATGATCTATACTTCTGTCCTCATTTATATAGTAATATAGTAAAATTAAAGTATATTATGAATTGCCCACTCCTCCAAATATGTAGCAGTATTGTAGGACAATCACTTCTACTGTCAAAGGCCAAGTGGTCTAATGGTCATTTAGTCTTTGAGTTTTTTTGGCTTCTCCATCCTTCACCACCAACCATGTGTAGTGTGGAGCTCCCAAGTTCAACACATATTAACTTCTCCATTTATGATCATTTTCATTCTCCTTCTCATTGCCATATTACCTTTCAAGCCCTTCACAGATTTTTTTTTCCTCACTCAAGCTAATCTATAAGTGGCATAACATTTTAAAGTTGAAACCGTCTGGACCTTGCTGTGCTACGTCCTTAAGAGCTTCTTCCTCTACTAGGTTCTGGAGTTGCCATTTCCTAGAAACACCATTGCTTCAAGAGACCTTTCCAGGTTCTAACTCAGACCTGCTCCACAGGATCCTGAAGCTGATTTTTTGCCTCTAACCCAATTTGTCTCTATCTACTGCTGTGGACATGACTTTTCTTGAATCCTTTCATGCAGGAACCATGTGACCACAGATATGAAACATTCACGCTCTCATCCAAACCTGAGATGCATGGTTCTGAAATTCTTACTTCCTTCTGTAAAATGCTCTGTATCCATAGTCAGCCGCTGCTCTACCTCCTAAGACCACAGCCTAGACTAGTGTGCGAGGGATATCCCCTACCATCCACTTTCAGCTCCTTATCCAAATCAATGGGTAGGAGAGATTGGTCCATACTTTTCCGTGGTACAGGAAAATCTACTTGAATTATTTAGAGCAACAATCAGCTTGTGGGATAGGATTTAACGAATTCTGTTCCCTTTCTGGGGTCCTCAAATATACCACCTAGGCAAAATATGAAGTCAGTCCTACTTACATAATCACCACTTTACGTGTATAATACATCTCTCTGAATATAACTTAGAACACCTACATCATGGGCATTATGCTGTTGCGGAGACCAGCATTATAAAAGAAATTTACTATACCATAGTGTGGAACTCTACATTTTATGCCCTTAAGAAGAATTTTTATAGATATTATTTATAAGTACTTAATTAAATAATATTGCAAACTCTATTAGGATTGCCAATGGAATTTCTCCTGCCTTAACACAAAAATGTAAGCATTACTCTTTAACAATATGCAAGCATTATACTTTCACAATGATCTTTACTTCTTCAACAAGTGTAAACATTGAAAGTATCCAAAAATAAATCAGATTCTGTTACAGACAAGCATGAAGGAAAAATCAATCGTAATTTTATTTAATTGAGGGAATTTTAATTATCTGTTCTCCTATTTTCAAATAAATGAGAAAGAGAAATTGAGAGATGCATTGCCTGATAGGTCACTTGTATAGCTGAGTGTTTCAAAGGCATATTCAGACAACTATACACACATGTACACACATAGATGTTTATAGCATATGAATACGTACACAAAGAATAAATTCAGATACATTATTCAGTGTAATATTTAGAAAAAAGACTAGAAATCAAGAGTCCTGAGGTCTTGTCTTTTCCTGCACTTACTCATGTTTAAGATCCTGGGCAAATTACTTTGTTTAGTGAGCTGTAGAATGAAAAATTTAAATCAGGGCAAAGAACACGTATGATAGTTTCTTCTCTCCCACACATGGTAGTCACTGCTTAGCCATCAGGGCACTCATTTCTGCTGGCCCGGATGGCAGTCTCAAAACCCTTTCCAGTACTAGGCTCCAGGCAACTCCTCCAGCTGACTTGATTTTACACCTGATACAAAGTTCATTGGTCAGCCGGTGCAGATCCGGGGCAGATGACCCAAAGCTTCCTTTTGTAGCTAATTTTTAGAAGTATATTTAGAAGTATATTTGTAGCTAATTTTTAGAAGTATATTCCTTTTGTAGCTAATTTTTAGAAGTTAATTCTTAGAAGAATATACTTTTAGAAGTATATTGCTTTTGTAGCTAATTTTTAGAAGCTAATTTTTAGAAGAATATACTTTTAGAAGCATATTCCTTTTGTAGCTAATTTTGAAAAGATTTGGAGCCTGAAAATAACTCATTTACACTCATGTGCATAATATTAGCAAAACAAGTGCTATTAGCAAAAGAAATGTGAAAACTTCTATACTTTTAATCACAGATATACTTTCTTCCTTCCATCTCTTCCTCCTCATCCTTTTTCTCCTTTCTTCCTCTTCTCCATTCCCTTCCTTTTCTCCTCCTCCTTCTTAGAATACATTGTTTATAAATAGGCAAAATAGGTTTTATTTTACACCATATTCTCCAGAGAATTTTACAATTGAAACTCCCCAATTCCTCCACAACGTAGAAAACTGGCATTGTCAGGAAAAGATGTTTCTTTGCATTTGACCTAAACATAGTGACATACACTATATGTCTATTCTTAACTTTTTTTTTTTTTTTTTTTTTTTTTTTTGGGATCAAGCGGACTGTCAACCACTGTGCCACCAGGGAAGCCCCCTATTCTTAACTTTTTATAACACAGATTTTATTTATTTACAGTCCATATCCTTCCACAAAAGAATAAAGTAACTTTGTAAAAATTACATGTACTGATGATGTAATTTCCTGCTTTTTTCCCCATTATTAAAAATTCTACTGAGTATATACTTTCTAGAAATGAGATTACATTTTGAACTACATTCCTTCCCATAGGATACCTTTCTTTTTTTTTTTTTTTTTTTTTTTTTTTTGTGTTAGGCGGGCCTCTCACTGCTGTGGCCTCTCCCGTTGCGGAGCACAGGCTCCGGACGCGCAGGCCCAGCGGCCATGGCTCACGGGCCCAGCCGCTCCGCAGCATGTGGGATCCTCCCGGACCGGGGCACGAACCCGTGTCCCCTGCATCGGCAGGCGGACTCTCAACCACTGCACCACCAGGGAAGCCCGGATACCTTTCTTAACAGCATATACCATTGTATCTTATATTTTATACTTATCCTCTTTTTAAGTGACCAGTCTCATCTGTAAATTTTCCTATGTCTATAAATAATGAGGCTATTTCCAGCATTTCAAAATGAGTAATTAATTGCCTAGCCTGGAATTGTCTGATATCAAAGTATTAATGCCTGAATTAATTTTCAACTTATAACTGTTTTCATTTACACCTACTTCCTTGGTAGTTATTTAAGGCGATTTCATCTTCCCCATCTGTGGCTTATATGTTAATGTACTTCATTTTAATGAACCCACTTTAAGCCGTTGAAGTAGGCCAGACACTATCAGAATATGTCATAAGAGAAATCTCACTTATAGATAAGTCTTTCAGATGAAAAGGTTTAAAAGGAATGGTACAATGGAGATATTTTTAAGTCATAGCTGAGTCATAAGTCACCTGAAATATATTTCTATAATGGGTTCTATCCTTTTCTAGGAATACAGACAAGGATTAACATCTGTTTGTGCATAGTTTTTAAAGTTTTTACCTGAGACTGTGGTTGTACACACAAGCCAATACGCAAAAAAAAATAATAATAATAAAGTTTAATAGTTGATGGCTTTCAAAAAATCTTGTTACGTGATTGAACTCAAATTTGAATGTGTAAATACAGCCCAGTGTCTTTATATTATTAGCATACTCCTAATAATTACATTTAATTACATACAAAATTCCTGTCCTTATTTATTTCCTTTTGTTAGTATCAAATATCTTCATCATAGAACATTTTAAAAGTAGGATTTAATAATAAATTTTGCTTGCATGAAAGAACTTTTATTGCAATAACTAAATCAGCATCCTAAATGAAGATTCATTGCTTTAATTAATACTTTTGAGAATTAATAAAAATAATTTTGTGGTTTGGCTTTCATCTTTATGCCTTTCAGACATATTAGATGCTAGAGTAGGCAAATAAAAATGGTTTATCATTACATAAATAACTTAATTTTTTAGCCCTAAAAACATTTCTTTTTTAGAATATTGGTTTTTCTATTACTGAAAAACTGGGCATTAATGAAGTATAAGTGAGACAGGTGTCAGTAAAGTGCTAACTGCATGTTGTATTATTTTGCTGATTAGACAACATTAAGTTGCTAATTATAGACCATATTTTTAAAGGATGGAATACTAATATAAAAATCAAACAATCTTATTATTCTCTTACTACTTCAGCTAGCAGAGGCTACTTAATTATCATAGGGTGTTCTTTAGTTTCCAAGATAGAGAATTTCTGTATTTAGGAAGAATGAGTCACTTAATTGTTCAAAAGGTTAAGCGTTCGCAGCCAGAAAATCATTCATTATATTGGGGTTTCTAACCCTCTGCATCCTATTATTGCCCTCAAGCTCCAAGAAGTACAACATAGGGTATTAAATCTCCATTCTGCGATAGGACTTCTTCACAGAGCCTTGCTCTCTTCCTTTTCCTGGTAAAAAGATTTGGACAACTTAGAAGAAAAACTTGAGGCCTAATTCATTATTTCTCTTAATTAGAGAATCATTTGGAACATCAAGCTCCTGGATGGTTTCTCCTCTGGATTTCATCAATTAGGTTACCAGAACCAAAGATGCCCTGCATGTAGAGCCTGCTAGAAGGTTGAAATGAGAGCAATTCAAGCATTTAAAGTGGAAGCTTCAGAGATTCTAAAGTCCCAGGAAATCGAGAGCCTTAAACTCAAGATCCTTTCAGTGTTTCCAGTGAAAAACACCAAGAAGTACCCCCAAAGTACTCAACAGTTTTGCTTTTCTCCATCCCTCCTGAAAGTGCAATTCTTTCAAAGGAATCCATTTTTCCTCCAAATGGAGGAAAGCATTACTAGCCTTGTAAGTAATGAATTGAGAAGCCCTAGTTGGATATTGCTGCTCTGTACACCCCTCAGTCCCATTACAGTTCACATATATTTTATATCATATCCCAGTTTAAACAGCTGATCATTTTCAAATATCTCTAAGCAAATAGATATTTCTTACATGCCAACTATGACTGATTGGTAGTGGATATCTGGAGGCTGCAAATTGCTAAGTAGCAAAAAGGACCAAGGCTGATTAGCAATGTCTTCTAGGGGAGAGAAGAGGAAAGATGTCTGTGTGTCATGTTACCCTCCCCACCTTAGAGAGAGAGAAAATTTCCTTTCTGAATCTTGGTTCATAATATTACCTCCTATATAAGGATAGACATTTTTAGAATATTTACTACTTGCAAAATATATATAAGTAAAGATGATAGATATGTGTCCTCTGCCCATAAGGAAGGAGAAAATGAACCTTCTACTCTAAATAGTTACCAGGAATGAAAATTTCATGAGTCCAGCTAAGTATACACAGAACATAGGAATGGCCAGTCAATGTTCAAAGTTTAATATTCCTTTCACAGGTAATTTAAGAAAATGAAGTCAGCAAAGATCCATTAAAAGAAAATAAATATTCTTAGGTAAGGCTGTACTCTATCTTTGAATGGATGAGAATCACTTCTGGTGCTCCTTTGTTGCTCTCCGTAGCCCTAGAGATTGAGAGTATCTTCAAGTGTCCTTCACCCTCATTGGGGTATTAGTAATACATAAGTTTGAGGAAAAGATCCTTGAGAAATTCTTTCAGGTTTTTTTTAGGTTTCTATCCGATAATATTCTTAAATATCAGCCTGTACATTTAATAAAGGGTATTTTCTATGATGTTATGTAATCTAAGAAAATATGAATATAGATCATCTCATACTTGACATAACTAGATCATAAAAGATGGTACAAAGTACTGAACTTGACATAGCTAGTTAGAGAATATTATTTAATATACTATAAGATATCATTTACTAAACCTCTTCTCTTTAGATGAAAATAACATAGTTCTTAGATGAATTCTAAAAGCCCAGATTCATCAAACTTTAATGGACAATAGCAGTCTCTACATTGCACTGAAACCTGGAGTTTTCCTGATGGAGTTTAGCATTTGAAGCACAGAACTCACATTTCCATGTAATATATCTGAAAATCTTTTGCCTTATATGTCTAAGACAATCTGCTCATTATCTAGTCAAGAGATGGGCCAGACAGAAGGTGGGAAGTATTTGCTGAATAGAGAGGTGCACATAGCTCTATTAGTGAATGGAAAATAATCTCCTTACTGTCTGAAGAATTAATACAATATGGCCATTATGTCAAATTAAATGTCTTGGTTTACTTAGCAATTCCAGAAACATTTACTAAGATAATGTATGAACCCTGGTGCACACATTGTCTTGGATATACATAAAACTCTACGAAAAATCATCAATGTGTCACAATTCACTGTTCTGTCCTCTCATTGACAACGTTTTGAAATGAATTTTGATCTATTTCCTAATTACACACACAAGTCAATGGACACACATACTCACACTCACACAACCACACTCAGGGAAAATGAAACATAAGAGAGAGGGAGAGTTATATTCCCAAAGTGCAAACATGGAGGGGAGGAATATATATTCTGTTCTGAAGGTACATATAAATGTTCAATTAACCTATTTCTCATGTCTTTTTTTATGACTACATATGATGACAAATCTTCCTAATAAGAAGGGTCACAGAACAACAGATGTGTAAAATAGCAAACTGAAAACACCTCAAGAGATGTATAATTTTTATTTTGCATGAAATGAATAGGAATGTGGAAAGCACATTTGGCAAAACATGAAAAGCTCTTAAATTAAGAAGGCTATGAGTTGGAATGGTTTTAGAAATATTCTACGGATTGATTTGAAGAATTCAGGAAAGACCTTCCCCCCTGCAGACAGCCACATACTGTAAAACCTGATAGCTTGTAGTTAAAGAATTAGTTCCATAAGGTAGGTATAGTTCCTCTCCCACATTTCTTTTTGGAAAATGCAAATGCCTTTCCAAAGGGCACATCTGAGAAATAACCTCCTTGAGAATTGCACAAAATAACTGGGAGATATCCTGGCAAGATAGGAAAGTAGCAGAGTCTTAAATCCTGAGTTGGTATGTGAGAGAGATAGGAAAGTAGCAGAGTCTTAAATCCTGAGTTGGTATGTGAGAGCTTGGAATTGCTGATATTTGAGTATGGTAAAGCCTGGAGAAGTTGGCTCTGTTCCAGATAAGTGCTGGCTGGAGGTTGTATTTAGTTCTCATGTCTCTTTAGTCTCCTCCAGTCTGTGATAGGTATTTGGTGTCTTTCATAACCTTGACACTGAAACTTACTGATTGGTATTTCGCAGAATATTCTTCAATTTGGATTTATATATTTGCGGGAAGAATACCACAGAGCTGATATGCCCTTCTCTTCTTATCATATCAGGGGTATATTATATCAATATTTCTTATTACTGGTGATATTAACTATAATTGTTTAGTGTGATAGTTTCTGTGATGTTTTTCCACTGTAAAGTTACTATTTTTCCTCTTTATATATTTATAATATTTCCTCTTTATATATTTATAATATTCATTAGCTGTGAGTCACTAAGTCCAGTCCATAGCAAAGGGGAGAGGAATTAAACTCCACCTCTGGAGGATGGAGTATCAAAGAATTTGTGGACAAATTTTAGAATCAGTACAGTAATGTATACATATTTGGGGGAGATATTTTAAGGATATGCAAATAAATTGTTTCTATTTTAAAATTTTCCACTTATTTTAATATATATCATAGACCATACCTGCAGCAATTACTATTGGTACTATGGTGTTCTGACAGTGGTTTTAAATTTCTCATTCTTAAATTTGTTAATTGGTATTCTTCTGTAAGGAAGGATTGCTCCTCCCCCTTTTGTCTATGTATTAAATCATTTATTATATCAATATGTACTCGTGGATATTAATTTTATTCTTTGAGTTATGATCCAGTACTATCAATATTTATGTTGTAGGTCAAATTGTTCCAGTTTTTGTCATTTGAAGCTCTTTTGGGAAGTTCCTGTGTTTTTTTGACATGTCCCTCATCCTTTTTTCTTAAATCACTTCCTTACATCTTGGTACCTCAAAATATTCTAGGCTCACCTTGCATTTTACCAGTCCAGTCCTAGAATCAGCCTTTAATCCAAGGATGCCTGGTTTTGTTTATTGGAGAGTGGTATTAGGAACCAAGATCTGGGTGCTATATGTGCTCATCACTAATGGGGTATCATGCTTGTAGGCTTCTCAGCAGGCAGTGTCAGGGAACGTGTGGATTTGTATTAACGCATGTATACACACATCTATATTTATTTCTGTATCTATTTGCATATATATTAAAATCAACATAAAATTCCATATTGATATCTCAAACTCCAATAAAGCACCACGTGATTAATTCTGGAATTTTGTCTTTGCTTATTTGTAATTCCTTTCTTAGACAATGGGAAAGCTGACTCTCATTATCTAATACATTTACTTACTTGTTCAACCCTAGTATATATGTAATATTAGTTTCAGAATTGCTAACCATAATCTCATGAGAAATAAATTTACCAGTTTGAGTACAGTTCATTTTTTTTTTTTGCCGTACGCGGGCCTCCCACTGTTGTGGCCTCTCTCGTTGCGGAGAACAGGCTCCAGATGCGCAGGCTCAGCAGCTATGACTCACGGGCCCAGCCGCTCTGCGGCATGTGGGATCTTCCCGGACTGGGGCACAAACCCATGTCCCCTGCATCGGCAGGCGGACTCTCAACCACTGCGCCACCAGGGAAGCCCGAGTACAGTTCATTTTTATCTTTAGCCTTACAGTATCAAATCAAAAGACAATTTTACAAAGTTCCTCAGATCAGCTCCTTTCCTCCTCACCTGTTCCATTGTGGGTATGTGATTCATTTGTTACACAGTTAGATTCATGTGTCACGGTCTGCATTCTATCTTGGGTTTTCTCAGCATCCTATTTAATTTTTCAGACTTGCATACAATAAGTTCACTTTTTATGGTGTATATTTTTATGGGCTTCAACAAAGACATAAGGTATCTACTACCCCAGTACCATGCAGAATAGTTTCATCATCACAAAAGTTCCCAGCAAAGTATTTAGAAACCAACCAACAAACAAAACAATAATACTTCAAGCTTTTTATCAAATCCCTAAGACATGTATTTGAAGTGCCTGCCAGGGTTAACTGTTATTGGCTCTGGGTGGACCCTACTATTTGCAGGGAATCTACTACTCAGAAAAACACTGTCAAATGTATATTCTTTTACATGCTAATATCTCTTATGCCAATATAGTTCAGATTACCACTCTGGCAAAAAATCATCAGGGATTTCAAATGCTAGGCATATATTTTGGTCTTCAAAAGACTCCCAAGTTCTGTTTGGACCTGCTTTTTCAACCTTAGATTCTACCATTCCCCCTTTGCCTATTATATTCTACTCAGTGGTTCTCAAAGTGTTGTCTGAAGATAAACTGCATCACTTTCACTTGAAGTCCACTGTCTATGGTTAACAACTACATGGATAATGTCCTAGTCACAAAGAAACTGTGGTGATGATGGAGATGATAATGATAGTAACTATATTTGGAATCATTATTTATAAAGAACTTTCATATGCAACTTACAGTGATCCTGAGAAATATTAGGAGCACCTCTTGTTACAATATCCACTTAAAGGGGAGGAAATTGAGTCTCAGAGATTATCTCTAGGCTAAAAAGCTGATAAACAGCAGAGCTGGGACTTAAACCCAGATATTCTTTTTCAAATTTCTTTCCCTTCCCATTATCTATGTTGAAACCCTTCAGTGCTATCAGGGAGGAGAAGTAATAAAATCAACATTCCCTACATATGATTTTAATATGTTCCAGGCATTGTATAATTTTCCATCATATATCTAATCCAATTTACTGTCATTCTTTCAATTCTGTAAGGCAAATACTACCAGATGAGGACACTAAGACTTTGAGAAGCAGAAGAAATTTCCCAAAATCACCCACCAGATTTCAATCCCAAGTTGTTTGAGCACAAATCCCATCTTTCTTCCACTAGATCACACTGGATTTTTGTTGAGGTGATTAGAATTACCTTTAGCTCTCAAACCCAACATTTTTTGTCTCATGAAGGACCAGCCAAGATTCTAATAGCTGCTACCTGAGGACAGATTTGATACTATATAAAAGGATGAGCTAGATATCCATTTTCTTCTCTGAAGTAGGAAAAAAGTCTCCTGACTTTTGCTTCCTAGCCTGATGAAGCCTGGACCTAAGGGAAAAATTCTCAATAGCTTTAAAAAAGAGTGTAGCTTTTGCTAGCTAGAAAGAACTGAGCTGGAATCAGGCTCCACTTTGAACTAGCTGTATGGAGTTGGACAAGTTATTTACTTTCTCTGAAACTCTATTTTATGTTTTTTAAAATAGAGAAACTATGCCATAATGCTGTAGTAAGGAATAAATAACACACCATCCACAAAGTCCTTAGCACATCCTGTCTGTCATCAATGCCATCAGGTCTCAGGGCAGGCAACTCTTAATCTCACTAAGCCATTTTGACAGCCCCAACTTCCTCTTAGCCAGTAAAGTGACTGAGTGAGTTTAAGAAGTTTCCCATGAGCATAATTAAAGCAAGGCTCTTAACACAGATCGATGGTCCTATTAATTTTGAGTCAGCATTTATATTCCAGTTGTTCCCATAGCCAGTGTGACTATATGTCCTTGTTTACCTGGGACAATCATTATATAATTTTTAATAGAGCCTTCTTTTACTCTCAAAAGTTTCCCAATTTGGATGATAAACTATATGGTTACACTACTTAAAAGGTTTTCTGTTTGTTTGTTTGTTTTTGTTTCTAATTCTGTACTCACTAGTTTCAATGTCTTTTACTCCCTAAGGATAAACAGAAGGGACTTCCTTAACTGGAAAATATTATGTGCTCGCTTGAATTGATAAAATACCAACCTTAAGCCAAATTTGAGTGATAACTCTAAACATTTTGTATACTGAAAATAAAGCATCTATTAAAAATAGACATTTGATAAAGAAATGTTTAGGGTCCCAAATTTTGATATCATTATTTCTCCATACACTTTGGTGTCCAAATAGCTAAAGGCAACCATGAATCCTGAAAGCACAGACCGTCAAAATCCTGTGTGGCCAATGACGCTGAGTTCTAGAGTTTTCAGAAGAACATATGGCTTAGGTGTCATTTTAGTATCTGTTCTGCCTACATCAAAAAAAGAAAAAAGTGACAAAGTATTCTTTTTATGTTATGTCTTTCTTTCATGAATATGCATAAATATAGAATTCATGAATCACTAAGACGTAGGAGACTGTTAAATTGCATTTTTGCTAGAGTTTAAAAAAACATATGATTAACCATACTTTTCACTGTGAGTAATTACAGTTCCTTATTTAGAGGTCATTTTCTGAATCTGTTCCACTACTGGCTTGTGGGCTGAAGTGAAATGAAGGCATAAAGATACACTAATGATGAATTATTAAAGCTCTTTTTAATTCCTTTTTGGCTAAAAAGCTTTCTAGTTACAATGTAGGTGCCAAAGGTTTGATTCAGATTATCATGAATAAATCACATAATCTAGCAAAATAATATTAATAAAATATAATAATTTTTAAATAATTATAATAAGTAATAATCATAACAAACTTTCTTATCAGATCTTACTCTGCTTTGTTACCTTTTCTGTTGTTATCTTGACATCCATTGGAAAGAATAAATTTTCCCTAGAATCCAAAGAAGTTGTATTTCCTTTTAAAATGCTGCATATAAATCTTCAGGTTTACTTTGTTATTTTTCCTGGTTCTAGAACAAGGATAGCAAATGTATTGCAGTGCTTACAATTACTCCCATCACATGCATGACAATATTAATCTATTTTTTTTCCCATACGCACCTCACTGTCATTTTCCTCCCAAGCATTCAAGACAGGTACTTCTAAGTAAGCACTAGAGCCCAGATGAAATCTGTATACCTTCTCTGGAACAGATTTCCTGAGGCACAAGGCAGAATGTGACCTTTGAGTTCTCACTAACCTTTAAAAATTGCTGTAGACAATTATGTGACTACTTAGCTCATTTTTTATTCTATAGTTGAGGGGTTTCATTCTCCTTTCCTTTAAATCACTTGTATAGGTGTAATGGCACTAATCCAACCATCTTTTTCTAGATTATGCTGTGGTCTTAAAATCTCAGTGATGGGCTTCCTTGGTGGCGCAGTGGTTGAGAATCTGCCTGCTAATGCAGGGGACACGGGTTTGAGCCCTGGTCTGGGAAGATCCCACATGCCGCGGAGCAACTAGGTCCGTGAGCCATGGCCGCTGAGCCTGAGCGTCTGGAGCCTGTGCTCCACAGTAAGAGAGGCTGCGACAGTGAGAGGCCTGCGCACCGCGATGAAGACTGGCCCCCGGTTGCCACAACTAGAGAAAACCCTCGCACAGAAATTAAGACCCAACACGGCCAAAAATAAATAAATAAATAAATAGCCAAGCATTTGAAGCCCTTTAAAAAAAAAAAAAAAAAAGGCTTCCCTGGGGGCGCAGTGGTTGAGAGTCCACCTGCCGATGCAGGGGACACGGGTTCGTGTCCCGGTCTGTGAGATCCCACATGCCATGGAGCGGCTGGACCCATGAGTCATGGCCGCTGAGTCTGCGCGTCCAGAGCCTGTGCTCCGCAACGGGAGAGGCCACAACAGTGAGAGGCCCGCGTATCGCAAGAAAAAAAAAAAAAAGAATCTCAGTGACTCTGACAACAAAATTTATTTCTTGCCCACACGACTTGTTGACTGTAAGTCAGTGGCAACTCTGTTCCTTCCCCATGTGTCTTCTCCGTTTTAGGGCCAGGTTCAAGGAATATCTCTCACCTGGCTCATGACCTTCTCATGACAGAGGGGGCCTGAGGCAGAACAATTAATAGTATTGGGGCTTCTGTTCATATGTGGGGCACACGGATTCTGCTATTTCATTGGCCAAAGCAAGTCACATAATCACTGATATCAATGGAAGGGAGGCCTTGCACATCATTTAGAAATTGGTAGTGATGTATAATCCTCTTGCAGGGAGGGAAGAGAATATTTGTGAAAAATCATAGAATCTCCCACAGGCATATATTTCTTTGTTTGCTGTTTGTTTTTTAGAGAGTTATTGCTCCATCAACATATTGGGATAGGAAGAGATAGGACTAACTGCTATTTAAGTGCAGGAAGAGAAGATTCCAAGTTTCCTGCTGACCTGGGAGACACTGTCTCCTGGAAGGACATATCTATGGCTTTTGCCTAGGAGCTGGTACATAAATTGGCTAGTGCATGAACCCAAGATATGGTTGATTTTTCCCTCAGTGTTTTTATGCTGCTTTGCATCTGGACTCTATGAGCTAGATCAGAGAAAGCCCACAGAGCATTTTTGCAGAATAATATCCTAAATGCCCACGTAATTTTAATTACAGACCCAGCTTAAGTGGATAATTTAAAATACACTCCAATCATACAGAGGGAGAGTAAATTATCTTCTATTATTTACTGTAAGAACTAGAAAGACAAGTAAATTGTTGCTAGGCCTTTTGCTATCACTTGGAGAAATAGAAAAGCATAAAAATGGTAAAACCGTGAGCCTGGAAGAACGTGAGATTTTTTTTGTTGTTGTTACATTTTCTTAACGAAGGAAGTTTGAAAAGCAAAGACAAGCAAAGGCAAAGAATTTTACTGAGAATACTTGTTTTTCTAGTGTAAAGGAGAGTGATGACTTTCATCAATAATTTTTAGCATTTGAGAGCTGGCAGCAGTGGCTGAAAGAAGGAAAGAATCACAGAGCTGAGTGAAAGTTTGGGGAACTTGTCCCAGCAGGTTGACATGCGATGACTTGAAAATGATACACTGTTGGTGTCCTTTGCCTGACTACAGGTGATAGATGACTTTGATACAAAGCAGGCATACTGATCAGAAAAAACCCAAAACCCCCAAAAACCAAAACCAACCTTCCAATCTATCATTTCAAAGTAAATAAGTACTTATTTTGAAGGGGAAAAGATGAAGGACAAAGGCACTCTGTGTTTATTAAAAATCTGTACCCCTGTTACTCAAAGCTTTAGTATTATCTGGGAGCTTTTCAAAATGCAGATTCTTAGGCCCCAGCTTAAACCTACTGAATCAGAATCTACATTTTATCAAGATTCCCAGGTGAGCTGCATGAACTTGAAAGTTTAAGAAGCACTGCTCTAGGATGACAGCTCCTTGCTAGGGAACGTCTGTACATCACCTAACACAATCATCACCACACAGTCATAACATTTGTTTCCAAAATTTAAGAATTAGTGAACTTGATATCAGCTCTCAAAAATTCTACAAAATTATATACATGATAACTAATGAATCCCCTAGTTTTTACTACCCCCACTCTGTCATCTTCTTTTGCTTTTATTTATTTATTTATTTTATTATTTATTTTTTTAATTTTTTTTTTTGCAGTACGCGGGCCTCTCACTGTTGTGGCCTCTCCCGTTGCGGAGCACAGGCTCCGGACGCGCAGGCTCAGTGGCCATGGCTCACGGGCCCAGCCGCTCCGCGGCATGTGGGATCTTCCCGGACCGGGGCACGAACCCGTGTCCCCTGCATCGGCAGGCGGACTCCCAACCACTGCGCCACCAGGAAAGCCCATGCTTTTATTTTTTTTGCTCCGGAAACAGAGAAAAATAAAAGCTCTGCTTCTTTAGCACCTCAGTTTTCTACAATTCAAAACCCAGTGCCTCTACTCGTATTCTATCTCTCTTCCTCTCCTCCCTTAGTGCTCACAGGTACACAGATGTACTCTAGACAGGAAAAAAAAAAAAAAAAAAACCCTCAAAATTTGATCAAATTTCTCTTTTGTGGTTTAAAGAAATAAGGAAAATTTTATGAATAACTATGTTTTATCAATACCAATAATTTTCATAAAACTGTCAAGGCAACAAATAATGTATGCATATGATAGACTATTTAAAACTATGTCCCATAAGGGTAAAACTGGAACTTGCAGATCATATAGTCATTGACTCAGAGCTAGAATGGGATTTAGAGATAATCTTATCCCACACCTTGAGACTTTAAGGTGACTTTCCAAGCTCTCCTAATGCAAAGCTGTGGTTAGAATCCAGGTCTTCTGATTCTCACTGTGGGGTTTATCCATTTCTACTATATTTCACACTGCCTCTAAGGATAAAAGCTAAGAGCACCTGTCAATTAGAAATCACTAGGGAATCATATAAATTTTGCATGGCATTTTCAGGTGAAGAACCAGTACTGAGATCCTCTCCTCATACCAGTCAATAACCCATTTATTGAGAGGTAATCAGGTAGAATAAAATGCTAGTAAAGAAAACACTCCCTGATGGTTCCTGGGAGGAAGCCATACTTCCACTGCTTTCAGCCTTTGTATGAATTTTATCCAGAAATAGGGCTGGATCAGATTCCCACTGAGATACTATTTGACTTAATCCTTGGCTTGGGGTTGCTAGAGAAGGCACATTCAAAAGAAAAGGAAAAAAATTAAACAGCTGGAGTTTGTGTGCTTATGCATGCTTCTGTGTATACATACACAATAGGTTAAGCCTGACTAAGACTTTTATGATTCATGTCATTTCCTATATACAGACTGCATCTCAGCTCTTAGCGGTTTTTGGTAATAAGCTATTTGCTTAGCAGGGAAAATAAGTGTTTCTCCCTATGATTGCCAACATTGTATTGGTCTCTGTGCAGAGCATATTTCCTCATCAAGAACTCAGGCCCTCTAAATAGGACAGAGCAACAAGTATTGGCATGCAGACAGGAACATGCCAAGAGCGCCAGCTGACTGTTCAGTTTCTGCACCAGGTACATAGAGAGACAGAAAAAAGAAACAGCACGTAAGCTTGAGGAAAGCTTATGATGGAAAATGAATATGATGGATGAAGTGGAAGTTGAAGATATTGAAAAAGAGAGAATACTATTGGGTTTAGCGAGGGAGGAGATTAGCTGGAGAAGATGGGTTCTTGCAAACACTTTGGGTGTTGTCAAAGAATGGTTATGGGGGTGGAGAGAAAGTGGTTTAGGAAATGTCAGGAGAGTAGACCCTCAAGAGACAACAGTAAGGACAAGATTAGAGTTACCAGGAGCTAATCGGGAGCTGTCTTCTTGCCAGTGAAGAGCCCTGCCTTCAAAATACCTGCAACCCAGCATAAGCCAGGTGATCTCCAGTTCTGTCTGCAGGAGGGAACTCCACATTGTCTTTCCTAACTCGTCAGTTGACTGTACAACACGACTGATCCCAGATGGAGCAAGAGATATATCTATGTTCCTTCTTGACACTTTTTACCCCATGTAGGTACTACATCACCATATTGACAGGCCATCTGGTAAGATCATAGGAGGCCGTGGACTCAGCCTCCTATATTTGATGTTATGGGAGTAGAATGTTATGGGGGTAGAATTCTTCATGATATCCCTGAGCTGAGGAAATGTTTATTGATGCCCCCTTGTTAATGTCTTAAAGCTGTGGCTTAGCTTTCATCTCTCTCTTTTAAATCAGATTTACAATTTTAAATGTAAAATAATCAATCTACTATCATGTAAAACTTTTTAATGGACACTGATGCAGAAGTAGAGAATACAGTAAAGTACGTAATCAATGGCTTAAGCACTAGGGGTCAGAAAAATTTTCTAAATCCTTGAGGACAATTTGAGACTAAAAGAAAGAAAGGAAAATGTCTCACTTTTGTTTAGAGAAATGCAGACCAGCCAACGTTATTTTCTTTATTTTTTGTTGTGTTTTTTACCCCCTTTTGTCCCTATTTCCATTATATTTCCAACTAACTGCTTGAGATAAAATGTATTAGGTATTGCAGAGTTCGGTGCAGTTTCAAAAGTATATTTCTTATTTAGATTCTTCTACGAATGTAGTAGTTGAGTATTAGAAAAATGACTTGAGGGAAGATTGTTCTAAAAATATTATTTCCCAGAAAAGACAGAAATGATACAGGAATTGATAAGCATTTGCTATTACCTATACTTTAATCTAATCATCTGTAATTTTGTTTGAACAGTTTTGTTTTCTAGTAATGATTGTTTGTATACAGCTACTTTTCTGCTTTCTTGATACTCAGAATAAAATTTAGGTAAACTGTGCAATTGCTCCACTATCATTTGATTTTCACATAATGGAGAAATATAGGAATTCACAGTTTTCTGTGCTATCCATTCTAGATTTCATATTGTAATTGATTTTTGTCATTGTTCGCTCACAATAAAGTATATCAGCATATGCAATGTATGTAAGTTCAAAGATTCATAAAGTGATAACATTTCCATCCCACCCATTCAATCACGCTGTGTATCAAGCAAAAAGGCACTTTTTGCTTATTGTCAGTTAGAGTACTATTTCCTTGATTGCTTTAGGGAAGTCATTTTATTAACCTGTTTATGAAATGAGCAGATTAGAGGCCTCTTCAAGCTTCTTTGACAGCGAATATGCATTCTACAGCTGAGACCTCCACAGCATGATGAGCTCTAGTGAAGAATCATTTCTGCTAAACGTTTAGCCTTTGCACCACTGATTCTATTCTTTTACCCGTGAGTGATTGTCTAGAGACCCAAGGAGAAAACCTGGGAGAACAGAAACAAGGCTAGGTTTTCAGGAGTCCCCGAGGAGCTTAGTGGTCATTCATACATTCCAGATGAGCAAACTCAGAAAATAAGTAATTTGTTTATTGTTAGTCAGTCAAATACTTATTGAAGTTACTGTGTGATGAGTCCTGTGCTGGGAATTAGTTTTCCAATGGTAAATTAAAAACACATAGTGGGGGTTTTCCCTGGTGGCGCAGTGGTTGAGAGTCCACCTGCCAGTGCAGGGGACACGGGTTCGTGCCCCGGTCCGGGAAGATCCCACATGCCGCGGAGCGGCTGGGCCCGTGAGCCATGGCTGCTGGGCCTGCGCGTCCGGAGCCTGTGCTCCACAATGTGAGAGGCCACAGCAGTGAGAGGCCCACGTACCGCAAAAACAAACACAAAAAAACAACAAAAAATAACATGTAAGTGGGGATGTGAATGAACACCCCAAAATAAAAGTATAAAAATCTGTTTTTTGGGGCTTCCCTGGTGGTGCAGTGGTTGAGAGTCCGCCTGCCAGTGTATATAGTATCTAGTGTATATATATACATATATATATTTTGTGCGTTACATGTCTATATATGTGCATGCATCTATATTTGTGTACACGTGGTATATTTAAGAATGATATATAATTCATATGTGTATGTGTGTATATGTATGTGTTTGTGCACATATATGTGCATTTTATATATATACACACACACACATACTGTTTCTCAGGGGCAAGTTTCCTTTGTTATCTCTTGTTAAAAGTACTGTATAAATTTTAGAATTTTAGATAAATATATGAATCACTTCACGTACGAAAGGAACTAAGAAAGAAAAATTAATAATCTGGTGATGAATGGAGGGAGTGACAAAAAGGGAAGGAAGGAGAAAGAATGTGAGCCAGCACAGCTTGGAAGAGAGACAGAAGAAAACAATATTTGAGCAGTTAACGTGAGGTTGAGTTTCAGAGAGAAATGTAAAGGTTTATTATTATTGCTGTTGGAATGAATAATTTGGTGACTTTCCCACATTCTTAAGAAGATTTTCAGTAAAGATCTAGATGACCGTTTCAAGTTTTCTAAAGTCACATTTGCTTATTTACTTAATTTTAAAACAACATAACACAGTTTTATTGGGGTTACACGTGGTTCTTGCCGTCACTGAGTGTAGACTTGAGATAATAAATAACTGGTGCTTGGACTTTATTTGGGTTACTTCGAGAGAGAGCAGCAGTGTGTCTCCTTGGTGAAAGGAGACAGAACGCATCCTTCCATGTGAAGTCACTGAGGGATTTTCTTCCCAGTTGAGCTATAAACTGGTGACTTCAACCATATTTCAGGTGACCCTCAAAACAGTTCAGACACACATGTTGTTTGCCAATGGGGTCACTCCATCTTCCCCGTTCCTGCTTAAGCACTGTCTATTTCTTTTCCAGTGGTGGTGGTTGTAGTGTAACAGGTACTTATTTTTACAAAACAAAGTTCTGGCTTCATAAATGCCACTAATTATTGCTGTGACTTTGGACTACTTACTTAATCCCTTCGTGCCTCAGTTTTCTGAAAAACTGGATAAAAGAAGTTCCTATGCAAGATAATTTTGAGAACCAGATAAAGTGTTTTTAGAGTGTATTTAGGTACTTACTATAATTTGGACAATGCTATCTATTGTTGTTTTTCATAATCTGTTGACACACATAGGAGTTTTCTAACGGCAGCCATGTTTTTTTGTGTGTTTTTTTTGTGGTACGCGGGCCTCTCACTGCTGTGGCCTCTCCCGTTGCAGAGCACAGGCTCCGGACGCGCAGGCTCAGCGGCCATGGCTCACAGGCCCAGCCGCTCCGCGGCATGTGGCATCTTCCCGGACCGGGGCACGAACCCATGTCCCCTGCATCGGCAGGCGGACTCTCAACCACTGCGCCACCAGGGAAGCCCGGCAGCCATGTTTTAAAGAGATTCTAGGAGAGACTAGCTTACAAGTTTTTATGTCTTTTTAAACAAGAAGATGTTTCTAATTTGTTATTATTATAGGCTTGGATTTTTTAATGTACAGTCTTTGACAAGTGGCACATAGCTACATTTGTACCTCAATGCCACTGACAATCTCTCAGAACTTTATATTTGTCCTCCCTACTTAAGAATATACATGGCTCATTGGGGGTCTGAATATACGTTTTTTCCACTAGTTCTGATACATTAGCCTGAGTAATATACTGGGTGTACATGGCTTTACAAGTAATAAAATTACCTACATTTATAAATTGGAAAGTGACATATAACTGCTGCCCTGTAGTTACATGTACCTTTCAGGTAAAAGATACCATATGAAATCTTTGTATTGTAAATACTTTTCCTACTTGTACATGCATACTTCCAGTGGTCAAATTATTTTATGCTGCACAGTAAAACTTTTCCTTAATAGGACTTATAAACTTTGTTTATGCTGGGTACTTATTATTACTTTTTAAAGAAAAATGTTCTGAAATAGGACTGTATTTCATACACCTCTTTCTGTTTAATGCATAAAGGCATAACGATTAAATTTTAAAGAACAAGTCATTGTAGTCCCCAGAGGAAAACTAGCTAACCCGTTCATAAGCTTTAACCACATTGAAAGGCTAGAGTTAATAAAGCATTTCCTTTGTAGCAGATGGCTTAGTCCAAAGCTTTTGTAATTTTTGTGGGATGTTATCTAATTGCCAAGTTAAACTGATGATGTGTCAAGAAATAAAAGAAGTTTTCATTTTGAACCTTGAATTAAACAAACGAATACACTACTGGATGAAGAGCTTATATATCATGTGACAGTCATATTAGAAAGTGGGACACATTTTAGCCAAAAATAGCATATTACTATTACTTCCTTCTTAGTCATGAATACATTTTGGGACAGACTTTTATCTAAAGTTTTCTGAAAGTCATGATGGAGGAGCTGCCATGTGTTTAGTTACCTCACAAAGCATATTTAGGAAAGTTGCCATCACATTATTTAATCAATACAGGACTATTCTCATAATTTTCCCTGAAGCGCAAATACATCTATTGTTAATCATAGTCTGAGTCAGCATCATGAATTTACCATTTTTAAAAATAAATAGTTGTTTTCCATATGACTGACCAAATTGATTTTGTCATGATCCAGGTCAAACACAGTAATTGGCAGAAACATGCAAGACTCACAGCAACAAAAACAATAAAAACATGTTCAAATCTGAAATATGAGATGCTTATACACAAAGCTGATGTCTTCAAAGTACACTTTTCAGAACATACATTTTTTCAGAAGTCAAGGGTGTGAAACTGTTGCAGACTAATATACCTTGCCTACATTGTAGCTAATTCTCATTTGATCGTCAGTATAAGTCTGGAGTGGGGCAGGGATGACAGACAATTCTTTGTACTATAAATTCGTACCATGTTTAGGCCATATTTTGGAGCTTTAAGTTTTCAGATTAACTCTGGGCATCAGCTTTTGTCTCTATATTAGAACACTGATGGTTTCTGGGTTTATATAAGCTTTGTTTAGCTCTTGCAAGTTGATCTTTAGAGTTTACAACTCTAACAAGCCATCTAAGCATTTGTGACCTCTCTGATCTCCATTCCGTACTCTTAATCACAACTACTGAAAGTGCCCATCAGGTGTGTGACATACAGCAAGCCTAAACAACGGCAGAAAGCAGGCTGTTGAGGTTCTGGGAAAGTCTTATTGCTCCTAGGGAAGAGGAAAAGTAAACAATGGCAATGCAAGGCTCTGTGCAGACCAAGACCACTTCATCATCATTTCTATTTCAAAGGGCTTCTTTGTCTGAGGTGAGCATAAGCTCATAACACATACTTCTTTTCAAGATTCTGAACAGGAGATAATATGCTCAGTACCAGTACCCTGCACATTAACTCCTTTCTCACTATCGAGAAAAGCAAAGCATCTGGTGCTGCTAATTGCAGGGCATTTTATACAACAGCAAACTCTTGCTTAAGCAGTGATTTCCAATATAGGCACCAGACATGTACACTTGTCAGTGGGTAGAGCTTCTGGGAAAGTTCCTCAAAAGATAGCAGATTCAGTGATCCTATTCCCTTCCCTTCTTACTTGGAACATGGTTGTGATTTTGGAGTGCCATCTGCCCTCTTGTGCACATGAGACAACAAGAATATGCTAGGTAGGTAGAAGGGATTATTGTTTGGTCCCTGTTTACACTGTGGTGCTAACATCATGGACTGGTTTACTTATCTCTAGACTTTCAGTCACAAAAGGAAAAAAACACAAAGAAAACAAAACCAAGACACTATTTATCAGGCATCTTTTACTTGCTATGGAATTTAATCCCTAATTGATATCTATAAAGGTATATAAACATACATGTGCTCACATAAAAACACGCTAATTAAAGTCTCTGAGTCTAATGCATAATACTACAAATGCATGTTATCTTAAATTAGAACTCTGAATACTATTGTACAGATTATGCCTAACAGAGTAGGTATATTCCATTGTATAATTACTTTTATCCTTGAAGCAATGCTTGTAGGGAGAATCAGGTGATGTGGCTTCTGGTCTGGGCTCTACCACTAACTCTCAGGGAAATGTTGGACTGGGTGTCAATTTCCCCAACCAAAATATTAGGAGTTAGTTAAGATGACCTTTTTAGGACTCTTACGGCCTTTACACCTAGGATTCAACAACTAAATCTTTTCCTTTTGCCTTGTCTTAATCAATCTGTGATTCCACTTTAAGTGAGTCTAAACAAAGACTTAAATTATGGGTTAAACAGACTTTCGTGAATCTGCCTGGGAAATAGCCTTTCTTACCTCGGGAATTTATACATACTGTTTTACCTGAAGTCTTCTAGCCTCTCCATTTTGCCTCATTCTTCAGACTACATATCAATTTCTTCAGAAAGTCATGCTGACCCTTAAGTATCATACTTGTCTGATAACATGTTTATATCAGCCACAGATGATACGTTTCTTGAAGATTGGGGCTGTGTCTGCCTTATTGCCATTGTATTACAGCAATTAATGCACATCTGGCACAGAGTTCATATTTAGTAATGAAAAGATGAATAAATACATGAGGGAACATTGTTTCTGTAGAGAAAGGATCTTCTAATTTTCAAATAGTGGGCTAATAAAATAATTGCCAATGAAACATGGTTTATTTGTTTGTAGAGATAGTTTGGCTGTAGTTTTTATGATATACATATGTATAAGATTGAAGCCTTTTCATAGTATTAGGTTTTAGATAAATTTGCTAAGTACATACAGGTTCTGGATGGATTAGTCATAGAAATTTTATAGGAATATTGAATAATATTTGATATGGTTGAACTGAGGTAGGATAACTCATGTGTGTGGCCTTCAATGGCAACTTTCCAAAAAGCTCATTTACAATTTTTTATTTGCGAGTATTTGTTTATTCTTACAGGGTCCCCAAAAAATCTGTTGAGGAAATAATCTATTGAGGCAAAAAAACAATTGGCTGGATTACCTTTTGGATGGGCTATATACTGAATTACCTTTTGGATGGGCTATACCTCCACCTCACCTGCAGAATTGAAAATGAGGGAAATCACCTGGCCCTCTGAGAGTTACATTATGAAAGTAACAGATCAAAATAGTTATATGCAAAATTACCTTTTAAAGACAAAAAAGATTCTGCAGTAAACAGAACTTGAAAGAAACCTGATTGAATATATTAACACATCAAAACAAAGAATGTATTACTCTAAAGGGAAGGAAGTGGAGACCTAGGATTTGGTCAGCTGCATACATAGACAAAGGAAAGTCACAGAGGTAAATTGAGATGGGGGTTGGGGGAAGGATTTGGAGATGGATGGGATGTATGTACCACTCAGAGAAAAGGGAGCCAGAATTATTGAACTTAATGCATATTTTGTCCCACTGGTAAAATAGCCATTTTTTGTGAGATGAATGAAGAAATGCTGATTTTAGATTAATGCCATTTACTGTTTGATTTATTTATCTCCCCTTGTTCTGATTCTATGTTCACCAAACAATCTGCTGCTGATGATTTGGTGTCCTATGCAGGTCTGCTGATCTTACAGACTTTAAGTATTTTGTGTCCTCAGACAGTGATTTCTCTTGAAAAATTAATAAAATTACTTCTGATTATGATGTGGCTTCTAATGTAACTTCATTTTAGGAACAAAATGAGCTGCTCATGCCAATGTGAACATTATAATCCAAGTCAATCTCTTTTTGTAAATCGATAAATCAGTATCCAGGGGTCTACTCAGAATATATGTTGTGGTCTCCTTTATTTTTTAGCGAGTCCCTCACAGTCTGTTAAGTCCTAGGCAGTGGACTAGAAAGACTTTCTATGGCTTCAAAATAGAAGTCCAGAATCTAGATTATGGTTGCCTGTATAAGCCATTCTCAGATCCAACCAGACGTCCCCTGGAGTTTGCTATTTAATGATGTGTTGTTCCCAGACTCACAGCATTAGCATCCCTGGGAACTTGAAGAAACTCAGAACCTCAATCTCTTCCCCAAAATCACTGAGTCAGTCTGCATTTTACCAGGGTCCTCAGTATATCAGTGTGCATAATACAATTTAAGAAGTGCTGCTTTGAGGATAAGTCCACCTTTTTATCTCTCTATCTCTACAGGTTATTGGGAGACATTCCTTCAGGGGTATTTCCCACTCCACTTGTTTTAGTGAGAATGGCAAGACTGTGAAGTCACAGTAAAGAATAAAGTGTAAATGCTCTTTATTCAGGCCACTTCTTGTGGGATGAGGTAATGCCTCATTCTTAGCAAGCTTGCTTACTGGCTGCCATAAAACACTGGGTTCCTGAGCTCAGTGTTTTTGTCTTTTAATAGGAGCTATGGCATGTGCCAGCATCCATGTAGGTCATCCATGTTGCTCCTGTGGGAATCTGGGGCTCAGGGAACAAATGCAAACATGCTGACTCTCTGGCTACTGTTTTTGCTGCAAGGAATACTGTCTGACCCAGGAGTCTTGTGTTTTCCACCAGCATCCATGGTACTGGGGCAAGCTAACATTAGCCTGTAAGCAGAGTAAAATCTCAGACACTTCAAAGTTGTTGACACAGACTTCTTCAGCCTTTTTTTAGCACAGTTGCAAAAAGCAAAGTGCTAAGAGAACTGAGTTCTTATCCAAGGTCTACCATTAACTAGTTATGGTTACTAGTTATGCCACAGAATAGCTATTACCTCTCCTCTCTGGAATGATTTCTTCATGAATAAAATAAGGGGAGGGGGGAGAGGGATAAAGTAGTTAATGAGAGTTTATAGATCATTAGTTCCTCAGGACAGGGTCCATGTCATAAGAATTCTTCATGATCAACCTTCCTAGTAAGAATCAGCCCATTTCTTTGAATGTGGTGATATCAATAAATACACGCTCTGTTTTGGACACAAAGACTTGAGAAAGGGTTTTTTCTTAGAAAACCCTATTAAGTTATTTTCCTTACCCACTCTAATTCTACATTTAAGGTATGTGCCTATGTTCTATGCATGCATGGTGCCTTATTTGGTGAAGATAATTATTTTTCGTTGAACTCAAAATACATGAATTGTTTTGATCATTTCAGATTCAACTGAACGTTGATAATTTTCTGGTCCCTGTTCGTTTGGGGGTATTCTGGAATGAGGACCTCTTTTGAAAAACAACTATTTGTTCAACATATAATATGAAATTCTTCTGAGACTAAACCCACAGATATGGTGATCTTCAAGGAATAGACAGCAATAGGAGACATTAGAAGGCTAATGTGTGTTGCCTGCATTATGCCACTTTCAGAATCCTGTATTCAGCGTAGTGCTAGCTGGTCTACAGAGATGGAAAGGAATGCACCTCTGCTAAGGGGGGAAGCTAGCTGTACCCTACAATCTAAATTGATGGAGAGTCTGGTAACTTATATCTTGCAACACTGCAAAAGCCAATTGCTTCTATCTCCAATTAAAACTGTAAAGAAGTAGCCGCAAAGCATCAGCCCTTAACATGAAAGAAGACTAGTGCTCTGTCATGGGAAGTCCGCGAGCTTTGAGGGGACAGACAAGACAAAGGGTATTGCCTTTCCAACCAAACCCACCATTTCAGATCTCCTTAATGTAGCTGCTGTTTGACTGAGAGAGAACAAAGATCATAGTAAGTAAAAGATTGAAGCCATCAGCATTCTAAACTCTTTCTATGAGAAACATTATTCTAAGGTTGCTAACTGATAAAATTAACTAGGGTGGAAGCCTATTCATTTCTTTTTTTTTTTTTTTTTTTTTTTTTTTTTTTGCGGTACGCAGGCCTTTCACTGCTGCGGAGACCGTTGCGGAGCACAGGCTCTGGACGCACAGGCCCAGCGGCCATAGCTCATTGGCCCAGCCGCTCCGCGGCATGCAGGATCCTCCCAGACCGGGGCACGAACCCACGTCCCCTGCATCGGTAGGCGGACCCCCAACCACTGCGCCACCAGGGAAGCCCCAGAAGCCTACTCATTTTTTTAGCTTATTGTTTGGTCAAAGAAACCACAAACCTGGTCTACTATTGTAGTTGTTAACCATTAAAGAGACTTCTCTATTCCTAATCTACATCAGCACAAAATAGGCCACACAGGCTATTCAGCCCCCAATGCTTTCTTCAGGTGTAGTCATGGAGCCTAGTGTCCAAGAAAGAATTTCCAAAAGGAAAGAGACAAGGGTCACAGAGAACAAGGGACTTGGGTGTTCTTCCCAGAACAAGAATGAGTAGCTGCCTAGTGATCTATCTGAGGAACATACAATACTGCCAGAAAAAGGAGTCTGGATTCTTCAAACTGGCAGGATCTGATCATTGCCATCGTAAGTGGCTACTGTGGGTTTCCCTTTCTCTCCGTCTCAGAATGGGAGTGCTATTACAGAGTTCTGGTTTATATGCCACCATAGTATATTGGGGCTTGTGTGTAGCAGAAAACATTTGTTTTAATCTCAAGGTGAGCTGACCAGGCCACACCACATTCAGGCTGACAGAGGAGACTGTGCATCCCCCAGACATCCTGGACCTCAGCTAGAGTCAACATATGATGGAAGACTATGGTCTTCTACCTTTGACAGGAGTGGATATGTTCTATATGTAGGAAGAAGGGCATGCCTGGATATTTGGTTCACAAAGAGATCAACTGTGGTAAAGACAGCTAGTTGTCCCTCAATATCCACGGTATCCTTTAACTATAAGAAAATAACCACAATTTTTGGCAGAGCATTCACCTGTCGCTAACAAGAATAGTATGCTAAGTGAAATAAGCAGGTAGAAAGAAAACAAAATGATACGATCTCACCTATATGTGGAATTCTAAAAAGTCAAATACACAGAAGCAGAGATCAGAATGGTGGTTACCAGGAGTGGGGAGGTGGGGGAAATAGAGAGATGCTGGTCAAAGGGTACAAAGTTGCAGCTATGTAAGGTGAATGTCTAGAGATCTACTGTACAGCATGCTTACTGTAGTTAATCTCATGTTGAATACTGGAAATTTGCTATGACAGTAGATTTCAGGGTCTCTCCTCCCATACCCAGAACATGGTAACTATGAGAGAAAAAGATATAATCATTAGATTGATTGTAGGAATCATTTCACTATATATACAAAATCACCATGTTATATACCTTAAATATATATTTTTTATTAAAAGTGTAAAAATATAAACACTTTTATGTGCAAAAAAAGTGTAAGTAGTGTGTACAGATTTGTGGAAGTATTTGTAAAAGAAAAGAGGGAGCCCTTCTCCTTTCCTTTATTTTTCCTACAGCCTGAAGTACAGACATGATGCTGTGAACTGCAGGGGACACCTCTGACCACCGAGTAACTTGGGCATGGGTGCTATGAAGAGGAACAAAATCACACAAGGAGGCTATGTCCTGGATATTATGATGCCATTCTAGTCCTGGATTGTCTATTGCAGGCTTCCATGTGAAAGAGAAAGAAAACAATTTTTTTTTAAGTCATTATTTTGGATTTTGTCACTTACAACTGTTCTTAATCTTAGCTAGCACAGATGCTTTAGAAAAATTATCTAGCAAGTTACTTACAGATTTAAAAATTTTGTGTTTGCTCTTTACAAGTCTCACAGGATTTTAATAGTAATGAACAAAAAATGATGTTAGTTTTTGAAATACTGCCCTTCTGATGGAAGGTCTCTAAGTACTTTGGTTCAACAGAATTTTAGGGTAAAGTAGAATGTAGATAAAATAATTTGCTTTTGTTTCTAGTCCTTTGTTTTAAACACTTCATTTTCAAATGAAATAACAAATGTCAGAATTTTATTGCTTTAAAGGAACACCTATGAAGAAGCCTATGGCATGGCTGCAACCATCGCTAAGCTATCAAAAATACTGGAGGAAAAACCAAGCTCCTTTGAAGTGTCAGACATAAACAAGTACTTAAATGACTGTGTGCCTGTTGGTCTTTTAGAATGGGTAGGTTATAAACAATACACATACTGCTGGTCATGAAGAAATGAAATCAATAATAGGTGATTTTTAGTATAGCTTTATACACACACACAAACACACAAGCATTGTTAAAAGAATCATTTCCATACATTTTAATAAGTTCCAATTTTTTTTGCTTTCCATCTAGGCAGTAATAAGCCCAATTTCCAGCCTGAAATTGTTCTCTGTCTAAGCTTTTCACTTTGCTGCACTTTCGTCTATCAATAACAACAGTAACAACAACAATATAATGTAGCATTTTTCAAAATTGTTAAAAGTTAGGCCCATCTCACATTGAATTCAGCTATTGTAAATCTCAAAAGATAATAAAGTTGTCCTTTGTATTTGAAGATAATGATTCTGAATCACCATCAGCAGAATATTTGCTTGGAGCTTTTTTTTTTTTTTCCCCAGTGCTTTGATACTCACCCTCTCAAAGCCATGATTATCTTATCTAGATATAGCTCTGCATTACATTTTGCCTTTCCTCATTCTCTAAGGGAGCCTAGATACTAAGTCTGATCTCACACCAGCCACACTGAACAGAAGAATGCTATACTTCTGTCCTAACACTTCTCTTTCTCCATACCTTTACCCTCCAGCCATTAAGAGAGTGTGGTATACATAGGCATTTATATTTACTTGCTGATTAATAGTGAGGCTGGATTTATGCTAAACTATCTCAACTCTCACCTGGTTCCTACCATAACCAATTGCAAGATGGAAAACTGGGACCAGAGATATAGGTTATTAAAAACTAAAGCAAAACAAACAAAACACATAAAAAAACAAAGGCAGATTCTCCTAGAGAGCATAACTCTTCTTTGGTGTGGGACTGGGGGAAGTACAGACTATGCCAGCTATTTCATTGGATAGAACAGACTGTCACTTAATTGGTAAAACTATCTTTATGGGCTGTTTTTCAGGACATGGAAATAACTTTTGGTGTTTACTTATCAGCTGTTACCATGATATTAGTAGTCAAGTGATTCTATAATCAGAAGGTAAGGTGTTATAAACATATATAGGCAAGTTCTCTGTGGGTTACTTCAGGGCTGAGAGTATTTAACTTTAATGCATTATTCAGTGATAAAGATTTTGCTCCAAAGTACCTTTGGAGAGCTTTTTTGCAACATCCTGTATAATTGGAAGGAAAAAGAGATTAGACTGAACAATTATGGTATGCATTATTGAACAGATTAACTGTGCTAGAAAAAAAAGTTAGGGAAGGATATATTAGAAAAAGGTTAAACACCTCATTAAATGGTTAAATACTAATTATTTTACTATTTGATCAGCATAATAGATCAACGGAGTGAAGTAATTGCTCTTCCTTTAAGTAAAATTGGTACAAATATGTATGATTTTCTAGAAACATATGAGGAGGTGCTAAATAAGTAGTGTATGTATCTGAAGAGTGCCAATAGTGGCAGAGGGATTAATGCTCAGACCAAAAGTTGTCTTTATCTTAGCAACTGAGGTTGTTTCACATACATTGTGAGACATCTTAAGAACCAAAGTATCACTATAATCCGGTAATAAGTATTTGTCTTTTTTGTCACTCACATTTTAAAAGTTATCAGTAGTATATGAAAAAAAAGGTTTTGGTCAATGACACTTCTGTAACAGGCTAAAGAAGGTAGCATTTGCTTACAAGGCCATACACAAGCTAGCGTCTGCCTTTCTTTCCATCCTCATGTCTGTCTACGTTTCCTTTAATTGTCCTCTGTGATCCAGTCATATGGGATTTCTTTTATTCATTCATTTTTGTCATTCTCTCACTTACCTCTAGAAATTGACTGCATTCTGTGATAGCTGCTTGTGTCCTCAGCTTCCCCTTCAAGAATAGCAGTCTTCAAAAGGTTAGGAATCAATAGGAGTCTTATTAGCTCACCTCTGTATTCCCAACACAGCATGGGACTAGGCATTTAGATGGTCAATAGATTGATAAGTGAATAAATACTAAAGTTTTAAAATTATGGCATTACTGGTTAATCTTATGTCCCAAAGTATGCAGCCTACAAACTACAGTCTTCTTGCTTTAAACAGGTAACAATGAGAAAACAAAACAATTTTAAGACTTTTTTGGGGTGGGGTGTGCTGTGAAGTGGGTGGAAGGGAACTGATTCCACCCACTTCAAAGCAATTTAAAATATGTATTCCTCCTCCCCTGACTCTGGCCACATTAGAGGAGAGATACGGAGAGATAACTTTGGATCTGGAACCTACTGTGATGTTAATACAAGACACTGAAAACTTTTTATGACTAGGTAATATATTTTTCTCTCTGGCTTCAGACAATTAAAACTTTACAAGATAAGTATTTCCTGAGAACTCACAACTTTAGATTAAAACGTTGCTTAAAAACTAGTGTGGGGTGAGAATGAGGCATAGTGACAGAGTCAGTTTTAAGGGGAAATGCATTATGTTGCAGCAAATGTAAATGAGAAATGCTACATGTGTGGATACAGATACATATGAGCTTATCATAGAAACAGAATAAAATCCCATTGTATCAGGGTCATTATATGGATTTGGAGATACTGAATCAAGTCATCCCCATGAGACAGTAAAGTTAAGGAAATTATAGATATAATGAGGATGATTGAAGTTATATAAGAGGGAAAGGAAAGACAACTAATATATGAATCCCTACCACAGACCAAGTGCTTTACATATATCTTGTTTAACATAAGATACAGTTGTCCCTTGGTATCTGTGGGGGATTGGATCCAGGACTCCCCACGATACCAAAATCCACAGATGCTCCAGTCCCTTATATAAAATAGTGCAGTACTTGCATATAACCTACACACATCCTCATGTATACTTTAAATCATCTCTAGATTACTTATATTACCAAATACAATGTAAATGCTATGTAAAGTATTATTGGTCACATGACAAGTTCAAGGTTTGCTTTTTTGGAATTTTCTGGAATTTAAAAAATAACATGAATTTTTGATTCATGGTTGGTTGAATCCGTGGATATAGAACCCATAGATATGGATGGCTGATAGTACTTCCACCTTCATGTGAGCAAGGTATTACTGACTTCATTTCACAAGGATAAATTGAAGATAAGAGAGCTTATGTAATTTGCCTAGACTCATGCCATTTGCACATGGAGAAGCCAAATTTTCCTTTATATTTACTCAGGTATAGTGGCATGCTGAAACTGGCTTGTACCAGGTCATGAAAGCCAATTGTTAAATTTGAAGGAATTTTGCAAGCAATTTTTTAAACATGGCCATTGTTTAAATTATATTAAAAACAGATGTAATAACTACTCAACTACATTTTTATTATTATCTATGATCTTCAGTTTTTTTCCATTATGTCTCTATTGTAAAAATATTATATAACGGTGTCATACTGTGCATATTTTCCCAACTCTCTGTTCAGTAACATCACTTGGTAGCTTAAAATCTTCCATAATGAGAATATTGACACCATGGAAATTGGCAAGTGCTCCAAATTAGGGGTTGATTTATTTATTTTTGTTGTTGTTGATTGTCTAGACTTAAGAAAATGATGGAGAAATGTTAATGGAGATTAAACATAAAAATATATTGTGTCTAGCCATTACATTGTGGATAGTGCAAAAAAATGAGAATTTTCTTTCAGGAGTCCAAAACTATTATCTGTTTCAGCAAAAATTTACTTTCATCTTACTCTTTATCATAAATATAAATACCAACCCATCTTCATGTCAGAATAATACTTAGAGTGGGGATACAACTCCATTTGTCAAATCATGGTTAAATTGCAACCATAGGTTGGCTACAGTTACAAGATTTTGGCAAAAATCAATGACAGCATTCTATGAGAAGAAATTGGTTATATGGAATTTATGATAAAGTATATTTTATTATTATTTGTAAATTTTGTGATACATATTCTTTTCAGTTACCAACACACCACTAAATATATAAATAGTGAAGCCACCAAAGTATTATTTAATAAGCCTAAATAGAAATATGGGGAAGTTTTTGCAAGGTGAAAAATTGAATCTATTGTATTATTATAAATATGTAAAATAAATACATAAAGACAGTAAGGTTTATGTGAAACTAAAAGTTTTTTGAGTAGGGAGATGATATATGATTAGTATACAGTACAGGGAGGTAAACATGAGAAATAAAAATGCATAACAAAAGTCTGTTATGCCTAGAAGAGTATCTGTAATGTTTCTTAATTACAATCTTATAAAATATTTCAGAAAGGAAAGAGGGAGGTGTTGTCACAGCATACAATCTTATGAAGAAGGTTCATTTGCTTCCATCACAGTAAACATGTTTGTTTTTTAATTTTTACTTCTAAAATTGTAAAACATAATAGTAGAATATTATATTGCCTTACTTTTCCTCATTAATTTCCATTTCCCTTAAATTTTAGTACACATGCTGATGAGTTTAGTACACAAACTCATCTTTTTAAAGTCAGTAGAGATTCTCTGGGAGAAGCAAAGTTTTCTCAAATCAAAACCATCATAAAAACAAATAAAATATCCTTTGGGCAGCCCATTCTGTGACTAAGAATATATTTTTTAAAGTACGCCTGCCTTTTCCCAGGAACATATGAGAAAATCTTCCTGCAAATTTCAAGCACAACCAAGTTGCCTCCCAAATTGGCCATTTGCACTCCAGGGCTAGAGCTGAAAGTGTAGAGAATTGCCTAATTCGATTGCAGGCAGAATCGATGCAAGTGTGAGTGCTGCCCTGGTCAAAGGTTGGCCCTTAGGCTGCAACTTAAATCAATTGGGGGTAAGCTAAGTTTGATTACATTTTCAGTGATGAAGCTTTCAAAAGCAATTTTGAGCTTGTCTATTCAGAGGCTGTTTGGTTTTATCTCGAAACTATATTCCTGGTTAGAGAAGCATCTATCTACCTATCTGTTTTGGAGATGATTAAGTCCCGGAGTTGAGGAACAATGAGAGAAAGGAAGAGAAAAAAAAACAACAAAAAAAAACAGGGAATGATCCAGAAAGCAAAAAATAAACAGCAGATGAGAGCCTATCACTAATAGTATGTGAGTCATTATTTTATTTTATTTTATCTTTTTAAAAATTTATATAAGACTAGGAGGGAGAAAGAATCAGGGAGCATGCTAACAAGAAAAAAATAATATACGGACGATTATTATGATAATGATAGGTGGCAGTCTAAGAATACTCTGGCTTATGAGATTCATTCTTTCAGGTGCTGCTGGTAGGAGGGATGTGAGGGAAATACAGTGGTTTGAAGTATGAAGCAAAATGGGTGTAAGAAAGGATGGCAAATATGGACTCCAACAGGCAATGTGCTAGTGTGAGAGAAATGAACCCTTTCAATTTATCTTTTTCCAGTACAGTCACGCCTGCAGTTGTTGTGCATCCATAGCTTATGCAAGTCTTCCTAAAAATGTGTTTCCTCAGTTAAATAGTTTGATTATAGATCTTATCTACGTTTGGGTAAGCATGTTATTATACCATAAACTACAGTGCTCCCAAGAAGTTATGATATCTTCTTTCAGAAGGTATAAATTTCCCCACAGGTATGCAGGTATGACCGCTCATTCTTAAAACATAGGCTATTATCCTGCCAGTTTTAGGAAAATATGTTGCTACATGGTACTTACGAAGTATTTTAGAAAACTTGTGATTCCTTCTAAGTGGACTGAGTGGTGACCCTAATAGTTCTTTTTTTTTTTTTTCTTTTTTTGCGGTATGTGGGCCTCTCACTGTTGTGGCCTCTCCTGTTGCGGAGCACAGCCTCCGGACGCGCAGGCTCAGCGGCCATGGCTCACGGGCCCAGCTGCTCCGCGGCATGTGGGATCTTCCCGGACCAGGGCACGAACCCGTGTCCCCTGCATCGGCAGGTGGACTCTCAACCACTGCGCCACCAGGGAAGCCCCCTAATAGTTCTTTGACAAGAATTATGATCTGCCTTACTAATGAGGCTGCTCCACATATGCACTAACTAGATTGATTTAAAAAATCAAAGAAAGGAAACTGAAGAGCATGCGATTATCTAATACCACACTTTAGAACTGGGTAACTCAAGTTACATCTTTGCCTTAAAACTATAGAAAGAGAAAGATTTTTTTTAAAAAGGATAAAGTTGGAAAAATCCTACCTATTGAAAATGTCTGCCCATGCCATAGATGATATAACATTTACATACCAGAAAGTCTTGCTTGCTTTATTCAAATCTTACTTAAATATATACTGGGCAGACACCTAATTTTTGTCTCAGGAGAGAAATCCCAATTGAATTATATTTATAAGGAAGGAAATCTAGCCCATGCTGGATAGACACATTCAATGAGGACATGTGATTTTCAGTCCCTTTCAAAGCAGTTTTATGGCTATTAAGACAGAATTTACAGTGCTTTAGAGAAAGGGTGGTCCACTGAAATATCATTGCTTTCACAATTAATTCTTCCCCTTTTTTCTGTTATCTGGAACACCAAAACAGACAAAAAAAAGCTAATTTCACTTTTCTTTTTGGTGATTTTAATTATGCTTCACATTGCCTGAGGAGAAATGGTAAGTTTAATAATAATAGCACTAGGCACTTCATAATTATCATTTTCTTCACACATGACCATGTATCTTATATTAGGGGTTACATTTAAATTTTTCAGAAAAAGAAATCACAGTGCAGAAGTGGAGGTGGGAGAGCAGCTCAGACAGCTACCACGTAATGTGCTCAAATCATTAGATCAGGCTTTAAATCTAGGCACAGCTTCAGGGAAAACAGTGCATGCTGGGTAAATATCCTCTAAGATACTTCTTAGAAGTAATAGGAGGGGAATCTCTCACAGGACCTCCAGTACGCTCTGTCAGAGAAAAGACTAGGGAAGTAGCTGCAGAAGGTAGAGGCTGCTAATATGTTTTCTTTAGGCTGGAAATGTTGGAATGTTCTCATTTTTACAAAGTCTTAATAGCAACAACTCCCATATATATAGCGTCACATTTTGTCCTAAGTTGTTATAGTGTTAGAGCTTTGTGAAATAAAATAGCAAGCAAGGAGGTCTATTCTAGTGCCTTTTCACAGGTTATTGGCCAACAGAATTGAAACTGTGAACATAAAGGAAATTTCCCTGGAGAGTAAAATTATTTGTAGAGATGACAAAATGATTAGGCCAGCAGTGGAAACTCACCAAAGACAAAAACACATTAAAATACAATTTTTTCTGTCAATAAAAATATAATTAGGAGTTCAATGACAAAAAATGTACAGAAGGGAAAAATATTGTCAGTATTTCTACTTTGTTAAGAAGTAAGTGTAACTGTTTTTAATAACAATCCATACATAAATACTACTTTTAAAAAACATATATAGATTTCTTAGAATCTTAAAGATTACAGATGAAAGAAAACTTGGAGATTAGATATTCTATTCTCCTCATTTTATAAATGAGGAAACTGAGTCCAGTGAGTTAAGTGCTTTGCTTAAGAATCCCTCCAAGTAAGAGCCAGAAACTAAATTGTCTGACTCTCAGGCTAGAGCTCCTAATAAAATTTTGTGGTTAAATTTGAAACATCTTTTGATCTTTTTGGTACCAAACTTCCACAAGCCTGATACATTTCAAGTCTGATCACTGACAACAGCAAATACCAAATCTCCCTTCTCCCTTTGGCATTTACTGACCCTTGTCAGCTGTATGAATGTATATGCCATCTTAGCAGCTTGAGGATGCAGCTGTCAAATTGCCTCTTAACCTGAGAGAAACACATCAGTAGAGTAATTAATTTTGTACAACCCTCTCTATCAACCTGACCACTTTTTTTCATCATTACAAGTGAATGCTTATGTGCATGGCTGATTTAATTAATAATTCTAATAAAAAAGACAATATCACAGCAATATATATAAGTGCATTAATAAAGGAATCAAGAACTAGTCTGTTCTCTGATATCTAGTGAGATCAAGTTACAGAGTTATTGAGGTTATATAACTCTAAGCCTCTATTGGTTTACTCTTCAACATTTGGATTATATGTAACAGAGAGGACAGAAAAGCAAACTAACATTTAATGAGCACTTTCTCTGGATTAGGTGCTTTATACAACATTTTACATATCCTATCCCAATTAATCATCACAACAACCCTATAAGAATAAGTTATTTTCCCTATTTTGTAGGTGAGACAACTGAGGTTTAAAGATCGGGTTTGAGAGAACTGTCTAACATCTTGCATGCAGGATTGTGGTTTCAATTCAGATCTGTTTGATTCCAAAGCTTTTGGTGGTTGGCCTAGAGAGTGGAAAGAACACTGGAATGAGAGCAGGAAAACTAAGTTCTAGCTCTAGATCTGCTGTGCAACGTACAACTTTGGGTTCTCAATCACCTTCTTTGGGCCTCAGTCCCCCTCACCTACAAAGTAAAAGTATGGATCTAGCCTGGAAGTTTTCAAACCTAATTTTCTGGACAGGCCTCCGGGTCACTATGCATTGTGATATAAAGGTAAAAGATGGGATTTTCCAGATTTACCTCCAAATCAACCAAATGAACTCCAATTTTATCTTTGTTGTATATTAAGGGTTTGCATAAGGTTTTATTTGTGGAAAGAAAAGAACGCGTTGCTTTAAAAAGTTTGAAAAAATTTGAGTAGGTAATATCTGAGACCTACTCTAGCTCCAGAGTTCTGCCATTTGACACAGATAACAAAAGCTCTGTCAGCATCTGTTTTTGGTTCTCACTAGCAGCAATTTGATGAACTGGAACACCACAGGTTTTAATGGTTATTCTAACTGCTTCAACTGTTTAGCAGATTTTGGTCTTGTCCAAAATGTCCATGAGACATTGGTACATGCCAAAAGGTCTTTGATATTTAGTCCTGTCCAATACCATTTGGAAAGGACCAAATACACTTATGGACGTTTTGAATAGGACCAAATTTTAAGGACCTTTTAGTGTAGACCAATTTTTTTGTGGATGTTTTGTACAGGGCCAAATATCCTTTAAGGCTTCAAACTGTTGGATATCATCTCTTAAGTATGGCAATGAATGACCATTTTGTGTCTAGCTTCTTGAGAATACACATAGAATCTAGGTATGAGGTCAGGGAGCAAAAAACCTCCTCTGGCTGTACTCATAACTCCATTTCAGCAAATTTGTATACATCCACTATTTGTGTGATGATGATGACTGTGCATGTATATTTCAGTTTAGTACAGTGCCATCTGATAGGCCGATTTAGCTATATCAAAATCTACCTGTATCTGCAAACCTAATTTTTGTCAAATATTTATTGCTAGAGCATCCCAGAGAGGGTTTCCATTAACATCATAAAGCTGTGAGGATAAAGCAAGTTGGCTCACATAGCATGCTGTCTTTAATAATCAACGAGTCTAAATTTATTGCTGCCTCTTTCAACCAAAATGAAAACCCTATCTCTTTTAAGTTGCAGGAGGGGAGATCAGTTTCAATCTAAAATATGAATCATTCAAATTCACGGTATCACCTTTCACATGAAATCAGGGTTCATTATAATAGGCAAAAGTAACAGAGAGCTCATACAGTTGCTTAGTGGCATGTGGGGACATTTGAAGCAAGCAGAGAGCTGAAATATTACTTGCAAGGGCACAGCTGGTTCCATATTCAACAAATCAGTCAAAAAATAAAGTTTGCCTGCATCAGTCAGATCTAAACAGGGAAAAACTGTTATGATACACACATTCTTTCTCCAATAGTCCTTCTCATTTTCCCTTTGGATAAGAGCTACTGACTTTTTTTTTTTTTTTTAATCTCAAAGAGGAGGTGTCCATCAAATTAAATAGACTGGGAAGAAATATTCTCTAAAATGAGAAGAGATTTTCCAGAAAGTTAAATAGCCCTTGATTGTATAAAGCATTTAAAATTGGAACTTCATTATTGTCTCCACAGCGTTACTAAGAGAGGGAAAAGACGAAATTTTGGTGAGTCCTTTGAATATTTTATGTGTAATATTTCTGAGGTAAATAAATACTTTGTTATTTGAATAAATGCAGATTCATGCATATGTGTGCACACACACCCCACACTCACAAGAAAAGGAGATAAGTCCCTGTAGCATCATTAGGACCTATGTTCTAGCAAAATATTTGACACCACCTTTAGGAAACATATTAAAGAGTGGTTTGGCAACCATGCATTGTAGCAATATTATTGTTACCTATTTGAGACTGTAAGAAAAGATTTTGTTAATATTAAACCTTGAGTTGTTCTAAATACTTTCACATATTAGGTCTCATGAGAAGACTGTATTAAACCAAAGCTATATAAATGTTAAGTATATTGTTTATATAGAGTTCTAAGATTTCTTCCTTCTTAAGTAATTATCTTTCCTTATTTCCCTTTAGATTGAGCCTTATAATATGTGTTCTATAATGGGAAAGTAGGAAACAAAGCATATACATGTTTTACTTATGAAAATGACTTTTACTGGTTACTAAATTACTGATCAAATGATGATGTACATTTGATGAACTGGACCCATAGATGGCAGGATGGGACTATTCAGTTCATATTCTTTAAGGAGAAGATTGAGAGGAATCATCTCTTTCAGTTGCTCACGTTCAGGAAGCAAAAAACACGATTGAAAAATAATAATAAAATCCCCAATAATTCTGAATCCCAAATTTTTTACTTAATAAGGAATTTTGCTATGAATAGTTGACACGCTGTCATCCATTATTAAGTTTGTTAAAGCATTGATCCCTGAGGCTGATCTACAGTGATCTGCAGAATATTTTCTCTTTCTCTCTCCCTCTCTCTCTCTGTCTCTGTCTCTTTCTCTACCTCTCTCTCACAAAGAGACTTTTTATAACGCAGACATACTTCAGAAATTTCTGGACACGTAATCTAAAGGATGAGGGATTCATTGTATACTAGCTCTTCTATAGTTTTTTCCCATAACTTTTGCTTTCCCCTTACTTGAAAAAGTATATACTCTCTACCTGAAGTAATTCTATTGATGAAATTACTGACATCTCTGCTTAGAATGACAGCTCCGCTTACAATTACAGTCTAAAGTCTATAGGTCACGGAAGGCAAAAGAATTTAAGGTGACTTCATATTAAATCAAAACCATTTCTTGCTTCTCTGGGGCCCGAGAAAGATGTGAGAAAAGAGGCTAAGAAACTAGAATGAGGGAGGCTTGCAAAAAAGCAAAAGCGTGCGAAGTATTGTTCACCAAAGGCTACAGTGCTGCATCTTTGCAGGTCAGGGAGTTGTTGATATACACCTGACCATTAGGCCTATTCATCAGAAAAGAAGCCCACGTCAGGCCAGCTGATGGGACATCAAGGCAGATCATCAGTCTGTGTTCTTCCTTTCAGAGCCTAGCCTACAGAAAGAGTATTTAGTACACATGTCTCTATTTCTTCATCAACTTGTTAAATTGAATCTACTTATTTAAATTTAATCTGGCTTCTACTCCGTTTTCTATAGAAACTGCTTTGGCAAAGATCACCAGTAGCTGCCAATTGTCAGAGACAGTGGCTGATTTTCAGACTTTCTCTGGCCCGATGTAGCATCAGACACTGCTGACCCTCTCTCTTGTGGACAGGTCTACTCCCAAGGCTTCCGTGGCACTGTCCTCCTCTGGCATCTCCATCCACCCCGGATCCACATGCTTCTACAGGAGGCTTCTCTTTCTCTCCTCACTCCTCAATGCTGATTTTACTTGGATTTCAGTCTTTGCTCATCTTTTCACTCCACGTGTCCTTCAAGAGAAATCTTATTTACTCTCAGAGTGGAAACTACCACGTCCATGCTGAGAGCTTCCAGATCATATCTCCATCCTGGACTTTATAAAGTACAGCTACCTATTGGACACTGCCTCCAACTGAGTATGTCTAAAGTTAAAAACATTTCTCTTTTTCAATCTCCACCTTCTCCCCAAATATAAAATGGCTAATCCTCCTGTTATGTTCTAGCTTGGTTAATGTCACCCAAACTAAACTTTGGAAGTTATCTAAGTCCCCACAATTTCCTTCCCATTCTCTTCAGATTTGGTCATTAACTGTCCTAATTATCTCTCTCATCTCTGTTACTCTTTTTTGTGCAGTTGGCCCTCCACATTGCCTAAGAAAGTGTTTCAGAAACTCAATCAGTTTATGTCCTTCCTTTATTAAAATGCTTCAGTGGCTCTCCAAAACCAGAAGGATAAAGTCCAAACTCATCTGCAGTCCTTTCTGTCCTAAGTCCCCCAACTTGTCCAGTCTCATCTGTTAACATTCTCTTCTCCCACCTTTTACTCTAACCATATTAAAATACTACCGTGTCTTCAAATGTATCAGATTGCTTCATACTGCCATGTCTTTACATGAGCTGTTCCATACAGGAGTATTTTTCTCTCTCCCATTCCCACACCCAGGCTCAACCCAATCACATCCTTATTTCAAGGGTCTCCTCTATAGCTTGCCCTGAGTCATTAAGACTGAGTATATCATTCTTTCATCTGTGTCACTACATTGTGCTTATGATTGTTGTTGAATGTACTCTGCAAAGTTCTGCCTTTGAAAATAAGACAATGATGGCTAAAATAATATTTTGAGTTTTAGCTTAGTTATAATTCATATGGTGATATACCTACTCTAGATGACAGTCATTTCATGGCCCTCAAACTGGATTAAGTGGCTCTTCTCTGCCCTTGTATGCTACTGTTGACTATACTGCATTACAGTTATCTGTTTCTTATACCTCTCTGCTCATTCACTTGAGAACTCTTTGAGCATGTTCCCTTTCTATGAATACTTTTCTTTCCAACATCTAGCAGAGTGCTTTGTACATTGTAGGCAGTCAATATATATATTTGATGAATGAATATTGCTATTGAATAAATGATCAGAGTCTCATAGAACAATCATTTTACTTCTGCTTTTACTCTTTAAATCTCCTAGATGTCTGAAACTCTATGCTGTGAACATCATATTTAACCTGGAATTAGTGCCATAAAGTCTGGTTCATGCACTGAGCAAGGGATGAGGTTAAGTTATGAGCTAGAGTTGGGACATTATATCAAATTTGCATGCCTTCTCCCTGGCTTTCCAATGACAACTTACTTTCTAAACCCTCAGTAAAGTACTGGACAGTCAGTCATCAAATAAGTTCAGCCATCTATATATAGTTTTTGAAAACAATTGAACTGAGTGTTCTTTGGGGATGTGATATAATAACAATGACTAGCATTTATTCAATGCTTACTTTGATCCAGGCTAAGTGTTAAGTGCTTTACATGCATCCTCCCATTTAATTTTTATCCCGTAGGTGGGAGCTGTTATTGCTCTCATTTTATAAGTGAAGTAACTGAAGCTTTGGCATTTAGGTAACTTACTCAAAATCTCACAACTATATGCAGTAGAACTGTGGTTCACATTATGACCTGCTTGTCTCCCTTTATGTGAAACACACACACACACACACACACACATTTATACACCAAAAAGTGCTACTTTCCTTTTTGGATGGTCTTAGTTATAGCAGGACTCTAACTACAACTTCTTGCCTTTTGCTTTCTTGTTGATCTGGAAAATGTAGGTTATTACAAATCAGGAGTAGATTGTAACAGAGTCAGGATTTATCCTAAATAGTTATAGATGGGGACCTGATTCTCAGTGGATAATACTCAATAGAGTGTTTGCTATGTATAAGCACTATACTAGGAGATTCACATTTATGATTACCTTCTCTTTGAGCATATTAACTATTCATGGATACAAATCATGAAAATATGATTTTTTTTTTTTTTACTCATGGTATGTTCCACATATCATCATGGACACATGTGGCAGACTCTTTGGAGCCTAACTCTTTTCTCCTAGATTAGAAGATGGGCAAGTTAGTTTTACACACTCCCTTGACTATAGAAAGGGCTGACAGTCAAAAAAAGATTTTTAAAAATTCTTTAGCAGGTCATAGGCTAATATTAGATCAGCTTAGGACTGGCCACTAGTTTTGGATCAGTTTAGAGGTTGAAGACCTTCCCATCCACAGACCTTGTGAATATACAACAGGAATTCTTATTAAGGGACACATTGCTCTCTCCAGCTAGTTTCATAAGAACTTTAAGAAAGCTGAAGATTTCAATGAAGACTTACAATGCCTGTGTTGGATAACTATACCATTCCAAGGAGTTTTAAAATCCCATAAAAATGTGTGTTTAAATGTCTCTGAGTCTCATTTTTAATAATTTTTCAGTCAAACATTAACCCCATTCATCTTTCATATTACTTAAATTTTATATCTGGTGGATGATGTTTATTTCTAAACATTTATTTAAATAGAGTTTTTATTTATTGAAGAATAGCACCCTAAATTATTTAAGTTCATAAAAACCTTAAGAAGGGCAAGCATGTTACATGTAGAGGTATATCTTTCCAAAATATGTTGCAAATGATAAAATTTATCTCCATCGATGGTTTTATGTTTATCATAGTGGGAGACAGTGAAACATAGAATTTAAAAGCTGAGGCCCTGAACCCAGACTGTCAGGATTCAGATTTTTGCTTTGCCACTTATGAACAATTTGACTTTGGTCAAGTTTTTAACTCTCTTCATCTTGTTTTCCTCATCTGTAAGAAGGGAATTACAGAATTTACCTTTTTGGATTGTGTGAGTATTAAAGGGACAAATCCATATGAAGAGATTAGAATAGGATCTATTCTATAGTAAGCTCACAATAAGTATTGTCATCACTGTGATATTGCCTTGTATAGCTAGAGATTATAATACACATTCTACAGCTAAAACTCAGTTCATTCATTCATTTATTTATGATACATTCCATCACTTATTCAACGTTTAACTAATTCACTTATTCACTAAAGATTTGCTAATTGTCTATTAAATAGCAGACACTGTGCATAGCGATATGGGAGATAAAATGATTAATCAGATATTGATACTGTCTTCTCAACAAATATAATTTGGTGGAGAGATAAAAACTATACAAAAGTAATAAAAATAGAAATGCTTAGTGCAATAAGAGTTTCCGGTGAGGTCATACAAGAGTTTTGAATATACAGATATTTCTTCAAACTTCAGGGCTGTGTTCAAAATTACAGACAAGATTTGCATGTCTTTCTTAACGAAATAATCAAATTGCACTAGTAATTCTTAGCACTTCTACCTACAGAAAGCCAGTGGCAAATGAAGACAATTAGAGTCCGTTCTGAAGATACCACATTTAGGAGCCTTTTCAGCAGTGCATTATATCCAGAGGACTGCACTAAGGTTGCCAGGGTAAAGCAAACAGATCAGTGATAATTGTTCCTAATTCGTCACAGTCATTAATGCTTCGGTTTTGAAAATCAGAGTGTGATTTAGAAGTTTAAATAGCAAAAGTTAATGTGTTATTAAGCCTTAAATTTGTCTTTATTTTGTTTAATTCATTTACTCCTTCAGGTTCTTGAATATTTAAAACATTTAAAATATTAATAACATACCAAAAGAAGTATCAATATTTACATTAAATTGGAATTCATACTGCTCTATAATATTTTCAATGATATTATTCATAATTACACAAAATAAATAATCCTCATGGAAGAAACTGAAGCAAGTATATTATACTTTGGCTACTGCACAGCAAGCAATGCTTTTCTTTCAGAGTGTGGGATACTAAGAAATACTTCATAATATTAAGCTGGAATAATAAATGATGTGATGTTTTAAAAGTACATATAGCACAAATCATTTTCAAATGATTATTTTCTATTAACAACCAACTGATATATTTTATTTAACAACAGAGTTTCTTAAATCATGGCAATTCAAAGTTCATAAATCATGAAACTTCTTATTATAGTATGTTTTTAAACAGTAAGGATATTACATATCCCGTTCCCCATTTCTGCAAAATAGAAATGATCATGTCTGTGATGAACTCACAGTATTTGCATTTTTCAGAGACAGTTTACTAACACAGGATGATAACATAAATATACGTATGTCAGGTTACTATAAAAATATAAATTATCAAAGATCAGTATGGTTCAGATAACTTTGTGGAACTGAAAAAACAGTGTATTCTCTATAGTTTTCTGTGAACATTTTGAGAAACACTCCACTTCAATATCAGGAATATTTTATGGTTATAACAATTTGTTGATTACTCAGCTTCTGGAAAACACTAAAACTAATTGTAGGAGAAAACATTAACATACATTTCTTTCCCTTCCACTAATCCTTGTGTTTGCTCTTCTTTTTTCATTTCTAGTCCTTCAGAACTAAGACGCATTAGAAATAAAGTACCTATTTTAGTAAAACCTTAAGTTGTATTTCAAAATACACTTTTGAGTAAAAACATTATCTATATGGATAAAATATTTTGTCCATGATCATTTACTTACTATTTTATTTTGTTTATGGCATGTGAAATTCTCACTATCTCAAGATAAACATCTAGAGAAAGCCAACCAAGAGTAAATTCAATCTAAATTAATCTATGCTGAAATATAACACATTTTTAAAAACAAAACAAAAACTAAATTCTACCAAACCAACTGTCTTCAGTCAGAAGACATTTTTAGTGGATCCTATTATTTGTGTGATTTTTCCCTTTTCTCAGATCTAAGATATTTTTCTAAGGACATATGGAATTCTATAGGGATTATAAAATTCTCCAACACCCTGATTATTTGGGGGCCAAATTTCCTGTGTAAGGATATTGTGTAAGGAACATGTCACATCAGGCTGAGCTCTATAGATAGGAGCCAAAAGGCCCTGGGAGCATTTTGGCAACACTGTGTTACTTACGGTTGAGAGGCAGGCTCGCATTGGTTGTGCCTAGCTTGTTGACAGCCACACAAGTATAGTTGCCGAAGTGCTCCTGTGTCACATTGGTAACAGTGAGAATGGATCTTGTGCTAAAATTCTGAATAATAATTCCTTGTTGGCCACTGAAGAGCCTAAAGGACAAAAATAAACTCTAGGTAAATACGTGTTGTGAATACCACTTTTATCTTAGATGGGGTTGTCATGGCAACACATAGACAGTTTTGACCATGCTGCTGTTAGCATATAACATGATAATAGTGCAATTATATTTCCTTACAGTAGTAGATATTAGGGAAGAGAGGTTGATGACAGCGGTAGACTGTTCCCATGGGATTATTTGTGCTATATAACAAACCAAGCTTAGATAGCCACATGTCCTATTCATACATTGACTTGTATTTTAGAAAATTAAACACACTACAGCAATGGTATCTCAACTGCTAAAGTCAAGAAAAAGTAAAGGGAATTAAATATAACGATTCCTTTAAAAACACAAACTCATGATTTCTAAAAAGTTGGCTAGAATATGTCTAGGCCATTTCAGATGATATTATTAGGTAACTTTCATGAAAGTTAATCCTACAACTGTGGTGGGATGGTTCTGAGTCCAGGGTCAACATTTACTGCTACTTTGTAGATATAACCTAGACAGATGACTTGCTGTTAAACCTAGAAAAAGCCTGCAGTATAATACTGAGGATCGTATTTAAAGTTGAGTCTTATCTTTGCCACACTTTACTAATGTGTTTTGGAAACTCCTTTAACCTTTCTGGGCCTCCATATAGGATTCAGTTTTACCTGATTCCACCCTGACTATTCAACATTCTCGCTCCAGATTTACCAGCAGAGGCCCCTACTCTCAGATAGGCCGGCATAGCTCTACTGTTTTCAATGCTTGACAGTCTTGCTTTTGCTTCACACTTTTCCTGAACCTTCCCCCAATGGCCACCATTCCCTTTTATCTCTGAGAACCAGATCCTTCCCTCCTCATTTAAGTCTGACCTGTGTCCTATCTCTTCTACTCTACTCTCCTTAAATGACTCTCCTCTCTCTCTGTCTCTGCCTCTTGCTCTACATGTTGCTCTCCAAATTGTTGTAGAATTTATAAAACCAAAACCATATTCTTGTGTTGTTCTCTCTAGCAGTTTCCATACATACGAGTCTACCCAAATAAACTGAATTGTTTTAAATTTCTTAAAAGGCAAGGCCATACGGACATACTTCATTTTATATTTGAGTTCTACATAGCACTTTAATAGTGGTATCTCGGATATATAATACATAGTTCATAGGTCAATGGAGTTCAGGTGACATCCCCACAACACAGGGATTGTTAAGTCCCCTTCAGTGGCCCTGTCAAAAAATTCTCTCTCTAAATATGAATTCTGCTACAATGAGATGCCAACCAAATAATAACTTCTCCCTAACTAACCCCAAAGTTTATTGTGAAAGAAATGTACTGATCACAATATGAGATATGTAAGCTCATAGCTCAAATGGCAGTTAGCTTTTCTTCTTTAATGTGTTCAAGTCTTAGTACTAAGTATTTCTTTAATCATGAAGATGCTAATAAATGGCATTCCCCTGAGAGTTTATGTTGAACTCTTTTGCATTATGTTATGTGACTTGCATCTGAATTTAGATAAAATATACTGTAGTTAAATGCAGATTAAAATAAGCAACCATGCTTGATCATCTGGGAATTATTTGTATTTCATGTAATAGCTGAATTTGGCTTATCCAAAACTCAAGCTTTAATCAGATTAATAAAACGTTGAGTTGAATAAATATTAAAAAACTTTAACTTGAGCGATAAACCTAATGACCTCCAACTCTGACACAAGAAAACAGGTTATCAAATATCAAGGATATGACAGCATTTAGTCATCTGTCTCATATTGCAAATCTATCAATATTTATGCTAAAATACCACAATGGTTATTGCCTATTTTTCTGCATCACATCAATACATTTATTTTTAACCAATTAGTATATGTTATGTATAAAAATTCACAGTTTCACTGTCCTGCAAGCTTCAGCATTATGGCTTAAATCAATTTGCCCATGTCTCTGCTATGGCTACATTCTCCAGAGGACTCAGCAACTCCCAAGACTATTAAATCCCTTTTGTGCCCCATCTCCCAAAACCAAGATTCATTTTGCTACTAAAGAATTGAGAAAAGATTAGTTAAGGTCTTCATTTGGCTAGGCTCTGGGGAGGAAATATCAAGGGAGTATAATCAGTTACTTCACAGCACTGTTTGCTTATGTTCCTTATGACTGTCATTCTGAGTTGGGTTCCAATTCTCTGCCCTTTAACGTGTCTGAAGGCAAGCCCCAGATGGTGCTAAATCATGCAGTGCCTCCATGCTCTGTGCATGCAGACCCATTCCTGGCCCGTGTCCAGCAGTGTTATGTGAATTCTTACCAAAGTGGCACATCAGTCACACTTTAGCAGCAGTAACTCCTGCTGCTGCGATCAGCCTGGCAGGTGATTATGGTCAAAAAAAAGGGAAAGCATCTTCTCTGGGGGAATGTTCTTCCTCTAGAGGACATTATCTCTCTGAGATGACTGGAAGAGTCCAAAGCTTCCTTTCTTCCATAGTTGGGAGTTTTAGAAGTACTGACTCATCAAGCACCATTTAAGAACCTGTCTTCACCTGGTAGATGACTGGGACAGCATTTCCAAAGCTGACATAGAGGGAGAAAGACTTCTGAGATGATATATATCTCCAGAAGGTGTATTTCTGTGATTTTCCTACAGGCATCCTGGGGGTAGTGGTAGATGGAAGGTTTCTCAGCTATTTAAACCAATTCTGAAAATAGTCATTACTTACTACAAAGATGAGTTCTATACTAGGTGATTAGGGACTAAGCTGGACAGCACATAATCTTTGAAGATCTTTCAAGAAGAATCAGATATATAAACAGGTGTTTGCAACAGCGAGTGGTTTAGTCACTGTGGGGACCCTTTTAAGATGAATACGTCTACCTTTAGGTGTTAGATACAAAAAAAAATTGAACCATGCCTAGAAATCCCATCATGTATGACCCTAATGTAATTTCACTCCTTGAATAAAAACAAATAAGAAAAACTGGTTTAGTCACTGTGGGGACACTTTTAAGATGAATACGTCTACCCTTAGGTATTAGATACAAAAAAAATTGAACCGTGCCTAGAAATCCCATCATGTATGACCCTAATGTAATTTCACTCCTTGAATAAAAACAAATAAGAAAAGAGCTCTTTAACTGATGACACTTTTTTTATGAAACAGACTTATCCTAATATGTTTGGATATAATTATATTTTCTGAAAAGAAAATCATTCTTTTTTTATCAAACATGTATTTGACAAACTGAATTGTTATTCTGTGTTAAAGAAAATCCTTGACAGGCTTCAGGCATGTGCACATGAACCTATTCACAGGATGACCCTTGTCCCACTGGATTTTTCCTATTTATCCCAGACTTGCTTGAAACCAGACTTCCTTGCATCAGTGATGTGAAATCTGAAAGTGACAACTCAAGCAATAGTTAACAACACAGCTTGCAATGAAACCAGGGAACTAAATCCAGAATGTTGTCTTTTTAGGAGTTCATTCTCTCTTTTCCTAAATACTTAACTCTTTAAAGTTATAAAAGAATGGTTCTTATACTGACTTAGATTATAGAATGAGAGATGTTTTCTTATAGCCCCTACCCTCAAAAAGAGAGAAACAAATTCTAATAAGCTAGGAATCAAATATGGCATTCCTTTCCTCAGCAGGAGATCAGAAGCATATAGTGGTTGCTTAGAAATGCCTGGTCATTTTTATTTTTTGCATTTTTACCATTCAGTGGACCCCATGTATATAAGATTCTTCTATTACTGTGGACTCTGCTGTCCTCTACCCTCTGCCTCCAATAGGAGTTTGTTCCAAACCACTATGATCTGACTGTGTCCTCCCAAAATTCGTACATTAAAATCCTAAGTCCCAAAGACAATGGGGTTAGTAGGTGGGGTCTTTGTGAGGTGCTTAAAAGTCATGAAGGTGGAAGCTTCATGGTTGAGATAAGTACTTTATAGAAGAGGCTCCAGAGAGATCCCTAGCTTCTTCTGCCATATGAGGATACAATGAAAATTCTGGGACCCAAAAGAGGACCCTCACTGGACCATGCTGGCACCCTGATCTTGGACTTTCAGCCTCCAGAACTGTGAGATAAATTTCTTTTGTTTATAAGCTACTCAGTCTGTGGTATTTCGTTATAGTAGCTCAAATGGACTAGGACACATACTGAATACCATTGCCCTCCTTCTCCTTTCTTCTGTCTTTTGCTAATGTCTCATAAATCCGTGCACTGCAAGCTATTTGCTTTGCCAGCAGAGGCAGCCAACTCATAACTGACATAACCTGGCCAACGAACTAGCTCTGAATTAGAATAGTTCTTTACATTTTTTAGTGTCAGTCAGAAGCACCACGTGGAAAACATACTAATAATGACGGTACTTCTATTTCTGACACATGAAATGTTAACAAGCTTCACAATCATAACCTCTCTTAGGCAGTAGCTATCTAGGTTGGCCACAACATAACAACAGCAAAACTGACCACATAGCCATTGGCACTGATTGTTGAGGGTGCAAAAATAAATGGAGCAGCTAAACCTGACCTCATTCATTTTCTATATAAATCCAGCCTCACTACACATTTTGGGACTATTGTTTATTATCTGCTTTCCCAGATCAGGAGTAACAATAGATATTTCTAGATAAACAAACTTTCAGGTGCAAATAGTCACCTTCATTGTTGGTATAGGAAACATGTGTGTGTCAGACAACAACACTGTATTAAAACAACTTGAAACCGGAGTGGGAGAGGTGTTCTTGAATGATAATAGATCTTTTATCAGACTAGAATTGCAAAAGAATAGAATAATAATATATCATGTTGTACAACTGGATAAGATGAATACAGTCTTATTAATTGATCTTTGGGTGGTAGCATAGGAAAGATGGAAGACAGTAGGGGAAGGTAAGTAGTTCTGGAGTCATAAGAGTTATATTTACAAAGAAAAGGAACATTACTTCCAGCATTAGATTTCAAGCTTGTGGGAGTTCCAAGAAGTAGTATGAACTAAAGATATAACTCAAAAAAAGAGCTTTAGAAAAAGTCATGGGTGATAGTAAGAATTCTGGTATGGTCTTAATGGAAATGAATTTCAATTTAGTTATCAAATGATGATTAAATGCCTCTTATACTTGATTTAGGAACCAAAGGAAAAAAGACAAATATGACACAGTTACTATCTAAAGGGCCTTAGCTATACCTGAAAATCTGAAGATGACACTGAGGTGGCATATAGGTCCTTGCACAACACACCTTATAATGCCTCTCTCAATGATAAATTTCCAGCTTAGGTATATATTTGGCTTTGAATTCATGACTGTATTTCTTGTCTTTTCAGTGTGAGCCGGAATGTTTTATGTATGTAGAAAATGTTAGCTATTCTCAACACATTTATGACTGAAGTAATCTAACATAAAAATTTCAACATTGTACAAAAAAATTTCAGTGTTAAGAGTGTGGAAAACTGACATTTAAGCATTTTCAATTGTATATCAACTAATCTTCATAGCAATTCTAGGAGGTAAGCATTATTAGTCCCATTTTACAGATGAGAAAAAAAAGAAATTTAGAAAAATTAAGTAAATTTATTTTCTACCATCTGATAAGTGGTAGAACCAAAATTCAAATCCAGGTCTTCTGACTATTGGTATCCCCCCAAAGCAGCAATTGATATATTCAGATCACCAAGTAGAAACCAGGATATTGTATTTGAGTTTGGAGAGACAAGTCAGAAATCATGGTTGGTTGAAGGAAATCAAGTTAAACCAGGGAATAAAACCAGTGGAGCTAAATAACCAAGTGCTATGTGGCATTCATGCCAGGAAAGCTAGGTTCAATCCATAAGGTGAAACTAATGGGGTAGAAAGTCAAACAAAAATGTAGGGTCCAGTTCAGCCAGCTGTCTGGAGATTTCCCTGGACTTGAGGCCTTTTAACCATCTATTATGGGCTTAACTCTGTCCATCAGTGCAGCATCTTACAGCAGGTGTCTTTAGCCTCCGATGGAGTCAGCCTTTCAGACTACTCACAGTCCCAAGATGAGAAGCATGAAGTGGGCTTTCACCTCCCTCCTCAGGCTACCTTCCTTGACAAACACACACACACACACACACACACACACACACACACACACACACACAC